>NC_134601.1:64362637-65073887 GCF_037038515.1 Microtus pennsylvanicus
TTCATTCCTGATCTTATTAATTTGCATGTTCTCTCTCTGCCGTTTGATTAGTTTGGATAGGGGTTTATCAATCTTGTTGATTTTCTTTAGGAACCAGATTTTTGTTTCATTGATTCTTTGGACTGTTTTCTGTGTTTCTATTTTGTTGATTTCAGCCCTCAGTTTGATTGTTTCCAATCTTCTAATCCTCCTAGGTGAGTCTGCTTCTTTTTTTTCTAGAGCTTTCAGGTGGGCTGTTAAGTCTTCAATATGTGCTTTCTCTGTTTTCTTTAAGTGGGCACTTAGTGCGATGAACTTTCCTCTTAGCACTACTTTCATAGTGTCCCATAAGTTTGAGTATGATGTTTCTTTATTTTCATTGAATTCAAGGAAGACTTTAATTTCTTTCTTTATTTCTTCCTTAATCCAGGTATGGTTCAGTAGTTGACTGTTCAGTTTCCATGAGTTTGTAGGCTTTCTGGGGGTAGCATTGTTGTTGGATTCTAACTTTAATCCATGGTGATCTGATAAGACGCAGGTGGTTACTAATATTTTTTTGTAACTGTGTAAGTTAGCTTTGCTACCGAGTATGTGGTCAATTTTCGAGAAGGTTCCATGAGCTGCAGAGAAGAACGTATATTCTTTCCTCTTTGGGTGGAATAATCTATAGATGTCTGTTAAGTCCATTTGCTTCATTACCTCCATTAATTCTCTAATTTCTCTGATAGGTTTCTGTTTGATTGACCTGTCCATTGGTGAGAGAGGAGTGTTGAAGTCTCCTACTATTAGTGCGTGTGGTTTGATGGCTGACTTGAGTTTTAGTAATGTTTCTTTTACATACGTGGGTGCTTTTATATTAGGGGCGTAGATATTCAGAATTGAGACTTCATCCTGATGAATTGTTCCTGTTATGAGTATAAAATGACCCTCTCCATCTCTTCTGATTGATTTAAGTTTGAAGTCAACTTTGTTAGAAATTAGTATGGCCACACCTGCTTGTTTCTTAGGTCCATTTGCTTGATAGGCCTTTTCCCAGCCCTTTACTCTGAGTAGGTGCCTGTCTTTGTGGTTGAGGTGTGTTTCTTGTAGACAGCAGAATGTTGGATCCTGTTTTCGTGTGCAATCCCTTAGTCTGTGCCTTTTTATAGGTGAGTTGAGCCCATTGACATTAAGTGATATTAATGACCAGTGGTTGTTAACTCCGGTCACTTTTTTAGTAGTAGGGTTTGTGTGTTTCCCTTCTTTGAGATGCGCTGGTGAAAGGTCTCTAGTTGACTGAGTTATTGTGGGCATTGTTGGACTCCTTGGTTAGTGATTTTCCTTCTATAATTTTCTGTAAGGCTGGATTTGTGGCTACGTATTGTTTAAATTTGTTTTTATCCTGGAAAATTTTGTTTTCTCCATTTATAGTGAAGGAAAGCTTGGCTGGATATAGTAGTCTGGGCTTGCATCCATGATCTCTTAGTTTTTGCAGTACATCTATCCAGGACCTTCTGGCTTTCATGGTTTCCATAGAGAAGTCAGGTGTAAGTCTGATAGGTTTACCTTTATAAGTAACTTGGCCTTTTTCCTTTGCGGCTCTTAATATTCTTTCTTTATTCTGTATATTTTGTGTTTTGATTATTATATGGCGAGGGGATGTTTTCTTTTGATCCAGCCTATTTGGTGTTCTGTATGCTTCTTGAACCTTCATAGGTACCTCTTTCTTCAGGTTGGGAAAGTTTTCTTCTATAATTTTATTAAGTATATTTTCTGGACCATTGAGCTGCACTTCTTCTCCTTCTTCTACTCCAATTATTCTTAGGTTTGGTCTTTTTATTGTGTCCCAAATTTCCTGAATGTTTTGTGATGAGAATTTGTTGGTTTTGCTGTTTTCTTTGATCAGTGTGTTTATTTTCTCTATGGTATCTTCAGTGTCTGATATTCTCTCTTCTATCTCTTGTAATCTGTTGTTAGTACCTGTCTATGTCATTCCTGTTCGTTTACCCAGATTTTCCATCTCCATTCTTCCCTAGGTTTGTGCTTTCTTCATTGCTTCCATTTCATTCTTCATGTCTTGAACCGCTTCCCTAACCTTTTTGATTGCTTTTTCTTGTTTCTCTTGGTTTTCTTGCGTGTCTTTGAGCGATTTATTCATTTCCTCTACCTTTTTGTTTGTAATCTCTAATTGTTTATGGCAGTTTTTCACCTCCTGTTTAAGGTCCTCTATTATTTTCATATAGTTAACTTTTGAGTCGATTTCTTCTATTTCTTCAGGAGTAGGGTGTACAATTCTTCTTATTTCGGGATCCCTGGTTTCTGGTGGTGTCATGTTGCCTTTCAGGTTGTTGGAGGAATTCTTGTATTGGCGCCTTCCCATCTCTTCCTTCAAATGGAGCCAGGAGAGGCCTGGTCTCTTGGTCCAGTCTTTGCTGTGATTGACTCTCTGGGTATATCTCTTCAGTGTAGAAGTAGGAACCGTTCCCGACCCGATGGGATTACTCAGCAACTAAACAGGGCCGCCAGTAGCACAATGATCCAAGGCCAACAGAATGAATGGAGCAAGGGGGGGTGGTAACCAGAAGCTCGCAGGAAGCCTGGCACCAGAGCTGAATGTGCCCGGCTCCCTTACAGGGGACCCTGAGGCCTGCCCAGTAGGCAGGCACTCACCGCTCTGGGTGGGTCGCCTTAGTTTAGGAGCTTAAAACTGTACTTGAGCACTGGTCCTAGCATACAGCAGGGCAGGGTTGGGGAGGGGTGTTGGGGGGGCTGGGTCGTGCGAAAGAAAGACAGCCCTGCAGAAGGAGCTGGGGGAGGGGGTTTGTGCTCTCTTCCGGGACAGTCTGCCCCTGGATAGCACACACTCACCCGTCCTGATGGGATTCTTCAGCAACTGAACAGGGCCGCCAGTAGCACAATGATCCAGGGCCAACAGGATGAATGGAGCAAGGGGAGGATGGTATCCAGGAGCTCGCGCAGGAAGCCTGGTGCCAGAGCTGAAGGTGCCCGGCTCCCTTACAGGGGACCCTGAGGTCTGCCCGGTAGGCAGGCACTCACCGCTCTGGGTGGGTCGCCTTAGTTTAGGAGCTTAAAACTGTACTTGAGCACTGGTCCTAGCATACAGCAGGGCAGGGTTGGGGAGGGGTGTTCGACATACCATTTTGAAAGGCAAGAAACTTTTCAGAACTATCTTACCCTGTCTTGGCAGGATATGACAGTCCTGTTTTTATCCATTTATGGATACTCTGTAGATCTGTCAGTGGTCAAGGAAAGGCTTTTCTTTGCCCAAAGGCCAGTTCTGCCAAGAAGTAGACAAGCTCCAAGTGGCGTGTCTTTGGTGCTCAACATTCTCTCGGGAGTAGAACGGTGTTGCCAGGAGTGATTGTGTCTGACTACCACGGAACTCTAGGTTAGATTAAAGGCCATTTTCTACAGCTCTTTGAAGAGGTTTAAGATTCTACAATTTATACTAAATATAATCTCTGTGTATCTAAATAACCTGATTAGCCTAAACATAAATAGGATAAACATAGATGACTATTGATCTATAATTCTCGATGCCTACCTAACTTAAAGACTAAGAGAATTAACAACTGTGAAATGAATGAGGACAATGACCTCAAAATGTAAACAATATATATCATTACATAAACACTATTTAAGTACGTTAATCAGAGGTAGAAATGTACATTGCAACATGGTAGATAATATATCAATACAATATATATATCAATACATAAAAATGATTTAAACAGAGGAAGTAGACTCACATACAATATTCAATATAATTTAACTTTGTATCAATATACAAGAATCAATACCAATATAATTTTCTAAAAACAATAACTCACAAACACAAATCTATTATCCTATCACCAATTTTCCCTCTTTTTTTTTTCAAGAATACCCATGAGCCTATGAAATACTTCCCCCATCCCTCAACCATATACCAATTATAACCAACCCCAAAAGGATGTCCATAAACCTGAAGGCAAACTCTGCTGGGAGAGGGGACGTTATCCCCTAAAATTGCTTCCAGCTGTCATGGGGGTGACGTTCTTCTTAGGGGTTCCTGTGAAAGTAAATATGGTAAAATTCCAAGATTAGTATTTGGTCTGGGAAAATTGCAAATTGTGTCTGAGAGTTTTGAGGAGGGCTGGCCAGGGTGTTGTAAAAGATGTGCACCATTTGGAACTGTCTTGTGCAGTTGGTACCAAAAATCAGGTCTTGTAGTAGAACTAGCAACATCATGATGTCTTATTAGCCAGGTGGAGTCGATATTGTGTGTCCCCATCTTCTTCCTGGAAACTTCAAAGTTCACGTCAAAAAAATTTATTATTTTTTCTGGTAAACTAAGCATTATATATAAAGACATATACAGACATATATATTCAATGAAAGGTATAATAAAGACAGAAACAGATATAAGGAAAGGCAAAGAAAGTTTATAAATTATTATTATCATTATTATTATTATTATTCTGTCCCATATCAAGGCTCTTAACATGAGACAGAAACTCTGGGACATATCTTATGAACAGGCTTGGAATTGGAGAGGGACTGAGCCTGAGTCCAACTCCAAAACCAGCTCTCTATATTTATAAATAAATGCACATTAACACACATTTAAAAATATGTTTATTAAAATTTATTTACTGAAACTATTCAGTTTTCTTGCTGATCCTTATTGGGTTGTAAATAGTTTCCATCTATCAGTATTCAAACATCCAAGGTCCCTTGAATTCTTTGAAGATGAGTGTTTTCCTGTGGAGATAAGAAGAGAACCCTGCCCCATCCTATATGTTGTTCTTACCATCGGTATGATTATCATCATTGTGAATGAGCTATCATTTCTTTTTTCCAAGAGATTCCTCCTCTTCAAACTGAACCTTTATTTATTTTGATGGTACCCAATATTCTTCTTCTCTTGTAAAATCATGAGCAAAACCATTTCCCCAACGCTGAACATATCCTGGCTTCCATTGCGAGGTCAGCATAATCTTGAAATAAACTGGTTGATTTAATTCTGCAGACTTTTCCACTATTCAATATCATTTTGCAGACATTGTCCCCTTCTCAGTACCGTTAAAACATTCAAGGTTAATAAAGCATTATGAGTGAGCAGAGCTGGTGTGCAGGCCAGACGGAGGGGAGCCAATGGCAGTTTGCACTGAACAAGTGAGGTCCAGACCTGAGGAAAGAGCCTAGGACATAGCACCAAGTGTGGCCTGCAGGCAAAGCTCATGGCTCTTAGGTCCCCTCACTCTAAGCTGGGATGTGGGAGAAAGCTGCCTGCAGCAAGAGCATGAGATGGTGCTGATATCAATGAACGAATAAATGTGGTGTGGCCTCAACTGGCCAGAGCAGTAAAGGGCTCTAAAAAGCCCCAAGGATGGGCACCAAGTGATGGTGCATTCGATCGGCATGCTAGAATTAACCAGACCAGCTGAAAACAACAGATACAATTTAATAATTGAAAATGGGGAAACTCACACAACCTGGGTAAAAGTTCCCAAGTCCAAAACAGGTCTGAAGAACACCATGCAAAGAGAGACAAAGAGAGCTAATTCACCTGGATTCCCAGGTTTTCTTCCCTGGCCCCAGGCAGCTGCACACTAGCCAAATGTGATTGACTGAGCTTCCCCATTCAGAGAGCAATTTCCTCTAAAGGGTGGTGACAGAAAAAGTTAAATCAGTCTCTTAGCCATTGAAAACATTCTTCATGCCTGAAGGTGACATAGATATTTTCAGAAAGAAAGAAAAGTAAGAGTCCTGAGAACAAGCAGAAATACACAAACATAAACAATAAGAAATTCTTCAGGCTTAAGAAAAAGAATACCAGAAACAACAACACCCTTTGCAGCAAATAAAGACCATCAGAAAACTTGAATGTCTTCTTAATGCCAAGTTCCCTATTTCCACATTTTTCCTTTAAAATACAAACAGGGCCTGGCAAGATGGCCCAGTTCCAACAGATGCTTGTGCAGAGCAGGATGGCCTGAGTTTGCCTCCCCGGGTACAGTAACAAGAAAGAAGTGACTCCTACAAGTAGCCTGCTACTTCCACATGTATATTGTGACACACATGCATAAACACATGCACACAGATGAAATATAAAATGTATGTGAATGCTTAAAAGCAAATGATGATATTTTATGAGTGTTTAACACATATGCACGTGGTAAATCTATAGGGTATTGTAGAATAAAGAGCTCTAAAAAACAGCAAATGTATTTCTATTGCTAAATATTTGACTTTTAAAATATGAGTTCACCCTGAAACCCATACTGTACTGAACCTCACCATGTGTCCCCGGCTGGCCTCAAACTCATGTCAAACCTTTTGCTTCCACTTCCTAAGCCCTGGGATTACAGGTGTGAGCACCACACATAACATCAGGATTAACTTTCTGGAGAAAGGGGTCAAAAAGAAATACTGTGTAGACTATAAAATAGTAAGGATATATAATTTATAACCACTAAAACATATCAGAAAGGCTGATGAGAAATTATAGAGTTCTAAAGCTAAAATATTAAAAATAAGAATTAGAGAAACGAAATATGAGGGGATAGGAGTGCAAATGATAAAGAGTAGAACGTCACAACAGATACATTAGCTATTAATGCATCAAACACTACAAATAAAGGATAAATATTTTCTGAACAGATACAAAAGCAAGAACATTAATACCTTATCAGTAAGATAGAGAGTTTAAGAAGTTTGTGAGGGCTGGGAGGATGGCACAGCAGTTAGCATCATTGTCTGCTCTTCCAGAGGACCAGGGTTCAATTCCCAGCACCCACATGGCAGCTGGCAGCTGGCTGTCACTAAAATTCCAGGGGACCTGGCACCCGTACACAGGCCTATATCATGCAGGTCACACACTAACACACGTAAAATAAAAATAAGTAATTCTCTTTAAATTGAAGAAAAAGATGCTGTCGACAGTTGTGAACCTGTCACTGGCCTTAGAATCATTTACTGCTAGTTGCTGGGAACAGCTTCTGTTCTCAGTTTAGGTTAGTCTACTTAGACTGTTGGTGGGGTTTGCAAGTCTGCTGTTTGAGCACTTAGCCCCCACAGGTGGCACTGTTGGAGGAGTGTGTGGAGCATCCCAGGCCTGTAGCATGAGGGCAGGGCCTTTGAAGATTTTTACACTTAGCACTCGCTGAATCTGATCTGTAAGCTTTGCATCCTGTCCATTGCCACATGAGGAGTCTCCACCATGTGCCAGGGTCACCATTAACAGCACCGTGATGGCACTGGTGACACTTTTCCTGGGTAGGGAACCCATGTCAGACCAAATTGTGGGTGAGGACTTTACACAACAGGGGTGATTCTAAAGCACTTGCATCACCAAAAGCCCACTATCTCACGGGTGAGGACTCACATAGTCTGCATCTATTTGAATCTCCGGAGGTCGTGGAAGACTCCAAAGTAACATCGTTCTCCAGACCGAACAGAGCTGATGCACATAGGACCTCACAGAGACTGTGAGATCACTCAGGAGATCTGCAGGAGCTCAAGGCCAGAGAACATCCCAGCATGGAGAATGGGAAGTGGCCACAAAGCCCTACACCTAGCCTAGTGGCTATTTGTGATTGATAGCTGCTTGGAGAGGTAAAAAATGTTTTCTCAATGAAGTGACACTGGGTATAGCAAACTCAGCCCAGAACAGGCCCCATGCCCAGTAGTTTCCAGTATAACTAGGACTCCATGGTTTTGTTTTTGACTTATAAAAGGACTGTTTTGTTTGTTTTAAGCAAGAGAAAGAGCATGTTAAGTTGGGAAAAGTTAGGGAAGGGAGAAAATATGATAAAAATGAATGAAAAATTGGAAAATAAGGAAAAATGAAAAGTAAAATATATATGTTGAGGTGGGGCTGAGGGGATGGCTCTTGCAAAAGACCTGACTTCAGTTCCCGGATGCCAAATGGTGACTCACAATTGCCTGTCATCTAGTTCCAAGCAATCTGACACCATCTTATGACCTATGTGGGAAAATCCACAAAGACACATGGGAGATAAAATATCCCTACACATAAAATTAAAATAAACAAAACCTGAAATAATATGATACAACTATTGGTTTCGATAGTGCTCTTAGTCATAGGACCTGAGTTCAGTTTGCAGAACCTACTAACAGCCATCTGTATTGTGAGGCCACCCTGGGCTATTAATCCCATGTTAAATAGCAAGACACACACACACACATACACACACACACATTATAAACATATCTGTACATTTATATATTTCTTTCACTATTAGTGTGCCTCCATCTCATAAGCATGTTGCCAAACATATTTTATACAAGAAACAAAAGACGCAGAGGGACTGAATAAGTAGCTCCCAAGTCACAGAGCAACTAAGATGTTACCCATGATTAAGTCATGCCTCCTAGTCATCCTGACCATTGTGAGGTCAGGAGGCAACCTGGGCCCTCAGTGTTTAACCATATGAAGGAGGCAGTAGATACAGAAAACTGAGAAACACCCAAGATGGCACATTCACGGCTCATTTCCTAGACTCTGGCAACTACTCACTCTCAGCTCTATGATTTGGAAAAGGATCAGAAAGTCAAGGCATGGGATCCCAGGTGGGCCAGACACTGGTTCTCAGACATTATTCACTGGAAGGGGTATATGAAAACGATATATGAATGTGTGAGGAGAAAGTATGGGGACACTTCTTTGTCTGCCTCCCTAATTTCCTGCAGTGGACCAGGACAAATTCTACCTGTGATTGAAAATGATGGCCCAGCCTGAAAAGAACAGAAAATCTTCTCGCCAGTATCTCTGTCGATAAGCAGAAAATGAAAGTGTAAATCCACTCTTAGGAATACAGGTCGCTGACCAACAGTATTCTGCTGTGTCATGTTATGCCAATGCCTGTTTCTGATGTTCATTCTCTACTCTCAGAGCCATCGAAATCCTCCCGTCTCTTTGGCTTTCTCTAATACTATTGCAGTATGAGATGAATTGATCTACCATGATTTCCTTTAAAGGGACCATGGAATTGATTTATCATGTGTGTCGAGTGAGAGAGGAGGAAAGCCTCACTTGTATAAAGGGATAGCCGGAAATCCCAAGACCACGTATTGAAAAGATGTCCAATCCCCTCCATACACTTGAGGTGCTAGCATATCACACAAGACACATTTTATTCAAAAATCTCTGACTTTATCATCAGTGACCTTGGAGGCTATTAGAGTGGTGGTATGTTCGACTGGTATGTTAGGATTAATCAGACTAGCTCAAAACAGCAGATATAATTTAATAATTGAAAACGGAGAAACTCAACACTACTGGGGTAAAGGTTCCCATGTCCAAACCAGTCTGGCGAACGCTGTGAACACTGCACTAAAAGAGGCAGAGGAAGCTAGGGCAGCAGGATTCCCAGGTTTTCTACCCTGCCCCCAGGCAGCCACACCCTAGCTGAATGTGATTGGCTGAGCTTTCCATCAAGAGAGAAACTTCCTCTAAAGGTAGTGACAGAAAAATTTAACTCAGTCTCTTATCCATTCATAACATTCTTCCTGACCGAAAAACTTAACTCAGTCTCTTATCCATTGATAACATTCTTCCTGCCTGAAGGTGACATAGATGTTTTCAAAATGAACGAAAAGTAAGAGTCTTGGGAACAAGGAGAAATATATAAATATAAACAATCAGAAATGATTCAGGTTGCAGAAAAAGAATACCACAGATAACAACATCTTTTGGTGCAAAGTAAGCCCATCAGAAGGCTTGAATGTCATCTTAATACCAAGTTCCCAATCTCCACTTTTCCTTTAAAATACACACAGGGCCTGGCAAGATGGCCCAGTGCCTACAGATGCTTGTGACCACGATGATAGCCTCAGTTTGCCTCCCTGTGTAGACTGAAGAAAGAACTGACTCCTAAAAGTTGTCTGCTACCTACACGTGCATATTGTGACACACATGCATAAACACATGCGCACAAAATGTAAAATATATTGAATGCTTAAAAGCAAATACTGATATTTTAGGTATGTTTAACACATATTCATGTGGATTATCTATAGTGTATTGTAGAATAAAGAGCACTAGAAAACAGCAAATGTATTTCTATTGTTAAATATTTTACTTTTGAAACATGATTTCACCCTGAAACCCATACTGTACTGAACCTCACTATGTGTTCCCGGCTGGCCTCAATCTCATGTCAAACCCTTTGCTTCCACTTCCTGAGCCCTGGGATTACAGGTGTGAGGCACCACACCTAACATCAGGATTTACTTTCTGGGGAAAGGGGACAAAAAGAAATACTGTGTAGAGTATAAAATATTAAGGACGTGTAATTTATAATCACTAAAACATATCAAAAAGGCTGATGAGAAATGAGAATGTTCTAAAGCTAAAACATTAAAAATAAGAATTAGAGAAACAAAATATGAGGGGGATAAGAGTGCAAATGATAAAGAGTAGAACGTCACAACAGAAACATTAGCTATTAATGCATCTAACACTCCAAATAGAGGAGGAATATTTTCTGAACAGATACAAAAGCAAGAACATTAATACCTTGTCCATAAGCTAGAGAGTTTAATAAGTGTGTTTGAGGGCTGGGAGGATAGCACAGCAGTTAGCATCACTGACTGCTCTTCCCAGCACCCACATGGGAGCTGGCAGCTGGCTGTCACTACAATTCCAGGGGAACCGGCACCCTTAAACAGGCCTGTATCATGCAGGCCAAACACTAATACACGTAAAATAAAAATAAGTAATTCTCTTTAAATTGAAGAAAAAGATGCTGGCGACAGTGGTGAACCTGTCACTGCCTTTAGAAACATTTACTGCTCATTTAGTAAGGGCTAGTTGCTGGGAATAGCTTCTGCCCTCAGTTCAGTTTAGTCTACTTAGATTGTTGGTCGGGTTTGCAAGTTTGCTGTTTGAGCTCTTAGCCCCCAGCAGGTGGCACTGTTGGAGTAGTGTGTGGAGCATCCCAGGCCTTTAGTATGAGGGCAGGGCCTTTAAAGGCTGTTACTCTTACCACTCACTGAATCTGATCTATAAGCTTTGCATCCTGTCTATTGCCACATGAGGAGTCTCCACCATGTGTCATGGTCACCGTTAACAGCACCTTGATGGCATTGGTGACACTCTTCCTGGGTAGGGAACCTATGCCAGACCAAATTGTGGGCAAGGACTTTACACAACAAGGGTAATTCTAAAGCACTTGCCTCAGTGATAGTCCACTCGGTCAAGGATGATGACTCATGGAGTCTGCATCTATCTGAATCTCCAGAGGTGGTGGATGACTCCAAAGTAACATCGTTCTCCAGATGCAACAGAACTGATGCACATAGGACCTCACAGAGACCGTGAGATCACTCACAAGATCTTTAGGAGCTCAAGCCAGATAAAATCCCTGCATGGATGAGGGGAAGTGGCCAGAGAGCCCTACACCTAGCCAAGTAGCTATTTGTGATGGATAGCTGCTTTCTTAATGGAGTGACACTGTGTACAGCAAACACACCCCAGAACAGGCCCCATGCCCCATAGTTTCCAGTATAAATAGGAAACCATGGTTTTGTTTTTGACATATAAACAGACTGTTTTTTTGTTTTAAGCTAGAGAAAGAGCATCACGTTGAGTTAGGGATAGTTAGGAGAGAGTGAAATATGATAAAAATAAATGAAAAATTTAAAAATACGGAAAACATTAAAAGTTAAATATATATGTTGCGGTGAAGATGAGGGGATATCTCTTCCAGAGGCCAAGACTTCAGTCCCCAGACCCCAAGTGGTGGCTCACAAGTGCCTGTTATTCCGGTTCCAAGGGATCTGACTCCATCTTATGAGTTCCGTGGACAAATCAACAGGCACAAACGCAAGTAAAATACCCATACACATGAAATTAAAATAAACAAAACCTGAAATAATAATAAGATATACCGGTTGTTCTGGATAGTGCTCTTAGCCAGAGGACCTGAGTTCAGTTTGCAGTACCTACTGACAGCCATCTGTAACTGTGAGAGGCCACTCTGGGCTATTTATCCCATGATTATTTAGACCATGGTACATAGCAGGACATACATACATACATACTTACATACATACAACACATTGTCTACATTGCCTATACATTTATATATTTACTTCACCATTATAGTGATTCCATATCACAAGTATTGTTGCCATCCACAACACAATTTTGTGTACCTCCCTAGTTTCCTGTGGTGGACCAGGACAAAGTCTACCTGTGCTTAGAAATGTTGGCCCAGCCTGAACAGAACAGAAAAGCTTCTCATCAGGATCTCTGTCATCATCCAGTGGTCAAGGATGTGGGGGCCAGCAATGAAGACAGTAAGGACCATGAACAGAAGAGAAGAGCCAGGGCTGTGAGAACAAGACACCCAGTCACTGTGAGGACCTGCTCTGATGCGTTTCCCAGAAATTGTTGTCACGTTATCCACAGTGGGCATTATGATGCATAAAAGTGATGTCACAAAGCTCCTGAAACCAGAGCTGCAGCCATGAATTCATGTGTTCCCGGGAGAGACCAAGTCTCGACCCTTCTAGGTATGGTTTTGTAGAGATAGGAACCACAGGAAGGGCCTTAGCCTTGTGCTCCTTGCTTTCTATTCTGGAGGGCTTCCTGCCGCCCAATGGACAACCCTGGGACTCAGAGAATCTGACAGGACCTGCTCTGTAGGGACCAACTTATTCCTGGCCAGAATGGACTGGCAATACACCCTGCCACTCTCCCCTCTGTTCATCATCCCTGGGGCCTTTCTCAGGCCTGACTAACCCCTCATTCTTACCTTCCAGGTTTAAGGTCTGAGGATTCTGTCTCCTCCCCAGGCTGAAGCTGTCCATCTACTACTGCAGTCGGCTTCTGTACCCTTCCCGACCACAGCCAGACCAACTCATTCTGAGTCCATGGTCCCAGGTAGGCTGAGTTGCCCACTCTTGCTTAAAAGGCTTTATTGTTGGTCAGCCCTGAAACATGAGCAAGAAAAAAACTTCTAGATGGCCAGACTCACCCTGACTCGTGGACAGTTTCATCATCTTCGCTTTCCACTCAGCATGATTCTGGGAAGCCTGTGCTGCCTTTGGCTGGCTGCTTTCTTCTCTGAGAGCTGGTACACTGCCCCAAATGAGCTGAAAATAACCAAGATCTGAGCCAGATGTCCGCACACCAGACTGTCCCCATTGTGCTGAAGGAAAGAGACTAAAAAGACCTAGGATTTGGAGTATGATGGCAGTTGACAGTGAAGCTATTAGGCATAAGGTGAGCTCTGGGAGGGACCAACAGACCACAAAGATATGCCATAGATGAATGGGTAGGCAGCCAAAGTTCCTGAAGTGGTATAAAGATAATTTGGTGGCCTACCTGGGGTCAAGAGAGAAGGCAATGGCAGTGGGAGACTCGGGATGGAGCCAGTACAGGACCTTCCAAACAGAATGTGACCAAAAATGGGGGACAGTGGTCCATATGAGCTGAATTAGGTTGAAACAGCCTCAAGACTTCAGGGTGGCATGCAGAGTGCTCTAACCCTTTCCCCTAGTAAATGTTCAACTTTGCTTTGCCCTTTCTTTCTCTCTCTCTCTCTCTCTCTCTCTGTCTTTCTTCTTTCCTTCCTTTCTCTTTCTCTTTCTTTCTTTCCTTTCTTCCTCCCTCCCTCCCTCCCTCCCTCCCTTTCTCCCATCCTTCCTTACTTCCGTTCGTCTTATTACTATGAGTTTCTCTGTAGCCCCGGCTGTCCTGGAACATTCTCTATAAACCAGATTGGCCAAGAACTCAGAGATTCATGTGCCTCTGCCTTCAGAGTGCTAGGATTAATGGCGTGCACCACCATAACTGACAAAGTTCATTTGTTTCTTAACTTCTTTACATATTCTTGCATCTTATACACCTACTTACCTATAACAGATTAAATTCTAGGTAAGCTGGACCTCTGAGAACAGCACATACTTTTCCTATGAGTATCCATTCTAGGGCGAGCACAAAGGAGAGATGGACAGTGCGAAGAGAAATTTAGACCCTGTGCCCACTAGAATCTAGGTTGCTGCATCTTGACTTGGCCAGTCTGCTTTGCCTCTGTGATTGCTCTGCTTACACTCTTGAGTACTTGACCAACTGCTGCATCCTATTGGAATTGTTCTCTTTTGACAACAAGAAGAATCAAATGAACAAATGAATGAAAGTAAGACAGACAGAAATAATGAAGGACAGGAGAGAGAAAGGAAGGATGAGACTGCTTCTAAGGTCAAGACCAGAGAAAAACAGAGATCCTCTCCACTTAATAAGAAAAACCAGTGAGGTAACTGGAAGTAGGAGTCAGGAGGCCGGAATTACATAGGGTAACATCACCTGATTTCTTAACACTGATACCTGGACCTCCATTCAGGCAAATCAAATTAGTCCTTGGGCATAAGGTCCAATATTCACTCACCCTCTCTCCCACCCTTTGTGTGTGTGTGTGTGTGTGTGTGTGTGTGTGTATGTGGGTATGTTGTGAGGTAGTATTGGTGTGTGTGGTATGTAAACTGCAAGTATGATTTCGGGAGATAACAAGGGAGGAGAACCTCCACAACAGATGATCAAATGTAGGGGTGTGTGAGTGTGTGTGTGTGTGTGTGTGCGCACGCAAACGCACACAGGTGTCTGTGCACGCTTTTGGTGGATGCCAAAGAACAGTTTTGGGTGTGTTTTCTCAGGTTTTCCCACTTTTTTCTGAGACAGAGTCTATCATTGGCCTGAAGCTCACAAAATAGGGTAAGCTGTCTGACCGGTAAACCCCAGGAACATTAAGTCTCCACAGTTTTGTGCTGGGATTCCACAAGTACAGTTTTATGTAGATTCTGGGGATTGCAAAGCAAGCACCTTGTTAACTGAGCCATCCCCTCAAATCCTAGGATGAAGTTTTTAATTGGGGAACAAGATAATCAGTTAGAAATGTGGTTTTTAAAATGTGGGTGTACTTTTAAAAAAGGAGGGGCTGTATTCTGAAAACATTAACTTAGATTCTGAGTGCTAAGTGTTTCACAAATCAGGTAGGGCTCCAACAGACCAAGGTATTATTCCACCAAAACCCAACTTGGTGGGCCAAAGAGTTTAAAACTCACAGCTAATGGATGAGGGATTACTTACAGGAGCAAAGCAGCAACTGACTGCTGTGTGGAAGAAGGATTCCTTGTCTGTAGCTGGATAGATGAAAGTGATTGCCATGTCAGTGGACCGTCCACACTCTTGGTACTCTAGTGTCTCCAGAGGCGAGGAAACCACATGCAACTGGGAGAGAACCATACACAGCTGTAAAGTTGATGCCTCAAAGAGAGGCTGGATTCACAGGTGAAAGTTCTATAACATCTGCCCCAAGCCCAACACCCTTGTTATAAGAAACTTCAGCAGGCAGGGGGTGGTAGGGTGTGTAACAAGGATGGTGAGTGAGCCATGGACAGCAAGCCAGTAAGCAGCATTCCCGCCATGGCCAATGTATACTGCATATTTGTGTTTAAATGTATAAAGCTTGCCTGAAGATCAGCGGGCAAAGCAGCCACACTCGTCAGCTATACAGGACAGCATGGTGGTAGTACATGAGTTTAATCCCAGGACGCAGGAGACAGAGGCAGGCAAAACTCTGTGAGTTCAAGGCTACCCTGGGCTATACAAGATTGATCCAGAAACAGGTCCAGGTGGTGTGGTTCACACTTTTAATCTCAGTGTTTGGGAGTAACACCCTTTTAATCCCAGCACTAGGGAGGTGCAGACAGGAGCAATGATCTGAGTAGGAGGAGGAATATAAAGGAGAAGAGACAGGAACTCAGGAGTGTGGAGTCTTAGGATTTGTTGTGATAGGATCTCGCCCTTTTGGTCTGAAGGCTTTGAGTAGGTAAAAGGTCTCTCTAGCGGTTGGCAGCTTTGCTTTTCTGATCTTCAGATTCGACCCTAATACCTGTTTCTGGGTTTGTATTATTCTGCTACACCTCTGCTTTGACTCCGGTTTCAGATCCCTGTCTTAAGTTCCTATCACGATGGACTAAAGCTGTAAAATTAAAAGAACCCTTTCAACTTGCTATTGAACACAGTGATTACAATTTAAAACTTAAGCAGCATATTCCCATGTGTGGGATAAACCAGACACCTTAAACCTCACATTTGATCCATCCATAATATTCAGAGTAACACAAACCCTGCATTCAGAGCCCCTAACCAACATAAGGTCACTTGCTTTTAAATTTTTTTAAATTTTAGAAATTTATATTTTACGGAGAAGTTGCAAAAATAGGACAGAATATTCCCACACACCCTCACACAGGCCTATATCATGCAAGCCAAAAATTCACGCATGAAAAAAAATATGTTATTCTCTTTAAAGTAGAAGAAAAAGATGCTGGCGACAGTGGTGATGCTGTCACAGCCTTTAGAATCATTTACTGCTCATTTAGTCAGGGCTGGTTGCTAGGAATAGCTGCTGCCCTCAGTTCAGTTTAGTCTACATAGATTGTTGGTGGGGTTTGCAAGTTTGCTGTTTGAGCACTTAGCCCCCATCAAATGGCACTGATGGAGGACTGTGTGGAGCATCCCAGGCATGTAGCATGAGGGCAGGGCCTTTAAGGCTGTTACACTTACCACTCACTGAATCTGATATGTAAGCTTGGCATCCTGTCTATTGCCACATGTGGAGTCTCCAACATGTGCCACGGTCACCATTAACAGCACCGTCGTGGCATTGTGTGACATTATTACTGGGTAGGGAATCCATGCCAGATCAAATTGTGAATGAAGAGTTTACACAAACAGGGGTGATTCTTTTTTTTTTTTAATTTGTTTATTTATTAAAGATTTCTGTCTCTTCCCCACCACTGCCTCCCATTTCCCTCCCCCTTTCCCAATTAAATCCCCCCCTCCTCAGCTTGAAAAGCAATCAGGGTTCCCTGTCCTGTGGGAAGTCCAAGGAACCCCCACCTCCATCCAGGTCTAGTAAGTTGAGCATCCAAACTGCCTAGGCTCCCACAAACCAGTGCGTCCAGTAGGATCAGAAACCCATTGCCATTGTTCTTGAGTTCTCAGTAGTCCTCATTGTCTGCTATGTTCAGAGAGTCTGGTTTTGTCCCAGGCTTTACCAGGCCCAGGCCAGCTGGCCTTGGTGAGTTCCCAGTAGAACATCCCCATTGTCTCAGTGTGTGGTTGTACGAACAGGGGTGATTCTAAAGCACTTGCATCACTAAAAGCCCATTGGTCATGGGTGATGACTCACGAAGTCTACATCTATCTGAATTTCCAGAGGTGGTGGATGACTCCAAGGTAACATCGTTCTCCAGACCCTACAGGGCTGATGCACATAGGACCTCAAAGAGACTGTGAGATCACTCACGAGATCTGCAAGAGCTAAATCCAGATAAAATCCCAGCATGGAGGAGCAGAAGTGGCCACAAAGCCCTACACCTAGCAAGTAGCTGTTTGTGATGGATAGCTGCTTTCTCACTTTAGTGACACTGGGTATGGCAAAGAAACCCGAGAACAGGCCCCATGAACAGTAGTTTCCAGTATAAATAGGACTCCAAAGTTTTGTTGTTGACTTATAAAAGGAGTGTTTTGTTTGTTTTAAGCAAGAAAAGCAGTATAATGTTAAGTTGGGAAGAGTTGGGAAAGGGGAAAATATGTTAAAAAAATGTAAAATTTAAAAATAAGGAAAAATTAAAAGAAAAATATATATGATGAGGAGGCGCTGAGGAGATGGCTCTTGCAGAGGACCTGACTTCAGTCCCAAGACCACAAATGGTGGCTCACAACTGCATGTTATTCCAGTTCCATGGGATATGACAGCATCTTATGACCTCAGTGGGCAAATCCACAGACACACACGCAGGTAAAATATCTATACATAGAAAATTAAAATAAACAAGACCTGAAATAATAATAATAAGATATATCTTTTGATCTGGATAGTGCTCTTAGCCAGAGGACCTGAGATCAGTTTGCAGAAACTACTAACAGCCATCTGTGACTGTGAGGCCACCCTGGGCTATTTAACCCATGTTACATAGCAAGAAACACACACACACACACACACACACGTTCTCCACATACATTTACTTCACCATTAGAGTGACTCGATATCATAAGTATTGTTACCATTTACATTGTACACAAGAAGCGAAATGCTCAGAGAGGCTAAATACGTAGCTCCCAAGTCACAGAGCAACTAAGATGTTACCCATGATTTAGTCATGCCTCCTTGTCATCCTGATCATTGTGAGGTCAGGAGGCAACATGGGCTGACCCTATATAACCATATGAAGGAGGCAGTAGATACAGGAGACTGAGAAACACCCAAAATGGCACATTCACGGCTCATTTCCTAGACTCTGGCAACTACTCATTCTCAGCTCTATGATTTGGAAAAGGATCAGAAAGTCAAGGCAGGGGATCCCAGGTGGGCCAGATACTGGTTCTTAGACTTTATTCACTGGAAGGGGTATATGAAAGAAGAGATGAGTGTGTGAGGGGAAAGTACAGGGACACTTGTTTTTCTGCCTCCCTAATTTCCTGCGGTGGACCAGAAAAAATCTACCTGTGATTGGAAATGTTGGCCCAGCCTGAAAAGAACAGAAAAGCTTCTCACCAATATCTCTGTGGACATCTAGTGGTTGTAGATGTGAATGACACCTCATACAAAATGTTCCTGTGGGCCCCAGTAGTGAGCACAGGAAGGACCATGAGCAGAAGGGGAGAAGAGGCAGGGCTATAAGAACAAGAAACAGCCAGTCACTGTGAGGAGCTTCTCTGAAGCGTTTCCTGGCAACGGTTGTCATGTTATCCACAGTGGGCGCTATGTTGCAGAAAACTGATGTCACAAAGCTCCTGAAACTAGAGCTGGAGTCATGAATTCATGTGTTCCAGGTAGAGACCAAGTTTCCACCCATCTAGCCTTGGTCTTGTGAAGATAGGAACCACAGAAAGGGCCTTAGCCCTGTGCTTCGTGCTTTCTATTCTGGAGGGATTCCGGGCTCAAGATGGGCACCCCTGGGAGTCAGAGAATCTTACAGGACCTGCTCTGTAGGGACCATCTCGTTCCTTGGCCAGCAGGAACTGGTAGTACAACCTGCTGCTCTCCCCTCTGTTCAGCATCCCTGGGGCCTTTCTCAGGCCTTACTAACCCCTCATTCTTACCTTCCAGGTTTAAGGTCTGAGGATTCTGCCTCCTCCCCAGGCTGAAGCCGTCCATCAACTACTGCAGTCGGCTTCAGTGCCCTTCCCGACCACGTCCAGACCAACTCATTTGGTCCCAATGGTCCTAGGTAGGCTGTGTTGCCCACTGTTGCTTAAAATGCTTTTGTTGGTCAGGCCTGAAACATGAGCAAGAAAGTAACTTCCAGATGGCTAAACTCACCCTGACTGGTGTAGAGTTTCATCATCTTCTCTTTCCATTCAGCATGATTTTGGGAAGCCTGAGTTGGCTGTTGCTGGCTGCTTTCTTCTCTGAGAGCTGGTGCACTGCCCCAAATGAGTTAAGGAATAACAAGGTTAGAGCCAGATGTCTGTACACCAGACTGTCTCCATTGTGCTGAAGGAAAAACACAAAAAGACCTAGGATTTGAGTATGATGGCAGTTGCCACTGAAGCTATTAGGCATAACGTGAGCTCTGGGAGGACCAACAGACCACAAAGGAAAGGCCATAGAAAAATGTGTAGGAAGCCTAGGGTCCTAGGTGACATAAAGTTAATGTGGTGGCCTTCCTGGGGTCAAGAGCGTAGGAGAGTGGCAGTGGGACTCTAGGGATGGCCCAGCTCAGGTCCTTCCAAACAGGATGTGACCAACAATGGGTGCAGTGGTCCATAATAGCTGGATCAGTTTAAAGTAGTCTCAACTTCCTCTGCAGGGTAGCATGCAGAGTGTTCTAACCCTTTCCTCTAATAAACTTTCAACTTAGCTTTGTTCTCTCTCTCTCTCTCTTTCTCTCTCTCTCTCTCTCTCTCTGTCTCTCTATGCCTCTCTCGCCCTTCCTTCCTTTCTTCATTTTTTTAATTTCTACCTTCCTTCTTTTGTTTCTGAGTTTCTCTGTGTAGCCCTAAATATCCTGGAACATTCTCTATAAACCCGACTGGCCAAGAACTCAGAGTGCTAGGATTAATGGCGTGTACCACCATAACGGACAAACTTCAGCTGTTTCTTAAACTTCTTTACATATTCTTGCATCTTATACACCTACTTACTTATAACAGATAAAATTTTAAGTAAGCTGGACTTCTCAGAAAAGCACAACGTTTTTCTAGAAGTATCCATCCTAGGGGGAGCACAACAGAAAGATGGACAGTTAGAAGAGAATTTTAGGTCATGTGCACACTAGAATCTAGGATGCTGCATCTCAACTTGGCCAGTTTGCTTTACCTCTTTCATTGCTGTGTGTACACTCTTGAGTACTTGACCAACTACAGCATCTTATCATAATTCCTCTCTTTTGAGAACAAGAAGGATCAAATGAACAAATGAATGAAAGAAAGACACAGAAAGATGAAAGGAAGAAAGAGAGAAAGGAAGGGAGAGACTGCTGGTAAGGTCAAGAGAAGAGAAAAAGAGAGATCCTCTCCACTTAGTAAGAAAAACCGCAAGGAAACTGGAATTAAGAGTCAGGAGGCCTGAATTAGGTTGAGCAGTGTCACCTGATTTCTTAGCACTGATACATGGACCTCCTTTCAGGCTAATCAAATTAGACCTTGGGCATAAGGCCCATAATTCATTCTCTTTCTCTCTCTCTCTCTCTCTCTCTCTCTCTCTCTCTCTCTCTCTCTTCCTCCCTCTCCTTCCCTTTCTCCCTCCCTCCCTCTATCTCTCTCTTTCTTCCTCCCTTCTTCCCTCAGTCTCTCTCTCTCCATCCTTTGCGTGTTGGGGGGAGGTTGTTGTGAGGTTGTAGTGATGTGTGGGATATGTAAGCTCCTAGTATGATGTCACAGCGTATCCAGGGAAGAGAATAACCACACCGGGTGATCAAATATAGGTGTGTGTGTGGCAGTGGTGTGCGTGGGTGGGTGTAGGTTTCTGTGCACACTACTGGTAGATGCCTAAGGAAAGGTATGGGTGTGTTTTCGCAGGTGTTGTCCACTTTTTTTCTGAGACAGGGTCTTTATTGGCCTGAAGCTGGCAAAATGGGGTAAGTGGTCTGACTAGTAAACCCAAAGAATATTACGACTGCACAGTTTTGTGCTGGATTTTAAGTACAGACTACCAGAACTGGAGTTTTTACTTAGATTCTGGGGGTAGAATTTGAGTCCTCGTGATTGCAAAGAGAGCCCCTTGCTAACTGAGCTATCCTTCAGATGCTAGAATGAAGTTTTATTTGGGATACAAGATAATCAGACATGTAGTTTTTAAAAAAGTGGATGTACTAAAAAAAAGTGGCTATATTCTGAAAATTTTAACTTAGACCCTGAGAGTTAAGTGTTTCCCAAATCAGCTAGGCCTCCAACAGACAAAGGTATTATTCCACCAAATCCCAACTTGGTGAGCCAAAGAGTTTAAAACTTACAGCTAACGGATGAGGGATTACTTACATGTGCAGAGCAGCGACCGACTGTGGCGTGGAAGAAGGATTACTTCTCTGTAGCTGGATAGATGGAAGTGCCTGCCCTGTCAATGGACCTTCCACACTCTCGGTACTCTAGAGTCTCCAGAGGCTACAGAACCACATGTAACTGGGACAGAATCTCACACAGCTGAAAAGGAGATGCTTCAAGGAGAGGCTGGAATCTCAGGTGAGAGTCTAATGACACCTGCACCAAGTCTTGTATAAAGAAACCTCAGCAGTTAGGTGGTGATAGCATGTAAAACAGGGAAGCTGAGTAATCCATGGAAAGCAAGGCAGTAAGCAGCATCCCCGCCATGGCCTCTGTATACTGGTATATTTGTGTTTAAATGAATAAAGCTTGCCTGAAGATCAGCGGGCAAAGCAACCACACTCCTCAGCTATACGGGACAGGGTGGGGTGTGGGGTGGCACACACCTATAATCCTAGAACTGGGAAGACAGAGGGAGGCAAATTTCTGTGAGTTCCAGGCTATCCTGGAATATACAAGATTAGTACAGAAACAGATACAGGTGGTGTTGTTCTACACCTTTAATCTCAGTGTTTGGGAGTCACACACTTTTAATCACAGCAAGAGGGAGTTGGAGACAGGAGCAATATTCTGAGCAGAGAGAGGAATATAAAGGAGAAGAGACAGGCACTCACTGGAGTGTGGAGTCTGAGGATTCGTGGAGTCAGGACCCCGCCCTTTGAGTATGAACACTTGGTAGGGTAAAATGTCTCTCTAGTGGTTTGCTGCTTTGCTTTTCTGATCTTCAGCTTGGACCCAAATACTTATCTCTGGGTTTGTATTATTCTGCTACACCTCTGCTTTGATTCCTGCTTCAAGATTCCTTCCTTGAGTTCCTTTCACAAAAGACTACAACTGTAAACTTAAATAAATCTTTTCAACTTGACTTTGAACACAGTGATTACAATTTAAAACTAAGACAGCATATTCCCAAGTGGGGGATAAACCAGACACCTTAAACCTCACATTAGAGCCATCCATAATGTTCAGTGTGTCACATACCCAGCATTCAGAGCCTCTAACCACCATAAGGCCACTTCCTTTTAAGAATTTTTTTTTAATTTTAGAGATTTATATTTTACAGAAAAGTTGCAAAAAAAAAAAGACAGAATATTCACAAATGCCATGCAGCTGGTTGATTCTTTTGTTACTACTTTGAGTAGATGTGTCAAAACTGAGCCAATCAAGGCATTCCTAATTACTGAATCCATGGTTTATTGAGATTTCCTTACCTTTTACCATTATTCTTTACCATTGTCCATTACAAAATCCCGCGAGGAGCCTAATTCATACAACAGTGGTTCATATGGCTTTCCTGTAAGACCATGTCGTGTGTGTGTGTGTGTGTGTGTGTGTGTGTGTGTGTGTGTAGTTTGTGCTGAGAAATCATTTCTTAGACTTCTAGGATAAAATGAAACGTTAGTGTGTTGCATCCTTCCCTCCTGTCTTTATCTCAATGGAGTCAACTTTGGGAAGAGCAAGCTCACACTACACCTTGATGAGTCTTCCATAAGAAGTTCTTCTCTGAAGTAGATCACCTCCGTCAAGGTTGCAGAGAACATCAAGTTCTTCATGTTGTATATTGTTCATTTTATAAAAGCTTCCTCCAGAAATGGAAGCCTCACAGACATGGTGGCAGTCCTAGTTATTTGTTGACCTATTGCAGTGTCTACTGAGAAGGAATCCACTAATGAGAAACTGCTTACATCAGATTAGGAGGTTGGTCTTTGGACACATTTGTGTGTGGTTTCCTTGATTATTAACTCAGATAAGAGGTCCCGACCACTGTAGGCAATAACATTCCTAGGGAGGAGGCTCTGGGTTAGATAATAGTACCAGCGAAGCATGAGCCTATGAGCAAGCCAGAGAAGGGACAAAGAAATAGCACTCTTCCTTCCAGGCTTCCCACCTCCAGGTTCCTGCCTTGAGTTCCTGCCAGCATTTCCCCAGTGATGAACTGTGACTTGGAAGCCTGTGCAAATAAACCCTTTCTTCTCTAAGCTGATTTTGTGTTGGAGTGTTTTATAACAGCACCAGAAACTGCTTCTGTGGCCCACCCTGTTGGCAGGCAAGGGCAAGGAAAGGCACATTCCGGACTAGTCTGGGCTACATAATGAAACATTGAATCAAAAATTAAAGCCAAAACCATAGTGATAACCACAAAATGAAAGTGTAAATCCACTCTTAGGAATACAGGTCGCTGAACAACAGTATTCCGCTGTGTCATGGTAGGCCAATGCCTGTCTCTAATGTTCATTCTCTACTCTCAGAGCCACCAACGTCCTCCCGTCTCTTGGGCTTTCTCTAATACTACTGCAGGTATGAGGTGAATTGATCTATCATGACTTCCTTTAAATGTACCATGGAATTGAATTTTCATGTGAGTGGAAAGAGTGAGTGAAAAAAGCCTAATTTGTATACATGGATAGCCGGAAATCCCAAGACCACTTATTAAAAGGTGGCCACTCCTCTCCATCCACTTGAGGTGCTAGCACATCTAGTATGATGTGTTTTATTCAAAAAGCTGTGACTTTCTCATCAGTGACCTATGACCCCAGAAGAGAGTGAGGGTGTATTTTACCAATAAGCTAGAATTAAGCAGACCAGCTGAAAATAACAGATATAATTTAATAATTGAAAATGATTAACTCACACGACCAGGTAAAGTTGCACACGTCCAAAACCAGTCTGGCTAATGCAGCAAGAAGAGTGCAAAAGAGAGCAAGGGCAGCTGGATTCCCAGATTTTCTTCCCTGGCAGCAGGCATCCACAATCTAGCCAAAAGTGATAGTCTGAGCTTCCCTATCAAGAGAGCAACTTCCTCTAAAAGGTGGTGACAGAAAAAGTTAACTCAGTCTCTTATCCATTGATAACATTCTCCATGCCTGAAGGTGACAGACATGTTTTCAGAAAGAAAGAAAAGTAAGAGTCCTGGGAAGAAGAGGAATACACAAATATAAACAATCAGAAATTCTTCTGGTTGAAGAAAAAGACCAGAAACAACAATATCCTTTGGTGCAAATAAAGAAAATCAGAACGTATGAATGTCATCTTAATACCAAGTTCCCTATTGCCACGTTTTTCTTTATAATACACACAGTGCCTGGCAAGATGGCCCTGTGCCTACAGATGCTTGCACCAAGTACAATGGCCAAAGTTTGCCTTCCTGGGTACAGTGTAAAGAAAGAAGTGACTCCTAAAAGTAGCCTGCTTACTCCACGTGTATACTGTGACACACATGCATAAATACATGTGGACAAAATGTAAAATATATGTGAATTCTAAAAAGCAAATAATGATATTTTAGGTATGTTTAACATATATGCACATGAACTAACCACAGAGTTTTGTAGAATAAAGAGCACTAGAAAATGGCAAAAGTATTACTATTGTTAAATATTTTACTTTTAAAATATGATTTCACCCTGAAACCCATACTTTACTGAACCTCACCATGTTTCCCCGGCTGACCTCAAACTCAGGTCAAATCCTTTGTTTCCACTTCCTGAGCCCTGGGATTACAGGTGTGAGGCACCACACCTAACATCAGGATTTACTTTCTGGGGAAAGGCAACAAAATCAATACTGTGTAGACTATAAAATAGTAAGGACATATAAGTTATAATCACTAAAAATTATCAGAAAGGCTGATGAGAAATGAGAATGCTCTAAAGCTAAAATAATAAAAATAAGAATTAGAGAAACAAAATATGAGGGGGATACGATTGCAAATGATAAAGAATAGAACATAACAACAGATACATTAGCTCTTAATGCATCAAACACTAGAAATAAAGGATAAATATTTTCTGAACAGTTACAAAAGCAAGAACAGTAATACCTTATCAGTAAGATAGAGAGATTAAAAAGTGTGTGAGGGCTGGGAGGATGGCTCAGGAGTCAGCATCACTGACTGCTCTTCCAGAGGACACGGGTTATATTCCCAGCACCAACATGGCAGCTCGCAGCTGGCTGTCACTAAAATTCCAGGGGACCTGGCACCCGTACACAGGCCATTTCATGCAGGTCAAACAGTAACACATAAAATAAAAATAAGCAATTCTCTTTAAAGTATAAGAAAAAGATGCTGGCGACAGTTGTGAACCTGTCACTGCCTTTAAAATCATTTACTGCTACTTGCTGGGAACAGTTTCTGTTCTCAGTTTAGGTTAGTCTACTTAGACTGTTGGTGGGGTTTGCAAGTCTGCTGTTTGAGCACTTAGCCCCTAGCAGGTGGCACTGTTGGAGGACTGTGTGGAGCATCCCAGGCCTGTAGCATGAGGGCAGGGCCTTTGAAGGCTGTTACACTTACCACTCACTGAATCTGATCTGTAAGCTTTGCATCCTGTCCATTGCCACATGAGGAGTCTCCACCACGTGCCGGTGTCCCCATTAACATCACCGTGATGGCATTGTGTGAAACTTTTTCTGGGTAGGGAACCTATGCCAGACCAAATTGTGGGTAAGGAGTTTATTGAAACAGGGGTGATTCTAAAGCACTTGCATCACTAAAAGCCCACTCTCTCATGGGTGAAGACTCACGGATGCTGCATCTATCTGAATCTCCGGAGGTGGTGGATGACTACAAAGCAGCATCAATCTCCAGACCAAACAGAGCTGATGCACATAGGACCTCACAGAGACTGTGAGATCACTCACGAGATCTGCAGGACCTCAAGCCAGATAAAATCCCAGCATGGAGGAGGGGAAGTGGCCACAAGCCAAGTTGCTATTTGTGATTGATAGCTGCTTGGAGAGGGAAAAAAGTTTTCTCAATGAAGTGACACTGGGTATAGCAAACACAGCCCAGAACAGGCCCCATGCCCAGTAGTTTCCAGTATAACTAGGACTCCATGGTTTTGTCTTTAACTTATAAACAGACTGTTTTGTTTGTTTTAAGCATGACAAAGAGCATAATGTTAAGTTGGGAAAAATTAGGGAATGGAGAAAATATGATAAAAATGAATGAAAAATTTAAAAATAAGGAAAAATGAAAAGTAAAATATATATGTTGAGGTGGGGCTGAGGGCATGGCTCTTGCAAAAGACCTGACTTCAGTTCTCAGATCCCAAATGGTGACTCACAATGGCCTGTTATCTAGTTCTAAGCAAACTGACACCATCTTATGATTTATGTGGGCAAATCCACAAAAACACACGGAGATAAAATACCAATGCACATAAAATTAAAATAAACAAAACCTGAAATAATATGATACAACTATTGATTTCGATAGTGCTCTTAGTCATAGGAACTGAGTTCAGTTTTCAGTAACTACTAACAGCCATCTGTAATGTGAGGCCACCCTGGGCGATTTAGTTCATGTTTTTTTTAGCCCATGTTACATAGCAAGACATACATACACACTCACACAAACACACACATGTTCTCCACATATCTGTACATTTATATATTTACTTCACTATTAGTGTGACTCCATATCATAAGCATTGTTGCCATCCTCATTGTACACAAGAAAGGAAAGGCCCAGAGAGACTGAATAAGTAGCTTCCAAGTCACAGAGCAACTAAGATGTTACCCATGATTAAGTCATGCCTTCTAGTCTTCCTGATCATTGCAAGGTAAGGAGGCAACCTGGGCACTCAGTGTTTAACCATATGAAGGAGGCAGTAGATACAGGAAACTGAGAAACACCCCAAGATGGCACGTTCATGGCTCATGTCCTAGGGTCTGGCAAGTACTCGCTCTCCTCTCTATGATTTGGAAAAGGATCAGAAAGTCAAGGCAGGGGATCCCAGGTGGGCCAGACACTGGTTCTCAGACTTTATTCACTGGAAGGGGTATATGAAAGAGAGAGATATGAGTGTGTGAGGAGAAAGTACGCGGGCACTTGTTTTTCTGTCTCCCTAATTTCCTGGGGTGGACCAGAACAAAATCTACCTGTGATTGGAAATGTTGCCCCAGCCTAAAAAGAACAGAATGTCTTCTCGCCAGTATCTCTCTCAACATCTAGTAGTCAAAGATGTGAATGACACTTCACACAAAATGTTCCTGTGGAGCCCAGCAGTGAGGACAGGAAGGACCATGAGCAGAAGGGGGGAAGAGCCAGGGCTGTGAGAACAAGACACCCAGTCACTGGGAGGAGCTGCTCTAATACGTTTCGTGGCAACTGTTGTCACGTTACCCACATTGGGCACATTATGCATGAAACTGATGTCAGGAAGATCCTGAAATCACAGCTGGAGCCATGAATTCATACGTTCTGAGTAAAGACTAAGTCTTCACCCATTTAGCCTTGTTCTTGTGGAGATAGGAACCACAGGCAGGGCCTTAGCCTTGAGTTCCTTGCTTTCTATTCTGGAGGGCTTCCTGGTGCTAGATGGACACCCTGGCAGTCAGAGAATCTAATAGGACCTGCTCTTTTGGGATCATCTCCTTTGCTTGGCCAGAAGGGACTGGTGGTACACCCTACGGCTCTCCCCTCTGCTCATTGTCCCTTGGTTCTTTCTCAGGCCTGACAAACCCCTCATTCTTACCTTCCAGGTTTAAGATCTGAGGATTCTGCCTCATCCCCAGGCTGAAGCCTTCCATCTACTACTGCAGTCGGCTTCAGTGCCTTTCCCGACCACAGCCAGAACAACTCATTCTGTGTCCATGGTCCCAGGTAGGCTGAGTTGCCCATTCTTGCTTAAAAGGCTTTATTGTTGGTCAGGCCTGAAACATGAGCAAGAAAGAAACTTCCAGATTGCTAAACTCACCCTGACTCATGGACAGTTTCATCATCTTCTCTTTCCAATCAGCATGATTCTGGGAAGACTGTGCTGGCTGTTGCTGGCTGCTTTCTTCTCTTAGAGATGGTGCACTGCCCCATATGAGCTGCGGTATAACCAAGATCTGAGTCAGATGTCCGGACACCAGACTGTCTCCATTGTGCTGAAGGAAAGAGACTAAAAAGACCTAGGATTTGGAGTATGATGGGAGTTGCCAGGGAAGCTATTAGGCATAACGTGAGCTCTGGGAGGGACTATAGAACAATGGGTAGGCAGCCTATGGTCCTGATGTGGCATTAAGATAATGATGGTGGCCTACCTGGGGTTAAGAGAAAAGGAGAATGGCAGTGGGAGACTCTGGAAGAGCCAGCTCAGGACCTTCCAAACAAGATGTGACCAACAATGGGGGATGGTGGTCCATATTAGCTGGATCAGATAAAAACAGCCTCAAGACTTCCTCTGCAGGGTGGCATGCAGAGTGCTCTAACCCTTTCCCCAGTAAACTTTCAACTTAGGTTTGTCCTTTCTTTCTTTCTTTCTTTCTTTCTTTCTTTCTTTCTTTCTTTCTTTCTCTTTCTTTCTTTCTTTCTTTCTTTCTTCCTTCCTTCCTTCCTCTCTCTCTCTCTCTCTCTCTCTCTCTCTCTCTCTCTCTCTCTCTCTCTTTCTTTTTTCCTTCCTTTCTGTCTTTCCTGCCACATCAACTCCAGTGTCGTCTGTGTGACATGACATCTGTCATTACCCCGGACTAGAGCTACATGTCCTATGGGACTAGGCTTCCTGGAGGTCAATGGCAGACCCCCGCTATGGACTGGCCTTGAGGCATAGACGGATTTCTTGATTAGCTGGCTCTGTGAGATATGGGCTTTGCACAATCTCTTATATAATAATGATATTCATTATATCTACAAGACAAGGAATATCTCTTCAGTAACAACTCTGGGATAGGGAAGAAGAATATGAGGATGTATAAGAAGACAGCAGAACCTTTGTCATACACAGGGTGTATGATGACCTAGGGAATAGATGGGTTTGTGTTGATAGACAAAGACTGTTATGTTATACTTTGAACTTTATGGATGGGCTTGCTAGATCCCAACCCCCATAGTGTCTGCTACATAAGGAGGTACGAAAAAGTATAGTTCAGCAGGTGCAGAGAACTGATTAAGTATATTTGTTCACTAGATGAAATAAATGGTTAGGAAGTGGAAGGGCCATGATAGCGATAATGAGACAGAAACTTTCTACTCATAAGAAGAAACCACTTGCCTAAGGTTTACATTCCCAAGAAAAAGATTTTCTCTTCTAAGGACGCTTTATGTCTAACAACTGTCCTGGTAATATACTTAAATATTGATGATGTGACTAAAAGAAGCTTTCATACTGTGCCAACCAATGATACATGACCTTCTGATATGTCCGTTGTTTGAGTACTATATAATGAAAACCTGAATTCAGTAAAATTGCAGCAGATTCCAACCACTCTCTTGTGTGTTGTATGTCTGTCACTCGCCTAACTTGTGCCTTCCTGTTACCAAGACACTGCTTCTCCCACGGTCTGAGTGGCTCCCCTGGGCCGGTCCATGGAACCTTCCTTCCTTCCTTCCTTTTTTTCCTTCCTTCTTTTTTGTTTATCTGGGTTTCTCTGTGGAGCCATGGCTGTCCTGGAACTTTCTCTATAAACCAGACTGACCAAGAACTCAGGGATTCATTTGCCTCTGCCTCCAGGGTACTGGGAAAAAAGGCATGCAACACTATACCTGAAAAACTTCAGCTGCTTCTTAAAATGCTTTACATATTCTTGTATCTTATACACCAACTTACTTATAACAGATTGAATTCTAGATAAGCTGGGCTTCTGAGAAAAGCACACACTTTTCCTAGAAGTATTCATTCTTGGGGGAGGAGAAAGGAGAGATGGAGAGTGAGAAGAGAAATTTAGGTCCTGTGCCCACTAGAATCTAGGTTGCTGCCTCTCGACTTGGCCAGGTTGCTTTGCCTCCTTGATTGCTCTGCTGACACTCTTGAGTACTTGACCAACTACTGCATCCTATCAGAATTCTTCTCTTTTGAAAACAAGAAGGATCAAATGAACAAATGAATGAAAGAGAGACAGAAAGAAGAAAGGAAAGAAGAGAGAAAGGAAGAGACTGCTGCTAAGATCAAGACCAGAGAAAAACAGAGATCTTCTCCACTTAATAAGAAAAACCAGTGAGGTAACTGGAAGTAGGATTCAGGAGGCCGGAATTAGGTTGGGTAGTATCACCCAAAGGTTGGCAAAGCAGCCAACCCCTAGAGTGACTTTTACCTCTACCAAGTGTTCATACTCAAAGGGCGAAGTCCTGTCACCACGAATCCTCAGACTCCACACTCCAGTGAGTGCCTGTCTCTTCTCATTTATATTCCTCACTCTGCTCAGAATATTACTCCTGTCTCCAACTCAAAGTGATGGGATTAAAAGTGAGTGATCCCAAACACTGAGATTAAAGGTGTAAACCACCACCACCTGGATCTGTTTCTGGATCAATATTGTATAGTCCAGGATAGCCAGGAACTCACAGAGATTTGCCTGCCTCTGTCTTCCAAGTCCTGGGATTAAAGGGGTGTGCTACCACCACCCCTTTGTCCTGTATAGCCGATGAGTGTAGCTGCTTTGCCCCCTGATCTTCAGGCAAGCTTTATTCATTTAAACAAATACACCAGTATACAGAGGCCATGGCGGGAATGCTGCTTACTGCCTTGCTTTCCATGACTTACTCAGCTTCCCTGTTATACACCCAACCACCACCTGCCTGCTGAAGTTTCTTTATACAAGACTTGGGGCAGGTGTCATTAGACTCTCACCTGAGATTCCAGCTTCTCCTTGAAGCATCTCCTTTTCAGCTGTGTGAGATTCTGTCCCAGTTACATGTGGTTCTGCAGCCTCTGGAGACACTAGAGTACCGAGAGTGTGGAAGGTCGATTGACAGGGCAGGCACTTCCGTCTATCCAGCTACAGAGAAGGACTCCTTCTTCCACGCCACAGTCAGTTGCTGCTCTGCACCTGTAAGTAATCCCTCATCCTTTAGCTGTAAGTTTTAAACTCTTTGGCTCACCAAGTTGGCTTTTGGTGGAATAATATTTTGGTCTGTTGGAGGCCTAGCTGATTTGGGAAACACTTAACTCTCAGGGTCTCAGTCAATGTTTTCAGACTATACCCACCTTTTTTTTAGTACATCCACTTTAAAAAAAAACTACATTTCTGATTATCTTGTATCCCAGCTACACACTTCATCCTAGATCTGAGGGGATAGCTCAGTTAGCAAGGTGCTTGCTTTGCTAGCACGAGGACACAAATTCAACCGCCAGAATCTAAATAAAACCTCCTGTTCTGTTAGCCTGTACTTGAAATCCCAGCACAAAACTGTGCAGACATAATGTTTCTGGGGTTTACTGATGAGAAGGCTTACCCTATTTTGTGAGCTTCAGGCCAATGAAAGACTGTGTCTCAGAAAAAAAAAAAAGAGGACCGCACCTGAGAAAACACACCCAAAGCTGTCCTTAGGCATCTACCAGAAGTGTGCACAGATACCCAGACCCACACCAACCCACCGACCCCCCCACACACACCCAATCAAATACACACCTACATTTGATAACCTGGTGTGGAGATTCTCTTTCCTGGATACCCTGTGAAATCATACTAGGAGCTTACATACCACACACACCACTACAACCTGACAACACCCTCTGCCCCGACACACAGAGGGATGGAGAGAGAGAGAGAGAGAGAGAGAGAGAGAGAGAGAGAGAGAGAGAGAGTATAAATTATGTACCTTATGCCCAAAGGCTAATTTGATTAGCCTGAAAGGAGGTCCAGGTATCAGTGCTAAAAAATCAGGTGACACTACCCAACCTAATTCCGGCCTTCTGAATCCTACTTTAAGTTACCTCACTGGTTTTATTACTAAGTGCAGAGGATCTCTATTTTTCTCTGTTCTTGACCTTAACAGCAGTTTCCCTCCTTTCTTCATTCCTTTCATCTTTCTGTCTGTCTTTCTTTCATTCATTTGTTCATTTGATCCTTCTTGTTCTCAAAAGGGAATAATTCTGATGGGATGCAGTAGCTGGTCAAGTACTCAAGAGTGTAAGTAGAACAATCGAGGAGGCAAAGCAAACTGGCCCAGTCGAGATGCAGCAACCTATATCCTGATAGGAACAGGGCCTAAATTGCTCCTCTAACTGTCCATCTCTCCTTTGTCCTCCCCCTAGAATGGATACTTCTGGGAAAAGTGTGTGATTTTCTCACAAGCCCAGCTTACCTGGAATTCAATCTGTGATAAGTAAGTAGGTGTATAAGATGCAAGAATATGTAAAGAAAATTAAGAAACAGGTTAAGTTCACCGGGCATGGTGGTGCATGCCTTTAATCCCAGTACTCTGGAGGCAGAGGCAGATAAATCTCTGAGTTCTTGGTCAATCTGGTTTATAGGGAAAGTTCCCAGACAGCCATGGCTACACTGAGATACTCAGATACACAAGAAGGAAGGAAGTAAGGAAGGAAGGGAGGGAAGGAGGGAGGGAGGGAGGGAGGAAGGGAGGGAGGGAGGAAATGAAAGAAAGAAAGAAAAAAAGAGTAAGAAAGATTGCACAAGAAAAGACAGAAATCTTTAATAAATAAATAAATAATAATAAAAAACAAAAAAAAAAGGTAATACCCAAACCATAGTGATAAACACAAAATGAAAGTGTAAATCCACTCTTAGGAATAAAGGTCGCTGACCAACAGTATTCTGCTGTGTCATGTTATGCCAATGCCTGTTTCTGATGTTCATTCTCTCCTCTCAGAGCCATCGAAGTCCTCCAGTCTCTTGGGCTTTCTCTAATACTATTGCAGTATGAGGTGAATTGATCTACCATGATTTCCTTTAAAGGGACCATGGAATTTATTTATCATGTGTGTCGAGTGAGAGAGGAGGAAAGCCTCACTTGTATACAGGGATAGCCAGAAATCCCAAGACCACGTATTGAAAAGATGTCCAATCCCCTCCATACACTTGAGGTGCTAGCATATCACACAAGACACGTTTTATACAAAAAGCTGTGACTTTGTCATCAGTGACCTTGGAGGCTATTAGTGACTGGTAGTGTATTCAACTGTTATGCTAGGATTAATCAGACCAGCTCAAAACAGCAGATATAATTTAAAAATTGAAAACGGAGAAACTCAACACTACCGAGGTAAAGGTTCCCATGTCCAAAACCAGTCTGTGAAACTGCACTAAGAGAGCCAAAGAGAGCAAGGGCACCTGGATTCCCAGGTTGTCTTCCCTGCCCCCAGGCAGCCACACCTTAGACAAACGTGATTGGCTGAGCTTCCCATCAAGAGAGAAACTTCCTCTAAAAGGTAGTGACAAAAAACTTAATTCAGTCTCTTATCCATTGATAACATTATTCCTGCCTGAAGGTGATGTAGATGTTTTCAAAAGAATGAAAAGTAAGAGTCCTGGGAACAAGGAGAAGTATACAAATATAAACAATCAGAGGTTATTCAGGTTGCAGAAAAAGAATACCACAGATAACAACACCTTTTTGTGCAAATTAAGCCCATCAGAAGGCTTGAATGTAATGTTAATATCAAATTCCCTATCTCCACTTTTTCCTTTAAAATACACACAGGGCCTGGAAAGATGGCCCAGTGCCTACAGATGCTTGTGACCACGATGATGACCTCAATTTGCCTCCCTGTGTACACTGAAGAAAGAAGTGACTCCTAAAAGTTGTCTGCTACCTCCACGTGTATATTGTGACACACATGCAAAAACACATGCGCACAAAATGTAAAATATATTGAAGTTTAAAAGGAAATACTGATATTTTAGGTATGTTTAACACATATTCATATGGATTATCTATAGTGTATTGTAGAATAAAGAGCACTAGAAAACGGCAAATGTATTTCTATTGTTAAATATTTTACTTTTAAAATATGATTTCACGCTGAAACCGATACTATACTGAACCTCACCATGTGTCCCCGGCTGGCCTCAAACTAATGTCAAACCCTTGTCTTCCACTTTCTGAGCCCTGGGATTACAGGTATGAGGCACCACACCTAACATCAGGATTTACACTCTGGAGAAAGTGGTCAAAAAGCAATACTGTTGTAGACTATAAAATAGAAAAGAACATGTAATTTATAATCACTAAAACATATCAGAAAGGCTGATGAGAAATGAGAGAGTTCTAAAGCTAAAACATTAACAATAAGAATTAGAAAAACAAAATATTTCGGGGATAAGGGTGCAAATGATAAAGAGTAGACCATCACAACAGATACATTAGCTATTAATGCATCAAACACTACAAATGAATAAATATTCTCTGAACAGATACAAAAGCAAGAACAGTAATACCTTATCAGTAAGATAGAGAGATTAAGAAGTGTGTTTGAGGGCTGGGAGGATTGCTCAGCAGTTAGCATCACTGACTGCTGTTCCAGAGGACCAGGGTTCAATACTGAGCACCCACATGGCAGCTGGCTGTCACTACAATTCCAGGGAAACTGGCACCCTTAAATAGGCCTGTATCATGCAGGCCAAACACTAACACGTAAAATAAAAATAAGTAATTCTCTTTAATGTAGATGAAAAAGATGCAGGCGACAGTGGTGAACCTGTCACTGCCTTTAGAAACATTTACTGCTCATTTAGTAAGGGGTTTGCAAGTCTGCTGTTTGAGCACTTAGCCCCCATCAGGTGGCACTGTTGGAGGACTGTGGGGAGCATCCCAGACCTGCAGCATGATGGCAGGGCCTGTGAAGGCTGTTACACTTACCACTCACTGAATCTGATCTATAAGCTTTGCATCCTGTCTATTGCCACATGAGGAGTCTCCACCATGTGTCATGGTCACCATTAACAGCACTGTCGTGGCATTGTGTGACATTATTACTGGGTAGGGAACCCATGCCAGATGAAATTGTGAATGAAGACTTTACACAACAAGGGTGAATCTAAAGCACTTGCATCACTAAAAGCCCACTCGGTCATGGGTGATGACTCACGAAGTCTGCATCTATCTGAATCTCCAGAGGTGGTGGATGACTCCAAAGGAACATCGTTATCCAGACCCTACAGAGCTGATGCACATAGGACCTCAAAGAGACTGTGAGATCACTCACGAGATCTGCAAGAGCTCAATCCAGATAAAATCCCACCATGGAGGAGCGGAAGTGGCCACAAAGCCCTACACCTAGCAAGTAGCTGTGTGTGATGGATAGCTGCTTTCTCAATTTAGTGACACTGGGTATGGCAAAGAAACCCGAGAACAGGCCACATGCAGAGTAGTTTACAGTATAAATAGGACTCCATAGTTTTGTTGTTGACTTATAAAAAGACTGTTTTGTTTGTTTTAAGCAAGAGAAACAGCATAATGTTAAGTTGGGAGGAGTTGGGGAAGGGGGAAATATGTTAAAAAATGTAAAATTTAAAAATAAGGAAAAATTAAAAGAAAAATATATATGATGAGGAGGCGCTGAGGAGATGGCTCTTGCAGAGGACCTGACTTCAGTCCCAAGACCCCAAATGGTGGCTCACAACTGCATGTTATTCCAGTTCCATGGGATATGACAGCATCTTATGACCTCAGTGGACAAATCCACAGACACCCACGCAGGGAAAGTATCCATACATGTAAAATTAAAATAAAAAAAAAACCTGAAATAATAATAAGATATATCTTTTGATCTGGATAGTGCTCTTAGCCAGAGGACCTGAGATCATTTTGCAGAAACTACTAACAGCCATCTGTGACTGTGAGGCCACCCTGGGCTACTTAACCCATGTTACATAGCAAGACATACATACATACACACACACACACACACACGTGATCCACATACTATGTTCATTTATATATTTACTTCACCATTAGAGTGACTCCATGTCATAAGTATTGTTGCCATTTACATTGTACATAAGAAGCAAAATGCTCAGAGAGGCTAAATAAGTAGCACCCAAGTCACAGAGCAACTAAGATGTTACCCATGATTTGGTCATGCCTCCTAGTCTTCCTGATCATTGTGAGGCCAGGAGGCAACATGGGCCATCACTATGTAACCATATGAAGGAGGCAGTAGATACAGGAGACTGAGAAACACCCAAAATGGCACATTCACGGCTCATTTCCTAGACTCTGGCAACTACTCACTCTCAGCTCTATGATTTGGAAAAAGATCAGAAAGTCAAGGCAGGGGATCCCAGGTGGGCCAGATACTAGTTCTCAGACTTTATTCACTGGAAGGGGTATATGAAAGAGAGAGATGAGTGTTTGAGGGGAAAGTGCACAGACACCTGTTTGTCTGCCTCCCTAATTTCCTGGGGTGGACCAGAACAAAATCTACCTGTGATTGGATATGTTGGCCCAGCCTGAAAAGAACAGAAAAGCTTCTCACCAGTATCTCTGTGGACATCTACTGGTTGTAGATGTGAACGGCACCTCACACAATATGTTCCTGTGGGTCCCAACAGTAGGACAGGAAGGACCATGAGCAAAAGTGTAGAAGAGTCAGGACTGTGAGAACAAGACACAGCCAGTCACTGGGAGGAGCTTCTCTGATGCATTTCTTGGCAACTGTTGTCATTTTATCCACAGTGGGCGCTATGTTACAGAAAACTGATGTCACAAAGCTCCTGAAACTAGAGCTGGATTCATGAATTCATGTGTTCCAGGTAGAGACCCAGTCTCCACCCATCTAGCCTTGTTCTTGTGAAGATAGGAACCACAGAAAGGGCCTTAGCCCTGTGCTTCCTGCTTTCTATTCTGGGGGGCTTCCAGGCTCGAGATGGGCACCCCTGGGAGTCAGAGAATCTTGCAGGACCTGCTCTCTAGGGACCATCTCTTTTCCTTGGCCAGCAGGGACAGGTAGTACAACCTGCTGCTCTCCCCTCTGTTCAGCATCGCTGGGGCCTTTCTCAGGCCTGACTAATCCCTCATTCTTACCTTCCAGGATAAAGGTCTGAGGATTCTGCCTCCTCCCCAGGCTGAAGCCTTCCATCTACTACTGCAGTCGGCTTCAGTGCCCTTCACCACCATGGCCAGACCAACTCGTTCTGTCCCAATGGTCCCAGGTAGGGTGTGTTGCCCACTCTTGCTTAAAATGCTTTTGTTGGTCAGGCCTGAAACATGAGCAAGAAAGTAACTTCCAGATGGCTAGACTCACCCTGACTTGTGTACAGTTTCATCATCATCTCTTTCCAATCAACATGATTTGGGGAAGCCTGTGCTGGCTGTGGCTGGCTGCTTTCTTCTCTGAGAGCTGGTGCACTGACCTAAATGAGCTAGGGAATATCAAGGTTTGAGCCAGATGTCTGGACATCAGACTGTCTCCATTGTGCTGAAGGAAAAACACAAAAAGACCTAGGATTTGGAGTATGGTGGCAGTTGCCAGTAAAGCTATTAGGCATAATGTGAGCCCTGGGAGGACCAACAGACCACAAAAGATATGCCATAGAACAATGGGTAGGCAGCCTAGGGTCCTCAGTGACATAAAGTTAATGTGGTGGCCTTCCTGGGGTCAAGAGCGTAGGAGGATGGCAGTGGGAGTCTAGGGATGGCCCAGCTCAGGACCTTCTAAACAGGATGTGAACAACAATGGGTGCGGTGGTCCATAGTAGCTGGATCAGATTAAAATAGTCTCAAGACTTCCTCTGCGGGGTGGCATACAGAGTTTTCTAACCCTTTCCCCTAGTAAACTTTCAACTTAGCTTTGTTCTCTCTCTCTATCTCTCTCTCTCTCTCTCTCTCTCTCTCTCTCTCTCTCTCTCTGTCTCTCTCTCCCTTCCTTCCTTTCTTCATTTTTTTGATTTCTACCTTCCTTCTTTTTTTCTGAGTTTCTCTGTGTAGCCCTGAATATCCTGGAACATTCTCTATAAACCCGACTGGCCAAGAACTCAGAGATTCATGTGTCTCTGCCTTCAGAGTGCTAGGATTAATGGCATGCACCACCATAACTGACAAACGTCAGCTGTTTCTTAAACTTCTTTAAATATTCTTGCATCTTATACACCTACTTACTTATAACAGATTGAATTTTAAGTAAGCTGGACTTCTCAGAAAAGCACAACGTTTTTCTGGAAGTATTCATCCTAGGGGGAGCACAACGAAGAGAAGTACAGTGAGAAGAGAATTTTAGGTCATGAGGACACTAGAATCTAGGATGCTGCATCTCAACTTGGCCAGTTTGCTTTCCCTCCTTCATTGCTGTGCTTACAATCCTGAGTACTTGACCAACTACTGCATCCTATCGGAATTCTTCTCTTTTGAGAACAAGAAGGATCAAATGAACAAATGAATGAAAGAGAGACACAGAAAGATGAAGGGAAGAAAGACAGAAAGGAAGAAAGAGACTGCTGGTAAGGTCAAGAGCAGAGAAAAAGAGAGATCCTCTCTACTTAGTAAGAAAACCGGCAAGGAAACTGGAAGTAGGAGTCAGGAGGCCGGAATTAGGTTGAGCAGTGTCACCTGATTTCTTAGCACTGATACCTGGACCTCCTTTCAGGCTAATCAAATTAGACCTTGGGCATAAGGTCCATAATTCATTCTCTCTCTCTCTCTCTCTCTCTCTCTCTCTCTCTCTCTCTCTCTCTCCCTCCCTCCCTCCCTCCCTCCCAACCTCTATCTCTCTCTCCCTTCCTCCCTCCTTCTCTCTCTCTCTCTCTCTCTCTCTCTCTCTCTCTCTCTCTCTCTCCATCCTCTGCGTGTTGGGGGGAGGTTGTTGTGAGGTTGTAGTGATGTGTGGGATATGAAAGCTCCTAGTTTCATCTCACAGCGTATCCAGGGAATAAAATAACCACACCGGGTGATCAAATACAGGTGTGTGAGTAGCAGTGGTGTGCGTGGGTGGGTGTGGGTTTCTGTGCACACTTCTGGTAGATGCATAAGGACGGCTATGGGTGTCTTTTCGCAGGTGCTGTCTCTTTTTTTCTGAGACAGGGTCTTTATTGGCCTGAAGCTGACAAAATGGGGTAAGTGGTCTAACTGGTAAACCCAAGGGACATTACGACTGCACAGTTTTGTGCTGGATTTTAAGTACAGACTACCAGAACTGGTGTTTTTACTTAGATTCTGGGGGTGAAATTTGTGTCCTCGTGCTTGCAAAGCAAGCACCTTGCTAACTGAGCTATCCTTCAGATGCTAAAATGAAGTTTAATTGGGGATACAAGATAATCAGAAAAGTAGTTTTTTAAAAAGTGGATGTAATAAAAAAAAGTGGCTATATTCTGAAAATTTTAACTTAGACCCTGAGAGTTAAGTGATTCCCAAATCAGCTAGGCCTCCAACAGACCAAGGTATTATTCCACCAAAACCTAACTTGGTGAGTCAAAGAGTTTAAAACTTACAGCTAACAGATGAGGGATTACTTAGAGGTGTAGAGCAGCGACTGACTGTGGCGTGGAAGCAGGAGTCCTTCTCTGTAGCTGGATAGATGGAAGTGCCTGCCCCATCAGTCGACCTTCTACACTCTTGGTACTCTAGTGTCTCCAGAGGCTACGAAACCACATGTCACTGGGACAGAATCTCACACAGCTGAAAAGGAGATGCTTCAAGGAGAGGCAGGAATCTCAGGTGAGAGTCTAATGACACCTGCACCAAGTCTTGTATAAAGAAACTTCAGCAGGCAGGTGGTGGTAGGGTGTATAACAGGGAAGCTGAGTAAGCCATGGAAAGCAGGCCAGTAAGCAGCATTCCCACCATGGCCTCTGTATACTGGTATATTTGTGTTTAAATGAATAAAGCTTCCCTGAAGATCAGCGGGCAAAGCAGCCACAATCCTCAGCTATATGAAACAGGGCGGGGGGTGGGGTGGCACACACCTAAAATCCTAGAACTGGAAGACAGAGGCACCAAATGTCTGTGAGTTCCAAGCTGTCCTGGAATATACAAGATTAGTACAGAAACAGATACAAGTGGTGTTGGTTTACACCTTTAATCTCAGTGTTTGGGAGTCACACACTTTTAATCCCAGCACTAGAGAGTTGGAGACAGGAGCAATATGCTGAGCAGAGGGATGAATATAAAGGAGAAGAGACAGGAACCCACTAGAGTGTGGAGTCTGAGGATTCGTGGAGAGAAGACCTCGCCCTTTGAATCTGAACACGTGGTAGGGTAAAATGTCTCTCTAGTGGTTTGCTGCTTTGCTTTTCTGATCTTCAGCTTGGACCCCAATACTTATCTCTGGGTTTGTATTATTCTGCTACTCCTCTGCTTTGATTCCTGCTTTGAGATTCCTTCCTTCAGTTCCTTTCACAAAGGACTACAACTGTAAACTTAAATAAATCTTATCAAATTGACTTTGAACACAGTGATTACAATTTAGAACTAAGACAGCATATTCCCAAGTGGGGGATAAACCAGACACCTTAAACTTCACATTTGAGCCATCCATAATCTTCAGTGTGTCACATACCCTGCATTCAGAGCCTCTAACCACCATAAGGCCACTTCCTTTTAAGAATTTTTTTTAATTTTAGAGATTTATATTTTACGGAAAAGTTGCAAAAAAAAGACAGAATATTCGCAAATGCCAAGCAGCTGGTTGATTCTTTTGTTACTACTTTGAGTAGATGTGTCAAAACATTCCTAACATGTTTCCTAATTTCTGAATCCATGGTTTATTGAGATTTCCTTACCTTTTACCATTACTCTTTACCAATGTCCATTACAAAATCCCGCGAGGAGCCTAATTCATACAACAGTGGTTCACATGGCTTTCCTGTAAGACCATGTCGTGTGTGTGTGTGTGTGTGTGTGTGTGTAGTTTGTGCTGAGAAATCATTTCTTAGACTTCTAGGGTAAAATGAAACGTTAGTGTGTTGCATCCTTCCCTCCTGTCTTTATCTCAATGGAGTCACCTTTGGGAAGAGCATGCGCACACTACACCTTGATGAGGCTTCCATAAGAAGTTCTTCTCTGAAGTAGATCACCACCGTCAAGGTTGCAGAGAACATCAAGTTCTTCATGTTGTATATTGTTCATTGTATGAAAGCTACCTCCAGAAATGGAAGCCTCACAGACATGTTGGCAGTCCAAGTTATTTTTTGACCTACAACAGTGTCTACTGAGAGGGAATCCTCTAAGGAGAAACTACCTACATCAGATTAGGAAGTTGGTCTTTAAGCACATCTGCATTTGGTTTCCTTGATTGTTAACGCAGATAATAGGTCCCGACCTCTGTAGGCAATACCATTCCTAGGGAGGAGGCTCTGGGTTAGATAAAATACCAGCGAAGCATGAGCCTATGAGCAAGCCAGAGAAGGGACAAAGAAACAGTGCTCTTCCTTCCAGGATCCCCTCCTCCAGGTTCCTGCCTTGAGTTCCTGCCAGCATTTCCCCAGTGATGAACTGTGACTTGGAAGCCTGTGCAAATAAACCCTTTCTTCTCTAAGCTGATTTTGTGTTGGAGTGTTTTATAACAGCACCAGAAACTGCTACTGTGGCCCACCCTGTTGGCAGGCACGGTCAAGGGAAGGCACATTCCAGACTAGTCTGGGCTACATAATGAAACACTGAATCAAAAACTAAAACCAAAACCAGTGTGATAACCACAAAATGAAAGTGTAAATCCACTCTTAGGAATACAGGTCGTTGAACAACAGTATTCTGCTGTGTAATGGTATGCCAATGCCTGTCTCTAATGTTCATTCTATCCTCTCAGAGCCCCCAAAGTCCTCCTGTCTCTTGGGCTTTCTAATACTACTGCAGGTATGAGATGAAATGATCTACCATGACTTCCTTTAAAGGTACCATGGAATGGATTTTTCGTGTGAGTGGAAAGAGTGAGTGAAAGAAGCCTCATTTGTATACATGGATAGCCGGAAATCCCAAGACCACTTATTGAAAAGATGGCCACTCCCCTCCATCCACTTGAGGTGCTAGCACATCTAGTATGATGTGTTTTATTCAAAATGCCGTGACTTTCTCATTAGTGACCATGGACCCTAGAAGAGAGTGAGGGCGTATTTTACCAATAAGCTAGAATTAAGCAGAGCAGCTGAAAAAAAAAAAAACAGATATAATTTAATAATTGAAAAGGATTAACTCACCCGACCGGGAAAAGTTTCTCACGTCCAAAACTGGTCTGGCTAATGCACCAAGAAGAGTGCAAAAGAAAGCAAGGGCAGCTGGATTCCCAGGTTTTCTTCCCTGCTGAAGGCACCCACAACCTAGCCAAAAGTGCTTGGCCGTGCTTCCCTATCAAGAGAGCAACTTGAAGAAGGAAGGAAGGAAGGAGGGAAGGAAAGAAGGAAAGAAGGAAGAAAGGAAGGAAGGAAGGAAAGCAGGAAGGAAGGAAGGAAGGAAGGAAAAGAAAGAAAGAAAGAGTAAGAATAAAGGACAAGAAAAAAACAAAAATCTTTAATAAATAAATAAATAATAAAAAAACCAAAAAAAAAAAAAAACAAACCAAAAAGTAATACCCAAACCATAGTGATAAACACAAAATGAAAGTGTAAATCCACTCTTAGGAATACAGGTTGCTGAACAACAGTATTCTGCTGTGTCATGTTATGACAATGCCTGTTTCTGATGTTCATTCTCTCATCTCACAGCCATGGAAGTCCTCCCGTCTCTTGGGCTTTCTCTAATACTATTGCAGTATGAGATGGATTTATCTACCATGATTGCCTTTAAAGGACCGTGGAATTGATTTTTCATGTGTGTCGAGTGAGAGAGGAGGAAACCTCATTTGTATACAGGAATAGCCGGAAACCCCAAGACCACGTATTGAAAAGATGTCCAATCCCCTCCACACACTTGAGGTGTTAGCATATCACACAAGACAAGTTTTATTCAAAAAGCTGTGACTTTCTCAACAGTGACCTTGGAGGCTATTAGAGACTGTTATGCTAGGATTAATCAGACCAGCTCAAAACAGCAGATATAATTTAATAATTGAAAACGGAGAAACTCAACACTACTGGGGTAAAGGTTCCTATGTCCAAAACCAGTCTGTGATCACTGCACTAAGAGAGGCAGAGGGAGCAAGGGCACCTGGATTCCCAGGTTTTCTTCCCTGCCCCCAGGCAGCCACACCCTAGCCAAATGTGATTGGCTGAGCTTCCCCATCAAGAGAGAAACTTCCTCTAAAAGGTGGTGACATAAAAGTTAACTCAGTCTTTATCCATTGATAACATTCTTCCTGACAAAAAAACTTAACTCAATCTCTTATCCATTGATAACATTGTTCCAGCCTAAAGGTGACATAGATGTTTTCAAAAAGAAAGAAAAGAAAGAGTCCTGGGTACAAGTAGAAGTACACAAATATAAACAATCAGAAATTATCCAGGTTGCAGAAAAAGAATACCACAGATAACAACATCTTTTGCTGCAAATTAAGCCCATCAGAAGGCTTGAATGTCACCTTAATACCAAGTTCCCTATTTCCACTTTTTTTTATTTAAAATACACATATGGCCTGGCAAGATGGCCCAGTGCCTATACATGCTGGCACCGAGCATGATGGACTCAATTTGCCCCCCTATGTACACTGAAGAAAGAAGTGACTCCTAAAAGTTGCCTGCTACCTCCACTTGTATACTGAGACACACATGCATAAACACGTGTGCACAAAATAAAAAATATATTGAATGCTTAAAAGCAAATAATGATACTTTAGGTATGTTTAACATATATGCACATGAATTAACTACAGTGTATTGTAGAATAAGGAGTACTAGAAAATGGCAAAAGAGTTTCTATTGTTAAAAATTTTACTTTTGAAATACGATCTTACTGTGTAACCCATAATCGCATGAACCTCACTATGTGGGCCCAGGTGGCCTCAAACTCATGTCAAACCCTTTGCTTCCACTTCTTGAGTCCTGCGATTACAGGTGTGAGGCACCACACCTACCATCAGGATTTATTGTCTGGAGAAGGGACAAAAAGCAATACTGTGTAGACTATAAAATAGTAAGGACATATAATTTATAATCACTAAAAAATATCAGAAAGGCTGATGAGTAATTATAGAGTTCTAAAGCTAAAACATTAAAAATAAGAATTAGAGAAACAAAATATGAGGGGGATAAGAGAGCAAATGATAAAGAATAGAACGTCAAAACAGAAACATTAGCTATTAATGCATCAAACACTACAAATAGAGGATAAATATTATCTGAACAGTTACAAAAGCAAGAACAGTAATACCTTATTAGTAAGATAGAGATTAAGAAGTGTGTTTGATGGCTGGGAGGATGGCTCAGCAGTTAGCATCACTGCCTGCTGTTCCAGAGGACCAGGGTTCAATCCCAGCACCCACATGGCAGCTGGAAGCTCTCTGTCACTAAAATTCCAGGGGACCTGGCACCCGTACATAGGCCCATATGATGCAGGTCAAACACTAACACATGCAAAATAAAAATAAGTAATTCTCTTTAAAGTGAAGAAAAAGATGCTGGCGACAGTTGTGAACATGTCACTGCCTTTATAATCATTTACTGGTAGTTGCTGGGAACAGCTTCTGTACTCAGTTTAGGTTAGTATACTTAGATTGTTCGTGGGGTTTGCAACTCTGCTGTTGGAGCACTTAGTCCCGATCAGGTGGCACTGTTGGAGGACTGTGTGGAGCATCCCAGGCCTGCAGCATGAGGGCAGGGCCTTTGAAGTCTGTTACACTTGCCACTCACTGAATCTGATCTGTAAGCTTTGCATCCTGTCCATTGCCACATGAGGAGTCTCCACCATGTGCCGTGATCCTCATTTGTATACAGGGATAGCCGGAAATCCCAAGACCAAGTATTGAAAAGATGGCCAATCCCCTCCACACACTTGAGGTGCTAGCATATCACACAAGACACATTTTATTCAAAAAGCTCTGACTTTCTCATCAGTGACCTTGGAGGCTATTAGAGAATGGTGGTGTGTTCGACTGGTGTGCTAGGATTAATCAGACCAGCTCAAAACAACAGATATAATTTAATAATTGAAAACAGAGAAAGTCAACACTACCGGGGTAAAGGTTCCCATGTCCAAAACCAGTCTGTGAACACCGGACTAAGAGAGCAAAAGAGAGCAAGGACACCTGGATTCCCAGGTTTTCTTCCCTGCCCCCAGGCAGCCACACCCTAGCCAACTGTGATTGGCTGAGCTTCCCCATCAAGAGAGCAAATTCCTCTAAAAGGTAGTGTCAGAAAAAGTTAACTCAGTCTTTATCCAATGACAACATTCTTCCTGCCTGAAGGTGATGTAGATGGTTTCAAAAAGAAAGAAAAGAGTCGTGGGAACAAGGAGAAGTATAAAAATATAAACAATCAGAAATTATTCAGGTTGCAGAAAAAGAATACCACAGATAACAATATCTTTTGGTGCAAAATAAGCCCATCAGAAGGCTTGAATGTCATCTTAATACCAAGTTCCCTATTTCCACTTTTTTTAAAAAATACACACAGGGCCTGGCAAGATGGCCCAGTGCCTATACATGCTGGCACCGAGCATGATGGCCTCAGTTTGCCTCCCTATGTACACTGAAGAAAGAAGTGACTCCTAAAAGTTGCCTGCTACCTCCACTTGTATACTGAGACACACATGCATAAACAAATGTGCACAAATGTATAATATATTGATTTCTTAAGAGCAAATAATGATATCTTAGGTATGATTAACATATAAGCACAGGAATTAACTACAGTGTATTGTGGGCCCAGCTGGCCTCAAACTCATGTCAAAACCTTGGCTTCCACTTCTTGAGTCCTGCGATTACAGGTGTGAGGCACAACACCCACCATCAGGATTTATTTTGTGGAGAAAGTGGTCAAAAAGCAATACTGTGTAGACTATAAAATACTAAGGACATATAATATATAATCACTAAAATATATCAGAAAGGCAGATCAGAAATTATAGAGTCCTAAAGCTAAAACAATAAAATTAACAATTAAAAAACAAAATAGAGGGGCATAAGAGTGCAAATGATAAAGAGTGGAAAGTCACAACAGATACATTAGCTATTAATGCATCAAACACTACAAATGAATAAATATTCTCTGAACAGATACAAAAGCAAGAAGAGTAATACTTTATCAGTAAGCTAGAGAGTTTAAGAAGTGTGTTTGAGGGCTGGGAGGATGGCTCAGCAGGCAGCATCACTGCGTGCTGTTCCAGAGGACCCGGGTTTAATTCCCAGCACCCACATGGCAGCTCACAGCTGGCTGGAACTAAAATTCCAGGGGACCTGGCACCCTCACACTTGCCTATACAATGGAAGCCAAACACTAACACACATAAAATAAAAATAAGTAATTCTCTTTAAAGTTCAAGAAAAAGCTGGCGACAGTGGTGAAGCAGTCACTGCCTTTAGAATCATTTACTGCTCATTTAGTAAGGACTGGTTGCTGGGAATAGCTGCTGCCTTTAGTTCACTTTAGTCTACTTAGATTGTTGGTGGGGTTTGCAAGTCTACTGTTTGAGCACTTAGCCCCCATCAGGTGGCACTGTTGGAGGACTGTGAGGAGCATTTCAGGCCTGTAGCATTAGGGCAGGGCCTTGAAGGCTGTTACACTTACCACACACTGAATCTGATCTGTAAGCTTTGCATCCTGGCCATTGCCAAATGAGGATTCTCCACCTTGTGCCGTGATCCCCATTAACAGCACCGTGATGGCATTGTGTGACTCTTTTCCTGGGTAGGGAACCTATGCCAGACCAAATTGTGGGTGGGGACTTTACACAACAGGGGTGATTCTAAAGCACTTGCATCACTAAAAGCCCACTCGATCACGGGTGATAACTCACTGAGTCTGCATCTATCTGAATCTCCGGAGTTGGTGGATGACTCCAAAGTAACATCGTTCTCCAGACCCAACAGAGCTGATGCACATAGGACCTCACAGAGACTGTGAGATCACTGACGACATCTGAAGGAGCTCAAGCCAGATAAAATCCCTGCATGGAGTAGGGAAAGTGGCCACAAAGCCCTACACCTAGCCTTATAGCTATATGTGATGGATAGCTGCTTTCTTAATGGAGTGACACTGTGTACAGCAAACACACCCTAGAACAGGCCCCATGCCCAGGAGTTTCCTGTATAAATAGGACTACATGGTTTTGTTTTTGACATATAAACAGACTGTTTTGTTTGTTTTAAGTAAGAGAAAGAGCATGACGTTGCATTAGGGAAGAGTGAAATATGATAAAAAAATTAAAAATACAGAAAAAATTAAAAGTTAAATATATATGTTGCGGCGAAGCTGAGGGGATGGCTCTTCCAGAGGCATCAGTCCCCAGACCCCCAATGGTGGCTCACAAGTGCCTGTTATTCTGGTTCCAAGGGATCTGACTCCATCTTATGAGCTCCGTGGTCAAATCAACAGGCACAAACGCAAGTAAAATACCCATACACATGAAATTAAAATAAACAAAACCTGAAATAATAATAAGATATACCGGTTTTTCTGGATAGTACTCTTAGCCAGAGAACCTGAGTTCAGTTTGCAATACCTACTGACAGCCATCTGTAACTGTGAGAGGCCACTCTGGGCTATTTAGCCCATGTTTATTTAGACCATGGTACATAGCAGGCCATACATACATACATACATACATACATACATACATACTTACTTACCTACATACAACACATTGTCTACATAGTCTATACATTTATATATTTCCTTCACCATTATAGTGATTCTATATCACAAGTATTGTTGCCATCCACAACACAATTTTGTGGGCCTACCTACTTTCCTGCAGTGGACCAGTACAAATTCTACCTGTGCTTAGAAATTCTACCCGAACAGAACAGTGAAGTTTCTCATCAGGATCTCTGTCGACATCCAGTGGTCAAGGATGTGGGGGCCAACAATGAAGACAGTAAGGAACATGAGGAAAAGAGGAGAAGAGCCAGGGCTGTGAGAACAAGACACCCAGTCACTGTGAGGAGCTGCTCTGATGCGTTTCCCAGCAATTGTTGTCACGTTATCCACAGTGGGCAATATGATGCATAAAACTGATGTCACAAAGCTCCTGAAACCAGAGCTGGAGCCATGAATTCATGTGTTCCCGGGAGAGACCAAGTCTCGACCCTTCTAGCCATGGTTTTGTAGAGATAGGAACCACAGGCAAGGCCTTAGCCTTGTGCTCCTTGCTTTCTATTCTGGAGGGCTTCCTGCCGCCCAATGGACACCCCTGGGACTCAGAGAACCTGACAGGACCTGCCCTTTTGGGACCATCTCCTTTCCTTGGCCAGAATGGACTGGCGATACACCCTGCCATTCTCCCCTCTGTTCAGCATCCCTGGGGCCCGTCTCAGGCCTGACTAACCCCTCATTCTTACCTTCCAGGTTGAAGGTCTGAGGATTCTGCCTCCTCCCCAGGATGAAGCCGTCCATCTACTACTGCAGGCATCTTCAGTGCCTTTCCCGACCAAGGCCAGAACAACTCATTCTGTGTCCATGATCCCAGGTAGGCTGAGTTGCCCATTCTTGCTTAAAAGGCTTTATTGTTGTTTAGCCCTGAAATATGAGCAAGAAAAAAACTTCCAGATGGCTAGACTCACCCTGACTCGTGGACAGTTTCATCATCTTCGCTTTCGACTCAGCATGATTCTGGGAAGCCTGTGCTGGCTGTTGCTGGCTGCTTTCTTCTCTGAGAGCTGGTACACTGGCCCAAATGAGCTGAGGATAACCAAGATCTTAGCCAGATGTCCGGATACCTGCCTGTCTCCTTTGTGCTTAGGAAAAAGACTGAAAAAGACCTAGGATTTGAGTATGATGTCAGTTGCCACTGAAGCAATTAGGCATAAAATGAGCTTTGGGAAGGATCAACAGACCACAAAGACAGGCCATAGAACAATGGGTAGACAGACTAAGGTCCTGAGATGGTATAAAGATAATGGCGGTGGCCTACCTGGGGTCCAGAAAGAAGGAGAATGGCAGTGGGAGACTTGGGATGGAGCCAGTTTATGTCTTTCCAAACAGGATGTGACCGACAAAGGGGATGGTGGTCCATATTACCTGGATCAGATTAAAACAGTCTCAAGACGTCCTCTACATTGTGACTTCCTGAGTGCGCTGACTCTTTCCCCTGGTATAATTTCAACTTTGGTCTGTTCTTTTTTTCTTTCTTTCTTTCTTTCTTTCTTTCTTTCTTTCTTTCTTTCTTTCTTTCTTTTTTCTTTTTTCCTTCCTTTCCTTCCTTCCTTCTCTCCTTCCTTCCTTCCTCTTTCCTTCTTTGCTTTGTTCCTACATTCCTTCTTTCCTACCTTCCTTCTGGTTTATCTGAGTTTCTCTGTGTAGCCAACCCTGTCCTGGAACTTTCTCTATAAACCAGACTGGCAAAAAACTCAGAGATTCATCTGCCTCTGCCTCCAGAGTACTGGGATTAAAGGCATGCATCACCATGCCCGCCAAACTTCAGCTGTTTCTTAAACTACTTTATATATTCTTGCATCTTATACACCTACTTACTTATAACAGATTGAATTCTAGGTAAGCTGTGCTTCTGGGTAAAGCACAGTCTTTTCCTAGAAGTATCCATTCTAGGGAGAGCACAAAGGAGACATGGACAGTGAGAAGAGAAATTTAAGCCCTGTGCCTACCATGATCTAGGTTGCTGCATCTCGACTTGGCCAGTCTGCTTTGCCTCCTTGATTGCTCTGCTTACATTCTTGAGTACTTGACCAACTACTGCATCCTATCAGAATTCTTCCCTTTTGAGAAGAAGGATCAAATGAACAAATGAATGAAAAATGGACAGAAAGTAGAAATGAATGAATGAATGAAGGAAGGAAGGAAGGAAGGAAGGAAGGAAGGATGGATGGATGAGACAGCTGGTAAGGTCAAGACCAGAGAAAAACAGAGATCCTCTCCATTTAATAAGAAAAACCAGTGAGGTAACTGGAAGTAGGAGTCAGAAGGCTGGATTTAGATAGGGTAATATCACCTGATTTCTTAGCACTGATACCTGAACCTCCTTTCAGGGAAATCAAATTAGCCTTTGGGCATAAGGTCCGAAATTCACTCACTCTCTTCCCACCCTTTGTGTGTGTGTGTGGGTATGTTGTGAGGTAGTATTGGTGTGTGTGGTATGTAAACTCCTAGTATGATTTCGTGAGGTATCCAGGGAGGAGAACCTCCACACCAGATGATCAAATGTAGGGGTGTGTGAGTGTGTGTGTGTTGTGCGCGTGCACACGCAAGCAGGTGTTTGTGCACACTTTTGGTGGATGCCAAAGAACAGCCTGGATGTGTTTTCTCAGGTCTGTCCACTTTTTTCTGAGACAGAGTCTTTCATTGGCCTGAAGCTCACAAAATAGGGTAAGCTGTCTGACCGGTAAACACCAGGAACATTACGTCTCCACAGTTTTGTGCTGGGATTCCACAACTAGAGAATTATGTAGGTTCTGGGGATTGCAAAGCAAGCACCTTGTTAACTGAGCCATCCCCTCAAATCCTAGGATGAAGTTTTTAATTGGGGAACAAGTTAATCAGTTAGCAATGTGGTTTGTAAAACGTGGGTGTACTTTTTAAAAAAGGAGGGGGTGTATTCTGAAAACATTTACTTAGATTCTCAGTGCTAAGTGTTTCGCAAATCAGGTAGGGCTCCAACAGACCAAGGTATTATTCCACCAAAACCCAACTTGGTGGGCCAAAGAGTTTAAAACTCACAGCTAATGGATGAGGGATTACTTACAGGAGCAAAGCAGCAACTGACTGCTGTGTGGAAGAAGGATTCCTTGTCTGTAGCTGGATAGATGAAAGTGCTTGCCATGTCAGTGGACCGTCCACACTCTTGGTACTCTAGCGTCTCCAAAGGCGAGGAAACCACATGTAACTGGGACAGAATCACACACAGCTGTAAAGGTGATGCCTCAAAGAGAGGCTGGATTCACAGGTGAAAGTTCTATAACACCTGCCCCAAGCCCAACACCCTTGTTATAAGAAACTTCAGCAGGCAGGTGGTGGTAGGGTGTGTAACAAGGATGGTGAGTGAGCCATGGACAGCAAGCCAGTAAGCAGCATTCCCGCCATGGCCAATGTATACTGCATATTTGTGTTTAAATGTATAAAGCTTGCCTGAAGATCAGCAGGCAAAGCAGCCACACTCGTCAGCTATACAGGACAGCATGGTGGTAGTACATGACTTTAATCCCAGGACTCAGGAGACAGAGGCAGGCAAAACTCTGTGAGTTCAAGGCCCCACTGGGCTGTATAAGATTGATCCAGAAACAGGTCCAGGTGGTGGTGGTTCACACGTTTAATCTCAGTGTTTGGGAGTCACACCCTTTTAATCCCAGCACTAGGGAGGTGCAGACAGGAGCAATAATCTGAGTAGAAGGAGGAATATAAAGGAGAAGAGACAGGAACTTAGGAGTGTGGAGTCTTAGGATTTGTGGAGATAGGATCTCGCATGTTTGGTCTGAAGGCTTGGTGTAGGGTAAAAGGTCTCTCTAGCGGTTGGCAGCTTTGCTTTTCTGATCTTCAGATTCGACCCTAATACCTGTTTCTGGGTTTGTATTATTCTGCTACACCTCTGCTTTGACTCCTGCTTCAGATCCCTTTCTTGAGTTCCTGTCACGATGGACTAAAGCTGTAAACTTAAAAGAACCCTTTCAACTTGCTTTTGAACACAGTAATTACAATTTAAAACTAAGACAGCATATTCCCAAGTGTGGGATAAACCAGACACCTTAAACCTCACATTTGAGCCATCCATTATATTCAGAGTAACACAAACCCTGCATTCAGAGCTCCTAACCAACATAAGGCCCCCTGCTTTTAAAATTTTTTAAATTTTAGAAATTTATATTTTACGGAGAAGTTGCAAAAATAGGACAGAATATTCCCACACACCCTCACACAGGCCTATATCATGCAAGCCAAAAATTCACGCATGTAAAAAAAAATAAGTAATTCTCTTTAAAGTAGAAGAAAAAGATGCTGGCGACAGTGATGATGCTGTCACTGCCTTTAGAATCATTTACGGCTCATTTAGTCAGGGCTGGTTGCTGGGAACAGCTTCTGTCCTCAGTTCAGTTTAGTCTACTTAGATTGTTGGTGGGGTTTGCAAGTTTGATGTTCGAGCACTTAGCCCCCATCAGGTGGCACTGTTGGAGGTCTGCGTGGAGCATCCCAGGGCCTTTAAGGCTGTTACACTTACCACTCACTGAATCTGATATGTAAGCTTTGCATCCTGTCTATTGCCACATGAGGAGTCTCTAACATGTGCCACGGTCACCATTAACAGCACCGTCGTGGCATTGTGTGACATTATTACTGGATAGGGAACCCATGCCAGATCAAATTGTGAATGAAGAGTTTACACAAACAGGGGTGATTTTTTTTAATTTGTTTGTTTATTAATGATTTCTGTCTCTTCCCTGCCACTGCCTCCCATTTCCCTCCCCCTCCCCCAATTAAGTCAACCCCCTCCTCAGCCCAAAAGCAATCATGGTTCCCTGTCCTGTGGGAAGTCAAAGAAACCCCCACCTCCATCCAGGTCTAGTAAGTTGAGCATCCAAACCGCCTAGGCTCCCACAAAGCCAGTGCATGCAGTAGGATCAGAATCCCATTGCCATTGTTCTTGATTTCTCAGTAGTCCTCATTGCCCGCTATGTTCATAGAGTCGGTTTTGTCCCAGGCTTTACCAGGCCCAGGCCAGCTGGCCTTGGTGAGTTCCCAGTAGAACATCCCCATTGCCTCAGTGTGTAGGTGTACAAACAGGGGTGATTCTAAAGCACTTGCATCACTAAAAGCCCACTCGTTCATGGGTGATGACTCACGAAGTCTACATCTATCTGAATCTCCGGAGGTGGTGGATGACTCCAAAGGACCATCAATCTCCAGACCCAACAGAGACTGTGAGATCACTCACGGGATCTGTAGGAGCTCAAGCCAGATAAAATCCAAGCCTGGAGGAGAGGGGAAGTGGCCACAAAGCCCTACACCTAACAAGTAGCTGTTTGTGATGTATAGCTGCGTTCTCAATTTAATGACACTGGGTATGCCAAAGAAACCCGAGAACAGGCCCCATGCACAGTAGTTTCCAGTATAAATAGGACTCCACAGTTTTGTTGTTGACTTATAAAAGGACTGTTTGTTTGTTTTAAGCAAGAGAAACAGCATAATGTTAAGTTGGGAGGAGTTGTGGAAAAGGGAAATATGTTAAAAAATGTAAAATTTAAAAATAAGGAAAAATTAAAAGAAAAATATATATGATTAGGAGATGGCTCTTGCAGAGGACCTGACTTCAGTCCCAAGACCCCAAATGGTGGCTCACAACTGCATGTTATTCCAGTGCCATGGGATATGACAGCGTCTTACGAATCCACAGAAACACACGCTGAGAAAATATCCATACATATAAAATTAAAATAAACAAAATCTGAAATAATAATAATAAGATATATCTTTTGATCTGGTTAGTGCTCTTAGCCAGAGGACCTGAGATCAGTTTGCAGAAACTACTAACAGCCATCTGTGACTGTGAAGCCACCCTGGGCTATTCAACCCATGTTACATAACAAGACATACATACACACAAACACACAAACACACACACACACACACATACACACACACGTTGTCCACATAGTCTGTACATTTATACATTTACTTCACCATTAGAGTGACTCAATATCATAAGTATTGTTGCCATTTACATTGTACACAAGAAGCAAAATGCCCAGAGAGGCTAAATAAGTAGCTCCCAAGTCACAGAGCAACTAAGATGTTACCCATGATTTAGTCATGCCTCCTAGTCATCCTGATCATTGTGAGGTCAGGAGGCAACATGGGCTGACTCTATATAACCATATGAAGGAGGCAGTAGATACAGGAGACTGAGAAACAGCCAAAAAGCGCATTCATGGCTCATTTCCTTGACTCTGGCAACTACTCACTCTCAGCTCTATGATTGGGAAAAGGATCAGAAAGTCAAGGCAGGTGTCCCAGGTGGGCCAGATACTGGTTGTCAGACTTTATTCACTGGAGGGGTATATGAAAGAGAGAGATGAGTGTGTGAGGGGAAAGTATTTGTTTGTCGGTCTCCCCAATTTCCTGCGGGGGATCAGAACAAAATCTACCTGTGATTGGAAATGTTGGCCCAGCCTGAAAAGAACAGAAAAGCTTCTCACCAGTATCTCTGTGGACATCTAGTGGTTGTAGATGTGAATGACACCTCATACAAAATGTTCCTGTGGGCCCCAGTACTGAGCACAGGAAGGACCATGAGCAGAAGGGGAGAAGAGCCAGGGCTGTGAGAACAAGACACAGCCAGTCACTGGGAGGAGCTGCTCTGAAGCGTTTCCTGGCAACTGTTGTCATGTTATCCACAGTGGGTGCTATGTTACAGAAAACTGATGTCACAAAGTTCCTGAAACTAGAGCTGGATTCATGAATTCATGTGTTCCAGGTAGAGACCAAGTCTCCACCCATCTAGCCTTGGTCTTGTGAAGATAGGAACCACAGAAAGGGCCTTAGCCCTGTGCTTTGTGCTTTCTATTCTGGAGGGATTCCGGGCTCGAGATGGGCACCCCTGGGAGTCAGAGAATCTTACAGGACCTGCTCTGTAGGGACCATCTCCTTTCCTTGGCCAACAGGGACAGGAAGTACAACCTGCTGCTCTCCCCTCTGTTCAGCATCCCTGGGGCCTTTCTCAGGCATGACTAACCCCTCATTCTTACTTTCCAGGTTTAAGGTCTGAGGATTCTGCCTCCTCCCCAGGCTGAAGCCGTCCATCAACTACTGCAGTCTTCTTCAGTGCCCTTCCCGACCATGGTCAGACCAACTCGTTCTGTGTCCATGGTCCCAGGTAGGGTGTGTTGCCCACTCTTGCTTAAAATGCTTTTGTTGGTCAGGCCTGAAACATGAGCAAGAAAGTAACTTCCAGATGACTAGACTCACCCAGACTGGTGTACAGATTCATCATCTTCCCTTTCCACTCAGCATGATTCTGGGAAGCCTGTGCTGGCTGTCACTGGCTGCTTTCTTCTCTGAGAGTTGGTGCACTGCCCCAAATGAGCTGAGGATAACGAAGATCTGAGCCAGATGTCCGGACACCAGACTTTCTCCATTGTGCTGAAGGAAAGAGACTAAAAAGACCTAAAATTTGAGTATGATGGCAGTTGACAGTGAAGCTATTAGGCATAACGTGAGATCTGGGAGGACCAACAGACCACAAAAGACATGCCATAGAACAATGGGTAGGCAGCCTAGGGTCCTAAGTGACATAAAGTTAATGTGGTGGCCTACCTGGGGTCAGGAGAGTAGGAGAATGGTAGTTGGAGTCTAGGGATGGCTCAGCTCAGGTCCTTATAACAGGATGTGACCAACAATGGGTGCGGTGGTCCATAATAGCTGGATCAGATTAAAGTAGTCTCAAGACTTCCTCTGCAGGGTGGCATGCAGAGTGTTCTAAACACATCCCCTAATAAACTTTCAACTTAGTTTTGTTCTCTCTCTCTCTCTCTCTCTCTCTCTCTCTCTCTCTCTTTCTGTGTGTGTGTGTGTGTGTGTGTGTGTGTGTGTGTCTTTGTCTCTCTCTCTCCCTTCCTTCCTTTCTTCATTTTTTTTTTGGTTTCTACCTTCCTTCTTTTTTTCTGAGTTTCTCTATGTAGTCATTGCTGTCCTGGAACTTTCTCTATAAACCAGACTGGCCAAGAACTCAGAGATTCATGTGTCTCTGCCTTCAGAGTGTTAGGATTAAAGGCGTGTACCACCATAACTGACAAACTTCAGCTGTTTCTTAAACTTCTTTACATATTCTTGCATCTTATACACCTACTTACTTATAACAGATTGAATTTTAAGTAAGCTGGACTTCTCAGAAAAGCACAACGTTTTTCTAGAAGTATCCATCTTAGGGGGAGCACAACGGAGAGATGGAAAGTGAGAAGAGAAATTTAGGTCATGTGCCCACTAGAATCCAGGTTGCTGCATCTCAACTTGGCCAGTTTGCTTTCCCTCCTTCATTGCTGTGCTTACACTCTTGAGTACTTGACCAACTACTGCATCCTATCAGAATTATTCCCTTTTGAGAACAAGAAGGATCAAATGAACAAATGAATGAAAGAGAGACAGAAAGAAGAAAGGAAAGAAAAGATAAAGGAAGAGACTGCTGCTAAGATCAAGACCAGAGAAAAAGAGAGATCCTCTCCACTTAATAAGAAAACCCACAAGGCAACTGGATGTAGGAGTTAAGAGACCGGAATTAGGTTGAGCAGTGTCACCTGATTTCTTAGCACTGATACCTGGACCTCCTTTCAGGCTAATCAAATTAGACCTTGGGCATAAGGTACATAATTCATTCTCTCTCTCTCTCTCTCTCTCTCTCTCTCTCTCTCTCTCTCTCTCTCTCCCTCCATCCTCTGCGTGTTGGGGGGAGGTTGTTGTGAGGTTGCAGTGATGTGTGGGATATGTAAGCTCTTAGTATGATGTCACAGCGTATCCAGGGAAGAGAATAACCAGACCGGGTGATCAAATATAGGTGTGTGTGTGGCAGTGGTGTGCGTGGGTGGGTGTGGGTTTCTGTGCACACTTCTGGTAGATGCCTAAGGAAAGGTATGGGTGTGTTACCGCAGGTATTGTCTCTTTTTTTTCTGAGACAGGGTCATTATTGGCCTGAAGCTGACAAAATGGGGTAAGTGGTCTGACTGGTAAACCCAAGGAACATTACGACTGCACAGTTTTGTGCTGGATTTTAAGTACAGACTACCAGAACTGTAGTTTTTACTTAGATTCTGGGAGTGGAATTTGTGTCCTCGTGCTTGCAAAGAGAGCCCCTTGCTAACTAAGCTATCCTTCAGATGCTAAAATGAAGTTTTATTTGGGATACAAGATAATCAGACATATAGTTTTTTAAAAAGTGGATGTACTAGAAAAAAGTGGCTATATTCTGAAAATTTTAACTTAGACCCTGAGAGTTAAGTGTTTCCCAAATCAGCTAGGCCTCCAACAGACAAAGGTATTATTCCACCAAATCCCAACTTGGTGAGCCAAAGAGTTTAAAACTTACAGCTAACGGATGAGGGATTACTTACAGGTGCAGAGCAGCGACTGACTGTGGCGTGTAAGAAGGATTACTTCTCTGTAGCTGGATAGATGGAAGTGCCTGCCCTGTCAATGGACCTTCCACACTCTCGGTACTCTAGAGTCTCCAGAGGCTACAGAACCACATGTAACTGGGACAGAATCTCACACAGCTGAAAAGGAGATGCTTCAAGGAGAGGCTGGAATCTCAGGTGACAGTCTAATGACACCTGCCCCAAGCCTTGTATAAAGAGACTTCAGCAGGCAGATGGAGGTATGGTGTTAAACAGGGAAGCTGAGTAAGCCATGGAAAGCAAGCCAGTAAGCAGCATTCCCGCCATGGCCTCTGTATACTGGTATATTTGTGTTTAAATGAATAAAGCTTGCCTGAAGATCAGCGGGCAAAGCAGCCACACTCCTCAGCTATATGGGACAGGGCAGGGGGTGTGGTGGCACACACCTATAATCCTAGAACTGGGAAGACGGAGGCAGGCAAATTTCTGTGAGTTCCAGGCTATCCTGGAATATACAAGATTAGTACAGAAACAGATACAAGTGGTGTTGGTTTACACCTTTAATCTCAGTGTTTGGGAGTCACACACTTTTAATCCCAGCAAGAGGGAGTTAGAAACAAGAGCAATATTCTGAGCAGAGAGAGGAATATAAAGGAGAAGAGACAGGCACTCACTGGAGTGTGGAGTCTGAGGATTCTTGGAGTCAGGACCCCGCCCTTTGAGTCTGAACACTTGGTAGGGTAAGAGGTCTCTCTAGTGGTTTGCTGCTTTGCTTTTCTGATCTTCAGCTTGGACCCCAATACTTGTCTCTGAGTTTGTATTATTCTGCTACACCTCTGCTTTGATTCCTGCTTTGAGATTCCTTCCTTGAGTTCCTTTCACAAAAGACTACAACTGTAAACTTAAATAAATCTTTTCAACTTGACTTTGAACACAGTGATTACAATTTAAAACTAAGACAGCATATTCCCAAGTGGGGGATAAACCAGACACCTTAAACCTCACATTTGAGCCATCCATAATCTTCAGTGTGTCACATACCCTGCATTCAGAGCCTCTAACCACCATAAGGCCACTTCCTTTTAAGAAATTTTTTTTAATTTTAGAGATTTTTATTTAACAGAAAAGTTGCAAAAAAAAAGACAGAATATTCACAAATGCCATGCAGCTGGTTGATTTTTTTGTTACTACTTTGAGTACATGTGTCAAAACTGAGCCAATCAAGGCATTCCTTATTACTGAATCCATGGTTTATTGAGATTTCCTTACCTTTTACCATTACTCTTTACCAATGTCCATTTCAAAATCCTGCGAGGAGCTTAATTCATACAACAGTGGTTCACATGGCTTTCCTGTAAGCCCATGTCGTGTGTGTGTGTGTGTGTGTGTGTGTGTGTGTGTGTGTGTGTGTGTAGTTTGTGCTGAGGAATCATTTCTTAGACTTCTAGGGTAAAATGAAACGTTAATGTGTTGCATCCTTCTCTCCTGTCTTTATCTCAATGGAGTCACCATTGGGAAGAGCATGCGCACACTACACCTTGATGAGGCTTCCATAAGAAGTTCTTCTCTGAAGTAGATCACCTCCGTCAAGGTTGCAGAGAGCATCAAGTCCTTCATGTTGTATATTGTCCATTTTATAAAAGCTCCCTCCAGAAATGGACGCCTCACAGACATGGTGGCAGTCCTAGTTATTTGTTGACCTACCGCAGTGTCTACTGAGAGGGAATCATCTAATGAGACACTGCCTACATCAGATTAGGAGGTTGGTCTTTAAGCAGATCTGTGTGTGGTTTCCTTGATTATTAACTCACATAAGAGGTCCCGACCACAGTAGGCAATACCATTCCTAGGGAGGAGGCTCTGGGTTAGATAAAAGTCCCAGGGAAGCATGAGCATATGAGAAAGCCAGAGAAGGGACAAAGAAACTGTGCTCTTCCTTCCAGGCTTCCCTCCTCGAGGTTCCTGCCTTGAGTTCTTGCCTGCAATTCCCCAGTGATGAACTGTGATTTGGAAGCCTGTGCAAATAAACCCTTTCTTCTCTAAGCTGCTTTTGTGTTGGAGTGTTTTATAACAGCACCAGAAACTGCTACTGTGGCCCACCCTGTTGGCAGGCACGGGCAAGGGAAGGCACATTCCGGACTAGTCTGGCCTACATAATGAAACACTGAATCAAAAAGTAAAACCAAAACCATACTGATAACCACAAATAGAAAGTATAAATCCACTCTTAGGAATACAGGTCGCTGAACAACAGTATTCTGCTGTGTCATGGTAGGCCAATGCCTGTCTCTAATGTTGATTCTCTCCTCTCAGAGCCACCAAAGTCCTCCCATCTCTTGGGCTTTCTCTAATACTACTGCAGGTATGAGATGAATTGATCTACAATGACTTCCTTTAAAGGTACCATGGAATTGATTTTTCGTGTGAGTGGAAAAAGGGAGGGAAAAAGCCTCATTTGTATACATGGATAGCCGGAAATCCCAAGACCACGTATTGAAAAGATGGCCACTCACCTCCATCCACTTGAGGTGCTAGCACATCCAGTATGATGTGTTTTATTCTAAAAGCTGTGACTTTCTCATCAGTGACCTTGGACCCTAAAAGAGAGTGAGGGTGTATTTTACCAATAAGCTAGAATTAAGCAGACCAGCAGAAAAAAAAAACAGATATAATTTAATAATTGAAAAGGATTAACTCACCCGACCAAGTAAAGTTTCTCAAGTCCAAAACCAGTCTGGACAATGCAGCTAGAAGAGTGCAAAAGAAAGCAAGGGCAGCTGGATTCCCAGGTTTTCTTCCCTCGCCCCAGGCAGCCACACCCTAGCCAAAAGTGCTTGGCCCAGCTACCCTATCAAGAGAGCAGCTTCCTCTAAAAGGTGGTGACAGAAAAAGTTAACTTAGTCTCTTATCCATTGATTACATTCTCCATGCCTGAAGGTGACAGAGATGTTTTCAGAAAGAAAGAAAAGTAAGAGTCCTGGGAACAAGCACAAATACACAAATATAAGCAATCAGAAATTCTTCTGGTTGAAGAAAAGGACCAGAAACAACACTATCCTTTGGTGCAAATAAAGACCATCAGAACTCATGAATGTCATCTTAATACCAAGTTCCCTATTTACACGTTTTTCTTTATAATACACACAGTGCCTGGCAAGATGGCCTTGTGCCTACAGATGCTTGTGCCAAGCACAATGGCCTGAGTATCCCTTTCTGGGTACAGTGTAAAGAAAGAAGTGACTCCTAAAAGTAGCCTGCTAATGTAAAATATATGTGAATGCTATAAAGCAAACAATGATATTTTATGTGTGTTTAACACATATGCACGTGGATTATCTGTAGGGTTTTGTAGAATAAAGAGCTCTAAAAAATGGCCAAAGTGTTTCTATTGTTAAATATTTTACTTTTAAAATATGATTTCACCCTGAAATCCATACTGTACTGAACCTCACCATATGTCCCTGGCTGGCCTCAAACTCATGTCAAACCCTTTGCTTCCACTTCCTGAGCCCTGGGATTACAGGTGTGAGGCACCACACCTAACATCAGGGTTTACTTTCTGGAGAAAGGGGGCAAAAAGCAATACTGTGTAGACTATAAAATAGTAAGGACTTGTAATTTATAATCACTAAAACATATCAGAAAGGCTGATGAGAAATGAGAATGCTCTAAAGCTAAAATATTAAAAATAAGAATTACAGAAACAAAATATGGGGGGATACGATTGCAAATGATAAAGAACAGAACATAACAACAGATACATTAGCTATTAATGCATCAAAAACTACAAATAAAAGATAAATATTTTCTGAACTGTTACAAAAGCAAGAACAGTAATACCTTATCAGTAAGATAGAGAGATTAAGAAGTGTGTTTGAGGGCTGGGAGGAAGGCTCAGCAGTCAGGATCACTGACTGCTCTTCCAGAGGATCCGGGTTCAATTCCTGGTGACATTGTGACATTGGTGACACTTTTCCTGGGTAGGGAACCCATGTCAGACCAAATTGTGGGTGAGGAGTTTATATAAACATGGGTGATTCTAAAGCACTTGTATCACTAAAAGCCCACTCTCTCATGGGTGATGACTCACGAAGTCTGCATCTATCTGAATCTCCGGAGGTGGTGGATGAATCCAAAGTAACATCGTTCTCCAGACCCAACAGAGGTGATGCACATAGGACCTCACAGAGACTGTGAGATCACTCACGAGATCTGCAGGAGCTCAAGCCAGATAAAATCCCTGCATGGAGTAGGGAAAGTGGCCACAAAGCCCTAGACCTAGCCAAGTAGCTATTTGTGATTGATAGCTGCTCGGAGAGGGAAAACAATTTTCTCAATGAAATGACACTGGGTATAGCAAACACAGCACAGAAAAGGCCCCATTCCCAGTTGCTTCCAGTATAACTAGGATGCCATGGTTTTGTTTTTGACTTATAAAAAGACTGTTTTGTTTGTTTTAAGCAAGAGCAAGATCATAATGTTAAGTTGGGAAAAGTTAGGGAAGGGAGAAAATATGATAAAAATGAATGAAAAATTTAAAAATAAGGAAAAATGAAAAGTAAAATATATATGTTGAGGCAAGTCTGAGGGGATGGCTCTTGCAAAGACCTGACTTAGGTTCCCAGACGCCAAATGGTGACTCACAATTGCCTGTTACCTAGTTCCAAGCAATCTGACACCATCTTATGACCTATGTGGGCAAATCCACAAAGACACATGGAGATAAAATTACAATGAATAAAACCTCAAATAATAAGATACAACTATTGGTTTCGATACTGCTCTTAGTCATAGGACCTGAGTTCAGTTTGCAGAACCTACTAACAGCCATCTGTTATGTGAGGCCACCCTGGGCTATTAAGCCCATGTAAAATAGCAAGACATACACACACACACACACTCACTCACACACATAAACACACACACACAAACACATTCTCCACATATCTGTACATTTATATATTTACTTCACTATTAGTGTGATTCCCTATCATAAGAATTGTTGCCATCGACATTGTACACAAGAAACGAAAGGCCAAGAGAGGCTGAATAATTAGCTCCCAAGTCACAGAGCAACTAAGATGTTACCCATGATTTAGTCATCCCTCCTAGTCATCCTGATCATTGTGAGGTCAGGAGGCAACCTGGGCCCTCAGTGTTTAACCATATGGAGGAGGCAATAGATACAGGAAACTGAGAAACACCCAAGATGGCACATTCACGGCTCAAGTCCTAGGATCTGGCAACTACTCACTCTCAGCTCTATGATTTGGAAAAGGACCAGAAAGTCAAGGCAGGAGTTCCCAGGTGGGCCAGACACTGGTTGTCAGACTTTATTCACTGGACGGGGTATATGAAAGAGAGAGGTGAGTGTGTGAGGAGAAATTATGCGGACACTTGTTTGTCTGCCTTCCTAATTTCATGCAGTGAACCAGAAAAAAATCGACCTTTGATTGGAAAAGTTGGCCCAGCCTGAAAAGAACAGAAAAGCTTCTCGCCAGTATCTCTGTCAATAAGCAGAAAATGAAAGTGTAAATCCACTCTTAGGATACAGGTCACTGACCAACAGTATTCTGCTGTGTCATGTTATGCAAATGCCTGTTTCTGATGTTCATTCTCTCCTCTCAGAGCCATCAAAGCCCTCCAGTCTCTTGGGCTATCTCTAATACTAGTGCAGTATGAGATGTATTGATCTACCATGACTTTCTTTAAAGGGACCATGGAATTGATTTTTCATGTGTGTGGAAACAGTGAGAGAGGAGGAAACCTCATTTGTATACAGGAATAGCTGGAAATCCCAAGACCACGTATTGAAAAGATGGCCAATCCCCTCCATACACTTGAGGTGGTAAATTTATCACACATGACATGTCTTATTTAAAAAGCTGTGACGTTCTCATCAGTGACATTGGAGGCTCTTAGCGACTGGTGGTGTATTCGCCTGGTATGCTAGGATTAATCAGAACAGCTCAAAACAACAGATATAATTTAATAATTGAAAACGGAGAAACTCAACACTACCGGGGTAAAGGTTCCCATGTCCAAAACCAGTCTGTGAACACTGTGAACACTGCACTAAGAGAGCCAAAGGGAGCAAGGGCACCTGGATTCCCAGGTTTTCTTCCCTGGCCCCAGGCAGCCACACCCTAGCCAAATGTGATTGGCTGAGCTTCCCACCAAGAGAGCAACTTCCTTTAAAAGGTGGTGACAGAAAAAGTTAACTCAGTCTTTATCCATTGATAACATTCTTCCTGCCTGAAGGTGATGTAGATGATTTCAAAAAGAAATAAAAGAAAGAGTCCTGGGAACAAGTAGAAGTATGCAAATATAAACAATCAGAGGTTATTCAGGTTGCAGAAAAAGAATACCACAGATGACAACATCTTTTTGTGCAAATTAAGCCCATCAGAAGGCTTGAATGTCAACTTAATATTAAGTTCCCTATTTACACTTTTTCCTTTAAAATACACACAGGGCGTGGCAAGATGGCTCAGTGCCTACACGTGCATGTGCCCACCATGATGGACTCAGTTTGCCTCCCTGTGTACACTGAAGAAAGAACTGACTCCTAAAAGTTGCCTGCTACTTCCACGTGTATACTGAGACACACATGCATAAACACATGTGCACAAAATGTAAAATATATTAAATGCTTAAAGGCAAATAATGATATTTTAGGTATTTTTAACATATATGCACATGAATTAACTACAGTGTATTATAGAAAAAAGAGCCCTAGAAAATGGCAAAAGAGTTTCTATTGTTAAAAAGTTTTACTTTTGAAATATGATCTTACCGTGTAACCCATACTGGCCTGAACCTCACTATGTGGGCAAAGCTGGCCGCAAACTCATGTCAAACCCTTGGCTTCCATTCTTGAGTCCTGGGATTACAGGTGTGTGGCACCACACCTACCATTAGGATTTATTGTCTGGAGAAGGGACAAAAAGCAATACTGTGTAGACTATAAAATAGTAAGGACATATAATTTATAATCTCTATAACATACCAGAAAGCCTGATGAGAAATTATAGAGTTCTAAAGCTAAAACATTAAAAATAAGAATTAGAGAAACAAAATATGAGGGGGTAAGAGTACAAATGACACAGAGTAGAACGTCACAACAGAAACATTAGCTATTAATGCATCAAACACTGCAAATAGAGGATCAATATTTTCTGAACACATGCAAAAGCAAGAACAGTAATACCTTATCTGTAAGCTAGAGAGTTTAAGAGTGTGTGAGGGCTGGGAGGATGGCACAGCAGTTAGCATCACTGTCTGCTCTTCCAGAGGATCCGGGTTAAATTCCCAGTACCCACATGGCACCTCACAGCTGGCTGTCACTACAATTCTAGGGGACCGGGCACCCTCACACATGCCTATATCATGCAGGCCAAACACTAACACACGTAAAATAAAAATAAGTAATTCTCTTTAAAGTTGAAGAAAAAGATGCTGGAGACAGTGGTGATGCTGTCACTGCCTTTAGGATCATTTACTGCTCATTTGTTCAGAGCTGGTTGCTGGGAATATCTGCTGCCCTCAGTTCAGTTTAGTCTACTTAGATTGTTGGTGGGGTTTGCAAGTTTGCTATTTGAGCACTTAGCACCCATCAGGTGGCACTGTTGGAGGACTGTGTGGAGCATCCCAGGCCCGCAGAATGAGGGCAGGGCCTTTGAAGGCTGTTACACTTAGCACTCATTGAATTTGATCTGTAAGCTTTGCATCCTGTCCATTGCCACATGAGGAGTCTCCACCATGTGCCGCGGTTCCCATTAACAGCACCTTGATTGCATTGGTGACACTTTTCCTGGGTAGGGAACCCATGGCAGACCAAATTGTGGGTGAGGAGTTTATAGAAACAGGGGTGATTCTAAAGCACTTGCATCACTAAAAGCTCACTCGGTCATGGGTGATGACTCATGGAGTCTGCAACTATCTGAATCTCTGGAGGTGGTGGTTGACTCCAAAGTAACATCATTTTCCAGACCCAACAAGGCTGATGCACATAGGACTTCACAGAGACTGTGAGATCACTCACAAGATCGGCAGGAGGTCAAGCCAGATAAACTCCCAGCATGGAGGAGGGGAAGTGGCCACAAAGCCCTACACCTAGCCAAGTAGCTATAAGTGATGGATTGCTGCTTTCTTAATGGAGTGACACTGTGTACAGCAAACACTCTCCAGAATGCCCAGTAGTTTCCAGTATAAATAGGACTTCATGGTTTTGTTTTTGACATATAAACAGACTGTTTTGTTTGTTTTAAGCAAGAGAAAGAGCATGACGTAGAGTTAGGGATAGTTAGGGAAGAGTGAAATATGATAAAAATAAATGAAAAATTTAAAAATACGGAAAACGTTAAAAGTGAAATATCTATGTTTCGGCGAAGCTGAGAGGATGGCTCTTCCAGAGGCCCTGACTTCAGTCCCCAGAACCCAAATGGCGCCTCACAACTGCCTGCTATTCCGTTTCCAAGGGATCTGACACCGTCTTATGAGCTCCGTGGGCAAATCAACAGGCACGTACGCAAGTAAAATAGCCATACACATGAAAATAAAATAATCAAAACCTGAAATAATAATAAGATATACCTGTTGTTCTGGATAGTGCTCTTAGCCAGAGGACCTGAGTTCAGTTTGCAATACCTACTGACAGCCATCTGTAACTGTGAGAGGCCACTCTGGGCTATTTAGCGCATGTTTATTTAGACCATGGTACATAGCAGGACACACATACATACATACATACATACATACATACAAACAACACATTGTCTACACAGTCTATACATTTATATATTTCCTTCACCATTATAGTGATTCCATATCACAAGTATTGTTGCCAGTACAAATTCTACCTGTACTTAGAAATGTTGGCCCAGCCTGAATAGAACAGAAAAGCTTCTCATCAGGATCTCTGTCGACATCCAGTGGTCAAGGATGTGGGGGCAAGCAATGAAGACAGTAAGGCCCATGAACAGAAGAGGAGAAGAGCCAGGGCTGTGAGAACAAGACACCCAGTCACTGGGAGGAGCTGCTCTGATGCGTTTCCCAGCAATTGTTGTCACGTTATCCACAGTGGGCATTATAATGCATAAAAGTGATGTCACAAAGCTCCTGATACCAGAGCTGGAGCCATGAATTCATGTGTTCTCGGGATAGACCAAGTCTCGATCCTTCTAGCCTAGGGAATCATGAGGCTATGACCAAGCTAGAGAAGGGACAAGCTAACAGTGCTCCTCCTTCCAGTCTTCCTTCTGGCTGGTGCCTGCCTTGAGTTCCTGCCCTGATTTCCCCAGGGATGAACTGTGACTTGGAAGCTTGTGCCAAATAAACCCTTTCTTCTCAAAGCTGATTTTGTGTTGGAGTGTTCAAGAACAGTCCCAGAAACTGCTACTGTGGCCCACCCTATTGGCAGGCACAGGCAAGGGAAGGCACATTCCAGACTAGTGTGGGCTTCATAATGAAACATTGAATCAAAAACTAAAACCCAAACCGTAGTGATAACGACAAAATGAAAGTGTAAATCCACTCTTAGGAATACAGGTCGCTGAACAACAGTATTCTGCTGTGTCATGGTATGCCAATGCCTATCTCTGATGTTCATTCTCTCCTCTCAGAGTCATCGAAGTCCTCCTGTTGCTTGGGCTTTCTCTAATACTAGTGCAGTATGAGATGAATTGATCTACCATGATTTCCTTTAAAGGGACCAAGAAATTGATTTTTCATGTGTGTGGAAATGTGAGAGAAGAGGAAAGCCTAATTTTTATACATGGATAGCCGGAAATACTAAGCCCATGTATTGAAAAGGTGGACAATCCCCTTCATACACTTGAGGTGCTAGCATATCAAGCATGACGGGTTTTATTCAAAAAGCTGTGACTTTCTCATCAGTGACCTTGGACCCTAGAAGAGAGTGGTGGCATTTTCGACCAGTATGCTAGAATTATCCAGACCTGCCTAAAACAACAGATATAATTTAATAATTGAAAACGGGGAAACTCAGACGACCGGGTAAAGGTTCCTATGTCCAAAACAGGTCTGGAGAACACAGCAAGAAGAGTGCAAAAGAGAGCAAGGGCAGCTGGATTCCCAGGTTTTCTTCTCTAGCCCTAGGCAGCCACACCCTAGTCAAATGTGATTGGCTGAGTTTCCCCATCAAGAGAGCAACTTCCTGTAAAAGGTGGTGACAGAAAAAGTTACTCAGTCTCTTATTTATTGAAAACATTCTTCATGCCTGAAGGTGACAGAGATGTTTTCAGAAAGGAAGAAAAGTAAGAGTCCTGGGAACAAGCACAAATACACAAATATAAACAATCAGAAATTCTTCAAGTTGAAGAAAAAGTATACCAGAAACAAGAAAATCCTATGGTGCAAATAAAGACCATCAGAAGGCTTAATGTCATCTTAATACCAAGTTCCCTATTTCCACTTTTTTCCTTTAAAATACACAAGGGCCTCGAAGATGGCCAAGTGCCTACAGATGCTTGAGTCCACCATGATGGCCTGAGTTTGCCTCTGTGGGTACACTGAAAAGGGAGAACTGACTCCTAAAATTTTCCTGCTACCACCACGTGTATATTGTGACACACATGCATAAATACATATGCACAAAATGTAAAATATATGTGAATGTTTAAAAGCAAGTTTTGATATTTTAGGTATGTTTAACATGTATGCATATGAATTAACTATAGTGTATTGTAGAATAAAGAGCACTAGAAAATTTCAAATGAATTTCTATTGTTAAAAAGTTTTACTTTTGAAATATGATCTCACCCTGTCTCCCATACTGGACTGAACCTCACTATGTGGCCCCGGCTGGCCTCAAATTTATATGAAACCCTCTTGAGTCCTGGGATTACAGGGGTGAGGCACCAAACCTACCAACAGTATTTACTTTCTGGAGAAAGGGCTCAAAAACAATACTGTGCACACTATAAAATAATAAGGACATATAATTTATAATCTCTAAAACATATCAGAAAGTCTGATGAGAAATTATAGAGTTCTAAAGCTAAAACATTAACAATAAGAATTAGAGAAACAAAATATGAGGGGGATAAGAGTGCAAATGACACAGAGTAGTACGTCAAAACAGAAACTTTATCTATTAATGGATCAAACACTACCAATAAAGACTAAATATTTTCTGAACAGTTACAAAAGCAAGAACAATAATCTTATCTGTAAGATAGAGAGTTTAATAAGTGTGTTTGAGGGCTGGGAGGATGGCTCAGCAGTTAGCATTACTGTCTACTCTTCCAGGGGACCAAGGTTCAATTCCCAGCACCCACATGGCAGCTCGCAACTGGCAGTCACATGAGGAGTCTCCACCATGTACTGCGGTCACCATTAACAGCACCATCGTGGCACTGTGTGACATTATTACTGGGTAGGGAACCCATGCCAAACCAAACTGTGAATGAAGAGTTTACACAAACAGGGGTGACTCTAAAGCACTTACATCACTAAAAGCCCACTCCGTCATGGGTGATGACTCACAAAGTCTGCATCTATCTGAATCTCCGGAGCTGGTGGATGACTACAAAGGAACATCGTTCTCCAGAACCAACAGAGCTGATACACATAGGACCTCACAGAGACTGTGAGATCACTCACGAGAACTGCAGGAGCTCAAGCCAGATAAAATCCCAGCATGGAGGAGGGGAATTGGCCACAAAGCCCTACACCTAGCAAGCAGCTCTTCCATGGATAGCTGCTTTCTCAACGGAGTGACACTGGGTATGGCAAAGAAACACGAGAACAGGCAACATGCACAGTAGTTTCCAGTATAAATAGGACTCCATTGTTTTGTTGTTGACTTACAAAAGGACTGTTTGTTTGTTTTAAGCAAGAGAAAGAGCATAATGTTAAGTTGGGAAGAGTTGGGGAAAGGGGAAAATAAATGTAAAATTAAAAAATAAAGAAAAATTAAAAGTAAAATATATATGATGAGGAGGCGCTGAGGAGATGGCTCTTGCAGAGGACCTGACTTCAGTGCCAAGACCCCAAATGGTGGCTCATAACTGCATGTTATTCCAGTTCCATGGGATATGACAGCATCTTATGACCTCAGTGGGCAAATCCACAGACACACACGCAGAGAAAATATCCATACATATAAAATTAAAATAAACAAAAGCTGAAATAATAATAAGATATATCTTTTGATCTGGATAGTGCTCTTAGCCAGAGGACCTGAGTTCAGTTTGCAGAACCTACTAACAGCCATCTGTAATGTGAGGTCACCCTGGGCTATTCAACCAATGTTACATAGCAATACATACATACACAAACACAAGCACACACACACACACACGTTCTCCACATAGTCTGTACATTTATATATTTATTCACCATTAGAGTGACTCCATATCATAAGTATTGTTGCCATCCATGTTTCTGCAGGAAACTGAGAAACACCCAAAATGGCACATTCACAGCTCACTTCCTAGACTTCCTAGACTCAGGAAACTACTAACTCAGCTCTATGATTTGGAAAAGGATCAGAAAGTCAAGGCAGGGGATCCCAGGTTTTCAGACTTTATTCACTGGAGGGGTATATGAAAGAGAGAGATGAGTGTGTGAAGGGAAAGTATGCGGACACTTGTTTGTCTACCTCCCTAATTTCCTGCCGAGGACCAGAACAAAATCTTCCTGTTATTGGAAATGTTGGCCCAGCCCGAAAAGAACAGAAAATCTTCTCGCCAGTATCTCTGTGGACATCTAGTGGTTGTAGATGTGAATGACACCTCATACAAAATGGTCCTTTGGGGCCCAACACTGAGGACAGGAAGGACCATGAGCAGAAGGGGAGAAGAGCCAGAGCTGTGAGAACAAGACACAGCCAATCACTGGGAGGAGCTGCTCTGATGCGTTTCCTAGTAACTGTGGTCACGTTATCCACAGTGGGTGCTATGTTGCAGAAAACTGATGTCACAAAGCTCCTGAAACTAGAGCTGAAGCCATGAATTCATGTGTTCCAGGGAGAGAACAAGTCTCCACCCATCTAGCCTTGGTCTTGTGAAGATAGGAACCACAGAAAGGGCCTTAGCCCTGTTCTCCTGCTTTCTATTCTGGAGGAATTCCAGGCACGAGATGGGCACCCCTGGGAGTCAGAGAATCTTACAGGACCTGCTCTGTAGGGACCATCTCCTTTCCTTGGTCAACAGGGACAGGTAGTACAACCTGTTGCTCTCCCCTCTGTTCAGCATCCCTGGGGCCTTTCTCAGGCCAGACTAACCCCTCATTCTTACCTTCCAGGATTAAGGTCTGAGGATTCTGCCTCCTCCCTAGGCTGAAGCTGTCAATCTACTACTGCAGTCGACTTCAGTGCCCTTCCCGACCATGGTCAGACTAACTCTTTCTGTCCAAATTGTCCCAGGTAGGCTGTGTTGCCCACTCTTGCTTAAAATTCTTTTTTTGGTCAGGCCTGAAACATGAGCAAGGAAACTGAGAAACACCCAAGATAGCACATTCAGGGCTCATTTCCTAGACTCTGGCAACTGGTCACTCTTGCTCTATGATTTGGAAAAGGATCAGAAAGTAAAGGCTGGGTAATCCAGGTGGGCCAGATACTGGTTCTCAGACTTTATTCACTGGAAGTGGTATATGAAAGAGAGAGATATAAATGTGTGATGGGAAAGAGTGAGGAGGCTAGTTTGTCTGCTTCCCTGATTTCCTGCTGTGGACCAGTACAAAGTCTACCTGTAATTGGAAATTTTGGCCCAGCATGAAAAGAAAACAAAAGATGCTCGCCAGAATCTCTGTCGACAATTAGTGGTCATTAATGTGAATGATATCTGACACAGAATGTGCATGTGGGGTCCAGCAGTGAGGGCAGTAAGAACCAGGAGCAAAGGGGAAAAGAGCCAGGGCTTTGAGACCAAACACTAAGTCACTGTGAGGAGCTGCTCTGATGCGTTTCTTGGCAATTGTTGTCATGTTATCCACAGTGGGCCCATGATGCATAAAACTGATGTCACAAAGTTCCTGAAAACCAGAGCTGGAGCCATGAATTCATGTGTTCTGGGTAGAGATCAAGACTCCACACATCTACCAGTGGTCTTGTGGAGATAGGAACCACAGGCAGGGTCTTAGCCTTGTGCTTCCTGCTTTCTATTCTGGAGAACTTACTGGCACAAGATGGGCACCCCTGGGAGTCAGAGAATCTTACAGGACCTGCTATGTAGGGACCATCTAGTTCCTTGGCCAGCAGGAACTGGTAGTACAGCCTACTGCTCTCCCCTCTGTTCAGCATCGCTGGGGCCTTTCTCAGGCCTGACTAACCCCTCATTCTTACCTTCCAGGATTAAGATCTGAGATTCTGCCTCCTCCCCAGGCTGAGGCTGTCCATCTACTACTGCAGTCGGCTTCAGTGCCTTTCCCGACCACAGCCAGAAGAACTCATTCTGTGTCCATGGTCCCAGGTAGGCTGAGTTGCCCACTCTTGCTTAAAAGGCTTTATTGTTGGTCAGGCCTGAGACATGAGCAAGAAAGAAACTACCAGATGGCTAGACTCACCCTGACTGGTGTACAGTTTCATCATCTTCTCTTTCCACTCAGCATGATTCTGGGAAGCCTATGCTGGCTGTTGCTGGCTGCTTTCTTCTCTGAGAGCTGGTGCACTGCCCCAAATGAGCTGAGGATAACCAAGATCTGAGCCAGATGTCCGGTCACCATACTCTCTCCATTGTGCTGAAGGAAAGAGACTGAAAAGACCTAGGATTTGAGTATGATGGCAGTTGACAGGGAAGCTATTAGGCATAAGGTGAGCTCTGGGAGAGACCAACAGACCACAAAGACAGGCCATAGAACAATGGGTAGGCAGCCTAAGGTCCTGAGATGCTATAAAGATAATGGGGGTGGCCTACCTGGGGTCAAGAGAGAAGTAGAATGGCAGTGGGAGACTTGGGATGGAGCCAGTTTCTGTCTTTCCAAACAGGATGTGACCGACAAAGGGGATGGTGGTCCATATTACCTGGATCAGATTAAAACAGTCTCAAGAGGTCCTCTACACTGTGGCTTGCAGAGTGCACTAACTCCTTTCCCTTGTATAATTTCAACTTAGGTCTGTTCTTTCTTTCTGCCTCTGCCTCCAGAGTACTGGGATTAAAGGCATGCACCACCATGCCCGCAAACTTCAGCTGTTTCTTAAACTTCTTTATATATTCTTGCATCTTATACACGTACTTACTTATAACAGATTGAATTCTAGGTAAGCCGTGCTTCTGGGTAAAGCACAGTCTTTTCCTAGAAGTATCCATTCTAGGGAGAGCACAAAGGAGACATGGACAGTGAAAAGAGAAATTTAAGCCCTGTGCCTACCATGATCTAGGTTGCTGCATCTCGACTTGGCCAGTCTGCTTTGCCTCCTTGATTGCTCTGCTTACACTCTTGAGTACTTGACCAACTACTGAATCCTATCAGAATTCTTCCCTTTTGAGAAGAAGGATCAAATGAACAAATGAATGAAAAATGGACAAAAAGTAGAAAGGAAGGAAGGAAGGAAGGAAGAAAGGATGAGACTGTTAGTAAGGTTAAGACCAGAGAAAAACAGAGATCCTCTCCACTTAATAAGAAAAACCAGTGAGGTAACCGGAAGTAGCAGTCAGGAGGCCGGAATTAGATGGGGTAATATCACCTGATTTTTTAGCACTGATACCTGAACCTCCTTTCAGGGAAATCATATTATCCTTTGGGCATAAAGTCCAAAATTCACTCACACTCTCCTCTCCTCTCTCTCTCTCTCTCTCTCTCTCTCTCTCTCTCTCTCTCTCTCTGTGTGTGTGTGTGTGTGTGTCTGTGCGTGTGTGTCAGTGGGATAGTATGTTGTGAGGCTGTAATGGTGTGTGTGGTATGAAAGTTCCTAGTATGATTTTGTGAGGTGTCCAGGGAGGAGAACCTCCACACCAGATGATCCAATGTAAGGATGTGTGTGTGTGTGTGTGTGTGTGAACTCCCGAGCGAAGGTGTCTTTGCACACTTGTGGTGGATTCCAAAGGACAGCTTTGGGTGTGTTTCCTCAGGTGCTGTCCACTTTTTTTATCAGACAGAGTCTTTCATTGGCCTGAAGCTCACAAAATAGGGTAAGCTGTCTGACCGGTAAACCCAAGGAACATTATGTCTCCACAGTTTTGTGCTGGGATTCCACAACTGGAGTTTTATGTAGAACCTGGGGATTGCAAAGAAAGCACCTTGTTAACTGACATATGCCTTCAGATCTGACAGTGAAGTTTTTAATTGGGATACACGATAATCAAAAATATAGTTTTTAAAAAAGTAGATATATTTTTTAAAAAATGGGTATATTCTGAATACATTGACTAAAACCCTGAGAGATAAGTGTTTCCCAAATCAGCTAGGACTCCAACAGACCAAGGTATTATTCCTCCAAAACCCAACTTGGTGAGCCAAAGACTTTAAAACTTACACCTAACAGATGAGGGATTACTTACAGGAACAAAACAGCGACTGACTGCTGCATGGAAGAAGGTTTCCTTCTCTGTAGCTGGATAGATGGAAGTGCCTGCCTTGTCAATCGACCTTCCACACTCTCGGTACACTAGCTTCTCCAGAGGCTACGGAACCACATGTAACTGGGACACAATCACACACAGCTGAAAAGGACATGCCTCAAAGAGAGGCTGGATTCACAGGTGAGAGTCTAATGACACCTGCCCAATGCCCAACACCCTTGCATAAAGAGACTTCAGCAGGCAGATGGAGGTAGGGTGTATAACAAGGAAGGTGAGAGAGCCAGGGAAAGAAAGCCAGTAATCAGCATTCCCGCCATGACCTCTGTATGCTGGTATATCTGTGTTTAAATGTATAAAGCTTGCCTGAAGATCAGCGGGCAAAGCAGCCACACTCGTCGGCTACACAGGAATGGGGGGTGGCAGACACCTTTAATCCCAGGACTCGGGAGACACAGGCAGGCAAATCTTGGTGATTTCAAGGCTGTCCTGGGCTATACAAGATTGATCCAGAAACAGATCCAGATGGTGGTGTTTTATACCTTTCATCTCAGTGTTTGGGTGTCACACACTTTAAATCCCAGCACTAGGGAGTTGGTGACAGGAGCAATATGCTGGGAAGTGATAGGAATATAAAGGGGAAGAGACAGGAACACACTGGAGTTGGAGACTGAGGGATCGTGGAGACAGGATCTCGCCCTTTGAGTCTGAACACTTGGTAGAGGTAAGAGGTCTCTCTAGTGTTTGCTGCTTTGCCTTTCTGACCTTCAGCTTGGACCCCAATAACTGTATCTGGGTTTGCATTATTCTGCTACACCTCTGCTTTGATTCCTGCTTCAAGATTCCTTCCTTTATTTCCTTACACAATGGACTACATCTGTAAACTTAAATGAACCCTTTCATCTTGACTTTGACCACAGTGATTACAATTTAAACTAAGACAGCATATTCCCTAGTGGGGGACAAACCAGAAAACCTTAAACATGACATTTCAGCCATCAATAATCTTCAGCGTGACACATACCCTGCATTCAGAGCCCCTAACCATCATAAGATCACTTGTTTTTAAGAAAATTTTTTAAATTTAAAAATTTGTATTTTATGGAGAAGTTGCAAAAATAGGACAGAATATTCCCAAATGTCCTGCTCCTAGTTGATACTTTTGGTACTACTTTGAGTGGATGTATCACAATTGTTGAGCTAATCAAGACATTTCTAATTACTAAAACCATGGTTTATTGAGATTTCCTTATATTTTACCATTACTATTTACCATTGTCCATTACAAAATCCCGCGATGAGCCTAATTCATACAACAGTGGTTCACATGGCTTTCCTGTAAGACCATGTCGTGTATGTATGTGTGTGTGTGTGTGTGTGTGTGTGTGTGTGTGTGTGTGTGTATGTCTATGTGTGTTTAGTTTGTGCTGAGGAATCATTTCTTAGACTTCTAAGGTAAAATGAAACGTTAGTGTGTTGCATCCCTCCCTCCTGTCTTTATCTCAATGGAGTCACCTTTGGGAAGAGCATGCGCACATTACACCTTGATGAAGGCTTGAAGAGAAGTTCTTCTCTGAAGAAGATCACCTCTGTCATGCTTACAGAGAACATCAAGGTCTTCATGTTGTATATTGTTCATTTTATAAAATGAACAATATACAACAAATGAAAACCCTGGGATAAATCCGGACTCTCTGAACATAACGACAATGAGGAATACTGAGAACTCAAGAACAATGGCAATGGGTTTCTGATCCTACTGCACGCACTGGCTTTGTGGGAGCCTAGGCAGTTTGGATGCCCAACTTACTAGACCTGGACGGAGGTGGGAGTTCCTTGGACTTCCCACAGGACAGGGAACCCTGATTGCTTTTCGGGCTGGGGGGGAGACTTGCTTGGGGGAGGGGGAGGGAAATGGGAGGCGGTGGTGGGGAAGAGACAGAAATCTTTAATAAATAAATAAATTAATAAAAAAAATTAAAAAAAAAAGGCTTCACACAACAAGGGTGAATCTAAAGCACTTGCATCACTAAAAAGCCCACTCAGTCATGGGTGATGACTCACGAAGTCTGTATCTATCTGAATCTCTGGAGGTTGTGGATGACACCAATGGAGCATCGTTGTCCAGACCCAACAGAGCTGATGCACATAGGACCTCACAGAGACTGTGAGGTCACTCACAAGATCTGCAGGAGCTCAAGCCAGATAAAATCCCAGCCTGGAGGAGGGGAAGTGGCCACAAAGCCCTACACCTAGCAAGTAGCTGTTCGATGAATAGCTGCTTTCTCAATGGAGTGACACTGGGTATGGCAAAGAAACCCGAGAACAGGCCACATGCACAGTAGTTTCCAGTATAAATAGGACTCCATGGTTTTGTTGTTGACTTATAAAAGGACTGTTTGTTTGTTTTAAGCAAGAGAAAGAGCATAATGTTAAGTTGGGAGGAGTTGGAGAAGGGGAAAATATGGTAAAAATAAATGTAAAATTTAGAAATAAAGAAAAATTAAAAGTAAAATATATATAATGATGAGGCACTGAGGAGATGGCTCTTGCAGAGGACCTGACTTCAGTCCCAAGACCCCAAATGGTGGCTCACAACTGCATGTTATTCCATTTCCATGGGATATGACAGCGTCTTATGGCCTCAGTGGGCAAATCCACAGACACACACGCAGAGAAAAAATACATATAAAATTAAAATAAACAAAACCAGAAATAATAATAAGATATATATTTTGATCTGGATAGTGCTCTTAGCCAGAGGAACTGAGTTCAGTTTGCAGAAACTACTAAGAGCCATCTGTGACTGTGAGGCCACCCTGGGCTATTCAACCCATGTTACATAGCAAGACACACGTACGCACAAACACACAAACACAAACACACACACACACATTCTCCACATAGTCTGTACATTTATATATTTACTTCACAATTAGAGTGACTCCATACCATAAGTATTGTTGCCATCCACGTTGTACACAAAAAGCAAAAGGCCCAGAGAGGCTAAATAAGTAGCTCCCAAGTCACAGAACAACTAAGATGTTACCCATGATTAAGTCATGCCTCCTAGTCATCCTGATCATTGTGAGGTCAGGAGGCAACATGGGCCGTCACTATGTAACCATATGAAGGAGGCAGTAGATACAGGAAACTGAGAAACACCCAAAATGGCACATTCACGGCTCATTTCCTAGACTCTGGAAACTACTAACTCTCAGCTCTATGATTTGGAAAAGGATCACAAAGTCAAGGCAGGGAATGCCAGGTGGGCCAGACACTGGTTCTCAGACTTTATTCACTGGAGGGGTATATGAAAGAGAGATATGAGTGTGTGAGGAGAAAGTATGGGGACACTTCTTTGTCTGCCTCCCTAATTTCCTGCAGTGGACCAGTACAAATTCTACCTGTGCTTAGAAATGTTGGCCCAGCCAGAAAAGAACAGAAAAGCTTCTCACCAGTATCTCTGTGGACATCTAGTGGTTATAGATGTGAATGAAACCTCATACAAAATGTTCCTGTGGGTCCCAACAGTGAGGACAGGAAGGACCATGAGCAGAAGGGGAGAAGAGCCAGGGCTGTGAGAACAAGACACAGCCAGTCACTGGGAGGAGCTGCTCTGATGCGTTTCCTGGCAACTGTTGTCATGTTATCAACAGTGGGCGCTATGTTGCAGAAAACTGATGTCACAAAGCTCCTGAAAGTAGAGCTGGAGTAATGAATTCATGTGTTCCAGGGAGAGAACAAGTCTCCACCCATCTAGCCTTGGTCTTGCAGAGATAGGAACCACAGAAAGGGCCTTAGCCCTGTTCTTCCTGCTTTCTATTCTGGAGGGCTTCCGGGCTCGAGATGGGCACCTCTGGGAGTCAGAGAATCTTACAGGACCTGCTCTGTAGGGACCATCTCCTTTCCTTGGCCAACAGGGACAGGTAGTACAACCTGCTGCTCTCCCCTCTGTTCAGCATCGCTGGGGCCTTTCTCAGGCCTGACTAACCCCTCATTCTTACCTTCCAGGTTTAAGGTCTGAGGTTTCTGCCTCCTCCCCAGGCTGAAGCCGTCCATCTGCTACTGCAGTCAGCTTCAGTCCCCTTCGCGAAAATGGCAAGACCAACTCGTTTCTGTCCCAATGGTCCTAGGTAGGGTGTGTTGCCCACTCTTGATTAAAATGCTTTTGTTGGTCAGGCCTGAAACATGAGCAAGAAAGTAACTTCCAGATGGCTAGACTCACCCTGACTGGTGTACAGTTTCATCACCTTCTCTTTCCACTCAGCATGATTCTGGGAAGCCTCTGCTGGCTGTGGCTGGCTGCTTTCTTCTCTCAGAGCTGGTGCACTGCCCCAAATGAGCTGAGGATAACCAAGATCTGAGCCAGATGTCCGGACACCAGACTGTCTCCATTGTGCTGAAGGAAAAACAGAAAAAGACCTAGGATTTGAGTATGATGGCAGTTGCCACTGAAGCTATTAGGCATAATGTGAGCTCTGGGAGGACCAACAGACCACAAAAGACATGACATAGAACAATGGGTAGGCAGCCTAGGGTCCTAAGTGACATAAAGTTAATGTGGTGGCCTACCTGGGGTCAAGAGCATAGGAGAATGGCAGTGGGAGACTAGGGATTGCCCAGCTCAGTTCCTTCCAAACAGGATGTGACCAACAATGGGTGCAATGGTCCATAATTTGTGGATCAGATTAAAATAGTCTCAAGACTTCCTCTATAGGGTAGCATGCAGAGTGTTCTAACCCTTTCCCCTAGTAAACTTTCAACTTAGGTTTGTTCTCTCTCTCTCTCTCTCTCTCTCTCTCTCTCTCTCTCTCTCTCTCTCTCTCCCTCTCTCTGTATCTCTTTGTCTCTCTCTCCCTTCCTTACTTTCTTCACTTTTTTTGATCTACCTTCCTTCTTTTTTTTGAATTTCTCTGTGTAGCCCTGAAAATCTTGGAACATTCTCTATAAACCAGACTGGCCAAGAACTCAGAGATTCATGTGTCTCTGCCTTCAGAGTGCTAGGATTAATGGCGTGTACCACCATAACTGACAAACTTGAGCTGTTTCTTAAACTTCTTTACATATACTTGCATCTTATACACCCACTTACTTATAACAGATAGAATTTTAAGTAAGCTGGACTTCTCAGAAAAGCACAACGTATTTCTGGAAGTATTCATCCTAGGGGGAGCACAACGGAGAAAAGGACAGTAAGAAGAGAATTTTAGGTCATGTGCACACTAGAATCTAGGATGCTGCATCTCAACTTGGCCAGGTTGCTTTGCCTCCTTCATTGCTGTGCTTACACTCTTGAGTACTTGACCAACTACTGCATCCTATCGGAATTCTTCTCTTTTGAGAACAAGAAGGATCAAATGAACAAATGAATGAAAGAGAGACACAGAAAGATGAAAGGAAGAAAGAGAGAAAGGAAGGAAGAGACTGCTGGTAAGGTCAAGAGCAGAGAAAAAGCGAGATCCTCTCCACTTAGTAAGAAAACCCGCAAGGAAACTGGAAGTAGGAGTCAGGAGGCCGGAATTAGGTTGAGCAGTGTCACCTGATTTCTTAGCACTGATACCTGGACCTCCTTTCAGGCTAATCAAATTAGAACTTGGGCATAAGGTACATAATTCATTCTCTCTCTCTCTCTCTCTCTCTCTCTCTCTCTCTCTCTCTCTCTCTCCCTCTCTCCCTCCCTCCATCCTCTGCATGTTGGGAGGAGGTTGTTGTGAGGTTGTAGTGATGTGTGGGCTATGTAAGCTCCTAGTATGATTTCACAGCGTATCCAGGGAAGAGAATAACCACACTGGGTGATCAAATACAGGTGTGTGTGTGGCAGTGGTGTGCGTGGGTGGGTGTGGGTTTCTGTGCACACTTCTGGTAGATGCATAAGGACAGCTATGGGTGTGTTTTCGCAGCTGCTGTCTCTTTTTTTCTGAGACAGGGTCATTATTGGCCTGAAGCTGACAAAATGGGATAAGTGGTCTGACTGGTAAACCCAAGGAACATTATGACTTCACAGTTTTGTGCTGGATTTTAAGTACAGACTACCAGAACTGTAGATTTTACTTAGATTCTGGGGGTCGAATTTGTGTCCTCGTGCTTGCAAGGAGAGCACCTTGCTAACTGAGCTATCCTTCAGATGCTAAAATGAAGTTTTATTTGGGATACAAGATAATCAGACATGTAGTTTTTAAAAAAGTGGATGTACTAAAAAAAAAAGTGGCTATATTCTGAAAACTTTAACTTAGACCCTGAGAGTTAAGTGTTTCCCAAATCAGCTAGGCCTCCAGCAGACAAAGGTATTATTCCACCAAAACCCAACTTGGTGAGCCAGAGTTTAAAACTTACAGCTAATTGATGAGGGATTTCTTACAGGTGCAGAGCAGCGACTGACTGTAGCATGGAAGGATTCCTTCTCCATAGCTGGGTAGATGGAAGTGCCACACTGTCAGTGGACCTCCCACACTCTCAGTACTCTAATGTCTCCCAAGGCTACGGAACCACATGTAACTGGGACAGAATCACACACCGCTGAAAAGGAAAAGCCTCAAGAGAGACTGGAATCTCAGGTGAGAGTCTAATAACACCTGCCCAAAGCCTTGTATAAAGAAACTTCAGCAGGAAGGTGGTGGTCGCATGTATAACAGGGAAGCTGAGTAAGCCATGGAAAGCAAGGCAGTAAGCAGCATTCCCGCACTGGCCTCTGTATACTGGTATATTTGTGTTTAAATGAATAAAGCTTGCCTGAAGTCAGCGGGCAAAGCAGCCACACTCCTCAGCTATACGGGACAGGGCAGGGGATGGGGTGGCACACACCTATCATCCTAGAACTGGGAAGACAGAGGCAGGCAAATTTCTGTGAGTTCCAGGCTATCCTGAAATATACAAGATTAATACAGAAACAGATCCAGGTGGTGTTGGTTTACACCTTTAATGTCAGTGTTTGGGAGTCACACACTTTTAATCCCAGCACTAGGGAGTTGGACACAGGAGCAATATGCTGAGCAGAGAGGAAAATAAAGGAGAAGAGACAGGCACTCACTGGAGTATGGAGTGTGAGGATTCGTGGTGACAAGACCTTGTCCTTTGAGCCTGAACAATTGGTAGGGTAAAAGGTCTCTCTAGTGGTTTGCTGCTTTGCTTTTCTGATCTTTAGCTTGGACCCCAATACTTGTCTCTGGGTTTGTTTTATTCTGCTACACCTTCTACTTTGATTCCTGCTTCAAGATTCCTTCCCTGAGTTCCTTTCAATTAAATAAATCTTTTCAACTTGACTTTGAACACAGTGATTACAATTTAAAACCAAGACAGCATATTCCCAAGTGGGGGATAAACCAGACACCTTAAACCTCACATTTGAGCCATCCATAATCTTCAGTGTGTCACATAACCTGCATTCAGAGCCTCTAACCACCATAAGGCCACTTCCTTTTAAGAAATTTTTTTTTAATTTTAGAGATTTATATTTTACGGAAAAGTTGCACAAAAAAAAAGAATATTCACAAATGCCATGCAGCTGGTTGATTCTTTTGTTACTACTTTGAGTAGATGTGTCAAAACTGAGCCAATAAGGGCTTTCCTAATTACTGAATCCATGGTTTATTGAGTTTTCCTTACCTTTTACCATTACTCTTTACCATTGTCCATTACAAAATCCCGAGAGGAGCTTAATTCATACAACAGTGGTTCACATGGCTTTCCTGTAAGACCATGTCGTGTGTGTGTGTGTGTTTCTGTGTGTGTGTGTGTGTGCAGTTTGTGCTGAGGAATCATTTCTTAGATTTCTAGTGTAAAATGAAACGTTAGTGTGTTGCATCCTTCCCTCCTGTCTTTACCTCAGTGGAGTCACATTTGGGAAGAGCATGCGCACACTACACCTTGATGAGGCTTCCATAAGAAGTTCTTTTCTGAAGGAGATCACCTCCGTCATGCTTACAGAGAACATCAAGTTCTTCATATTGTATATTGTTCATTTTATAAAAGCTTTCTCCAGAAATGGAAGCCTCACAGACATGGTGGCAGTCCTAGTTTTATTGTCTATCTAACACAGTGTCAACTGAGAGGAAAGTGTCTAATGAGAAACTGCCTACATCAGATGAGGAGGTTGGTCTTTGGACACATCTGTGTGTTGTTTCCTTGATTATTAACTCACATGAGGTCCTGGTCTGTTGCAGGCAATACCATTCCTAGGGAGGAGGCTCTGGGTTAGATAAAAGTACCAGCAAAACATGAGACTATGACCAAGCTAGGGAAGGGACAAGCTAACAGAACTCTTCCTTGCAGGTTGCTCCCATGAGTTCCTGCCCCGATTTCCCCAGGGATGAACTGTGACTTGGAAGCTTGTGCCAAATAAACCCTTTCTTCTCTAAGCTGATTTTGTGTTGGAGTGTTTTAGAACAGCGCCAGAAACTGCTACTGTGACAGACCCTGTTGTCAGGCACATGCAAGGGAAGGCACATTCCAGACTAGTCTGACCTACATAATGAAACACTGAATCAGAAAGTAAAAACAAAACCATACTGATAACCACAAAATGAAAGTGTAAATCCACTCTTAGGAATAAAGGTCGGTGAGCAAAAGTATTCTGCTATGACATGTTATGCCAATGGCTGTTTCTAATGTTCATTCTCTCATCTCAGAGCCATCTAAGTCCTCCCGTCTCTTGGGATTTCTATAATATTACTGCAGGTCTGACATGAATTGATCTACCATGCCTTCCTTTAGAGGGACCATGAAATTGATTTTTCATGTGTGTGGAAAGAGTGAGAGAGGAGGAAACCTCATTTGTATTCATGGATAGCAGGAAATCCCAAGACCACATTTTAAAAAGATTGCCACTCCCCTCCATACACTTGAGGTGCTAGCATATCAAGCATGACGGGTTTTATTCAAAAAGCTGTGACTTTCTCATCAGTGACCTTGGACCCTAGAAGAGAGTGGTGGCATTTTCGATTGGTATGATAGAATTAACCAGACCAGCTCAAAACAACAAATATAACTTAATAATTGAAATCAAGGAAACTCACAGGACCTGGGTAAATGTTCAGATGTCCAAAATGGGTTTGGCGAGCACAGTGCAAAGAGAGCAAGTGCACCTGGATTCCCAGATTTTCTTTCCTGGCCCTAGGATGCCACACTCTAGCCAAATGTGATTGGCTGAGCTTCCCCATCATCTCCCCCTTTTGTCTAAACAAGATCAAATCATACCCAATACAACTATATACAATAGGAACAGATACCAAATATGAAATTACAAGCAACAAACAATATTAAGAAACACATAACAAAAGGTTTACTAAGCATTTTATTTCAAGGAGTCTAAACAACTTATTGAAATTAAGTTTAGCTAAATCATGAGTAGGGTAACTACAATTCTCTAATCTTCATCTCCATCAAAATTCTGAGAAGGGGACACCGGGCGGTGGAACGCGGCCTGAACACCGGGCGGCGGAACGCGGGCGGAACACCGGGCGGCGGAACGCGGGCGGAACACCGGGCGGCGGAACGCGGGCGGAACACCGGGCGGCGGAACGCGGCCGGAACACCGGGCGGCGGAACGCGGCCGGAACACCGGGCGGCGGAACGCGGCCGGAACACCGGGCGGCGGAACGCGGCCGGAACACCGGGCGGCGGAACGCGGCCGGAACACCGGGCGGCGGAACGCGGCCGGAACACCGGGCGGCGGAACGCGGCCGGAACACCGGGCGGCGGAACGCGGCCGGAACACCGGGCGGCGGAACGCGGCCGGAGGACGCCCAGCACAGCCAGCGGGGACCCACTGGGACCAGAGCGACAGCAGAGGACACAGGCTGCTGGAGGCAGGAACCGTCCCAGCAGCAGAAGCAGGCTGCAGGGACCGCGCGCAACACCAAGAACAGATCGCCCCACTACAATTAAACCAAAGAGGTAGGCCTTCGGTTGGGGAGGTCCCTGGCAAAGGAGGAGCCGGGTCCTATTCCTGAAGACCTTTCTGAGGGGTGAGAGGGAACTTGGCCCCCGGCAGGAACCAGGAAACAAAGCAAGGACATTTTGTAAGAGGAGCCCCTGGCCAGCAGGGGAACCTGAACCAGTTTTAAAAGACCCCTTACATAGCATTGATAGGAGGAGATGGGCAGGCGCCAAGGAAAGAATTCACCCAATAATCTGAAAAACAACATGAAAACACCAGAACCCAACGATCTTACAACAGAAGGTCTCCAACACCATAACACAGAAGAAGTGGAAAAAATTGACTTTATGAAAGCTGTAGAGTCCCTTAAACAACATGTGAAAAAATGCCCTTATAGAAATGGATGAGAAGTATAACCAAAAATTTGAAGAAATGAGTAAATACGTGCATAATACCCTGGGAAACCAAGAAAGAACGATCAAACAGGTAATGGAAACAGTTCAAGAATTGAAAACTGAAATGGAAGCAAGGAAGAAAACACAAACTGAGGACCAGCTGGATATGGAAAATCTAGGTCAACGAGCAGAGCCTACAGAAACAAGCATAATCAATAGAATACAAGAAATAGAAGAAAGAATCTCAGATTCTGAGGACACCATAGAGAAAATAAACGCTCTAATCAAAGAAAACTGCAAAGCCAACAAATTCTCATCACAAAACATTCAGGAAATATGGGACACAATAAAAAGACCAAATCTAAGAATAATAGGAATAGAAGAAGGAGAAGAGTTACAGCTCAAAGGCCCAGAAAATATATTCAACAAAATTATGGAAGAAAACTTTCCCAACATACAGAAAGATATTCCTTTGAATATTCAAGAAGCATACAGAACACCAAACAGGCTGGATCAAAGGAAAACATCCCCTCACCATATAATAATCAAAACACAAAATATACAGGTTAAAGAAAGAATACTAAGAGCTGCAAAGGAAAAAGGCCAAGTAACTTATAAAGGTAAACCGATCAGACTTACACCTGATTTCTCCATGGAAACAATGAAAGCCAGAAGGTCCTGGATAGAAGTACTGCAGAAGCTAAGAGACCATGGATGCAAGCCCAGACTACTATACCCAGCCAAGCTTTCGTTCACTATAAATGGAGAAATCAAGACATTCCAGGATAAAAACAAATTTAAACAATACGTAGCCACGAATCCAGCCCTACAGAAAGTGATGGAAGGAAAACTGCAACCCAAGGAATCCAACATTGCCAACACTGCCTACTGCATCTAGTGACCCTTCACTAGCACAACTCAAAGAAGGGAGACACACAAATTCTACTTCCAAAAACAATAAGAATATCCAGCGTAAACAACCACTGGTCATTAATATCACTTAATATTAATGGTCTCAATTCACCTATAAAAAGGCACAGGCTAAGAGATTGGATACGAAAAGAGGATCCAACATTCTGCTGTTTGCAAGAAACACATCTCAACCACAAAGACAGGCATCAACTCAGAGTAAAAGGATGGGAAAAGGTCTTTCAAGCAAATGGTCCTAAGAAAAAAGCAGGTGTGGCCATACTAATTTCTAACAAAACTGACTACAAACTAAAATCAATCAGAAGAGATCGAGATGGACACTTTATACTCATAACAGGAACAATTTGTCAGGATGACTTCTCAATCCTGAATATTTATGCCCCTTATAAAAAGGCACCCACGTATGTAAAAGAAATATTACTAAAACTCAAGGCAGACATCAAACCACACACACTAGTAGTAGGAGACTTCAATACACCTCTCTCAGCAATGGACAGGTCAATCAGACAGAGACCTAATAGAGAAGTAAGAGAACTACTGAAGGTAATGAAGCAAATGGACTTAACAGACATCTATAGAACATTCCACCCAAATAGGAAAGAATATACCTTCTTCTCTGCAGCCCATGGAACCTTCTCGAAAATTGACCACATACTCGGAAACAAAGGAAACCTCCACAGATACAAAAAAAATATCAGTGTCCACCTGTGTCTTATCAGATCACCACGGATAAAAGTTAGAATTCAACAACAATCATACCTCCAGAAAGCCGACAAACTCATGGAAACCGAACAGTCAACTACTGAACCACACCTGGGTCAAGGAAGAAATCAAGAAAGAAATTAAAGTCTTCCTTGAATTTAATGAAAATAAAGGGACAACATACTCAAACCTATGGGACACTATGAAAGCAGTGCTAAGAGGAAAGTTCATAGCACTAAGTGCCCACTTAAAGAAAACAGAGAAAGCATACATCGGAGACTTAACAGCACACCTGAAAGCTTTAGAAAAAAAAGAAGCAGACACGCCCAGGAGGAGTAGAAGACTGGAAATAATCAAACCGAGGGCAGAAATCAACAAAATAGAAACGCAGAAAACAGTCCAAAAATCAATGAAATGAAAAGTTGGTTCTTGGAGAAAATCAACAAGATCGACAAACCCCTATCCAAACTTATTAAACGACAGAGAGAGAACACGCAAATAAATAAGATCAGAAATGAAAAGGGGGAAATAACCACAGACACAGAGGAAATTCAGAGACTCATTAGATCTTACTACAAAAGCCTGTATGCCACAAAACTAGAAAATGCAAAAGAAATGGACATTTTTTTAGATAAGTACCACATACCAAAGCTAAACCAAGACCAGGTGAACGATCTAAATAGACCTGTTAGTCGCGAAGAGCTAGAAACCATTATCAAAAATCTACCTTCCAAAAAAAGCCCAGGACCAGATGGTTTCAATGCAGAATTCTACCAGAACTTCCAAGAAGAGCTAATACCTATACTCCTCAATGTATTTCACAATATAGAAACAGAAGAGTCATTGCCAAATTCCTTTTATGAAGCTACAGTTACCCTGATACCAAAACCACACAAAGACCCAACCAAGAAAGAAAATTACAGGCCTATCTCACTCATGAATATCGACGCAAAAATTCTTAATAAAATACCGGCAAACCGAATCCAAGAACACATTTGAAAAATTATCCATTATGATCAAGTAGGCTTCATCCCAGAGATGCAGGGCTGGTTCAACATACGAAAATCTATCAATGTAATCCACCATATAAATAAACTGAAAAACAAACCATATGATCATTTCATTAGATGCTGAAAAAGCATTTGACAAAATTTAACACCCCTTTATGATAAAAGTCTTGGAGAGATTAGGGATACAAGGGTCATACCTAAATATAATAAAAGCCATTTACAGCAAGCCGTCAGCTAACATTAAATTAAATGGAGAAAAATTCAAAGCCATCCCACTAAAATCAGGAACACGACAAGGCTGTCCACTCTCTCCCTACCTCTTCAATATAGTGCTTGAAGTTCTAGCAATAGCAATAAGACAACATAAAGGGATCAAGGGGATTTGTATCAGAAAAAAGAAGTTAAGCTCTCATTATTTGCAGATGATATGATAGTATACATAAGTGACCCCAAAAACTCTACCAAAGAACTCCTACAGCTGATAAACACCTTTAGTAATGTGGCAGGATACAAGATCAACTCCAAAAAATCAGTGGCCTACCTATTCACTAAGGATAAGGAAACAGAGAAGGAAATTAGAGAAGCATCACCTTTCACGATAGCCACAAATAGCATAAAATATCTTGGGGTAACTCTGACCAAGGATGTGAAAGATCTATTTGACAAGAACTTTAAGTCTTTGAAAAAAGAAATTGAAGAGGACACCAGAAAATGGAAAGATCTTCCTTGCTCCTGGATTGGGAGGATCAACATAGTAAAAATGGCAATTCTACCAAAAGCAATCTATAGATTCAATGCAATCCCCATCAAAATCCCATCAAAATTCTTCACAGATCTGGAGAAGACAATAATCAACTTTATATGGAAAAACAAAAAACCCAGGATAGCCAAAACAATCTTATACAACAAAGGAGCGTCTGGAGGCATTACCATCCCTGACTTCAAACTCTACTACAGAGCTACAGTATTGAAAACAGCTTGGTATTGGCATAAAAACAGAGAAGTCGACCAATGGAATCGAATAGAAGACCCTGACATTAACCCACAAACCTATGAACACCTGATTTTCGATAAAGGAGCTAAAAGTATACAATGGAAAAAAGAGAGCATCTTCAACAAATTGTGCTGGCAAAACTGGATGTCAACCTGTAGAAGAATGAAAATAGATACATATCTATCACCATGCACAAAACTCAACTCCAAATGGATTAAAGACCTCAATATCAGTCTGAACACAGTGAACCTGATAGAAGAGAAAGTGGGAAGTACTCTACAACACATGGGCACAGGAGACCACTTCTTACGTATAACCCCAGCAGCACAGACATTAAGGACCTCATTGAATAAATGGGACCACCTGAGACTGAGAAGCTTCTGTAAAGCAAAGGACACTGTCGCTAAGACACAAAGGCAACCCACCAACTGGGAGAAGATCTTCACCAACCACGCAACTGACAAAGGTCTGATCTCCAAAATATATAAAGAACTCAAGAAACTAGACCGTAAAAGGCTAATCAACCCAATTATAAAATGGGGCATTGAGCTGAACAGAGAATTCTCAACAGAAGAACTTCAAATGGCCAAAAGACACTTAAGGTCATGCTCAACTTCCTTAGCGATCAGGGAAATGCAAATCAAGACAACTTTAAGATACCATCTTACACCTGTCAGAATGGCTAAAATCAAAAACACCAATGATAGCCTTTGTTGGAGAGGTTGTGGAGAAAGGGGTACACTCATCCATTGCTGGTGGGAATGCAAACTTGTGCAACCAATTTGGAAGGCAGTATGGCGGTTTCTCAGGAAATTTGGGATCAACTTACCTCTGGACACAGCAATACCACTCTTGGGAATATACCCAAGAGAGGCCTTATCATACAACAAAATTATATGCTCTACAATGTTCATAACAGCATTGTTTGTGATAGCCAGAACCTGGAAACAACCTAGATGCCCTTCAATGGAAGAATGGATGAAGAAAGTATGGAATTTATACATATTAGAGTACTACTCAGCAATAAAAAACAAGGACTTCATGAATTTTGCATACAAATGGATGGAAATAGAAAACACTATCCTGAGTGAGGTAAGCCAGACCCAAAAAGAGGAACATGGGATGTACTCACTCATATTTGGTTTCTAGCCATAAACCAAGGACATTGAGCTTATAATTAGTGATCCTAGAGAAGCTAAATAAGGAGAACCCAAAAAAAAAAAACATATAGGCATCCTCCTGAATTTTAACCTTCAGCAAGCGATGAAAGGAGACAGAGACAGAGACCCAAATTGGAGCACAGGACTGAAATCTCAAGGTCCAAATCAGAAGCAGAAGGAGAGAGAGAACGAGCATGGAACTCAGGACTGCGAGGGGTGCACCCACACACTGAGACAACGGGGATATTCTATTGGGAACTCAGCAAGGCCAGCTGGCCTGCATCTGGAAAAGCCTGGGATAAAACCGGACTCTCTGAACATAGCGGACAATGAGGACTACTGAGAACTCAAGAACAATGGCAATGGGTTTCTGATCCTACTGCACGCACTGGCTTTGTGGGAGCCTAGGCAGTTTGGATGCTCAACTTACTAGACCTGGACGGAGGTGGGAGTTCCTTGGACTTCCCTCGGGACAGGGAACCCTGATTGCTTTTCGGGCTGGGGGAAGACTTAATTGGGGGAGGGGGAGGGACATGGGAGGCGGTGGAGGGGAAGAGACAGAAATCTTTAATAAATAAATAAATAAATTTTAAAAAAAATTCTGAGAAGGGAAGTAATATTATTTGAGCAACCAGGAAGTACAAACGAGAAACTTCCAAAATGTGCCAAATGATAGAGACAACTGATGACCTGAGCAATCACCCAAAGTCTTATTTGCAATGTTGAGGCAACCAACTTTGGCTAAGGCCTAACGTAACTGACATACCATTTTGAAAGGCAAGAAACTTTTCAGAACTATCTTACCCTGTCTTGGCAGGATATGACAATCCTGGTTTTATCCATTTATGGATACTCTGTAGATCTGTCAGTGGTCAAAGAAAGGCTTTTCTTTGCCCAAAGGCCAGTTCTGCCAAGAAGTAGACAAGCTCCAAGTGGCGTGTCTTTGGTGCTCAACATTCTCTCGGGAGTAGAACGGTGTTGCCAGGAGTGATTGTGTCTGACTACCACGGAACTCTAGGTTAGATTAAAGGCCATTTTCTACAGCTCTTTGAAGAGGTTTAAGATTCTACAATTTATACTAAATACAATCTCTGTGTATCTCAAGAACCTGATTAGCCTAAACATAAATAGGATAAACATAGATGACTATTGATCTATAATTCTCGATGCCTATCTAACTTAAAGACTAAGAGAATTAACAACTGTGAAATGAATGAGGACAATGACCTCAAAATGTAAACAATATATATCATTACACAAACACTATGTAAGTACGTTAATCAGAGGTAGAAATGTACATTGCAACATGGTAGATAATATATCAATACAATATATATATATATATATATATATATATATATATATATATATATATATCAATACATAAAAATGATTTAAACAGAGGTAGCAGACTCACATACAATATTCAATATAATTTAACTTTGTATCAATATACAAGAATCAATACCAATATAATTTTCTAAAAACAATAACTCACAAACACCAATCTATTATACTATCACCAATTTTCCCACTTTTTTTTCAAGAATACTCATGAGCCTATGAAATACTTCCCCCATCCCTCAACCATATACCAATAATAAAGATCCCCAAAAGGATGTCCCTAAACCTGAACGCAAACTCTGCTGGGAGAGGGGACGTTATCCCCTAAAATTGCTTCCAGCTGTCATGGGGGTGACGTTCTTCTTAGGGGGTCCTGTGAAAGTAAATATGGTAAAATTCCAAGATTAATATTTGGTCTGGGAAAATTGCAAATAGTGTCTGAGAGTTTTGAGGAGGTCTGGCCAGGGTGTTGTAAAAGATGTGCACCATTAGGAACTGTCTTGTGCAGTTGGTACCAAAAATCAGGTCTTGTAGTAGCACTATCAACATGATGATGTCTTATTAGCCAGGTGGAGTCGATATTGTGTGTCCCCATCTTCTTCCTGGAAACTTCAAAATTCACGTCAAAAAAATTTATTAATTTTTCTGGTAAATTAAGCATTATATATAAAGACATATACAGACATATATATTCAATGAAAGGTATAATAAAGACAGAAACAGATATGAGGAAAGGCAAAGAAAGTTTATAAATTATTATTATTATTATTATTATTATTATTATTATTATTCTGTCCCATATCATGGCTCTTGATATGAGACAGAAACTCTGGGATATCTCTTATGAACAGGCTTGGAATTGGAGAGGGACTGAGCCAGAGTCCAACTCCAAAACCAGCTCTCTATATTTAACACATATTTAAAAATATGTTTATTATAATTTATTTACTGAACCTATTCAGTTTTCTTGCTGATCCTTACTGGGTTGTAAATAGTTTCCATCTGTCAGTATTTAAACATCCAAGGTCCCTTGAATTCTTTGAAGATGAGTGTTTTCCTGCGGAGATAAGCAGAGATCCCTGCCCCCATCCGATATGTTTTTCTTACCATTGGTACGATTATCATCATTGTGGATGAGCTATCATTTCTTTTTTCCAAGAGATTCCTCCTCTTCAAACTGAACCTTTATTTATTTTGATGGCACCCAATATTCTTCTTCTCTTGTAAAATCATGAGCAAAACCATTTCCCCAACGCAGAACATATCATGGCTTCCATTGCGAGGTCAGCATAACCTTGAAATCAAGTGGTTGATTTAATTCTGCAGACTTTTCCATTATTCAATGTCTTTTTGCGGACATTGTCCCCTTCTCAGTAGAGTTGAAAAATTCAAGATTAATAAAGCATTATGAGTGAGCAGAGCAGGCGTGCAGGCCAGACGGAGGGGAGCCAATGGCAGTTTCCGCTGAACAAGTGAGGTCCAGACCTGAGGAAAGAGCCTAGAACATAGCACCAAGTGTGGCCTGCAGGCAGAGCTCTTGGCTCTTAGGTCCCCTCACTCTCGGCTGGGATGTGGGAGAAAGCTGCCTGCAGCAAGAGCATGAGATGGTGCTGATATCAATGAACGAATGGATGTGGTGTGGCCTCAACTGGCCAGAGCCTTAAAGGGCTCTAAAAAGCCCCAAGGACGGGCACCAAGTGATGATACATTTGATCGGCATGCTAGAATTAACCAGACCAGCTGAAAACAACAGATACAATTTAATAATTGAAAATGGGGTATCTCACACAACCTGGGTAAAAGTTCCCATGTCCAAAACAGGTCTGAAGAACACCATGCAAAGAGAGACAAAGAGAGCTAATTCACCTGCATTCCCAGGTTTTCTTCCCTGGCCCCAGGCAGCTGCACACTAGCCAAATGTAGGTTGGCTGAGCTTCCCCATTCTGAGAGCAACTTCCTCTAAAGGGTGGTGACAGAAAAAGTTAAATCAGTCTCTTATCCATTGAAAAGATTCTTCATGCCTGAAGGTGACATAGATGTTTTCAGAAAGAAAGAAAAGTAAGAGTCCTGAGAACAAGCAGAAATACACAAATATAAACAATCAGAAATTCTTCAGGCTTAAGAAAAAGAATACCAGAAACAACAACACCCTTTGCTGCAAATAAAGACCATCAGAAACTTGAATGTCTTCTTAATGCCAAGTTCCCTATTTCCACTTTTTCCTTTAAAATACACACAGGGCCTGGCAAGATGGCCCAGTTCCAAGAGATGCTTTTGCGGAGCAGGATGGCCTGAGTTTGCTTCCCTGGGTACAGTAACAAGAAAGAAGTGACTCCGAAAAGTCGCCTGCTACCTCGAAGTGTATATTGTGACACACATGCATAAATACATGCACACAGATAAAATATAAAATATATGTGAATGCTTAAAAGCATGATAATATTTTATGAGTGTTTAACACATATGCATGTGGATTATCTATAGGGTATTGTGGAATAAAGAGCTCTAAAAAACGGCAAATGTATTTCTATTGCTAAATATTTTACTTTTAAAATATGATTTTACCCTGAAACCCATACTGTACTGAACCTCACCATGTGTCCCCGGCTGGCCTCAATCTCATGTCAAATACTTTGCTTCCACTTCCTGAGTTCTGGGATTACAGGTGTGAGGCACCACACCTACCATCAGGATTTACTTTGTGGAGAAAGGGGTCAAAAAGAAATACTGTGTAGACTATAAAATAGTAAGGACATGTAATTTATAATCACTAAAACATATCAGAAAGGCTGATGAGAAATTATAGAGTTCTAAAGGTAAAATATTAAAAATAAGAATTAGAGAAACGAAATATGAGGGGGATAGGAGTACAAATGATAAAGAGTAGAACGTCACAACAGATACATTAGCTATTAATGCATCAAACACTACAAATAAAGGATATATTTTCTGAACAGATACAAAAGCAAGAACATTAATACCTTATCAGTAAGATAGAGAGTTTAATAAGTGTGTGAGGACTGGGAGGATGGCTCAGCAGTCAGCATCACTATCTGCTCTTCATAGGACCAGGGTTCAACTCCCAGCACCCACATGGCAGCTGGCAGCTGGCTGTCACTAAAATTCCAGGGGACCTGGCACCCGTACACAGGCCTATATCATGTAGGTCAAACAGTAACACACGTAAAATAAAAATAAGTAATTCTCTTTAATGTAAATGAAAAAGATGCTGGCGACAGTTGCGAACCTGTCACTGTCTTTAGAATTATTTACTGCTAGTTGCTGGAAACAGCTTTTGTTCTCAGTTTAGGTTAGTCTACTTAGACTGTTGGTGGGGTTTGCAAGTCTGCTGTTTGAGCACTTAGCCCCCAGCAGGTAGCACTGTTGGAGGAGTGTGTGGAGCATCCCAGGCCTGCAGCATGAAGGCAGGGCCTTTAAAGGCTGTTACACTTGGCACTCACTGAATGACATCCTGTCCATTGCCACATGAGGAGTCTCCACCATGTACTGCGGTCCCCATTAACAGCACCATGATGGCATTGGTGACACTATTCCTGGGTAGGGAACCCATGTCAGACCAAATTGTGGGTGAGGACTTTACACAACAGGGGTGATTCTAAAGCACTTGCATCACTAAAAGCCCACTCTCAGAGGGGTGAGGACTCCCATAGTCTGAATCTATCTGAATCTCCAGAGGTGGTGGAAGACTCCAAAGTAACATCGTTCTCCAGACCCAACAGAGCTGATGCACATAGGACCTCACACAGACTGTGACATCACTCATGAGATCTGCAGGAGCTCAAGCCAGATAAAATCCCAGCATGGAGGAGGGGAAGTGGCCACAAAGCCCTAAACCTAGCCAAGTGGCTATTTGTGATTGATAGCTGCTTGGAGAGGGAAAAAAAGTTTCCTCAATGAAGTGACAACGGGTATAGCAAACACAGCCCAGAACAGGCCCCATGCCCAGTAGTTTCCAGTATAACTAGGACTCCATGGTTTTGTTTTTGACTTATAAAAGGACTGTTTTGTTTGTTTTAAGCAAGAGAAAGAGCATAATGTTAAGTTGGGGAAAGTTAGGGAAGGGAGAAAATATGATAAAAATGAATGGAAAAATTTAAAAATAAAGAAAAATGAAAAGTAAAATATATATGTTGAGGTGGGGCTGAGGGGATGGCTCTTGCAAAAGACCTGACTTCAGTTCCCGGACGCCAAATGGTGACTCATAATTGCCTGTTATCTAGTTCCAAGCAATCTGACATTATCTTATGACCTATGTGGGCAAATCCACAAAGACACATGGAGATAAAATATCCCTACACATAAAATTAAAATTAACAAAACCTGAAATAATATGATACAACTATTGGTTTCGATAGTGCTCTTAGTCATAGGACCTGAGATCAGTTTGCAGAACCTACTAACAGCCATCTGTATTGTGAGGCCACCCTGGGCTATTAATCCCATGTAAAATACCAAGACATACACACACATACACACACACACACACAAACACATTCTCCACATATCTGTACATTTATATATTTCTTTCACTATTAGTGTGACTCCATATCATAAGCATTGTTGCCAAACATATTTTATACAAGAACCAAAAGACCCAGAGAGACTGAATAAGTAGCTCCCAAGTCACAGAGCAACTAAGATGTTACCCATGATTAAGTCATGCCTCCTAGTCATCCTGATCATTGTGAGGTCAGGAGGCAACCTGGGCCCTCAGTGTTTAACCATATGAAGGAGGCAGTAGATACAGAAAACTGAGAAACACCCAAGATGGCACATTCACGGCTCATGTCCTAGGGTCTGGCAAATATTCAGTCTCAGCTCTATGATTTGGAAAAGGATCAGAAAGTCAAGGCAGGGGATCCCAGGTGGGCCAGACACTGGTTCTCAGACTTTATTCACTGGAAGGGGTATATGAAAGAGAAATATGAATATGTGAGGAGAAAGTATGCGGACACTTGTTTGTCTGCCACCCTAATTTCCTGCAGTGGACCAGGACAAATTCTGCCTGTGATTTGAAATGGTGGCCCAGCCTGAAAAGAACAGAAAAGCTTCTCGCCAGTATCTCTGTCAATAAGCAGAAAATGAAAGTGTAAATCCACTCTTAGGAATACAGGTTGCTGAACAACAGTATTCTGCTGTGTCATGTTATGCCAATGCCTGTTTCTGATGTTCATTCTCTACTCTCAGAGCCATCGAATTCCTCCAGTCTCTTGGGCTTTCTCTAATACTATTGCAGTATGATGTGAATTGATCTACCATGATTTCCTTTAAAGGGACCATGGAATTTATTTATCATGTGTGTTGAGTGAGAGAGGAGGAAAGCCTCACTTGTATACAGGGATAGCCGGAAATCCCAAGACCACGTATTGAAAAGATGTCCAATCCCCTCCATACACTTGAGGTGCTAGCATATCACACAAGACACATTTTATTCAAAAAGCTCTGACTTTCTCATCAGTGACGTTGGAGGATATTAGAGACTGGTAGTGTATTCAACTGTTATGCTAGGATTAATCAGACCAGCTCAAAACAACAGATATAATTTAATAATTGAAAACGGAGAAAGTCAACACTACCGGGGTGAAGGTTCCCATGTCCAAAACCAGTCTGTGAACACTGTGAACACTGCACTAAGAGAGGCAGAGGGAGCAAGGGCAGCTGGATTCCCAGGTTTCTTCCCTGCACCCAGGTAGCCACACACTAGCCAATGTGATTGGCTGAGCTTCCCATCAAGAGAGAAACTTCCTCTAAAGGTAGTGACAGAAAAACTTAACTCAGTCTCTTATCCATTGATAACATTCTTCCTGACAGAAAAACTTAATCTCTTATCCATTGATAACATTCTTCCTGCCTGAAGGTGACATAGATGTTTTCAAAAAGAACGAAACGTAAGAGTCCTGGGAACAAGGAGAAATATATAAATATAAACAATCAGAAATGATTCAGGTTGCAGAAAAAGAATACCACAGATAACAACATCTTTTGGTGCAAATTAAGCCCATCAGAAGGCTTGAATGTCATCTTAATACCAAGTTCCCCATCTCCACTTTTTCCTTTAAAATACACACAGGGCCTGGCAAGATGGCCCAGTGGCTACAGATGCTTGTGACCACGATGATGGCCTCAATTTGCCTCCCTGTGTACACTGAAGAAAGAACTGACTCTTAAAAGTTGCCTTCTACCTCCACTTGTATATTGTGACACACATGCATAAACACATGTGCACAAAATGTAAAATATATTGAATGCTTAAAAGCAAATACTGATACTTTAGGTATGTTTAACACATATTCATGTGGATTATCTATAGTGTATTGTAGAATAAAGAGCACTAGAAAACGGCAAATGTATTTGTATTGTTAAATATTTTACTTTTGAAACATGATTTCACCCTGAAACCCATACTGTACTGAACCTCACCATGTGTTCCCGGCTGGCCTCAAACTCATGTCAAACCCTTTGCTTCCACTTCCTGAGCCCTGGGATTACAGGTGTGAGCACCACACATAACATCAGAATTTACTTTCTGGGGAAAGGGGACAAAAAGAAATGCTGTGTAGACTATAAAATAGTAAGAACATGAAATTTATAATCAATAAAAACATATCAGAAAGGCTGATGAGAAATTAGAGAATTTGAAAGCTAAAACATTAACAAAAAGAATTAGAGAAACGAAATATGAGGGGATAAGAGTGCAAATGATAAAGAGTAGAACGTAACAAGAGATACATTAGCTATTAATGCATCAAACACTGCAAATAAAGGAGGAATATTTTCTGAACAGTTACAAAAGCAAGAGCATTAATACCTTATCAGTAAGATAGAGAGTTTAATAAGTGTGTTTGAGGGCTGGGAGGATAGCTCAGCAGTTAGCATCACTAACTGCTGTTCCAGAGGACCCGGGTTCAATTCCCAGCACCCTCATGGCAGCTGGCAGCTGGCTGTCACTACAATTCCAGGGGAACCGGCACCCTTAAACAGGCCTGTATCATGCAGGTCAAACACTAACACACGTAAAATAAAAATAAGTAATTCTCTTTAATGTAGATGAAAAACATGCTGGTGAAAGTGGTGAACCTGTCACAGCCTTTAGAAACATTTACTGCTCATTAATCAGAGATGGTTGCTGGGAATAGCTTCTGCCCTCAGTTCAGTTTAGTCTACTTAGATTGTTGGTGGGGTTTGCAAGTCTGCTGTATGAGCACTTAGCCCCCAGCAGGTGGCACTGTTGGAGGAGTGTGTGGAGCATCCCAGGCCTGCAGCATGAGGGCAGGTCCTTTAAAGGCTGTTACACTTAGCACTCACTGAATCTGATCTGTAAGCTTTGCATCCTGTTCATTGCCACATGAGGAGTCTCCACCATGTGTCGGGGTCCCCATTAACAACACCGTGATGGCATTGTGTGACACTCTTCCTGGGTAGGGAACCTATGCCAGACCAAATTGTGGGCGAGGACTTTACACAACAGGGGTGATTCTAAAGCACTTGCATCACTAAAAGCCCACTCGGTCACGGGTGATGACTCATGGAGTCTGCATCTATCTGAATCTCCAGAGGTGGTGGATGACTCCAAAGTAACATCGTTCTCCAGACCCAACAGAGCTGACGCACATAGGACCTCACAGAGACTGTGACATCACTAATGAGATCTGCAGGAGCTCAAGCCAGATAAAATACCTGCATGGAGGAGGGGAAGTGGCCACAAAGCCCTACACCTAGCCAAGTAGCTATATGTGATGGATAGCTGCTTTCTTAATGGAGTGACAATGCGTACAGCAAACACACCCCAGAACAGGCCCCATGCCCAGTAGTTTCCAGTATAAATAGGACTCCATGGTTTTGTTTTTGACATATAAACAGACTGTTTTGTTTGATTTAAGCAAGAGAAAGAGCGTGACGTTGTGTTAGGGATATTTAGGGAAGAGTGAAATATGATAAAAATAAATTAAAAAATTTAAAAATACGGAAAAATTAAAAGTTAAATATATATGCTGTGGCGAAGCTGAGGGGATGGCTCTTCCAGAGGCCCTGACTTCAGTCCCCAGACCCCAAATGGTGGATCAAAAGTGCCTGTTATTCCGGTTCCAAGGGATCTGACACCATCTTATGTGCTCCGTGGGCAAATCAACAGGCACAAACGCAAGTAAAATACCCATACACATGAAATTAAAATAAACAAAATCGGAAATAATAATAAGATATAGCGGTTGTTCTGGATAGTGCTCTTCGACAGAGGACCTGAGTTCAGTTTGCAATACCTACTGACAGCCATCTGTAACTGTGAGAGGCCACTCTGAGCTATTTAGCCCATGTTTATTTAGACCATGGTACATAGCAGCACATACATACATGCATACATACATACATACTTACATACATACAACACATTGTCTACATAGTCTATACATTTATATATTTACTTCACCATTATAGTGATTCCATATCACAAGTATTGTTGCCATCCACAACACAATTTTGTGGGCCTCCCTAATTTCCTGTGGTGGACCAGAACAAAATCTACCTGTGATTGGAAATGTTGGCCCAGCCTGAAAAGAACAGAAAAGCTTCTCACCAGTATCTCTGTGGACATCTAGTGGTTGTAGATGTGAATGACACCTCATACAAAATGTTCCTGTGGGGCCCAGCAGTGAGGACAGGAAGGACCATGAGCAGAAGGGGAGAAGAGCCAGGGCTGTGAGAACAAGACACAGCCAGTCACTGGGAGGAGCTGCTATCATGTGTTTCCTGGCAACTGTTGTCACGTTATCCACAGTGGGCACCATGTTGCAGAAAACTGATGTCACAAAGCTCCTGAAACTAGAGCTGGAGCCATGAATTCATGTGTTCCAGGTAGAGACCAAGTCTCCACCCATCTAGCCTTGGTCTGGCAGAGATAGGAACCACAGGCAGGGCCTTAGCCCTGTGCTCCTTGCTTTCTATTCTGGAGGGCTTCCTGCTGCCCGATGGACACCCCTGGGACTCAGAGAACCTGACAGGACCTGCTCTATAGGGACCATCTCCTTTCCTTGGCCAGAATGTACTGGAGATACACCCTGCCACTCTCCCCTCTGTTCAGCATCCCTGGGGCCTTTCTCAGGCCGGACTAACACCTTATTCTTACCTTCCAGGTTTAAGATCTGAGGATTCTGCCTCCTCCCCAGGCTGAAGCCGTCCATCTACTAATGCAGTCGGCTTCAGTGCCTTTCCCGACCACAGCCAGAACAACTCATTCTGTGTCCATGGTCCTAGGTAGGCTGAGTTGCCCACTCTTGCTTAAAACGCTTTATTGTTGGTCCGTCCTGAAATATGAGCAAGAAAAAAACTTCCAGATGGCTAGACTCATCCAGACTCGTGGACAGTTTCATCATCTTGCTTTCCACTCAGCATGATTCTGGGAATCCTGTGCTGGCTGTTGCTGGCTGCTTTCTTCTCTGAGAGCTGGTACACTGGCCCAAATGAGCTGAGGATAACCAAGATCTTAGCCAGATGTCCGGATACCTGCCTGTCTCCTTTGTGCTTAGGAAAAAGACTGAAAAAGACCTAGGATTTGAGTATGATGTCAGTTGCCACTGAAGCTATTAGGCATAAAATGAGCTTTGGGAGGGATCAACAGACCACAAAGACAGGCCATAGAACAATGGGTAGGCAGCCTAAGGTCCTGAGATGGTATAAAGATAATGGCGGTGGCCTACCTGGGGTCCAGAAAGAAGGAGAATGGCAGTGGGAGACTTGGGATGGAGCCAGTTTATGTCTTTCCAAACAGGATGTGACCGACAAAGGGGATGGTGGTCCATATTACCTGGATCAGATTAAAACAGTCTCAAGACGTCCTCTACATTGTGGCTTCCTGAGTGTGCTGACTCTTTCCCCTAGTATTATTTCAACTTTGGTCTGTTCTTTTTCTCTTTTTTTTCTTTCTTTCTTTCTTTCTTTCTTTCTTTCTTTCTTTCTTTCTTTTTTCTTTTTTCCTTCCTTTCCTTCCTTCCTTCTCTCCTTCCTTCCTTCCTCTTTACTTCCTTCCTTTGTTCCTACATTCCTTCTTTCCTTCCTTCCTTCTGGTTTATCTGAATTTCTCTGTGTAGCCAACCCTGTCCTGGAACTTTCTCTATAAACCAGACTGGCCAAAACTCAGAGATTCATCTGCCTCTGCCTCCAGAGTACTGGGATTAAAGGCATGGACCACCATGCCCGCCAAACTTCAGCTCTTTCTTATACTTCTTTTTATATTCTTGCATCTTATACACCTAATTACTTATAACAGATTGAATTCTGGGTAAGCTGTGCTTCTGGGTAAAGCACAGTCTTTTCCTAGAAGTATCCATTCTAGGGAGAGCACAAAGGAGACATGGACAGTGAGAAGAGAAATTTAAGCCCTGTGCCTACCATGATCTAGGTTGCTGCATCTCGACTTGGCCAGTCTGCTTTGCCTCCTTGATTGCTCTGCTTACATTCTTGAGTACTTGACCAACTACTGCATCCTATCAGAATTCTTCCCTTTTGAGAAGAAGGATCAAATGAACAAATGAATGAAAAATGGACAGAAAGTAGAAAGGAAGGAAGGAAGGAAGGAAGGAAGGAAGGAAGGAAGGAAGGATGAGACTGCTGGTAAGGTCAAGACCAGAGAAAAACAGAGATCCTCTCCACTTAATAAGAAAAACCAGTGAGGTAACTGGAAGTAGGAGTCAGAAGGCTGGATTTAGATAGGGTAATATCACCTGATTTTTTAGCACTGATACCTGAACCTCCTTTCAGGGAAATCAAATTAGCCTTTGGGCATAAGGTCCAAAATTCACTCACTCTCCCACCCTTTGTGTGTGTGTGGGGGGGGGTATGTTGTGAGGTAGTATTGGTGTGTGTGGTATGTAAACTCCTAGTATGATTTCGTGAGGTATCCAGGGAGGAGAACCTCCACACCAGATGATCAAATGTAGGGGTGTGTGAGTGTGCGTGTGTTGTGCGCGTGCGCATGCAAGCAGGTGTCTGTGCACACTTTTGGTGGATGCCAAAGAACAGCCTGGGTGTGTTTTCTCAGGTCTGTCCACTTTTTTCTGAGACAGAGTCTTTCATTGGCCTGAAGCTCACAAAATAGGGTAAGCTGTCTGACCGGTAAACACCAGGAACATTACGTCTCCACAGTTTTGTGCTGGGATTCCACAACTAGAGTTTTATGTAGGTTCTGGGGATTGCAAAGCAAGCACCTTGTTAACTGAGCCATCCCCTCAAATCCTAGGATGAAGTTTTTAATTGGGGAACAAGATAATCAGTTAGAAATGTGGTTTGTAAAACGTGGGTGTACTTTTTAAAAAAAGGAGGGGGTGTATTCTGAAAACATTTACTTAGATTCTGAGTGCTAAGTGTTTCGCAAATCAGGTAGGGCTCCTGACCAAGGTATTATTCCACCAAAACCCAACTTGGTGGGCCAAAGAGTTTAAAACTCACAGCTAATGGATGAGGGATTACTTACAGGAGCAAAGCAGCAACTGACTGCTGTGTGGAAGAAGGATTCTTTGTCTGTAGCTGAATAGATGAAAGTGCTTGCCATGTCAGTGGACCGTCCACACTCTTGGTACTCCAGCGTCTCCAAAGGCGAGGAAACCACATGCAACTGGGAGAGAATCACACACAGCTGTAAAGGTGATGCCTCAAAGAGAGGCTGGATTCACAGGTGAAAGTTCTATAACACCTGCCCCAAGCCCAACACCCTTGTTATAAGAAACTTCAGCAGGCAGGTGGTGGTAGGGTGTGTAACAAGGATGGTGAGTGAGCCATGGACAGCAAGCCAGTAAGCAGCATTCCCGCCATGGCCAATGTATACTGCATAATTGTGTTTAAATGTATAAAGCTTGCCTGAAGATCAGCGGGCAAAGCAGCCACACTGGTCAGCTATAAAGGACAGCATGGTGGTAGTACATGACTTTAATCCCAGGACTCAGGAGACAGAGGCAGGCAAAACTCTGTGAGTTCAAGGCTACCCTGGGCTGTACAAGATTGATCCAGAAACAGGTCCAGGTGGTGATGGTTCACACGTTTAATCTCAGTGTTTGGGAGTCACACCCTTTTAATCCCAGCACTAGGGAGGTGCAGACAGGAGCAATAATCTGAGTAGAAGGAGGAACATAAAGGAGAAGAGACAGGAACTCGGGAGTGTGGAGTCTTAGGATTTGTGGAGATAGGATCTCGCACATTTGGTCTGAAGGCTTGGTGTAGGTAAAAGGTCTCTCTAGCGGTTGGCAGCTTTGCTTTTCTGATCTTCAGATTCGACCCTAATACCTGTTTCTGGGTTTGTATTATTCTGCTACACCTCTGCTTTGACTCCTGCTTCGAGATTCCTTCCTTGAGTTCCTTTCACAAAGGACTACAACTGTAAACTTAAATAAATCTTTTCATCTTGACTTTGAACACAGTGATTAAAATTTAAAACTAAGACAGCATATTCCCAAGTGTGGGATAAACCAGACACCTTAAACCTCACATTTGAGCCATCCATAATATTCAGAGTAACACCAACTCTGCATTCAGAGCCCCTAACCAACATAAGGCCACTTGCTTTTAAAATTTATTATTTTAGAAATTTATATTTACGGAGAAGTTGCAAAAATAGGACAAAATATTCCCACACCCTCACACAGGCCTATATCATGCAAGCCAAAAATTTCACGCATGTAAAAAAAAAATAAGTAATTCTCTTTAAAGTAGAAGAAAAAGATGCTGGCGACAGTGGTGATGCTGTGACAGCCTTTAGAATCATTTACTGCTCATTTAGTCAGGGCTGGTTGCTGGGAACAGCTTCTGTCCTCAGTTCTACTTAGTCTACCTAGATTGTTGGTGGGGTTTGCAAGTTTGCTGTTTGAGCACTTAGCCCCCAGCAGGTGGCACTGTTGGAGGACTGTGGGGAGCATCTCAGGCATGTAGCATGAGGGCAGGGCCTTTAAGGCTGTTACACTTACCACTCACTGAATCTGATATGTAAGCTTGGCATCCTGTCTATTGCCACATGAGGAGTCTCTACCATATGCCACGGTCACCATTAACAGCACCGTCGTGGCATTGTGTGACATTATTACTGGATAGGGAACCCTTGCCACATCAAATTGTGAATGAAGAGTTTACACAAACAGGGGTGATTCTATTTTTTTTTAATTTCTTTATTTATTAAAGATTTCTGTCTCTTCCGCGCCACTGCCTCCCATTTCCCTCCCCTCCCCCAATTAAGTCCCCCCCTCCTCAGCCCGAAAAGCAATCAGGTTTCCCTGTCCTGTGGGAAGTCCAAGGATCCCCCACTTCCATCCAGCTCTAATAAGTTGAGCATCCAAACTGCCTAGGCTCCCACAAAGCCAGCGCGTGCTGTAGGATGAGAAACCCATTGCCATTCTTCTTGAGTTGTCAGTAGTCCTCATTGTATGCTATGTTCAGAGAGTCCGGTTTTCTCCCAGGCTTTACCAGGCCCAGGCCTGCTGGCCTTGATGACTTCCCAGTAGAACATCCCCATTGTCTCAGTGTGTGGGTGTACAAACAGGGGTGATTCTAAAGCACTTAGATCACTAAAAGCCCACTCGGTCATGGGTGATGACTCACGAAGTCTACATCTATCTGAATCTCCAGAGGTGGTGGATGACTCCAAAGGAACATCGTTCTCCAGACCCAACAGAGCTGATTCACATAGGACCTCACAGAGACTGTGAGATCACTCACAGGCTCTGCAGGAGCTCAAGCCAGATAAAATCCCAGCCTGGAGGAGGGGAAGTGGCCACAAAGCCCTAAACCTAGCAAGTAGCTGTTTGTGATGGATAGCTGCTTTCTCAATTTAGTGACACTGGGTATGACAAAGAAACCCAAGAACAGGCCCCATGAACAGTAGTTTCCAGTATAAATAGGACTCCACAGTTTTGATGTTGACTTATAAAAGGACTGTTTGTTTGTTTTAAGCAAGAGAAAGAGCAAAATGTTAAGTTGGGAGGAGTTGGGGAAGGGGGAAATATGTTTAAAAATGTAAAATATAAAAATAAGGAAAAATTAAAAGAAAAATATATATGATGAGGAGGCGCTGAGGAGATGGCTCTTGCAGAGGACCTGACTTCAGTCCCAAGACCCCTAATGGTGGCTCACAACTGCATGTTATTCCAGTTCCATGGGATATGACAGCGTCTTATGACCTCAGTGGGCAAATCCACAGACACCCACGCAGGGAAAATATCCATACGCATGAAATTAAAATAAACAAAACCTGAAATGATAATAAGATATATCTTTTGATCTGGATAGTGCTCTTAGCCAGAGGACCTGAGATCAGTTTGCAGAAACAACAAACAGCCATCTGTGACTGTGAGGCCACCCTGGGCTATTCAACCCATGTTACATAACAAGACACACACACACACACACACACACACACGTGATACACATAGTCTGTTCATTTATATATTTACTTCACCATTAGAGTGACTCCATGTCATAAGTATTGTTGCCATTTACATTGTACATAAGAAGCAAAATGCTCAGAGAGGCTAAATAAGTAGCTCCCAAGTCACAGAGCAACTAAGATGTTACCCATGATTTGGTCATGCCTCCTAGTCATCCTGATCATTGTGAGGTCAGGAGGCAACATGGGCCGTCACTAAGTAAGCATATGAAGGAGGCAGTAGATACAGGAGACTGAGAAACACCCAAAATGGCACATTCACGGCTCATTTCCTAGACTCTGGCAACTACTCACTCTCAGCTCTATGATTTGGAAAAAGATCAGAAAGTCAAGGCAGGGGATCCCAGGTGGGCCAGATACTAGTTCTCAGACTTTATTCACTGGAAGGGGTATATGAAAGAGAGAGATGAGTGTGTGAGGGGAAAGTACAAGGACCCTTGTTTGTCTTTCTCCCTAATTTCCTGCAGTGGACCAGAACAAAATCTACCTGTGATTGGATATGTTGGCCCAGCCTGAAAAGAACAGAAAAGCTTCTCACCAGTATCTCTGTGGACATCTAGTGGTTGTAGATGTGAAGGGCACCTCACACAATATGTTCCTGTGGGTCCCAACAGTGAGGATAGAAAGGACCATGAGCAGAAGTGGAAAAGTGTCAAGGCTGTGAGAACAAGACACAGCCAGTCACTGGGAGAGCTTCTCAGATGCGTTTCCTGGCAACTGTTGTCACATTATCGACAGTGGGCGCTATGTTACAGAAAACTGATGTCACAAAGCTCCTGAAACTAGAGCTAGAGCCATGAATTCATATGTTCTAGGTAGAGACCAAGTCTCCACCCATCTAGCCTTGGTCTTGTGAAGATAGGAACCACAGAAAGGGCCTTAGCCCTGTGCTTCCTGCTGTCTATACTGGAGGGCTTTCGGGCTCGAGATGGGCACCCCTGGGAGTCAGAGAATCTTACAGGACCTGCTCTGTAGGGACCATCTCCTTTCCTTCGCCAACAGGGACTGGTAGTACAACCTGCTGCTCCCCCCTCTGTTCAGCATCCCTGGGGCCTTTCTCAGGCATGACAAACCCCTCGTTCTTACCTGCCAGGTTTAAGGTCTGAGGATTCTGCCTCTTCCCCAGGGTGAAGCCGTCCATCTACTACTGCAGTTGGCTTCAGTGCCCTTCCTGACCACGGCCAGACCAACTCGTTCTGTCCCAATGGTCCCAGGTAGGGTGTGTTGCCCACTCTTGCTTAAAATGCTTTTGTTGGTCATGCCTGAAACATGAGCAAGAAAGTAACTTCCAGATGGCTAGACTCACCCTGACTGGTGTACAGTTTCATCATCTTCTCTTTCCAATCAGCATGATTTGGGGAAGCCTGTGCTGGCTGTGGCTGGCTTCTTTCTACTCTGAGAGCTGGTGCACTGCCCCAAATGAGCTGAGGAATATCATGGTTTGAGCCAGATGTCCGGACACCAGACTGTCTCCATTGTACTGAAGGAAAAACACAAAAAGACCTAGGATTGGGAGTATGGTGGCATTTGCCACTGAAGCTATTAGGCATAATGTGAGCTCTGGATGGACAAAACAGACCACAAAAGACATGCCATAGCACAATGGATAGGCACCCTAGGGTCCTAAGTGGCATAAAGTTAATGTGGTGGCCTACCTGGGGTCAAGAGAGTAGGAGAATGGCAGTGGGAGACTAGGGAGGGCCCAGCTCAGGACCTTCTAAACAGGATGTGACCAACAATGGGTGCGGTGGTCCATAATAGCTGGATCAGATTAAAATAGTCTCAAGACTTCCTCTGCAGGGTGGCATGCAGAGTTTTCTAACCCTTTCCCCTAATAAATTTTCAACTTAGCTTTGCTCTCTCTCTCTCTCTCTCTCTCTCTCTCTCTCTCTCTCTCTCTCTCTCTCTCTGTATCTCTCTCCCTTCCTTCCTTTCTTCATTTTTTTGATTTCTACCTGCCTTCTTTTTTTTCTGAGTTTCTCTGTGTAGCCCTGAATATCCTGGAACATTCTCTATAAACCAGACTGGCCAAGAACTCAGAGATTCATGTGTCTCTTCCTTCAGAGTGCTAGGATTAATGGCGTGCACCACCATAACTGACAAACTTCAGCTGTTTCTTAAACTTCTTTACATATTCTTGCATCTTATACACCTACTTACTTATAACAGATTGAATTTTAAGTAAGCTGGACTTCTCAGAAAAGCACAACGCTTTTCTAGAATTATCCATCCTAGGGGGAGCAAAGCGGAGAGAAGGACAGTAAGAAGAGAATTTTATGTCATGTGAATCTAGGATGCTGCATCTCAACTTGGCCAGTTTGCTTTGCCTCCTTCATTGCTGTGCTTACACTCTTGAGTACTTGACCAACTACTGCATTCTATCAGAATTCTTCTCTTTTGAGAACAAGAAGGATCAAATGAACAAATGAATGAAAGAAAGACACAGAAAGATGAAAGGAAAAAAGAGAGAAAGGAAGGAAGAGACTGCTGGTAAGGTCAAGAGCAGAGAAAAAGAGAGATCCTCTCCACTTAGTAAGAAAACCAGTGAGGTAACTGGAAGTAGGAGTCAGGAGGGCGGAATTAGGTTGAGCAGTGTCACCTGATTTCTTAGCACTGATACCTGGACCTCCTTTCAGGCTAATCAAATCAGACCTTGGGCATAAGGTCCATAATTCATTCTCTCTCTCTCTCTCTCTCTCTCTCTCTCTCTCTCTCTCTCTCTCTCTCTCCATCCATCCTCTGCGTGTTGGGCGGAGGTTGTTGTGAGGTGATGTGTGGGATATGTAAGCTCCTAGTATGATATCACAGCGTATTCAAGGAAGAGAATAACCACACCGGTGATCAAATATATGTGTGTGTGTGGCACTGGTGTGCGTGGGTGGGTGTGGGTTTCAGTGCACACTTCTGGTAGATGCCTAAGGAAAGGTGTGGGTGTGTTTTCGCAGGTGCTGTCTCTTTTTTTCTGAGACAGTGTCTTTATTGACCTGAAGCTGACAAAATGGGGTAAGTGGTCTGACTGGTAAACCCAAGGAACATTACGACTGCACAGTTTTGTGCTGGATTTTATGTACAGACTATCAGAACTGGAATTTTTACTTAGATTCTGGGGGTGCAATTTGTGTCCTCGTGCTTGCAAAGAGAGCACCTTGCTAACTGGGCTATTCTTCAGATGCTAGGATGAAGTTTAATTTGGGATACAAGATAATCAGACATGTAGTTTTTAAAAAAGTGGATTACTAAAAAAAAGTGGCTATATTCTGAAAACATTAACTTAGACTCTGAGAGTTAAGTGTTTCCCAAATCAGCTAGGCCTCCAACAGACCAAGGTATTATTCCACCAAAACCCAACTTGGTGAGCCAGAGTTTAAAACTTAAGCTAACGGATGAGGGATTACTTACAGGTGCAGAGCAGCGACTGACTCTGGCGTGGAAGAAGGAGTCCTTCTCTGTAGCTGGATAGATGGAAGTGCCTGCCCCATCAGTCGACCTTCTACACTCTCGGTACTCTAGCGTCTCCAGAGGCTACAGAACCACATGTAACTGGGACAGAATCACACACGGCTGAAAAGGACATGCCTCACAGAGAGACTAGAATCTCAGGTGAGAGTCTAATGACACCTGCCCAAAGCCTTGTATAAAGAAACTTCAGCAGGCAGGTGGTGGTCGCATGTATAACAGGGAAGCTGAGTAAGCCATGGAAAGCAAGGCAGTAAGCAGCATTCCCGCACTTGCCTCTGTATACTGGTATATTTGTGTTTAAATGAATAAAGCTTGCCTGAAGATCAGCGGGCAAAGCAGCCACACTCCTTAGCTATATGGGACAGGGCAGGGGTTGGGGTGGCACACACCTATAATCCTAGAACTTTGAAAACATAGGCAGGCAAATTTCTGTGAGTTCCAGGCTATCCTGAAATATACAAGATTAATACAAAAACAGATCCAGGTGGTGTTGGTTTACACCTTTAATCTCAGTGTTTGGGAGTGACACACTTTTAATCCCAGCACTAGGGAGTTGGAGACAGGAGCAATATGCTGAGCAGAGGGATGAATATAAAGGAGAAGAGATGTGAACTCACTGGAGTATGGAGTGTCAGGATTCATGGTGACAAGACCTTGCCCTTTGAGTCTGAACACAAGGTAGAGTAAAAGGTCCCTCTAGTGGTTTGCTGCTTTGCTTTTCTGATCTTCAGCTTGGACCCCAATTCCTGTCTCTGGGTTTGTATTATTCTGCTACACCTCTGCTTTGATTCCTGCTTTGAGATTCCTTCCTTGAGTTCCTTTCACAAAGGACTACAACTGTAAACTTAAATAAATCTTTTCAACTTGACTTTGAACACAGTGATTACAATTTAAAACTAAGACAGCATATTCCCTAGTGGGGGATAAACCAGACACCTTAAACCTCACATTTGAGCCATCCATAATCTTCAGTGTGTCACATACCCTGCATTCAGAGCCTCTAACCACCATAAAGCCACTTCATTTTAAGAAATTTTTTTTTAATTTTAGAGATTTTTATTTTACGGAAAAGTTGCAAAATAAAGGCAGAATATTCACAAATGCCATGCAGCTGGTTGATTCTTTTGTTACTACTTTGAGTAGATGTGTCAAAACTGAGCCATCAAGGCATTCCTAATCACTGAATCCATGGTTTATTGAGATTTCCTTACCTTTTACCATTACTCTTTACCATTGTCCATTACAAAATCCCACGAGGAGCCTAATACATACAACAGTGGTTCACATGGCTTTCGTGTAAGACCATGTCGCGCGCGCGTGCACGTGTGTGTATGTGTGTGTGTGTGTGTGTGTGTGTAGTTTGTGCTGAGGAATCATTTCTTAGATTTCTAGGTTAAAATGAAACATTAGTGTGTTGCATCCTTCCCTCCTGTCTTTAACTCAATGAAGTCACATTTGGGAAGAGCATGCGCACACTACACCTTGATGAGGCTTCCATAAGAAGTTCTTCTCTGAAGTAGATCACCACCGTCAAGGTTGCAGAGAACATCAAGTTCTTCATGTTGTATATTGTTCATTTTATAAAAGCTCCCTCCAGAAATGGAAGGCTCACAGACATGGTGGCTGTCCCAGTTTTATTGTCTATCTAACACAGTGTCAACTGGGAGGAAAGCATCTACTGAGACACTGCCTACATCAGATGAGGAGGTTGATCTCTGGACACAACTGTGTGTGGTTTCCTTGATTATTAACTCACATAAGAGGTCCCGGTCTGCTGTAGGCAATACCATTCTTAGGGAGGAGGCTCTGGGTTAGATAAAAGTACCAGAGAAGCATGAGCCTATGACCAAGCTAGAGAAGGGAAAAGCTAACAGCACTCTTCCTTCCAGGTTCCTCCCTTGAGTTCCTGCCCCGATTTCCCCAGGGATGAACTGTGACTTGGAAGCCTGTACCAAATAAATCCTTTCATCTCTAAGCTGATTTTGTGTTGGAGTGTTTTATAACAGCACCAGAAACTACTACTGTGGACCACCCTGTTGGCAGGCACAGGCAAGGAAAGGCACATTCCAGACTAGTATGGGCTACATAATGAAACACTGAATCAAAAAGTAAAACCCAAACCATAGGGATAATGACAAAATGAAAGTGTAAATCCACTCTTAGGAATACAGGTCGCTGAACAACAGTATTCTGCTGTGTCATGGTATGCCAATGCCTGTCTCTAATGCTCATTCTCTCCTCTCAGAGGCACCAAAGTCCTCCCGTCTCTTGGGCTTTCTCTAATACTACTGCATGTATGAGATGGATTGATATAACATGTCTTCTTTTAAAGGGACAATGGAATGATTTTTCATGTGTGTGGAAAGAGTGAGAGAGGAGGAAACCTCATTTGTATACATGGATAGCTGGAAATCCCAAGACCACGTATTGAAAATATGGCCAATCCACTCCATACACTTGAGGTACTAGCATATTACGCACGACATGGTTTATTCAAAAAGTTTTAACTTTCTTATCAGTGACCTTGGAGCCTAGAAGAGAGTGGTGTCATTTTCGATTGATATTATAGAATTAACCACACCAGATCAAAACAACAAATATAACTTAATAATTGAAAACAGGGAAACTCACAGGACCTGTGTAAAGGTTCCGATGTCAAAATGGGATTGGTGAACACATTTCGAAGAGAGCAAGTACACCTGGATTCCCAGATTTTCTTTCCTAGACCCAGGATGCCACACTCTAGCCAAATGCGATTGGCTGAGCTTCCCCATCATCTCCACCTTCTGTCTAAACATGATCAAATAATACCCAATACAACTATATACAATAGGAACAGATACCAAATATGAAATTACAAGCAACAAACAATATTAAGAAACACATAACTAAAGTTTTACTAAGCATTTTATTTCAAGGAGTCTAAATAACTTATTGAAATTAAGTTTAGCTAAATCATGAGGAGGGTAACTACAATTCTCTAATCTTAATTTCCATCAAAATTCTGAGAAGGGAAGTAATATTATATGAGCAACCAGGAAGTACTAACGAGAAACTTACAAAATGTGCCAAATGATAGAGACAACTGACTCTGGGCAATCACCCAAAATCTCCTTTGCAATGTTGAGTCAACCAACTTTGGCTAAGGCCTAATGTAACTGACATACCATTTTCAAAGGCAAGAAACTTTTCAGAACTATCTTACCTTGTTTTGGCAGGATATGACAATCCTGTTTTTATCCATTTATGGATACTTTGTAGCTCTGTCAGTGGTCAAGGTATGGGCTTTTCTTTGCCCAAAGGACAGTTCTGCCAAGAAGTAGACAAGCTCCAAGTGGAATGTCTTTGGTGCTCAATATTCTCTAGGGAATACAACGGTGTTGCCAGGAGCGATTGTGTCTCACTACCTCAGAATTGTAGGTTAGAGTAGATTCTACTATCTATACTAAATATAATCTCTATGTATCTAAAGAACCTGATTAGCCTAAATATAAATAGGATAAACATAGATGACTATTGATCTATAATTCTCGATGCCTATCTAACTTAAAGACTAAGAGAATTAACAACTGTCTAATAAATGAGGACAATGACCTTGAAATGTAAACAATATATATCGTTACATAAACACTATATAAGTAACTTAATCAGAGGTAGAAATGTACATTGGAACATGGTATATATATACACATCAATACAATATATATATCAATACATAAAAAATGATTTAAACAGATGTAGCAGACTCACATACAGTATACAATATAATTTATCTTTGTATCAATATATAAAAATTGATACCAATATAATTTTCTAAAAACAATAACTCACAAATACCAATCTATTATCACATCACCAATTTTCCCTCTTTTTTTTTCAAGAATACCCATGAGCCTATGAAATACTTCCCCCATCCCTCAACCATATACCAATTATAACCAACTCCAAAAGGGTGTCCCTAAACCTGAAGGCAAACTCTGCTGGGAGAGGGGACATTATCCTCTAAAATTGCCGTCATGGGGGTGATGTTCTTCTTAGGGGTCCTGTGAAAGTAAAAAATGGTAAAATCCCAAGATTAATATTTGGTCTGGGAAAATTGCAAATAGTGTCTGAGAGTTTTGAGGAGGTCTGGCCAGGGTGTTGTAAAAGATGTGCACCATTTGGAACTGTCTTGTGCAGTTGGTACCAAAAATCATGTCTTGTAGTTGCACTATCAACATGATGATGTCATATTGACCAGGTGGAGTCAATATGTGGGGCCCCATCTTCTTCTTGGAAACTTCAAAGATCACTGCAGGAAAATACATTATTTCTTCTGGGAAACTAAGCATTATCTATAAAGACATATACAGACATATATATTCAATGAAATGTATGATAAAGACAGAAACATATATGAGGAAAGGCAAAGAAAGTTTATAAATTATTATTATTATTTCCCATATCATGGCTCTTGACATGAGAAAGAAGCTCTGGGATATCTCTTATGAACAGGCTTGGAATTGGAGAGGGACTGAGCTAGAGTCCAACTCCAAAACCAGCTCTCTATATTTATAAATAAATGCACATTAACACATATTTAAAAATATGTTTATTATAATTTATTTACTGAACCTATTCAGGGTTCTTACTGATCCTTATTAGGTTCTAAATAGTTGAAATCTGTCAATATTTAAATATCCAGGGTCCCTTGAATTCTTTGAAGATGAGTGTTTTCCTAGGGAGATAAGCAGAGAACCCTGCCCCCATCCTATATGTTGTTCTTACCATCGGTATGATTATCATCATTGTGGATGAGCTGTCATTTCTTCTTTCTAAGAGATTCCTTCTCTTCAAACTTAACCTTTATTAATTTTGATAGTATCCACAATTTTTGTTCTCCAGTGGAAACAAGAGCAAAACCAATTCCCCAACACAGCACATATCCTGGCATCCATTGCGAGGTCAACACATCTTTTAAATAAGCTGGTTGATTTAATTCAGCAGACTTTTCTATTATCCAATGACTTTCTACAGCCTTTGTCCCCTTCTCATGAGCGTTGAGAAAACTGAAGGTTAATAAAGCATTATGAGTGAGGAGAGCTGGGAGCCAATGACTGGGTGTTCAGAACAAGTGAGGTCCAGACCTGGGGCACTAGCCCAGGACATAGCACCAAGTGCAGCCGCTGGTGCAGGCACAAGCTCCTTGCTCTTAAGTCCCCTTGCTCTGGGCTGGGATGTGGGAGAAAGCTGCCTGTAGCAAGGGCGTGAGATGGTGCAGATATCAATGAACAAATCCTTGTGGTGTGGCCTCAACTGGCCAGAGCCTTAAAGGGCTCTAAAAAGCCTAAAGGACAGGCACCAAGTGGTGGTGCATTCGATCAGCACGCTAGAATTAACCAGGCCACCTTAAAATAACAGATATAATTTAATAATTGTAAACGGGGAAACTCACACGACCTGGGTAAAGATTCCCATGTCCAAAACAGGTTTGAAGAACACCATACAAAGAGAGGCAAAGAGAGCTAATTCACCTGGATTCCCAGGTTTTCTTACCTGTCTCCAGGCAGCTGCACCCTAGCCAAATGTGATTGGCTGAGCTTCCCCATCCAGAGACCAACTTCCTCTAAAGGGTGGTGGCAGAAAAAGTTAAATCAGTCTCTTAGCCATTGAAAACATTCTTCATGCCTGAAGGTGACATAGATGTTTTCAGAAAGAAAGAAAATTAAGAGTCCTGAGAACAAGCAGAAATACACAAATATAAACAATCAGAAATTCTTCAGGCTGAAGAAAAGAATACCAGAAACAACAACATCCTTTGTTGCAAATAAAGACGATCAGTAGGCTTGAATGTCTTCTTAATGCCAAGTTCCCTATTTCCACTTTTTTCCTTTAAAATACACACAGGGCCTAGCAAGATGGCCCAGTTCCAACAGATGCTTGTGCAGAGCAGGATGGCCTGATTTTGCCTCCCCGGGTACAGTAAAAAGAAAGAACTGACTCCTAAAAGTCGCCTGCTACCTCCACGTGTATATTGTGACACACATGCATAAATACATGCACACAGATGAAATATAAAATATATGTGAATGCTTAAAAAAGCATCATAATATTTAAGAGTCCTGAGAACAAGCAGAAATACACAAATATAAACAATCAGAAATTCTTCAGGCTGAAGAAAAGAATACCAGAAACAACAACATCCTTTGTTGCAAATAAAGACGATCAGTAGGCTTGAATGTCTTCTTAATGCCAAGTTCCCTATTTCCACTTTTTTCCTTTAAAATACACACAGGGCCTAGCAAGATGGCCCAGTTCCAACAGATGCTTGTGCAGAGCAGGATGGCCTGATTTTGCCTCCCCGGGTACAGTAAAAAGAAAGAACTGACTCCTAAAAGTCGCCTGCTACCTCCACGTGTATATTGTGACACACATGCATAAATACATGCACACAGATGAAATATAAAATATATGTGAATGCTTAAAAAAGCATCATAATATTTTATGTGTGTTTAACACATCTGCATGTGGATTATCCATAGGGTTTTGTAGAATAAAGAGCACTAGAAAACGGCAAATGTATTTCTATTGCTAAATATTTTACTTTTAAAATATGCTTTCAGCCTGAAACCGATACTGTACTGACCTTCACGATGTGTCCCCGGCTGGCCTCAAACTCATGTCCAACCCTTTGATTCCACTTCCTAAGCTCTGGGATTACAGGTATGTGGCACCACTCTTAACATCAGGATTTACACTTGGGAGAAAGTGGTCAAAAAACAATACTGTGTAGACTATAAAATAGTAAGGACATGTAATTTATAATCACTAAAACAAATCAGAAAGGCTAATGAGAAATGAGAAAGTTCTAAAGCTAAAACATTAACAATAAGAATTAGAGAAACAAAATATGAGCAGATAAAAGTGCAAAAGATAAAGAGTAGAATGTCACAACAGATACATTAGCTATTAATGGATCAAGCACAACAAATGAAGGATGAATATTTTCTGAACAGTTACAAAAGCAAGAACAGTAATCCCTTATCAGTAAAATAGAGAGTTTAAGAAGTGTGTTTGAGGGCTGGGAGGATGGCACAGCATTTAGCATCACTGACTGCTTTTTCAGAGGACCCGGGTTCAATTCCCAGCACCCACATGGCAGCTCACAGCTGGCTGTCACTAAAATTCCAGAGGACCTGGCACTCTTACACAGGCCCATATCAGGCAGGTCAAACACTCACGCACATAAAAAAAATAAGTAATTCTCTTTAAAGTAGAAGAAAAAGATGCTGGCGACAGTGGTGATGTTTTCACAGCTTTTAGAATCATTTACTGCTCATTTAGTCAGGGCTGGTTGCTGGGAACAGCTTCTGTTCTCAGTTCAGTTTAGTCTACTTAGATTGTTGGTGGGGTTTGCAAGTCTGCTGTATGAGCACTTAGCCCCCAGCAGGTGGCACTGTTGGAGGAGTTTGTGGAGCATCCCAGGCCTGTAGCATGAGGGCAGTGCCTTTGAAGGCTGTTAAACTTAGCACTCACTGAATCTGATCTGTAAGCTTTGCATCCTGGCCATTGCCACATGAGGAGTCTCCACCATGTGCCGCGGTCCCAATTACCAGCACCTTGATGGCATTGTGTGTCACTTTTCCTGGGTAGGGAACTTATATCAGACCAAATTGTGTGTGAGGACTTTACACAACAGGGTTGATTGTAAAGCGCTTGCATCACTAAAAGCCCACTTGGTCACTGGTGATGACTCATGGAGTCTGCATCTATCTGAATCTCCGGGAGTGGTGGTTGACTACAAAGTAACATCGTTTTCCAGACCCAACAGAGCTGATGCATATAGATCTCACAGAGACTGTGAGATCACTCACAAGATCAGTAGGAACTTAAGCCAGAAAATCCCTGCATGGAGGAGGGGAAATGGCCACAAAGCCCTACACCTAGCCAAGTAGCTATATGTGATGGATAGCTGCTTTCTTAATGGAGTGACACTGCGTACAGCAAACACACCCCAGAACAGGCCCAATGCCCAGTAGTTTCCAGTATAAATAGGACTCCATGGTTTTGTTTTTGACATATAAACAGACTGTTTTGCTTGTTTTAAGCAAGAGAAAGAGCATGACGTTGTGTTATTTGTAGTTAGGTAAGAGTGAAATATGATAAAAATAAATGAAAAAATTAAAAATACGGAAAAAATTAAAAGTTAAATATCTATGTTGCGGCGATGATGAGGGGATGGCTCTTCCAGAGGCCCTGACTTCAGTCCCCAGATGCCAAATGGTGGCTCACAACTGCCTGTTATTCCGGTTCCAAGGGATATGACTCCATCTTATGAGTTCCATGAGCAAATCCAAAGACACAAACTCAAGTAAAATACCCATACACATGAAATTAAAATAAACAAAACCTGAAATAATAATAAGATATACCGGTTGTTCTGCATAGTGCTCTTAGCCATGAGCCTGAGTTCAGTTTGCAGTACCTACTGACAGCAATCTGTAACTGTGAGAGGCCACTCTGGGCTATTTAGCCCATGTTTATTTAGACCATGGAACATAGCAGGACACACACACATACATACATACATACATACACACACACATACATACATACACACATACATACACACAACACATTGTCTATATAGTCTGTATATTTATATATTTACTTCACCATTATAGTGATTCCATATTACAAGTATTGTTGCCATCCACAACACAATTTTGTGTGCCTCCCTACTTTCCTGCGGTGGACCAGTACAAATTGTACCTGTGCTTAGAAATGTTGGCCTACCCTGAACAGAACAGAAAAGCTTCTCACCAGGATCTCTGTCGACATCCGTGGTCAAGGATGTGGGGGCCAGCAATGAAGACAGTAAGGACCATGAACAGAAAAGGAGAAGAGCCAGGGCTGTGAGAACAAGACACCCAGTCACAGTGAGGAGCTGCTCTGATGCGTTTTCCAGCAATTGTTGTCACGTTATCCACAGTGGGCATTATAATGCATAAAACTGATGTCACAAAGCTCCTGATACCAGAGCTGGAGCCATGAATTCATGTGTTCCCAGAGGAGAACAAGTCTCGAACCTTCTAGCCTAGGGAATCATGAGGCTATGACCAAGCTAGAGAAGGGACAAGCTAACAGCGCTTTTCCTTCCAGGCTTCCTTCCTGCAGGTTCCTGCCTTGAGTTCCTGCCCTGATTTCCCCAGGGATGAACTGTGACTTGGAAGCTTGTGCCAAATAAACAATTTCTTCTCAAAGCTGATTTTGTGTTGGAGTGTTCTAGAACAGTCCCAGAAACTGCTACTGTGGCCCACCCTGTTGGCAGGCACGGGCAAGGGAAAGCACATTCCAGATTAGTGTGGGCTACACAATGAAACATTGAATCAAAAACTAAAACCCAAACCGTAGTGATAACCACAAAATGAAAGTGTAAATCCACTCTGAGGAATACAGGTCGCTGAACAACAGTATTCTGCTGTGTCATGGTATGCCAATGCCTGTCTCTGATGTTCATTCTCTCCTCTCAGACTCATGGAAGTCCTCCTGTTGCTTGGGCTTTCTCTAATATTACTGCAGTATGAGATGAATTGATCTACCATGATTTCCTTTAAAGGGACCAAGGAATTGATTTTTCATGTGTGTGGAAAAGTGAGAGAGGAGAAAAGCCTAATTTGTATACATGGATAGCCGGAAATACTAAGCCCACGTATTGAAAAGATGGACAATCCTCTGCATACACTTGAGGTGCTAGCATATCAAGCATGACGGGTTTTATTAAAAAAGCTGTGACTTTCTCATCAGTGACCTTGGACCCTAGAAGAGAGTGGTGGCATATTCGACCGGTATGCTAGAATTAAACAGACCAGCTTAAAACAACAGATATAATTTAATAATTGAAAACGGGGAAACTCAAACGACCGGGTAAAGGTTCCTATGTCCAAAACAGGTCTGGAGAACACAGCAAGAAGAGTGCAAAAGAGAGCAAGGGCAGCTGGATTCCCAGGTTTAGTTCCCTGGCCCTAGGCAGCAACACCCTAGTCAAATGTGATTGGCTGAGTTTCCCCATCAAGAGAGCAACTTCCTGTAAAAGGTGGTGACAGAAAAAGTTTACTCAGTCTCTTATTCATTGAAAATATTCTTCATGACTGAAGGTGACAGACATGTTTTCAAAAAGAAAGAAAAGTAAGAGTCCTGGGAACAAGCACAAATACACAAATGTGAACAATCAAAAATTCTTCAATTTGAAGAAAAAGTATACCAGAAACAAGAAAATACTTTGGTGCAAATAAAGACCATCAGAAGGCTTAATGTCATCTTAATACCAAGTTCCCTATTTCCACTTTTTCCTTTAAAATACACAAGGGCCTCAAAGATGGCCAAGTGCCTACAGATGCTTGAGTCCAACATGATGGCCTGAGTTTGCCTCCGTGGGTACACTGAAAAGGGAGAACTGACTCCTAAAATTTGACTGCTACCACCACGTGTATATTGTGACACACATGCATAAATACATGTGCACAAGATGTAAAATATATGTTAATGTTTAAAAGCAAGTTTTGATATTTTAGGTATGTTTAACACATATGCACATGAATTAACTATAGTGTATTGTAGAATAAAGAGCACTAGAAAATGGCAAACGAATTTCTATTGTTAAAAAGTTTTACTTTTGAAATATGATCTCACCCTGTCTCCCATACTGGACTGAACCTCACTATGTGGCCCCGGCTGGCCTCAAATTTATATGAAACCCTCTTGAGTCCTGGGATTACAGGGGTGAGGCACCAAACCTACCAACAGGATTTACTTTCTGGATAAAGGGGTCAAAAAGCAATACTGTGTACACTATAAAATAGTAAGGACATATAATTTATAATCTCTAAAACATATCAGAAAGGCTGATGAGAAATGAGAGTGTTCTAAAGATAAAACATTAAAAATAAGAATTAGAGAAACAAAATATCAGTGACATAAGAATGCAAATGATAAACAGTAGAAAGTGACATCAGATAAATTAGCTATTAATGGAACAAACACTACCAATAAATACTAAATATTTTCTGAACAGCTATAAAAGCAAGAACAGTAATACGTTATCTGTAAGATAGAGAGTTTAATAAGTGTGTTTGAGGGCTGGGAGGATGGCTCAGCAGTTAGCATCACTGTCTACTCTTCCAGGGGACCAAGGTTCAATTCCCAGCACCCACATGGCAGCTTGCAACTGGCAGTGACATGAGGAGTCTCCACCATGTACCGCGGTCACCATTAACAGCACCATCGTTGCATTGTGTGACATTATTACTGGGTAGGGGACCCATGCCAAACCAAGCTGTGAATGAAGAGTTTACACAAACAGGGGTGACTCTAAAGCACTTACATCACTAAAAGCCCACTCCGTCATGGGTGATGACTCACGAAGTCTGCATCTATCTGAATCTCCGGAGGTGGTGGATGACTCCAAAGGAACATCATTCTCCAGAACCAACAGAGCTGATGCACATAGAACCTCACAGAGACTGTGAGATCACTCACGAGATCTGCAGGAGCTCAAGCCAGATAAAATCCCAGCCTGGAGGAGGGGAAGTGGCCACAAAGCCCCACACCTAGCAAGTAGCTGTTCGATGGATAGCTGCTTTCTCAATGGAGTGACACTGGGTATGGCAAAGAAACACGAGAACAGGCAACATGCACAGTAGTTTCCAGTATAAATAGGACTCCATGGTTTTGTTGTTGACTTATAAAAGGAATGTTTTTTTGTTTTAAGCAAGAGAAAGAGCATAATGTTAAGTTGGGAGGAGATGGGGAGGGGGGAAAATATGGTAAAAATAAATGTAAAATTTAGAAATAAAGAAAAATTAAAAGTAAAATATATATAATGATGAGGCACTGAGGAGATGGCTCCTGCAGAGGACCTGACTTCAGTCCCAAGACCCCAAATGGTGGCTCACAACTGCATGTTATTCCAGTTCCATGGGATATGACAGCGTCTTATGACCTCAGTGGGCAAATCCACAGACATACACGCTGAGAAAATATCCATACATATAAAATTAAAATAAACAAAACCTGAAATAATAATAATAATAAGATATATCTTTTGATCTGGATAGTGCTCTTAGCCAGAGGAACTAAGTTCAGTTTGCAGAAACTACTAACAGCCATCTGTGACTGTGAGGCCACCCTGGGCTATTCAACCCATGTTACATAGCAAGATATACATACAACAAACACACACACACACACACACACACACACATTCATACACGTTCTCCACATAGTCTGTACATTTATATATTTATTCACCATTAGAGTGACTCCATATCATAAGTATTGTTGCCATCCACGTTGTACATAAAAGCAAAAGGCCCAGAGAGGCTAAATAAGTAGCTCCCAAGTCACAGAGCAACTAAGATATTACCCATGATTTGGTCATGCCTCCTAGTCATCCTGATCATTGTGAGGTCAGGAAGCAACATGGGCCTTCTCTATGTAACCATATGAAGGAGGCAGTAGATACAGGAAACTGAAAAACACCCAAAATGGGACATTCACGGCTCATTTCCTAGACTCTGACAGCTACTCACTCTCAGCTCTATGATTTGGAAAAGGATCAGAAAGTCAAGGCAGGGGATGCCAGGTGGGCCAGATACTGGTTCTCAGACTTTATTCACTGGAAGGGGTATATGAAAGAGAGAGATGAGTGTGTGAAGGGAAAGTGCACAGACACCTGTTTGTCTGCCTCCCTAATTCCTGAGTTGGACCAGAAAAAAATCGACCTTTGTTTGGAAATGTTGGCCCAGCCTGAAAAGAACAGAAAAGCTTCTCACCAGTATCTCTGTGGACATCTAGTGGCTGTAGATGTGAATGACACCTCATACAAAATGTTCCTGTGGGTCCCAACAGTGAGGACAGGAAGGACCATGAGCAGAAGGGGAGAAGAGCCAGGGCTGTGAGTACAAGACAAAGCCAGTCACTGGGAGGATCTGCTCTGATGCGTTTCCCTGCAACTGTTGTCACGTTATCCACAGTGGGCACTATGTTGCAGAAAAATGATGTCACAAAGCTCCTGAAACTAGAGCTGGAGTCATGAATTCATGTGTTCCAGGCAGAGAACAAGTCTCCACCCATCTAGCCTTGGTCTTGTGGAGATAGGAACCACAGAAAGGGCCTTAGCCCTGTTTTTCCTGCTTTCTATTCTGGAGGGCTTCCGGGCTCGAGATGGGCACCTCTGGGAGTCAGAGAATCTTAGAGGACCTGCTCTGTAGGGACCATCTCCTTTCCTTGGGAAACAGGGACAGGTAGTACAACCTGCTGCTCTCCCCTCTGTTCAGCATCCCTGGGGCCATTCTCAGGCCTGACTAACCCCTCATTCTTACCTTCCAGGTTTAAGGTCTGAGGATTCTGCCTCCTGCCCAGGCTGAAGTTGTACAGCTACTATTCCAGTCGGCTTCAGTGCCCTTCCCGACCATGGTCAGACCAACTCGTTCTGTCCCAATGGTCCTAGGTGGGCTGTGTTGCCCACTCTTGCTTAAAATGCTTTTGTTGGTCAGGCCTGAAACATGAGCAAGAAAGTAACTTCCAGATGGCTAGACTCACCCTGACTGGTGTACAGTTTCATCAGCTTCTCTTTCCACTGTCCCAATGGTCCTAGGTGGGCTGTGTTGCCCACTCTTGCTTAAAATGCTTTTGTTGGTCAGGCCTGAAACATGAGCAAGAAAGTAACTTCCAGATGGCTAGACTCACCCTGACTGGTGTACAGTTTCATCAGCTTCTCTTTCCACTCTGCGTGATTCTGGGAAGCCTGTGCTGGCTGTGGCTGGCTGCTTTCTTCTCTGAGAGCTGGTGCACTGCCCCAAATGAGCTGAGGAATAACCAAGATCTGAGCCAGATGTCCGGACACCAGACTGTCTCCATTGTGCTGAAGGAAAAACACAAAAAGACCTAGGATTTGAGTATGATGGCAGTTGACAGTGAAGCTATTAGGCATAACGTGAGCTCTGGGAGGACCAACAGACCACAAAAGACATGCCATAGAACAATGGGTTGGCAGCCTAGGGTCCTAAGTTACATAAAGTTAATGTGGTGGCCTACCTGGTGTCAGGAGAGTAGAAGAATGGCAGTGGGAGACTAGGGATGGCCCAGCTCAGGTCCTTCCAAACAGGATGTGACCAACAATGGGTGCTTTGCCCCATAATAGCTGGATCAGATTAAAATAGTCTCAAGACTTCCTCTGCAGGGTGGCATGCAGAATTTTCTAACCCTTTCCCCTAGTAAACTTTCAACTTAGCTTTGTTCTCTCTCTCTCTCTCTCTCTCTCTCTCTCTCTCTCTCTCTCTCTCTTCTCTGTCTGTCTCTATCTGTCTCTCTCTCCCTTCCTTCCTTTCTTCATTTTTTTGATTTCTATCTTCCTTCTTTTTTTTTTTTTGAGTTTCTCTGTGTAGCCATGAAAATCCTGGAACATTCTCTATAAACCAGACTGGCCAAGAACTCAGAGATTCATGTGTCTCTGCCTTCAGAGTGCTAGGATTAATGGCGTGCACCACCATAACTGACAAACTTCAGCTGTTTCTTAAACTTCTTTACATATTCTTGCATCTATACAACTACTTACTTATAACAGATTGAATTTTAAATAAGCTGGACTTCTCAGAAAAGCACAACGTTTTTCTAGAAGTATATATCCTAGGGGGAGCACAACGGAGAGAAGGAGAGTAAGAAGAGAAATTTAGGTCATGTGCACACTAGAATCTAGGTTGTTGCATCTCAACTTGGCCAGATTGCTTTGCCTCCTTCATTGCTGTGCTTACACTCTTGAGTTTTTGACCAAGTACTGCATCCTATCAGAATTCTTCTCTTTTGAGAACAAGAAGGATCAAATGAACAAATGAATGAAAGAAAGACACAGAAAGATGAAAGGAAGAAAGAGAGAAAGGAAGGGAGAGACTGCTGGTAAGGTCAAGAGCAGAGAAAAAGAGAGATCCTCTCCACTTAGTAAGAAAACCCGCAAGGCAACTGGAAGTAGGAGTCAGGAGGCCGGAATTAGGTTGAGCAGTGTCACCTGATTTCTTAGCACTGATACCTGGACCTCCTTTCAGGCTAATCAAATTAGACCTTGGGCATAAGGTACATAATTCATTCTCTCTCTCTCTCTCTCTCTCTCTCTCTCTCTCTCTCTCTCCCTCTCCCTCTCTCCCTCTCTCCCTCTCTCCCTCTCCCTCTCCTTCCCTCCCTCCCTCCCTCTCCCTCTCCCTCCCTCTCCCTCCCTCCCTCTATCCCTCTCTCTTCCTCGCTCCCTAGCTCGCTCTCTCTCCATCCTCTGCATGTTGCGGGAGGTGTTGTGAGGTTGTAGTGATGTGTGGGATATGTAAGCTCCTAGTTTGATTTCACACCGTATCCAGGGAAGAGAATAACCACACCAGTGATCAAATATAGGTGTGTGTGTGTGGCAGTGGTGTGCGTGGGTGGGTGTGGGTTTCTGTGCACACTTTTGGTAGATGCCTAAGGACATCTATGGGTGTGCTTTCGCATGCGCTGTCCACTTTTTTTCTGAGACAGGGTCTTTATTGGCCTGAAGCTGACAAAATGGGGAAAGTGGTCTGACTGGTAAACCCAAGGAACATTACGACTGCACAATTTTGTGCTGGATTTTAAGTACACACTACCAGAACTGGAGTTTTTACTTAGATTCTGGGGGTGGAATTTGTGTCCTCGTGCTTGCAAAGAGAACACCTTGCTAACTGAGATATCCTTCAGATGCTAGGATGAAGTTTAATTTGGGATACAAGATAATCAGACATGTAGTCTTTAAAAAAGTGGATGTACTAAAAAAAAGTGGCTATATTCTAAAAACTTTAACTTAGACCCTGAGAGTTAAGTGTTTCCCAAATCAGCTAGGCCTCCAACAGACCAAGGTATTATTCCACCAAAACCCAAATTAGTGAGCCAACGAGTTTAAAACTTACAGCTAAAGGAAGAGGGATTACTTACAGGTGCAGAGCAGCGACTGTGGCCTGGAAGAAGGATTCCTTCTCCATAGTTGGATAGATGGAAGTGCCTGCCCTGTCAATCGACCTTCTACACTCTCGGTACTCTAGTGTCTCCAGAGGCTACAGAACCACATGTAAATGGGACAGAATCTCACACAGCTGAAAAGGAGATGCTTCAAGGAGAGGCTGGAATCTCAGGTGACAGTCTAATAACACCTGCCCCAAGTCTTGTATAAAGAAACTTCAGCAGGCAGGTGGTGGTAGGGTGTATAACAGGGAAGCTGAGTAAGCCATGGAAAGCAAGGCAGTAAGCAGCATTCCCGCCATGACCTCTGTATACTGGTATATTTGTGTTTAAATGAATAAAGCTTGCCTGAAGATCAGCGGGCAAAGCAGCCACACTCCTCAGCTATAAGGGACAGGGCGGGGGGTGTGGTGGCACACCTATAACAATCCTAGAACTGGGAAGACAGAGGCAGGCAAATTTCTGTGAGTTCCAGGCTATCCTGGAATATACAAGATTAGTACAGAAACATACAGGTGGTGTTGGTTTACACCTTTAATCTCAGTGTTTGGGAGTCACACACTTTTAATCCCAGCAAGAGGGAGTTGGAGACAGGAGCAATATGCTGAGCAGAGAGAGGAATATAAAGGAGAAGAGACAGGCACTCACTGGAGTGTGGAGTCTGAGGATTCGTGGAGTCAGGACCCCACCCTTTGAGTCTGAACACTTGGTAGGGTAAGAGGTCTCTCTAGTGGTTTGCTGCTTTGCTTTTCTGGTCTTCAGCTTGGACCCCAATACTTATCTCTAGGTTTGTATTATTCTGCTACACCTCTGCTTTGATTCCTGCTTCGAGATTCCTTCCTTGAGTTCCTTTCACAAAGGACTACATCTGTATACTTAAATAAATCTTTTCAACTTGACTTTGAACACAGTGATTACAATTTAAAACGAAGACAGCATATTCCCTAGTGGGGGATGAACCAGACACCTTAAACCTCACATTTGAGCCATCCATAATCTTCAGTGTGTCACATACCCTGCATTCAGAGCCTCTAACCACCATAAGGCCATGTCCTTTTTAGAAATTTTTTTTTAATTTTAGAGATTTATATTTTACGGAAAAGTTGCAAAATAAAGACAGAATATTCACAAATGCCATGCAGCTGTTTGATTCTTTTGTTACTACTTTGAGTAGATGTGTCAAAACTGAGCCAATCAAGGCATTTCTAATTACTGAATCCATGGTTTATTGAGATTTCCTTACCTTTTACCATTACTCTTTACCATTGTCCATTACAAAATCCCGCGAGGAGCCTAATTCATACAACAGTAGTTCACATGACTTTTATGTAAGACCATGTCGTGTGTGTGTGTCTGTGTGTCTGTGTGTCTGTGTGTGTGTAGTTTGTGCTGAGGAATCATTTCTTAGATTTCTAGGTTAAAATGAAATGTTAGTGTGTTGCATCCTTCCCTCCTGTGTTTATCTCAATGGAGTCACCTTTGGGAAGAGTATGCGCACACTACACCTTGATGTGGCTTCCATAAGAAGTTCTTCTCTGAAGTAGATCACCTCCGTCAAGGTTGCAAAAAACATCATTTTCTTCATGTTGTATATTGTTCATTTTATAAAAGCTCCCTCCAGAAATGGAAGCCTCACAGACATGGTGGCTGTCCTAGTTATTTGTCGACTTACCAAAGTGTCTACTGAGAGGGAATTCTCTAATGAGAAACTGCCTACATCAGATTAGGAGGTTGGTCTTTGGGCACATCTGTGTGCTTTCCTTGATTATTAACTCACATAAGAGGTCCCGAACGCTGTAGGCAATACCATTCCTAGGTCAGAAGCTCTGGGTTAGAAAAAAGTACCAGCGAAGCATGAGCCTATGAGTAAGCCAGAGAAGGGACAAAGAAACAGGGCTCTTCCTTCCAGGCTTCCCTACTCCAGGTTCCTGCCTTGAGTTCCTTCCCTCATTTACCCAGTGATGAACTGTGACTTGGAAGCCTGTGCAAATAAACCCATTCTTCTCTAAGCTGATTTTTTGTTGGAGTGTTTTATAACAGCACCAGAAACTGCTACTGTGGCCCACCCTGTTGGCAGGCACGGACAAGGGAAGGCACATTCCGGACTAGTCTGGGCTACATAATGAAACACTGAATCAAAAACTAAAACCAAAACCATAGTGATAACCACAAAATGAAAGTGTAAATCCACTCTTAGGAATACAGGTCGTTGAACAACAGTATTCTGCTGTGTCATGGTAGGCCAATGCCTGTCTCTAATGTTCATTCTCTCCTCTCAGAACCACCAAAGTCCTCCCGCCTCTTGGGCTTTCTAATACTACTGCAGGTATAAGGTGAATTGATCTACCATGACTTCCTTTAAAGGGACCATGGAATTGATTTTTCGTGTGAGTGGAAAAAGTGAGTGAAAAAAGCCTAATTTGTATACATGGATAGCCGGAAATCCCAAGACCACGTATTGAAAAGATGGCCACTCACCTCCATCCACTTGAGGTGCTAGCACATCTAATATGATATTTATAGTATGATGATGACTTTCTCATCAGTGACCTTGGACCCTAGAAGGGAGAGGGCATATTTTACCAATAAGCTAGAATTAAGCAGACTAGCTGAAAAAAACAGATATAATTTAATAATTGAAAAGGATTAACTCACTCGACCAGGTAAAGTTTCACACGTCCAAAACCGGTCTGGCTAATGCAGCAAGAAGAGTGCAAAAGAGAGCAAGGGCAGCTGGATTCCCAGGTTTTCTTCCCTGGCTGCAGGCAGCCACAACCAGCCAAAAGTGATTGGCCAAGCTTCCCTATCAAGAGAGCAACTTCCTCTAAAAGGTGGTGACAGAAAAAGTTAACTCAGTCTTTTATCCATTGATAACATTCTCCATGCCTGAAGGTGACAGAGATGTTTTCAGAAAGAAAGAAATGTAAGAGTCCTGGGAATAAGAGAAATATACAAATATAAACAATCAGAAATTCTTCAGGTTGAAGAAAAAGACCAGAAACAACAATATCCTTTGGTGCAAATAAAGACGATAGAACACATGAATATCACCTTAATACCAAGTTCCCTATTTCCACGTTTTTCTTAATAATACACACAGTGCCTGGCAAGATGGCCCTGTGCCTACAGATGCTTGCGCCAAGCACAGTGGCCTGATTTTTCCTTCCTGGGTACAGTGAAAAGAAAGAAGTGACTCCTAAAAGTAGCCTGCTAACTCCATGACACACATGCATAAATACATGTGGACAAAATGTAAAATATATGTGAATTCTAAAAAGCAAATAATGATATTTTAGGTATGTTTAACATATATGCACATGAACTAACCACAGTGTCTTGTAGAATAAAGAGCACTAGAAAATGGCAAATGTATTACTATTGTTAAATATTTTACTTTTGAAATATGATTTCACCCTGAAACCCATACTGTACTGAACCTCACCATGTGCCCCGGCTGGCCTCAAACTCATGTCAAACCCTTTGCTTCCACTTCCTGAGCCCTGGGATTACAGGTATGTGGCACCACTCTTAACATCAGGAGTTAATTTCTGGGGAAAGGGACAAAAAGCAATACTGTGTAGACTATAAAATAGTAAGGACATATAAGTTATAATCACTAAAACATATCAGAAAGGCTGATGAGAAATGAAAATGCTCTAAAGCTAAAATATAAAAATAAGAATTAGAGAAACAAAATATGAGGGGGATACGATTGCAAATGATAAAGAATAAAACATAACAACAGATACATTAGCTCTTAATGCATCAAACACTACAAATAAAGGATAAATATTTTCTGAACAGTTACAAAAGCAAGAACAGTAATACCTTATCAGTAAGATAGAGAGATTAAGAAGTGTGTTTGAGGGCTGGGAAGATGGCTCAGCAGTCAGCATTACTGACTGCTCTTTTAGAGGATCCGGGTTCAATTCCCAGCACCTACATGGCAGCTCACAGCTGGCTTTCACTAAAATTCCAGGGGACCTGGCCCCCGTACACAGGCCTATATCATGCAGGCCAAACACTCACGCATGTAAAATAAAAATAAGCAATTCTCTTTAATGTAGAAGAAAAAGATGCTGGCGACAGTTGTGAATCTGTCACTGCCTTTAGAATCATTTACTGCTAGTTGCTGGGAACAGTTTCTGTTCTCAGTTTAGGTTAGTCTACTTAGATTGTTGGTGGGGTTTGCAAGTCTCCTCTTTGAGCACTTACCCCCAGCAGGTGGCACTGTTGGAGGAGTGTGTGGAGCATCCCAGGCCTGTAGCATGAGGGCAGGGCCTTTGAAGGCTTTTACACTTAGCACTCACTGAATGTAATCTGTAAGCTTTGCATCCTGTCCATTGCCACATGAGGAGTCTCCACCATGTGCCGCGGTCCCCATTAACAGCACCGTGATGGAATTGTGTGACAATTTTTCTGGGTAGGGAACCCATGTCAGACCAAATTGTGGGTAAGGAGTTTATAGAAACAGGGGTGATTCCAAAGCAACTCTCTCGGTTGACGACCCACGGATGCTGCATCTAACTCAATCTACGGAGGTGGTGGATGACTACAGAGCAGCATCAATCTCCAGACCAAACAGACCTGATGCACATAGGACCTCACAGTGACTGAGATAACTCACGAGATCTGCAGGAGCTCAAGCCAGATAAAATCCCAGCATGGAGGAGGGGAAGTGGCCACAAAGCCCTATTGCTAGCCAAGTAGCTATTTGTGATTGATAGCTGGTTGGAGAATGAAAACAATTTTCTCAATGAAGTAACAATAGGTATAGCAAACACACCCCAGAACAGGCCCCATGCCCAGTAGTTTCCAGTATAAATAGGACTTCATGGTTATGTCTTTGACTTATAAACAGACAGTTTTGTTTGTTTTAAGCATGAGAAAGAGCATAATGTTAAGTTGGGAAAAGTTACCGAAGAGAGAAAATATGATAAAAATGAATGAAAAATTTAAAAATAAAGAAAAATAAAAAGTAAAATATATATGTTGAGGTGGGGTTGAGGGGATGGCTCTTGCAAAAGACCTGACTTCAGTTCTCAGATCCCAAATGGTGACTCACAATGGCCTGTTATCTAGTTCCAAGATAACTGACACCATCTTATGATTTATGTGGGCAATTCCACAAAAACACGCGGAGATAAAATACCCAAACACATAAAATTAAAATAAACAAAACCTGAAATAATATGATACAACTATTGATTTCGATAGTGCTCTCAGTCATAGGAATTGAGTTCAGTTTGCAGTAACTACTAACAGCCATCTGTAATGTGAGGCTACCCTGGGCTATTTAGTTCATGTTTTTTTAGCCCATGTTACATAGCAAGACATACATACACAATCACACACACACACACGTTCTCCACATATCTGTACATTTATATATTTACTTCACTATTAGTGTGACTCCATATCATAAGCATTGTTGCCATCCTCATTGTACACAAGAAAGGAAAGGCCCAGAGAGACTGAATAAGTAGCTTCCAAGTCACAGAGCAACTAAGATGTTAGCCATGATTTAGTCATGCCTCCTAGTCATCCTGATCATTGCGAGGTCAGGAGGCAACATGGGCCGTCACAATGTAACCATATGAAGGAGGCAGTAGATACAGGAGACTGAGAAAACCCCAAGATGGGACATTCATGGGTCATGTCCTAGGGTCTGGCAAGTACTCACTCTCCTCTCTATGATTTGGAAAAGGATCAGAAAGTCAAGGCAGGGGATCCCAGGTGGGCCAGATATTGGTACTCAGACTTTATTCACTGGAAGTGGTATATGAAAGAGAGATATGAGTGTGTGAGGAGAAAGTATGCAGACACTTGTTTGTCTGTCTCCCTAATTTCCTGTGGTGGAGCAGAACAAAAATCTACCTGTGACTGGAAATGTTCCCCAGCCTGAAGAGAGCAGAATGTCTTCTCGCCAATATTTCTCTCAACATCTAGTAGTCAAGGATGTGAATGACACTTCACACAAAATGTTCCTGTGGAGCCCAGCAGTGAGGACAGGAAGGACCATGTCAGAAGGGGAGAAGAGCCAGGGCTGTGAGAACAAGACACCCAGTCACTGTGAGGAGCTGCTCTGATACGTTTCTTGGCAAATGTCACGTTACCCACATTGGGCGCATGATGCATGTAACTGATGTCACGAAGCTCCTGAAATCACAGCTGGAACCATGGATTTATACGTTCTGAGTAAAGAAGAAGTCTTCAGCCATCTAGACTTGTTCTTGTGGAGATAGGAACCACAGGCAGGGCCTTAGCCTTGTGCTCCTTGCTTTCTATTCTGGAGGGCTTCCTGGTGCTAGATGGACACCCTGGCAGTCACAGAATCTTAGAGGACCTGCTCTGTTGGGATCATCTCCTTTGCTTAGCCAGAAGGGACTGGCGGTACAGCCTGCGGCTCTCCCCTCTGCTCATTGTCCCTGTGTTCTTTCTCAGGCCTGACAAACCCCTCATTCTTACCTTCCAGGTTTAAGATCTGAGGATTCTGCCTCCTTCCCAGGCTGAAGCCGTCCATCTACTACTGCAGTCGGCTTCAGTGCCCTTCCTTGACCAAGGCCAGAACAACTCATTCTGTGTCCATGGTCCCACATAGGCTGAGTTGCCCATTCTTGCTTAAAAGGCTTTATCGTTGGTAAGGCCTGACATGAGCAAGAAAGAAACTTCCAGATGGCTAGACTCACCCTGACTGGTGTACAGTTTCATCATCTTCTCTTTCCACTCAGCATGATTCTGGAAAGCCTGTGCTGGCTGTCGCTGGCTGCTTTCTTCTCTGAGAGCTGCTGCACTGCCCCAAGTGAGCTGAGGAATAACCAAGGTCTGAGCCAGATGTCTGGACACCAGCCTGTCTCCATTGTGCTGAAGGAAAAACACTAAAAAGACCTAGGATTTGGAGTATGATGGCAGTTGCCAATGAAGCTATTAGGGATAAGGTGATCTCTTGGCAGGACAAACAGACCACAAAAGAAATGCCATACAACAATGGGTAGGCAGCCTAAGGTCCTGATGTGCCATTAAGATAATGATGGTGGCCTACCTGGGGTCAAGAGAGAAGGAGAATGGCAGTGGGAGACTCTGGAAGGGCCAGGTCAGGACCTTCCAAACAAGATGTATCCAACAATGAGGGATGGTGGTCCTTATTAGCTGGATCAGATAAAAACAGCCTCAAGACTTCCTCTGCAGGGTGGCATGCAGAGTGCTCTAAACCTTTTCCCAGTAAACTTTCAACTTAGGTTTGTCCTTTCTTTCTTTCTTCCTTCCTTCCTTCCTTCCTTCCTTCCTTCCTTTCTTTCTTTCTTTCTTTCTTTCTTTCTTTCTTTCTTTCTTTCTTTCTCTCTCTTTCTATCTTTCTTTCTTTCTTCCTCTCTTTATTTCTCTCTCTTTCTTTCTTTCTTGCTTGCTTGTTTGCTTGCTTGCTTGCTTTTTTCCTTCCTTTCTTCCTTTCTGTCCTTCCTGCCACATCAACTCCAGTGTCGTCGGTGTGACATGACGTCTGTCATTATCCAGGACTAGAGCTACATGTCCTATGGGACTAGGCTTCCTGGAGGTCAATGGCAGACCCCCGGTATAGACTGGCATTGAGGCATAGACGGAATTCTCGATTAGCTGGCTATGCGAGATATGGGCTTTGCACAATCTCTTATATCATAATGATATTCATTATATCTACAAGACAAGGAATATCTCTTCAGTAACAACTCTGGGATAGGGAAGCAGTATATGGAGATGTATAAGAATACAGCAGAACCTGTGTCATACACAGGGTGTATGATGACCCAGGGAATAGATGGGTTCATGTTGATAGATAAAGACTGTTATGTTATACTTTAAACTTTATGGATAGGCTTCCTTGATCCCAACCCCCATAGTGTCTGCTGCATAAGAAGGTACTAAAAAGTATATTTCAACAGGTGTAGAGAACTGATTAGGTATATTTGGTCACTAGATGAAATAAAGGGTTAGGAAGTGGAAGGGCCTCGATAGCAATAATGAGACAGAAACTTTCTATTCATAAGAAGAAACCACTTGCCTAAGGTTTACATTCCCAAGAAAAAGATTTCCTCTTCTAAGGATGCTTTATGTCTAACACCTGTCCTGGTAATATACTTAAATATCGCTGATGTGACTAAAAGAAGCTTTCATACTGTGCCACCCAATAATACATGACCTTCTAATTTGTCCATTGTTTGAGTACTATATAATGAAAACCTGAATTCAGTAAAATTGCAGCAGATTCCAACCACTCTCTTGTGTGTTGTGTCTGTCTGTCACTCGCCTAACTTATGCCTTCCTGTTACCAAGACACTGCTTCTCCCACGGTCTGAGTGGCTCCACTGGGCCGGTCCATGGCACCTTCCTTCCTTCTTTCCTTCTTTCCATCTTTCCATCTTTCCTTCTTTCCTTCTTTCCTTCTTCCCTTCCTTCCTTCCTTCCTTCCTTCCTTCCTTCCTTCCTTCTTCCTTCCTTTTTGTTTATCTGAGTTTCTCTGTGTAGCCATGGCTGTCCTGGAACTTTCTCTATAAACCAGACTGACCAAGAACTCAGAGATTCATTTGCCTCTGCCTCCAGAGTACTGCGATTAAAGGCATGCAGCACCATACCTGAAAAACTTCAGCTGTTTCTTAAACTGCTTTATATATTCTTGCATCTTATACACCTACTTACTTATAACAGATTGAATTCTAGATAAGCTGGGCTTCTGAGAAAAGGACACACTTTTCGGAGAAGTATTCATTCTTGGGGGAGGACAAAGGAGAGATGGACAATGAGAAGGGAAATTTAGGTCCTGTGCCCACTAGAATCTAGGTTGCTGCATCTCGACTTGGCCAGGTTGCTTTGCCTCCTTGATTGCTCTGCTTACAGTCTTGAGTACTTGACCAACTACTGCATCCTATCAGAATTCTTCTCTTTTGAAAACAAGAAGGATCAAATGAACAAATGAATGAAAGAGAGACAGAAATAAGAAAGGAAAGAAGAGAGAAAGGAAGAGACTGCTGGTAAGGTCAAGACCAGAGAAAAACAGAGATCCTCTCCACTTAATAAGAAAAACCAGTGAGGTAACTGGAAGTAGGATTCAGGAGGCTGAAATTAGGTTGGTTAGTATCACCCAAAGGTTGGCAAAGCAGCCAACCCATAGAGAGACCTTTTACCTCTACCAAGTGTTCATTCTCAAAGGGCGAAGTCCTGTCACCATGAATCCTCAGACTCCACACTCCAGTGAGTGCCTCTCTCTTCTTATTTATATTCCTCACTCTGTGCACAATATTACTCCTGTCTCCAACTCAAAGTGATGGGATTAAAAGTGTGTGATCCCAAACACTGAGATTAAAGGTGTAAACCACCACCAGTGATGTGGGAGTGTCATATCAATCTGTTGATTTCTTTGGCTAAGCAATAAAGAAACTGCTAGGCCCATTTGATAGGCCCACCCTTAGGTGGGTGGAGTAAACAGAACAGAACGCTGGGAGGAAGAGGAAATGAGGTCAGACTCGACAGCTCTCTTCACCGGAGCAGACGCCTTCAGAGAGACGCCATGCTACCTGCTCCAGGGAAGACGCACGTGATGAAGCTCCGACCCAGGATGGACTTAGGCTAGAATCTTCCCGGTAAGCGCACCTAGGGGTGCTACACAGATGATTAGAAATGGGCTAAATTAATATGTGAGAATTAGCCAGTAAGGGCTAGAGCTAAGGGCCAAAGCAGTGTTTAAGTGAATACAGTGTCTGTGTAATTATTTCGGGGCATAAGCTAGCCGGGCAAGCGGCTGGGGTTTTGGGGACACAGCCCCGCCGCCGCCCATATTACTACAAATGGCGCCCAACGTGGGGCCCGAACCTAGAGGCTTCCTGACTCAGCTTCAGCTGCAAAGCCTGTAGCTCATTAAGAGGTCCTGCCACGAAACATTTAAACGGTGTTGATGAAAAGCTGAACACATGCTTTTCGGTTTTCAGCCGTAGCAGGAAAAAAGCTGTGCCATTTAAAAATGCTGGCTTTCTGGGCCATCCTGCCAGGGCAAACTCTGACTGTTTGAGGCAGGAGGGCTGGCTACAGAGAGAGGATTTGAGTGTTGTCTGTTGTAGCTCGCTGGCTGGCAGGGACCTTGAAATGCTATAAACGTGGCTACAGCCAGTACCTCAGCCGTGAGGCTGGAAAGCTAAGGATCTAGCTGGCAAAGCCACGCCTTTAGTCCTACTGAGATTGCTTGGCAAATTAAAGACTCATGTGGTCAGAAAAAGAGAGATTCAAAGACAGAGAAAATTTCTGAATGGTTTAAAGTGTGTTAAAAATATATGCAAGCTGAAAGTTGAAGTTCTTAAAGCAAAAAACAAAGGAAGCAAGTTGTTGTGCGTCGTAGTACACACCTTTAATCCCAACACTTGAGAGGCAGAGGGAGATAGACCTCTGTGACTTGAAGTTGTGGTAGCACACGCCTTTAATCCCAGTGCCTAGAAGGCAGAGACAAACAGATCTCTGTGAGTTCAAGGTGTAGTAGCAAACACCTTTAATCCCAATGCCTGGGAGGCAGAGACACGCGGATCTCTGAGAGTTCCAAGACAGCCTGGTCTACAGGTCAAAGATATATGCTCAAAAAGCAAAAAGTTAACCTAGGAATGTCACAGCTTAGATTCTTAAGTGCCTAGTGATTTAAAGGCGCAAATCAAAAGTGCTCCTGGATAGTAAAAAATTGCAGATTCACAATAGGACAGATTCAGACCACTAAATGAGTCACACTGTTGGATGAATGTACGTTGGCTTGGGAGAGAGAAGAAAAAGAATATAGAGAATAAAGTTAATGGTTTAAAAAAAATGTAAAGTCTTTAAAAAGACAGAGTACAGATAGTTAAGAGATTAAAAGAAATAAAGAAAAATAAGCCGAGTAAAGATGAAAAATTCACAGAGAGTCTGGATTCTTTGTATTATTGTGTTTTCTTTAAAATTTTTGACTGTGAAGGAGCTAAGTACAAAGAGACATTTCATTACATGGGCTGCCAAGCTAAACCAGAATGGATATAAGGGTATTACGATTTCAGAATTTGGGTCTAAGGATATGATGCTTTGGAGAGAGTCTTCTTTTGTTTTCACAGAGGATGAGACCCTGTTCATTTCTTCTATCCCGATTTGGTATGATGGACCACGTCCTCCTGAATGGTTGCGGTGAACATCTTCAGAAAATTGCTTTGTTCAACTGCCAACTGAGATGAAACAAGCACACAGGTTATACCATGAAAGACCTAATTAACGACGCCCCCATTCAGCAGGGAGCAGTTTGGAGAAAAAAAACTGCGCCCATGTTCCCAAATATAGTTTATAAAACGTTCTTTTACATTTAAAAGGGGATATGATATAGACATGAATAATTTGCATTAGTATAGATTTTGCTTTATTGATAGAGACTTACGGTCAATTTTGTTACATGTATAAATGTTTCTGATGTAACTTTTAGTGGATAACTGTTTTGTTATATGTAATTTTGCTATGTTAAGGTTAAAGCCTTCCTTTTTTGTTTAAACAGAAAAAGGGGAAGTGATGTGGGAGTGTCATATCAATCTGTTGATTTCTTTGGCTAAGCAATAAAGAAACTGCTAGGCCCATTTGATAGGCCCACCCTTAGGTGGGTGGAGTAAACAGAACAGAACGCTGGGAGGAAGAGGAAGTGAGGTCAGACTCGACAGCTCTCTTCATCGGAACAGACACCTTCAGAGAGACGCCATGCTACCTGCTCCAGGGAAGACGCACGTGATGAAGCTCCGACCCAGGATGGACTTAGGCTAGAATCTTCCCGGTAAGCGCACCTAGGGGCGCTACACAGATGATTAGAAATGGGCTAAATTAATATGTGAGAATTAGCCAGTAAGGGCTAGAGCTAAGGGCCAAAGCAGTGTTTAAATGAATACAGTGTCTGTGTAATTATTTCGGGGCATAAGCTAGCCGGGCAAGCGGCTGGGGTTTTGGGGACACAGCCCCGCCGCCACCCTTATTACAACACACCAGGATCTGTTTCTGGATCAATCTTGCATAGCCCAGGATAGCCTGGAACTCACAGAGATTTGCCTGGCTCTGTCTTCCGAGTCCTGGGATTAAAGGGGTGTGCTACCACCTCCTTGTCCTGTATAGCCGACGAGTGTGGCTGCTTTGCCCGCTGATCTTCAGGCAAGCTTTATTCATTTAAACACAAATATACCAGTATAGAGAGGCCATGGCGGGAATGCTGCTTACTGCCTTGCTTTCCATGACTTACTCAGCTTCCCTGTTATACACCCTACCACCACCTGCCTGCTGAAGTTTCTTTATACAAGACTTGGGGCCGGTGTCATTAGACTCCCACCTGAGATTCCCGCCTCTCCTTGAAAAATCTCCTTTTTAGCTGTGTGAGATTTTGTCCCAGTTACATGTGGTTCTGTAGCCTCTGGAAACTCCAGAGTACCAGGAGTGTGGAAGGTCGATTGACAGGGCAGGCACTTCCATCTATCCAGCTACAGAGGACTCCTTCTTCCAAGCCACAGTCAGTCGCTGCTCTGCACCTGTAAGTAATCCCTCATCCGTTAGCTGTAAGTTTTAAACTCTTTGGCTCACCAAGTTCTGTTTTGGTGGAATAATACCTCGGTCTGTTGGAGGCCTAGCTGATTTGGGAAACACATACCTCTCAGGGTCTAAGTCAATGTTTTCAGACTATACTCACCGTCTTTTTTAGTACATCTACTTAAAAAAAAAAAACTACATTTCTGATTATCTTGTATCCCAGATACACACTTCATCCTAGATCTGAGGGGATAGCTCAGTTAGCAAGGTGCTTGCTTTGCTAGCACGAGGACACAGATTCAACCTCCAGAATCTAAATAAAAACTCTAGTTCTGGTAGTGTGTACTTGAAATCCCAGCACAAAACTGTGCAGATGTAATGTTCCTGGGGTTTACTGGTGAGAAGGCTTACCCTATTTTGTGAGCTTCAGGCCAATGAAAGACTCTGTCTCAAAAAAAAAAAAAGAGGACCACACTTGAGAAAACACACCCAAAGCTGTCCTTAGGCATCTACCACAAGTGTGCACAGATACCGAGACCCACACCAACCCACCGACCCCCCCATACACACACAATCAAACACACACCTACATTTGATCACCTGGTGTGGATATTCTCATCCCTGGATACCCTGTGAAATCATACTAGGAGCTTACATACCACACACACCACTACAACCTGACAACACGCTCTGCCGCCACACACAGAGGGATGGAGAGAGAGAGAGTGAATTATGGACCTTATGTCTAAGGTCTAATTTGATTAGCCTGAACGGAGGTCCAGGTATCAGTACTAAGAAAGCAGGTGATACTAACCAACCTAATTCCGGCCTTCTGAATCCTACTTTTAGTTACCTCACTGGTTTTCTTACTAAGTGCAGAGGATCTCTATTTTTCTTTGGTCTTGACCTTAACAGCAGTTTCCCTCCTTTCTTCATTCCTTTCATCTTTCTGTCTGTCTTTGTTTCATTGATTTGTTCATTTGATCTTTTTTGTTCTCAAAAGGGAATAATTCTGATGGGATGCAGTAGCTGGTCAAGTACTCAAGAGTGTAAGTAGAACGATCGAGGAGGCAAAGCATACTGGCCGAGTCGAGATGCAACAAACTAGATCCTGGTAGGCACAGGGCCTAAATTGCTCCTCTAACTGTCCATCTCTCGTTTGTCCTCCCCCTAGAATGGATACTTCTGGGAAAAGGCTGTGCTTTTCTCACAAGCCCAGCTTATCTAGAATTCAATCTGTTATAAGTAAGTAGGTGTATAAGATGCAAGAATATGTAAAGATGTTTAAGAAATAGCTGAAGTTCACAGGGCATGGTGGTGCACGTCTTTAATCCCACTACTCTGCAGGCAGAGGTAGATAAATCTCTTGAGTTCTTGGACAGTCTGGTTTATAGAGAAAGTTCCAGAACAGCCAGGGCTACACAGAGATACTCAGATACACAAGAAGTAAGGAGGAAGGAAATAAGGAAGGAAGGAAGGAAGGAAGGAAGGAAGGAAGGAAGGAGAATGAAATGAAAGAAAGAAAGAAAGAAAGAAAGAAAGAAAGAAAGAAAGAAGGAAGGAAGGAAGGAAAGAAAGAGTAAGTAAGAAAGAAAGGACAAGAAGAGACAAAGGAATGTTTTAGGGAAAGGGTTAGATCACTCTGCATACTACCCTACAGAGGAAGTATTGAGGCTGTTTTAATCTGATCCAAACAATATGAATCACCGTCCCCCATTGTTGATCACAACTTGTTTGGAATGTCCTGAGCTGGCCCTTCCTGAATCTCCCACTCCCATTCCCCTTCTCTCTTGAACCCAGTTAGGCTACCACCATTATCTAATATAGGTAGTTTGTGCTGAGGAATCATTTATTATACTTCTATGGTAAAATGAAATGTTAGTGTATAGAAGGGGCAGCGGGCTGCATTCCTGCCACCCAGCTCCTGACTGCCTGGCTAGCTTATACCCCGAAATAACAACAGACAAACTGTATTCATTTAAATACTGCCTGGCCTATTTCTATTAATGTGTGTAGCAAAACGAGGTGTGCTTACTGGGAAGATTCTAGCCTCTGTCCATCTTGGGTCGGAGATTCATTGCTTCTGCCTCAGAGAGGAGAGCTATGGAGTGTGTCTGAGGTGTCTTACCTTACTGCCTCTTCCTCCCAGCATTCTGTTCTATTTACACCACCCACCTATGTTCTGACGTATCGGACCAAGCAGTTTCTTTATTAATTAACCAATGACTTTCCGATATGATTAGTGTGTTGCATCCTTCCATCCTGTCTTTATCTCAATGGAGTCAACTTTGGGAAGTCATGTGCACACTAGACCATAATGAGGCTTCCATAAGATGTTCTTTTCTGAAGTAGATCACCTCCATCAAGGTTGCAGAAAACATCAAGTTCTTCATGTTGTATATTGTTCGTTTTATAAAAGCTCCCTCCAGAAATGGAAGCCTCACAGACATGGTGGCTGTCCTAGTTTTATTGTCTACCTAACACAGTGTCAGCTGAGAGGGAAGCGTCTAATGAGAAACTGAGGAGGTTGGTCTTTGGACACCTCTGTGTGTGGTTTCCTTGATTATTAACTCACATAAGAAGTCCCAGTCCGCTGTAGGCAATATCATTCCTAGGGAGGAGGCTCTGGGTTAGATAAGAGTACCAGGGAAGCATGAGACTATGAGCAAGCCAGAGAAGGGACTAGCACACAGCACTCTTCCTTCCAGGCTTTCTTCCTCCAGGTTCCTCCCTTGAGTTCCTGCCCCCATTTCCCCAGGGATGAACTGTGAATTTTAAGCCTGTGCCAAATAATCCCTCTCATCTCTAAGAGGCTTTGTGTTGGAGTGTTTTAGAACAGCAGCAGAAAATGCTACTGTAACAGACTCTGTTGTCAGGCACGGGCAAGGGAAGGCACATCCCAGACTAGTCTGGGCTACGTAACGAAACACTGAATCAAAAAGTAAAACCAAAACCATAGTAATAACCCCAAAATAAAAGTGTAAATCCACTCTTAGGAATACTGGTCGCTGACCAACATTATTAGCTGTGTCATGGAATTCCAATGCCTGACTCTGATGAATCAGAAATTCTTCAGGTTGAAGAAAAAGAATACTAGAAATATAAACATCCTTTGCTGCAAATAAAGACCATCAGGAGGCTTGAATGTCATCTTAATGCCAAGTCTCCTATTTCCACTTTTTTTCCTTTAAAATATGTACAGTGGGGGGAGGGGGAGGGAAATGGGAGGCGGTGGCGGGTAGGAGGCAGAAGTCCTTAATAAATAAATAAATTAAAAAAAAATAAAATATATACAGTGCCTGGCAAGATGGCTCAGTGCGTACAGATGCTTGCACCGAGCATGGTGGCCTGAGTGTGCCTCCCTGGATACAGCAAAAAGAAAGAAGTGACTCCTAAAAGTAGCCCGCTACATCCATGTGTATATTGTGACACACATGCATCAACACATAAACACAGATAAAACATAAAATATATGTGAATGCTTAAAAGCAAGTAATGATATTTTATGAGTGTTTAACACATATGCACGTGGATTAGCTATAGTGTATTGTAGAATATGGAACACTAAAAAATCGCAAGGGGTGTCTATTGTTAAAAAGTTTTACTTTTGAGATGTGATGTCACTCTGTAACCCATATTGGCCTTAACCTCACCATGTGTCCCCGACTGGCCTCAAATTCATGTCAAACCCTTTGCTTTCACTTCTTGAGTCCTGGGATTACAGGAATGAGGCATCACACCTAACATCAGGATTTACTTTCTGGAGAAAGTGGTCAAAAAGCAATACTGTGTAGACTATAAAATAGTAAGAACATATAATTTCAAATCACTAAAACATATCAGAAAGGCTGATGAGAAATGAGAATGTTCTAAAGCTAAAACATTAAAATTAAGAATTAGAGAAACAAAATATGAGGGGGATAAGAGTGCAAATGACACAGAGTAGAACGCCACAACAGATACATTAGATATTAATGGACCAAACAGTGCAAATAGAGGAGGAATATTTTCTGAACAGATTCAAAAGCAAGAACAATAATACCTTGTCCGTAATCTAGCGAGTTTAATAAGTGTGTTTGAGGGCTGGGAGGATGGCACAGCAGTTAGCATCACTGTCTGCTCTTCCAGAGGACCCGGATTCAATTCCCAGCACCCACATGGCAGCTCACAGCTGGCTGTCACTACAATTCCAGGGGACCTGGCAACCTTACACAGTCCTGTATCATGGAGGCCAAACACTTACACACGTAAAATAAAAATAAGTAATTCTCTTTAAAGTAGAAGAAAAAGATGCTGGCGACAGTGGTGATGCTGTCACTGCCTTTAGAATCATTTACTGCTCATTTACTCAGGGCTGGTTGCTGGGAATAGCTGCTGCCCTCAGTTCAGTTTAGTCTACTTAGATTGTTGGTGGGGTTTGCAAGTCTGCTGTTTGAGCACTTAGCCCCCAGCAGGTGGCACTGTAGGAGAAGTGTGTGGAACATCGCTGGCCTGTAGCATGAGGGCAGGGCCTTTGAAGGCTGTTACACTTAGCACTCACTGAAGCTGATCTATAAGCTTTGTATCCTGGCCATTGCCACATGTGGAGTCTCCACCATGTGCCGCAGTCCCCATTAACAGCACCGTGATGGCATTGTGTGACACTTTTCCTGGGTAGGGAACCCATGTAAGACCAAATTGTGGGTGAGGACTTTACACAACAGGGGTGATTCTAAAGCACTTGCATCACTAAAAGCCCACTCTCTCACGGGTGAGGACTCACATAGTCTGCATCTATCTGAATCTCCGGAGGTGGTGGATGACTCCAAAGTAACATCGATCTCCAGACCCAACAGAGCTGACGCACATAGGACCTCACAGAGACTGTGACATCACTCACGGGATCTGCAGGAGCTCAAGCCAGATAAAATCCCTGCATGGAGGATGGGAAGTGGCCACAAAGCCTTACACCAAGCCAATAGCTTTTGTGATTGATAGCCGCTTTCTCAATGGATTGACACTGGGTATGGCAAACACACCCCAGAACAGGCCCCATGTGCAGTAGTTTCCAGTATAAATAGAACTCCATGGTTTTGTTTTTGACTTACATACAGACTGTTTTGTTTAAGCAAGAGAAAGAGCATGATGTTTAGTTGAAAGGAGTTGGGGAAGGGGAAAATATAAAAATAAACAAAAATTTTAAAAAGAAAGAAAACTTTAAAGTAAAATAAATATGTTGAGGCAAGGCTGAGGGAATGGCTCTTCCAGAAGACCTAACTTCAGTCCCCAGACCACAAATGGTGGTTCATGACTGCCTGTTATTCCAATTACAAGGGATCTGACACCATCTTTTTGACCTCTGAGGGAAAATCCACAGACTCACAGGCAGGTAAAATACCCATTCACATAAAACTAAAATAAACAAACCTAAAATAATATGATATACCTGTTGGCCTGGATAGTGCTCTTATCCAGAGGACCTGAGTTCAGTTTCAGTACCTATAACAGCCATCTGTAACTGTGAGGCCACCCTGGGCTATTTAGCCCATGTTTATCTAGTCCTTGTTACATAGCAAGACATACACACATATACCGACACACAAACACACGTTCTCCACATAGTCTGTACATTTATATATTTATTTCACTATTATCGTGATTCTATATGATAAGTATTGTTGACGTCTACATTTATCATGAAAATGGTAAGGCACAGAGAGGCAGAATAAGTAGCTCCCAAGTCACAGAGCAACTAAGATGTTACCCATGATTAAGTCATGCCTCCTAGTCATCCTGATCATTGTGAGGTCAGGAGGCAACCTGGGCCCTCACCATGTAACCATACGAAGGAGGCAATAGATACAGGAGACTGAGAAACACCAAAATAGCACATTCCCGGCTCATTTCCAAGACTCTGACAACTGGTCACTCTTGCTCTATGATTTGGAAATGGATTGGAAAGTAAAGGATGGGGATCTGCGATGGGCCAGATACTGGTTCTAGGCTTTCTTCACAGGAAGGGGTATATGAAAGAGAGAGATATAAATGTGTGATGGGAAAGAGTGAGGAGGCTAGTTTGTCTGCTTCCCTGACTTCCTGCTGTGGACCAGTACAAAATCTACCTGTAATTGGAAATTTTGGCCCAGCATGAAAAGAACAGAAAAGTTTCACACCGGAATCTCTGTCAACATCTAGTGGTCGGTAATGTGAATGACACGTGACATGGAATGTGCATGTGGGGCCCAGCAGTGAGGACAGTAAGAACCAGGAGCAAAGAGGAGAAGAGCCTGGGCTGTGAGAACAAGAGACCCAGTCACTGTGAGGAGCTGCTCTGATACGTTTCCTGGCAATTGTTGTCACGTTATCCACAGTGGGCGCTATGATGCATAAAACTGATGTGACAAAGCTCCTGAAAACCAGAGCTGGAGCCAGGAATTCATGTGTTTTGGGTAGAGACCAATTCTCCACACATCTACCAATGGTCTTGTGGAGATAGGAACCAAAGGCAGGGCCTTTGTCTTGTGCTTCTTGCTTTCTATTCTGGAGAATTTACTGGCACAAGATGGGCACCCCTGGGAGTCAGAAAATCTGACAGGACCTGTTATGTAGGGACCACCTAGTTCCTTGGCCAGAATGGACTGGCAATGAACCCTGCTGCTCTCCCCTCTGTTCAGCATCCCTCGGGTCTTTCTCAGGCCTGACTAACCCCTCATTCTTACCTTCCAGGTTTAAGATCTGAGATTCTGCCTCCTCCCCAGACTGAAGCCGTCCATCTACTACTGCAGTTGGCTTCAGTGCCCTTCCCGGCCAAAGTCAGAACAACTCGTTCTCCTTCCATGGTCCCATGTAGGCTGAGTTGCCCATTCTTGCTTAAAAGACTTTATTGTTGCTCAGGCCTGAAACATGAGCAAGAAATAAACTTCCAGATGGCTAGTCTCACCCTGACTGGTGTCGAGATTCATCATCTTCTCTTTCCACTCAGCATGAATCTGGGAAGCCTGCGCTGGCTGTTGCTGGCTGTTTTCTTCTCTGAGAGCTGGTGCACTACCCCAAATGAGCTGAGGATAACCAAGATCTGAGCCAGATGTCCGGACACAAGACTGTCCCCATTGTGCTGAAGGAAAGAGACTAAAAAGACCTAGGATTTGGAGTATGATGGCAGTTGACATTGAAGCTATTAGGCATAAGGTGAGCTCTGGGAGGGACCAACAGACCACAAAGACAGGCCATAGAACAATGGGTAGGCAATCTAAGGTCCTGAGATGCTATAAAGATAATGGGGGTGGCCTACCTGGGGTCCAGAGAGAAGTAGAATTTCAGTGGGAGACTTGGGACGGAGCCAGTTTATGTCTTTCCAAACAGGATGTGACCGACAAAGGGGATGGTGGTCCATATTACCTGGATCAGATTAAAACAGTCTCAAGACATCCTCTACATTGTGGCTTCAAGAGTGCGCTGACTCTTTCCCCTAGTATAATTTCAACTTAGGTCTGTTCTTTTTTCTCTTTCTTTCTTTCTTTCTTTCTTTCTTTCTTTCTTTCTTTCTTTTCTTCCTTCCTTTCTTCCTTCCTTCCTTCTTTTCTTCCTTCCTTCCTCTTTCCTTCCTTCCTTTATTCCTACCTTCCTTCTTTCCTTACTTCCTTCTTGTTTATCTGAGTTTCTCTGTGTAACCATGGCTGTCCTGGAACTTAATCTATAAACCAGACTGGCCAAAAACTCAGAGATTCATCTGCCTCTGCCTCCAGAATACTGGGATTAAAGGCATGCACCACCATGCCCGCCAAACTTCAGCTGTTTCTTAAACTTCTTTATATATTCTTGCATCTTATACACCTACTTACTTATAACAGATTGAATTCTAGGTAAGCTGTGCTTCTGGGTAAAGCACAGTCTTTTCCTAGAAGTATCCATTCTAGGGAGAGCACAAAGGAGACATGGACAGTGAGAAGAGAAATTTTAAGCCCTGTGCCTACCATGATCTAGGTTGCTGCATCTTGACTTGGCCAGTCTGCTTTGCCTCCTTGATTGTTCTGCTTACATTCTTGAGTACTTGACCAATTACTGCATCCTATCAGAATTCTTCCCTTTGGAGAAGAAGGATCAAATAAAGAAATGAATGAAAAATGGATAGAAAGTAGGAAGGAAGGAAGGAAGGAAGGAAGGCAGGAAGAAAGGGAGGAAGGGAGGAAGGATGAGACTGCTGGTAAGGTCAAGACCAGAGAAAACCAAAGATCCTCTCCACTTAATAAGAAAAACCGGTGAGGTAAATGCGAGTAGGAGTCAGGAGGCCGGAACTAGATAGGGTAATATCACCTGATTTTTTAGCACTGATACCTGGACCTCCATTCAGGCAAATCAAATTAGCCTTTGGGCATAAGTTCCAAAATTCACTCACTCTCTCTCCCACCCTCTGTGTGTGTGTGTGTGTGTGTGTGTGTGTGTGTGTGTCTGTGTGAGTGGGATGGTATGTTTTGAGGTTGTAGTGGTGTGTGTGGTATGTAAGCTCCTAGTAAGATTTCGTGAGGTATCCAGGGAGGAGAACCTCCACACCAGATGATCTAATGTAGGGATGTGTGTGTGTGTGTGTGTGTGTGTGTGTGTGTGTGCGCGCGCGCGTGCGCTCCCGAGCGAAGGTGTCTTTGCACACTTGTGGTGGATGCCAAAGGACAGCTTTGGGTGTGTTTCCTCAGGTGCTGTCCAATTTTTTTCTCAGACAGAGTCTTTCATTGGCCTGAAGCTCACAAAATAGGGTACGCTGTCTGACCAGTAAACCCTAGGAACATTATGTCTCCACAGTTTTTTGCGGGGATTCCACAAATGGAGTTTTATGTAGATTCTGGGGATTGCAAAGAAAGCATCTTGTTAACTGAGATATCCTTTCAGATCTGACAATGAAGTTTTGTTTTTTTCTCTTTTTTTATATTTTATTTATTATGTATACAATATTCTGTCTGTGTGTATTCTGCAGGCCAGAAGAGGGCACCAGACCCCATTACAGATGGTTGTGAGCCACCACGTGGTTGCCGGAAATTGAACTCAGGACTATTGGAAGAGCAGGCAATGCTCTTAACCACTGAGCCATCTCTCCAGCCCCCTGACAATGAAGTTTTGAATTGGGATACAAGATAATCAGAAATATAGTTTTTAAAAAAGTAAATGTATTTTAAAAAAATGTGGGTATATTCTGAATACATTGACTAAGACCCTGAGAGATAAGTGTTTCCCAAATCAGCTAGGACTGCAACAGACCAAGGTATTATTCCTCCAAAACCCAACTTGGTGAGCCAAAGACTTTAAAACTTACAGCTAACAGATGAGGGATTACTTACAGTTGCAGAGCAGCGACTGACTGTGGCGTGGAAGAAGGAGTCCTTCTCTGTAGCTGGATAGATGGAAGTGCCTGCCCCATCAGTCGACCTTCTACACTCTCGGTACTCTAGCGTCTCCAGAGGCTACGGAACCACCTGTAACTGGGACAGAATCACTCACGGCTGAAAAGGACATGCCTCACAGAGAGACTAGAATCTCAGGTGAGAGTCTAATGACACCTGCCCAATGCCCAACACCCTTGCATAAAGAGACTTCAGTAGGCAGATGGAGGTAGGGTGTATAACAAGTAAGGTGAGAGAGCCATGGAAAGCAAGCCAGTAAGCAGCATTCCCGCCATGACCTCTGTATGCTGGTATATTTGTGTTTAAATGAATAAAGCTTGCCTGAAGATCAGCGGGCAAAGCAGCCACACTCGTCAGCTACACAGGAATGGGGGGGGGGTGGCAGACACCTTTAATCCCAGGAATCGGGAGACACAGGCAGGCAAATCTCGGTGATTTCAAGGCTGTCGTGGGCTATACAAGATTGATCCAGAAACAGATCCAGATGGTGGTGGTTTATACCCCTCATCTCAGTGTTTGGGTTTCACACACTTTAAATCACAGCACTAGGGATTGTTGACAGGAGAAATATGCTAGGAAGAGAGAGTAATATAAAGGGGAAGAGACAGGAACTCACTGGAGTGTGGAGACTGAGGGATCGTGGAGTCAGGATCTCACCCTTTGAGTCTGAACAGTTGGTAGAGGTAAAAGGTCTCTCTAGTGTTTGCTGCTTTGCCTTTCTGACCTTCAGCTTGGACCCCAATAACTGTATCTGGGTTTGCATTATTCTGCTACACCTCTGCTTTCATTCCTGCTTCAAGATTCCTTCCTTTATTTCCTTACACAATGTACTACATCTGTAAACTTAAATGAACCCTTTCATCTTGACTTTTACCACAGTGATTACAATTTAAACCAAGACAGCATATTCCCTAGTGAGGGACAAACCAGAAAACCTTAAACATGACAATTGAGCCATCCATAATCTTCACCGTGACACATACCCTGCATTTAGATCCCCTAACCATTATAAGATCACTTGTTTTTAAGAAATTTTTTTTAAATTTAGAAATTTGTATTTTACAGAGAAGTTGCAAAAATAGGACAGAATATTCCCAAATGCCCTGCTCCTAGTTGATTCTTTTGGTACTACTTGGAGTGGATGTATCACAATTGTTGAGCCAATCAAAACATTTCTAATTACTAAAACCATGGTTTATTGATATTTCCTTGCCTTTTACCATTACTCTTTACCATTGTCAATTACAAAATCCTGCGAGGAGCCTAATTCATACAACAGTGATTTTCATTCCTTTCCTGTAAGACCATGTCCTGTGTGTGTGTGTATGTGTGTGTGTGTGTGTGTGTGTGTGTGTGTGTGTGTGTAGTTTGGGCTGAGGAATCATTTCTTAGACTTCTAGGGTAAAATGAAACTTTAGTGTGTTGCATCCTTCCCTCCTGTGTTTATCTCAATGGAGTCACCTTTGGGAAGATCATGTGCACACTACACCTTGATGAGGCTTCCATAAGAAGTTCTTCTCTGAAGTAGATCACCTCCGTCAAGGTTGCAGAAAACATCAATTTCTTCATGTTGTATATTGTTCATTTTATAAAAGCTCCCTCCAGAAATGGAAGCCTCACAGACATGGTGGCTGTCCTAGTTATTTGTCGACCTGCCACAGTGTCTACTGAGAGGGAATCCTCTAATGAGAAACTGCCTACATCAGATTAGGAGGTTGGTCTTTGGACACATCTGTGTGTGGTTTCCTTGATTATTAACTCACATGAGGTCCTAGTCTGCTGCAGGCAATACCATTCCTAGGGAGGAGGCTCTGGTTTATAATAAAGTACTAGGGAATCATGAGCCTATGACCAAGCTAGAGAAGGGACAAGCAAACAGTGCTCTTTCTTCCAGGCTTCCTTCTTATAGGTTCCTACCTTGAGATCCTACCCCAATTTACCCAGGGACGAACTGTGACTTGGAAGCCTGTGCCAAATAAACCCTTTCATCTCTAAGCTGATTTTGTGTTGGAGTGTTTTAGAACAGCACCAGAAACTACTACTGTGGACCACCCTATTGGCAGGCACGGGCAATGAAAGGCACATTCCAGACTAGTATGGGCTACATAATGAAACACTGAATTAAAAAGTAAAACCCAAACCATAGGGATAAGGACAAAATGAAAGTGTAAATCCACTCTAAGGAATACAGGTCGCTGAACAACAGTATTCTTCTCTGTCATGGTATGCCAATGCCTGTCTCTAATGTTCATTCTCTCCTCTCAGAACCATTGAAGTCCTCCTGTCTCTTTGGCTTTCTCTAATACTACTGCATGTATGAGATGGATTGATCTACCATGCCTTCTTTTAAAGGGACAATGGAATGATTTTCTTGTGTGTGGAAAGAGTGAGATAGGACGAAACCTCATTTGTATACATGGATAGCTGGAAATCCCAAGACCACGTATTGAAAACATGGCCATTCCTCTCCACACACTTGAGATGCTAGCATATTACGCACGACATGTTTTATTCAAAAAGTTTTGACTTTCTCATCAGTGACCTTGGATCCTAGAAGTGAGTGGTGGCGTTTTCGATTGATATGATAGAATTAACCAGACCAGCTCAAAACAACAAATATAACTTAATAATTGAAAACAGAGAAACTCACGGGACCTGGGTAAATGTTCAGATGTCCAAAATGGGATTGGTGAACACATTTCGAAGAGAGCAAGGGCACCTGGATTCCCAGATTTTCTTTCCTACCCCCGGATGCCACACTCTAGCCAAATGTGATTGGCTGAGCTTCCCCATCATCTCCCCCTTTTGTCTAAACAAGATCAAATCATACCCACTACAACTATATACAATAGGAACAGATATCAAATAGGAAATTACAAGCAACAAACAATATTAAGAAACACATAAGAAAAGTTTTACTAAGCATTTTATTTCAAGGAGTCTAAATAACTTATTGAAATTAAGTTTAGCTAAATCATGAGGAGGGTAACTACAATTCTCTATTCTTAAACTCCATCAAAATTCTGAAAAGGGAAGTAATATTATATGAGCAACCAGGAAGTACAAACGAGAAACTTCCAAAATGTGCCAAATGATAGAGACAACTGACTCCTGGGCAATCACCCAAAGTCTCCTTTGCAATGTTGAGTCAACCAACTTTGGCTAAGGCCTAATGTAACTGACATACCATTTTCAAAGGCAAGAAACTTTTCAGAACTATCTTACCCTGTCTTGGCAGGATATGACAATCCTGTTTTTATCCATTTATGGATACTCTGTAGCTCTGTCAGTGGTCAAGGTATGGGCTTTTCTTTGCCCAAAAGCCAGTTCTGCCAAGAAGTAGACAAGCTCCAAGTGGAGTGTCTTTGGTGCTCAACATTCTCTTGGGAGTAGAACGGTGTTGCCAGGAGTGATTGTGTCTCACTACCACAGAACTGTAAGTTAGATTAAATGCCATTTTCTACAGCTTTTTGAAGAGGTTGAAGATTCTACTATCTATACTAAATATAATCTCTATGTATCTAAAGAACCTGATTAGCCTAAATATAAATAGGATAAACTTAGATGACTATTGATCTATAATTCTCGATGCCTATCTAACTTAAAGACTAAGAAAATTAACAACTGTGTAATGAATGAGGACAATGACCTCGAAATGTAAACAGTATATATCATTACATAAACACTATGTAAGTAACTTAATCAGAGGTAGAAATGTATATATATATATATATATCTACTTGTTGCAATGTACATCAATACAATATATATATATATATATATATATATATATATATGTACATTAAAATGATTTAAACAGAGTTAGCAGACTCACATACAATATTCAATATAATTTAACTTTGTATAAATATATAAGAATCATTACCAATATAACTTTCTAAAAACAATAACTCACAAATACCAATCTATTATCCCATCACCAATTTACCCTCTCTTTTTTCAAGAATTCCCATGAGCCTATGAAATACTTGCCCCATCCCTCAACCATATACCAATTATAACCAACCCCCAAAGGATGTTTCTAAACCTGAAGGCAAACTCTGCTAGGAGAGGGGACGTTATCCTCTAAAATTGCTGTCATGGGGGTGACGTTCTTCTTAGGGGGTTCTGTGGTAAAATTTCAAGATTAATATTTGATCTGGGAAAATTGCAAATAGTGAGTGTTTTGAGGAGGTCTGGCCAGGGTGTTATAAAAGATGTGCACCATTAGGAACCGTCTTGTGCGGTTGGTACCAAAAATCATGTCTTGTAGTAGCACTATCAACATGATGAAGTCAAATTAGCCAAGTGGAGTCAATATGTGGGGCCCCATCTTCTTCTTGGAAACTTCAAAGATCACTGCAGGAAAATACATTATTTCTTCTGGGAAACTAAGCATTATATATAAAGACATATACAGACATATATATTCAATGAAAGGTATGATAAAGACAGAAACAGATATGAGGAAAGGCAAACAAAGTTTATAAATTATTATTATTATTATTATGTCCCATATCATAGCTCTTGACATGAGAAAGAAGCTCTGGGATATCTCTTATGAACAGGCTTGGAATTAGAGAGGGACTGAGCCAGAGTCCAACTCCAAAACCAGCTCTCTATATTTATAAATAAATGCACATTAACACATATTTAAAAATATGTTTATTATAATTTATTTACTGAACCTATTCAGTTTTCTTGCTGATCCTTATTGGGTTGTAAATAGTTTCCATCTGTCAGTATTCAAATATCCAGGGTCCCTTGAATTCTTTGAAGATGAGTGTTTTCCTGGGGAGATAAGCGGAGAACCTGGGCCCCATCCTATGTGTTGTTCTTACCATTAGTATGATTATCATCATTGTGGATGAGCTGGCATTTCTTCTTTCTAAGAGATTCCTCCTCTTCAAACTGAACCTTTATTAATTTTGATGGTATCCACAATTTTTCTTCTCCAGTGGAAACAAGAGCAAAACCACTTCCCCAACGCAGCACATATCCTGGCATCCATTGCAAGGTCAACACATTTTTTAAATAAGCTGGTTGATTTAATTCAGCAGACTTTTCCATTATCCAATGACTTTCTGCAGCCATTGTCCCCTTTTCATGAGCGTTGAGAAAACTCAAGGTTAATAAAGCATTATGAGTGAGCAGAGCTGGGAGCTGGGAGCCAATGGCTGGGTGCTCAGAACAAGTGAGGTCCAGACCTGGGGCACTAGCCCAGGACATAGCACCAAGTGCGGCCACTGGTGCAGGCACAAGCTCCTTGCTCTGGGGTCCCCTCACTCTGGGCAGGGATGTGGGAGAAAGCTGCCTGCAGCAAGGTCATGAGACGGTATATCAATGAACAAATCCTTGTGGTGTGGCCTCAACTGGCCAGAGCCTTAAAGGGCTCTAAAAAGCCCCAAGGAAGGTAACCAAGTGATGGTGTGTTCGATCAGCACACTAGAATTAACCAGACCACCTTAAAACAACAGATAATTAAATAATTGAAAACGGGTAAACTCACACGACTTGGGTAAAGATTCCCATGTCCAAAGCAGGGAAAGAGAGACATGCAAAGAGAGACAAAAAGAGCTAATTCACCCGGATTGCCAGGTTTTCTTCCCTGGCCCCAGACAGCTGCACTCTAGCTAAATGTGATTGACTGAGCTTCCCCATCCTGAGAGCAACTTCCTCTAAAGGGTGGTGACAGAAAAAGTTAACTCAGACTCTTATGCATTGAAAACATTCTTCATGCCTGAAGGTGACATAGATGCTTTCAGAAAGAAAGAAAAGTAAGAGTCCTGAGAACAAGCAGAAATACACAAATATAAACAATCAGAAATTCTTCAGGCTGAAGAAAAGAATACCAGAAACAACAACATCCTTTGTTGCAAATAAAGACCATCAGAAGGCTTAAATGTCTTCTTAATGCCAAGTTCCCTATTTCCACTTTTTTCCTTTAAAATACACACAGGGCCAGGCAAGATGGCCCAGTTCCAACAGATGCTTGTGCGGAAAAGGATGTCCTGATTTTGCCTCCCTGGGTACAGTAAAAAGAAAGAACTGACTCCTAAAAGTCGCCTGCTACCTCCACGTGTATATTGTGACACACATGCATAAATACATGCACACAGATGAAATATAAACTATATGTGAATGCTTAAAAAAGCATGATAATATTTTATGTGTGTTTAACACATATTCACGTGGATTATCTATAGGGTTTTGTAGAATAAAGAGCACTAGGAAACGGCAAATGTATTTCTATTGTTAAATATTTTACTTTTAAAATATGATATCACCCAGCAACCCATACTGTACTGAACCTCACCATGTGTCCCCGGGTGGCCTCAAACTCATGTCAAACCCTTTGCTTCCACTTCCTGAGCCCTGGGATTACAGTATGAAGCACCACACTAAACATCAGGATTTACTTTCTGGGGAAAGGGGCCAAAAAGCAATACTGTGTAGACTATAAAATAGTAAGGACATATAATTTATAATCACTAAAACTTATCAGAAAGGCAGAAGAGAAATGAGAGAGCTCTAAAGCTAAAACATTAACAATAAGAATTAGAGAAACAAAATATGAGGGGGATAAGAGTGCAATGATATACAGTAGAACGTCACAACAGATACATTAGCTATTAATGCATCAAACACTGCAAATAAAGGATAAATATTTTCTGAACAGATACAGAAGCAAGAACAGTAATACCTTATCTGTAAGCTAGAGAGTTTAATAACTGTGTGTGTGAGGGCTGGGAGGATGGCACAGCAGTTAGCATCAACTGACTGCTCTTCCAGAGGACCAGGGTTCAATTCCCAGCACCCACATGGCAGCTCACAGCTGTCTGTCATTAAATTTCCAGGGGACCTGGCACCCTTACACAGGCCTATATAATGCAGGTCAAACACAAACACACATAAAATAAAAACAAGTAATTTTCTTTAAAGTAGAAGAAAAAGAGCTGGCGACAGTGGTGAATCTATCACTGCCTTTAGAATCATTGACTGCTAGTTGCTGGGAACAGCTTCTGTTCTCAGTTCAGTTTAGTCTACTTAGATTGTTGGTGGGGTTTGCAAGTCTAATGTTTGAGCACTTACCCCCAGCAGGTGGCACTGTTGGAGGACTATGGGGAGCATCCCAGGCCTGTAGCATGAGGGCAGGGCCTTTAAGGGTGTTACACTCACCACTCACTGAATCTGATCTGTAAGCTTTGCAACCTGTCCATTGCCACATGAGGAGTCTCCACCATGTGCCGCAGTCCCCATTAAAAGCACCGTGATGGCATTGTGTGACACTTTTCCAGAGTTGGGAACCCATGTCAGACCAAATTGTGGGTGAGGAGTTTACAGAAACAGGGGTGATTCTAAAACACTTGTTTCACTAAAAGCCCACTCTCTCATGGGTGAGGACTCACATAGTCTGAATCTATCTGAATGTCCGGAGGTGGTGGATGACTCCAAAGGAACATCATTCTCCAGACCCAACAGAGCTGACACACATAGGACCTCACAGAGACTGTGAGATCACTCACGAGATCTGCAGGAGCTCAAGCCAGATAAAATCCGGACATGGAAGGGTGGAAGTGGCCACAAAGTCCTAGACCTAGCCAAGTGGCTATTTGTGATTGATAGCTGCTTGGAGAGGGAAAATAATTTTCTCAATGAAGTGACACTGAGTATAGCAAACACAGCCCAGAACAGGCCCCATGCCCAGTTGTTTCCAGTATAACTAGGAGTCCATGGTTTTGTTTTTGACTTATAAAAGGACTGTTTTGTTTGTTTTAAGCAAGAGACAGAGCATAATGTTAAGTTGGGAAAAGTTAGGGAAGGGAGAAAATATGATAAAAATGAATGAAAAATTTAAAAATAAGGAAAAATTAAAGTAAAATATATATGTTGAGGTGGGGCTGAGGGGATGGCTCTTGCAAAAGACCTGACTTCAGTTCCCAGAAGCCAAATGGTGACTCACAATTGCCTGTTATCTAGTTCCAAGCAATCTGACACCATCTTATGACCTATGTGGGCAAATCCACAAAGACACACGGAGATAAATTATTCCTACACATAAAATTAAAATAAACAAAACCTTAAATAATAAGATACAACTATTGGTTTCGATACTGCTCTTAGTCATAGGACCTGAGTTCAGTTTGCAGAACCTACTAACAGCCATCTGTAATGTGAGGCCACCCTGGGCTATTAATCCCATGTAAAATACCAAGACATACACACACACACACACACACACACATACTCACACACATAAGCACACACATTCTGCACATATCTGTACATTTATATATTTACTTCACTATTAGTGTGATTCCATATCACAAGTGGTGTTGACATCCACATTGTACACAAGATACGAAAGGCCCAGAGAGGCTGAATAAGTAGCCCCCAAGTCACAGAGCAAATAAGATGTTACCCATGATTAAGTCATGCCTCCTAGTCATCCTGATCATTGTGAGGTCAGGAGACAACCTGGGCACTCAGTGTGTAACCATATGAAGGAGGCAGCAGATACAGGAAAGTGAGAAACACCCAAGATGGAACATTCACGGCTCATGTCCTAGGGTCTGGCAACTACTCAGTCTCAGCTCTATGGTTTGGAAAAGGATCAGAAAATAAAGGCAGGAGATTCCAGGTGGGCCAGACACTGGTTCTCAGACTTTATTCACTGGAATGGGTATATGAAAGAGAGATATGTGTGTGTGAGGAGAAAGTATGCGGACACTTGTTTGTCTGCCTCCCTAATTTCCTGTGGTGGACCAGAACAAAATCTACCTGTGATTGGAAATGTTGGCCCATCCTGAAAAGAACAGAAAAGCTTCTCTCCACTATCTCTGTCGATAAGCCGAAAATGAAAGTGTAAATCCACTCTTAGGAATACAGGTCACTGACCAACAGTATTCTGCTGTTTCATGTTATGCCAGTGCCTGTTTCTGATGTTCATTCTCTCCTCTCAGAGCCATTGAAGTCCTCCCGTCTCTTGGGCTTTCTCTAATACTAGTGCAGTATGAGATGAATTGATCTACCATGACTTCCTTTAAAGGGACCATGGAATTGATTTTTCATGTGTGTGGAAAGAGTGAGAGAGGAGGAAAGCCTAATTTGTATACAGGGATAGCCGGAAATCCCAAGACCACATATTGAATAGATGGCCAATCCCCTCCATGCACTTGAGGTGCTAGTATATCACAACAGACACGTTTTATTTAAAAATCTGTGACTTTCTCATCAGTGGCGTTGGAGGCTATTAGAGACTGCTGGTGTATTCGACTGGTATGCTAGGATTAATTAGAGCAGCTCAAAACAGCAGATATAATTTAATAATTGAAAACGGAGAAACTCAACACTACCGGGGTAAAGGTTCCCATGTCCAAAACCAGTCTGTGAACACAGTGAACACTGCACTAACAGAGCCAAAGAGAGCAAGGGCAGCTGGATTCCCAGGTTTTCTTCCCTGCCACTAGGCAGCCACACCCTAGTTAAATGTGAAACTTCCTCTAAAAGGTGGTGACAGAAAAAGTTAACTCAGTCTCTTATCCATTGATAACATTCTTCCTGCCTGAATGTGATGTAGATGTTTCAGAAAGAAAAAAAAGAAAGAGTCCTGGGAACAAGGAGAAGTATACAAATATAAACAATCAGAAATTATTCAGGTTGCAGAAAAAGAATACCACAGATAACAACATCTTTTTGTGCAAATTAAGCCCATCAGAAGGCTTGAATGTCATCTTAATACCAAGTTCCCTATTTCCACTTTTTCCTTTAAAATACACACAGGGCCTGGAAAGATGGCCCAGTGCCTACAGATGCTTGTGCCCACCATGATGGCCTCAGTTTGCCTCCCTGTGTACACTGAAGAAAAAACTGACTCCTAAAAGTTGCCTGCTACCTCCACTTGTATACTGAGACACAAATGCATAAACACATGTGCAACAAAATGTAAAATATATTAAATGCTTAAAAGCAAATAATGATATCTTAGGTATGATTAACATATAAGCACATGAATTAATTACAGTGTATTGTAGAATAAAGAGCACTAGAAAATGACAAAAGAATTTCTATTGTTAAAAAGTTTTACTTTTGAAATACGATCTTACCGTGTAACCCATACTGGCCTGAACCTCACTATCTGGCCCCAGCTGGCCTCAAACTCATGTCAAACCCTTGGCTTCCACTTCTTGAGTCCTGGGATTACAGGTATGAGGCACAACACCTACCATCAGGATTTATTGTCTGGAGAAGGGACAAAAGGCAATACTGTGTAGACTATAAAATAGTAAGGACATATAATTTATAATCTCTAAAACATATCAGAAAGGCTGATGAGAAATTATAGAGTTCTAAAGCTAAAACATTAAAAATAAGAATTAGAGAAACAAAATATGAGAAGGAAAGGAGTGCAAATAATCAAGAATAGAACATCACAACAGATACATTAGCTATTAATGGATCAAACACTACAAATAAAGAATAAATATTTTCTGAACATATACAAAAGTAAGAACAGTAATACCTTGTCCGAAACTAGAGAGTTTAAGAAGTTTTTGAGGGTTAGGAGGATAGCTCAGCAGTTAGCATCACTGTCTGCTCTTCCAGAGGACCTGGGTTCAATTCCCAGCACCCACATGGCACCTCACAGCTGGATGTCACTACAATTCTAGGGGACCCAGCACCCTCACACAGGCCTGTATCATGCAGGCCAAACACTCACGCACGTAAAATAAATATAAGCAGAAGTACTTCTTTTTAAAGTAGAAGAAAAAGATGCTGGCGACAGTGGTGATGTTGTCACTGCCTTTAGAATCATTTATTGCTCATTTAGTCAGGGCTAATTGCTGAGAATAGCTGCTGCCCTCAGTTCAGTTTAGTGTTGTTGTAATATGAGCGCGACGGGGCTATGTCCCCAAAACCCCAGCCGCCTGCCCGGCTAGCTTATGCCCCGAAATAATTACACAGACACTGTATTCATTTAAACACTGCTTTGGCCCATTCCTATCTAGCCTCTTCTAGGCTAACTGTCGCACTTGGACAAGCCCATTTCTTATCATCTGTATAGCACCGGTTATACCGGGAAGATTCTAGCCTATGTCCATCCTGGGTCGGAGCTTCATAGCATGCGTCTTCCCTGGAGCAGGTAGCATGGCGTCTCTCCTGCGTCTGCTCCGGAGAGCAGAGCTGTGGAGTCTGAGCTCACTTCCTCTTCCTCCCAGTGTTCTGTTCTGTTTACTCCACCCACAGGGCCAAACAGTTTCTTTATTGCTTAACCAATGAAATCAACAGATTGATATATGACACTCCCACATCACTTCCCCTTTTTCTGTTTAAACAAAAAAGAAAGGCTTTAACTTTAACATAGCAAAATTACATATAACAAAACAGTTATCAAGTAAAAGTTACAATAATCTTTATCATAACTAAGGAAAACTATAACTATAACTAACTATTCTTAACTCCATCAAAGACTCCAGAAAGATACAATACTACATAAACAAACAAGAAAAAAGCAACTTTTAAAACTCTAGAAATGACAGAGACATCTCGCTGCCTGGACAGTCACCCAAAGTTCCTCTGTACCGTTGGGGCATCCATCTTCAGCCTTCAGGCCCATGGTATCTAGCAGACATTTCCATAAAGCAGGAAAATTCAAAGTCAGTTCATTCACTATCTGTTGTGTCCTGCAGAATGTCTCGCAGACTCTTTCATGAATCAGGAACCCCGAAAGATCATCTCACCTTAGGCAAGTTCAGTAGTCCTCTCTCTGTGGGTTCTCTGTGTCCAGTTTATGCAACAGTACAGGCAAGAGCAGTTTCTTGCCCAAATGTCTATCAAACTGCATAAGGATCCTCTTCGATGCCCATCTTCCTCTTGAAGTAGATTGGTGCTGCCAGGAGCAGAGTGTCTCATTGTCATGAAAAGTCCTCAGTTATTAAAACATTAAATGTCCTATTCTGTAATCTTTGAAAGACATGAAGAATGTCCATCTAAAATATATCTCTATATATCTAGAAAATCTCACATGACTACAAGCTTGACTATTACTGATGATTATCCACTAATCTGTATTTCTTAATTATACATTACATTTTTTAATGAACTACACAATCACAATATCTTAATCAATAGCAGAAATATGCATATACATATGACAAAATTGACCTTAAAATCCATACCAATGCAAATTATTCATACCTATATCATTTCCCCCTTTAAATGTAAAAGGACATTTATAAACCATATTTGGGAACATGGGCGCAGTTTTTTCTCTCCAAACTGCTTCCTGCTGAATTGGGGCGTCGTTAATTAGGTCTTTCATGGTATAACCTGAGTGCTAGTTTCATCTCAGTTGGCAGTTGAGCGAAGCAATTTTCTGAAGATGTTCACAGCAACCCTTCAGGAGGACGTGGTCCATCATACCAAATCGGAATAGAAGAAATGAACAGGGTCTCATCCTCTGTGAAAACAAAATAAGAAACTCCTTTCCAAAACATCATGTCCTTAGATCCAAATTCTGAAATCATACCCTCATGATATCCGTTCTGCTTCCACTTGGCAACCCATATAATGAAATTTTTCTCTGTGCTTAGCTCCTTCACAGTCAAAAATTTTAAAGAAAACACAATGTACATAATCCAGACTCTCTGTGAATTTCTCATTTTTACGCGGCTTATTTTTATTTCTATCTATAACTATATGTACTCTGTCTCTTTCAAGACTTTACTTTTACTTTTTTCTTTTTAAACCATTAACTTTCTTCTCTATATTCTTTTTCTTCTCTCTCCCAAGCCTACGTACATTCATCCAACAGTGTGACTCATTTAGTGGTCTGAATCTGTCCTATTGTGAATCTGCAATTTTTTACTATCCAGGAGCACTTTTGATTTGCGCCTTTAAATCACTAGGCGCTTAAGAATCTAAGCTGTGACATTCCTAGGTTAACTTTTTGCTTTTTGAGCGTATATCTTTGACCTGGAATAACTCTGTAGACCAGGCTGTCTTTGAACTCTCAGAGATCTGCCTGTCTCTGCCTCCCAGGCATTGGGATTAAAGGTGTTTGCTACCACACCTTGAACTCACAGAGATCTGTTGTCTCTTCCTTCTAGGCACTGGGATTAAAGGCGTGTGCTACCACACCTTGAAGTCAGAGAGGTTTACTTTAAGAATTTTAACTTTTAGTCTGCATATATTTTTAACACGCTGTAAATCATTCAGAAATTTTCTCTGTCTTTGAATCTCTCTTTACTGTATATCTCTCTGTTTTTTGACCACATGAGTCTTTAATTTACCAAGCAATCTCAGTAGGACTAAAGCCGTGGCTTTGCGGGCTAGATGTAGCCCATTCCTTAGCTTTCCAGCCTCCTGGCAGATATACAGGCTGCAGCCATGTTTATAGCCACACCTCTATGGCGTTTCAAGGTCCCTGCCAGCCAGCAAGCTACAACAGACAACACTCAAGTCCTCTCTCGGTAGCCGGCCCTCCTGCCTCAAACAGTCAGAGTTTGCCCTGGCAGGATGGCCCAGAAAGCCGGCATTTTAAAACAACACAGGTTTGTTCCTGCTGCTGAGTCAGGAAAATTTCAAAATGGAGGACATACCATTTTGTACTAGCTCTGGGGCTACCAGGTAGGAGCGGCACTCAGCACTTTAATTCTGAGACTGAGCATGCAACACAGAAATTCTTTTCATCCAAGTTACATCCAAATCTGACATGCAGAGCACTGAGCAGTCTGAAAACACGTCCCTGTATGGTGGCAGGAATCCGCCATGCTCTTCCGCCTGCCTAAGCCTGATTCTGCCTTCTGCCCAGGAGCAGGCGGGGAGCTCTGAGTCATCATCACGGTCTCAGAGCACTCTCCTTCCGATCCCAACTGGGAACACAAACATAAAGCCAGAGTTTGCACTGGCGGCACAGCCCCAGGAAGCCATGCTTTGAAATGACACAGCGTTTTTTCTGCTGCTGTTGCCGAATCAGGAAATCTCTCTACAGCACACCACCAACAAACAGCAAAAATCTGTGTTAAACTCTCTCTCCATTATTTTTAAGCCTTCTCAGGTTTTTTAAGTAGGTTTAGTCCATCACGTGGGCGCCATTTGTTGTAATATGAGCGCGGCGGGGCTATGTCCCCAAAACCCCAGCCGCCTGCCCGGCTAGCTTATGCCCCGAAATAATTACACAGACACTGTATTCATTTAAACACTGCTTTGGCCCATTCATATCTAGCATCTTCTAGGCTAACTCTCGCACCTGGACTAGCCCATTTCTTATCATCTGTATAGCACCGGTCTTACCGGGAAGATTCTAGCCTAAGTCCATCCTGGGTCGGAGCTTCATAGCATGCGTCTTCCCTGGAGCAGGTAGCATGGCGTCTCTCCTGCGTCTGCTCCGGAGAACAGAGCTGTGGAGTCTAAGCTCACTTCCTCTTCCGCCCAGCGTTCTGTTCTGTTTACTCCACCCACAGGGCCAAACAGTTTCTTTATTGATTAACCAATGAAATCAACAGATTGATATGTGACACTCCCACATCATAGTCTACTTAGATTGTTGGTGGGGTTTGCAAATTTGCTGTTTGAGCATTTAGCCCCCATCAGGTGGCACTGTTGGAGGACTGCGTGGAGCATCCCAGGCCTGTATTATGAGGGCAGGGCCTCTGAAGGCTGTTACACTTACCACTCACTAAATCTGATCTGTAAGATTTGCATCCTGTTCATTGCCACATGAGGAGTCTCCACCGTGTGCTGCGGTCCCCATTAAAAGCACCTTGATGGCACTGGTGACACTTTTCCTGGGTAGGGAACCCATGTCAGACCAAATTGTGTGTGAGGACTTTACAAAAAGGGGTGATTCTAAAGTACTTGCATCACTAAAAGCCCACTCGGTCACGGGTGATGACTCATGGAGTCTGCATCTATCTGAATCTCCTGAGGTGGTGGTTGACTCCAAAGTAACATCGTTCTCCAGACCCAACAGAGCTGATGCACATAGGACCTCACAGAGACTGTGAGATCACTCACAAGATCGGCAGGAGCTCAAGCCAGATAAAATCCCAGCATGGAGGAGGGGAAGTGGACACAAAGCCCTACACCTAGCCAAGTAGATATATGTAATGGATAGCTGCTTTCTTAATGGAGTGACAATGTGTACAGCAAACACACCCCAGAACAGGCCCAATGCCCAGTAGTTTCCAGTATAAATAGGACTCCATGGTTTTGTTTTTGACATATAAACAGACTGTTTTGTTTTAAGCAAGAGAAAGAGTATGACGTTGAGTTAGAGATAGTTAGGGAAGAGAGAAATATGATAAAAATAAATGAAAAATTAAAAAATACGAAAAAAATTTAAAGTAAAATATAAATGTTGCGGCTAAGCTGAGGGGATTGCTCTTCCAGAGGCAATGACTTCAGTCCCCAGACCCCAAATGGTGGCTCACAACTGCCTGTTATTCCATTTCCAAGGGAAATGACACCATCTTATGAGCTCCGTGGGCAAATCAACAGGCACAAACGCAAGTAAAATACCCATACACATGAAATTAAAATAAACAAAACCTGAAATAATAATAAGATATACCGGTTTTTCTGGATAGTACTCTTAGACAGAGGACCTGACTTCAGTTTGCAATACCTACAGACAGCCATCTGTAAATGTGAGAGGCCACTCTGGGCTATTTAGCCCATGTTTATTTAGACCATGGTACATAGCAGGATTTACATACATACATACATACATACATACACACAACACATTGTCTACATAGTCTGTACATTTAAAAATTTACTTCACAATTATAGTGATTCCATATCACAAGTATTGTTGCCATCCACAACACAATTTTGTGTACCTCCCTACTTTCCTGTGGTGGACCAGGACAAAGTCTACCTGTGCTTAGAAATGTTGGCCCAACCTGAACAGAACAGAAAAGCTTCTCACCAGGACCTCTGTCGACATCCAGTGGTCAAGGATGTGGGGGCCAGCAATGAAGAGAGTAAGGACCATGAACAGAAGGGAAGAAGAGCCAGGGCTGTGAGAACAAGACATCCAGTCACAATGAGGAGCTGCTCTGATGCGTTTCCTAGCAATTGTTGTCACGTTATCCACAGTGGGCAATATGATGCATAAAACTGATGTCACAAAGCTCCTGAAACCAGAGATGGAGCCATGAATTCATGTGTTCCAGGGAGAGAACAAGTCTCGACCCTTCTAGCCTAGGGAATCATGAGGCTATGACCAAGCTAGAGAAGGGACAAGGTAACAGCACGCTTCCTTCCAGGCTTCCTTCCTGCAGGTTCCTGCCTTGAGTTCCTGCCCTGATTTCCCCAGGGATGAACTGTGACTTGGAAGCTTGTTCCAAATAAACCCTTTCTTCTCAAAGCTGATTTTGTGTTGGAGTGTTCTAGAACAGTACCAGAAACTGCTACTGTGGCCCACCTTGTTGGCAGGCACAGGCAAGGGAAGGCACATTCCAGACGAGTGTGGGCTACATAATGAAACATTGAATCAAAAACTAAAACCCACACTGTAGTGATAACCACAAAATGAAAGTGTAAATCCACTCTTAGGAATACAGGTCGCTGAACAACAGTATTCTGCTGTGTCATGGTATGCCAATTCCTGTCTCTGATGTTCATTCTCCTCTCTCATAGTCATCGAAGTCCTCCTGTTGCTTGGGCTTTCTCTAATATTAGTGCAGTATGAGATGAATTGATCTACCTACCATGACTTCCTTTAGAGGGACCATGAAATTGATTTTTCATGTGTGTGGAAAGAGTGAGAGAGGAGGAAACCTCATTTGTATTCATGGATAGCAGGAAATCACGAGACCACGTATTAAAAAGATGGCCACACCCCTCCATACACTTGAGGTACTAGCATATCAAGCATGATGGGTTTTATTCAAAAAGCTGTGACTTTCTCATCAGTGACCTTGGACCCTAGAAGAGAGTGGTGGCATATTCGACCGGTACGCTAGAATTAAACAGACCAGAATAAAACAACAGATATAATTTAATAATTGAAAACAGGAAAACTCAAACGACCGGGTAAAGGTTCCTATGTCCAAAACAGGTCTGGAGAACACAGCAAGAAGAGTGCAAAAGAGAGCAAGAACAGCTGGATTCCTAGGTTTTCTTCCCTGGCCCTAGGCAGCCACACCCTAGTCAAATGTGATTGGCTGAGTTTCCCCATCAAGAGAGCAACTTCCTGTAAAAGGTGGTGACAGAAAAAGTTTACTCAGTCTCTTATTCATTGAAAACATTCTTCATGCCTGAAGGTGACAGAGATGTTTTCAGAAAGAAAGAAAAGTAAGAGTCCTGGGAACAAGCACAAATACACAAATATAAACAATCAGAAATTATTCAAGTTAAAGAAAAAGTATACCAGAAACAAGAAAATCCTTTGGTGCAAATAAAGACCATCAGAAGGCTTGAATGTCATCTTAATACCAAGTTCCCTATTTCCAATTTTTTCCTTTAAAATACACAAGGGCCTCGAAGATGGCCAAGTGCCTACAGATGCTTGAGTCCACCATGATGGCCTGAGTTTGCCTCCATGGGTACACTGAAAAGGGAGAACTGACTGCTAAAATTTGCCTGCTACCACCACGTGTATATTGTGACACACATGCATAAATACATGTGCACAAAATGTAAAATATATGTGAATGTTTAAAAGCAAGTTTTGATATTTTAGGTATGTATGACACATATGCACATGAATTAACTATAGTGTATTGTTGAATAGAGAGCACTAGAAAATGGCAAATATAATTTCTATTGTTAAAAAGTTTTACTTTTTTTTTCGAGGCAGGGTTTCTCTGTGGTTTTGGAGCCTGTCCTGGAACTAGTTATTGTAGACCAGGCTGGTCTCGAACTCACAGAGATCCGCCTGCCTCCGTCTCCCAAGTGCTGGGATTAAAGGCGTACGCCACCACTGCCCGGCAAAATGTTTTACTTTTGAAATATGATCTCACCCTGTATCCCATACTGGACTGAACCTCACTATGTGTCCCGGCTCGCCTCAAATTTATATGAAACCCCCTTGAGTCCAGGAATTACAGGGGTGAGGCACCAAACCTACCAACAGGATTTACTTTCTGGATAAAGTGATCAAAAAGCAACACTGTGTACACTATAAAATAGTAAGGACATATAATTTATAATCTCTAAAACATATCAGAAAGGCTGATGAGAAATGAGAGTGTTCTAAAGCTAATACATTAAAAATAAGAATTAGAGAAACAATATATCAGTGAAATAAGAATGCAAATGATAAACAGTAGAAATTGACATCAGATAAATTAGCTATTAATGGAACAAACACTACCAATAAAGACTAAATATTTTCTGCACAGCTATAAAAGCAAGAACAATAATACCTTATCTGTAAGATAGAGAGTTTAATAAGTGTGTTTGAGGGCTGGGAGGATGGCTCAGCAGTTAGCATCACTGTCTACTCTTCCAGGGGACCAGGTTCGATTCCCAGCACCCATATGGCAGCTCGCAACTGGCCGTCACATGGGGAGTCTCCACCATGTACCGTGGTCACCATTAACAGCACCGTCGTGGCATTGTATGACATTATTAATGGATAGAGAACCCATGCCAAACCAAACTGTGAATGAAGAGTTTACACAAACAGGGGTGACTCTAAAGCACTTACATCACTAAAAGCCCACCTCGTCACGGGTGATGACTCACGAAGTCTGCATCTATCTGAATCTCCGGAGGTGGTGGATGACTCCAAAGGAACATCGTTGTCCAGACCCAAGAGAGCTGATGCACATAGGACCTCACAGAGACTGTGAGATCACTCAGGAGATCTGCAGGAGCTCAAGCCAGATAAAATCCCAGCATGGAGGAGGGGAAGTGGCCACAAAGCCCAACACCTAGCAAGTAGCTGTTTGTGATGGATAGCTGCTTTCTCAATGGTGTGACACTGGATATGGCAAAGAAACCCGAGAACAGGCCACATGCAAAGTAGTTTCCAGTATAAATAGGACTCCATTGTTTTGTTGTTGACTTATAAAAGGACTGTTTGTTTGTTTTAAGCAAGAGAAAAAGCATAATGTTAAGTTGGGAGGAGTTGGGGAAGGGGGAAAATATGGTAAAAATAAATGTAAAGTTTAGAAATAAAGAAAATTAAAAGTAAAATATTTATGATGAGGAGGCACTAAGGAGATGGCTTTTGAAGAGGACCTGACTTCAGTCCCAAGACCCCAAATGGTGGCTCACAACTGCATGTTATTCCAGTTCCATGGGATATGACAGCGTCTTATGACCTCAGTGGGCAAATCCACAGACATCCATGCATGGAAATTATCCATACACATAAAATTAAAATAAACAAAAGCTGAAATAATAATAAGATATATTTTTGATCTGGATAGTGCTCTTAGCCAGAGGACCTGAGTTCAGTTTGCAGAAACTACTAACAGCCATCTGTGACTGTGAGGCCACCCTGGGCTATTCAACCCATGTTACATAGCAAGACATACATACACAAACACACACACACACACACACACACACACACACACGTTCTCCACATAGTCTGTTCATCTATATATTTACTTCACCATTAGAGTGACTCCATATCATAAGTATTGTTGCCATCCACGTTGTACACCAAAACCAAACATCCCAGAGAGGCTAAATAAGTAGCTCCCAAGTCACAGAGCAACTAAGATGTTACCCATGATTAAGTCATGCCTCCTAGTCATCCTGATCATGGTGAGGTCAGGAAGCAACATGGGCCTTTACTATGTAACCATATGAAGGAGGCAGTAGATACAGGAAACTGAGAAACACCCAAAATGGCACATTCAGAGCTCATTTCCTAGACTCTGGAAACTACAAACTCTCAGCTCTATGATTTGGAAAAGGATCAGAAAATAAAGGCAGGGTATCCCAGGTGGGCCAGATACTGGTTCTCAGACTTTATTCACTGGAAGGGGTATATGAAAGAGAGAGATGAGTGTGTGAGGGGAAAGTACGCGGACACTTGTTTGTCTGCCTCCCTAATTTCCTGCGGTGGACCAGAACAAAATCTACCTGTGATTGGAAATGTTGGCCCAGCCAGAAAAGAACAAAAAAGCTTCTCACCAGTATCTCTGTGGACATCTAGTGGTTGTAGATGTGAATGACACCTCATACAATATGATCCTGTGGGCCCCAACAGTGAGGACAGGAAGTACCATGAGCAGAAGGGGAGAAGAGCCAGGGCTGTGAGGACAAGACACAGCCAGTCACTGGGAGGAGCTGCTCTGATGCGTTTCCTGGCAACTGTTGTCACGTTATCCACAGTGGGCATTATGATGCATAAAACTGATGTCACAAAGCACCCCTGGGAGTCAGAGGATCTTACAGGACCAGTAGGGACCATCTCCTTTCTTTGGCCAACATGGACAGGTAGTGCAACCTGCTGCTCTCCCCTCTGTTCAGCATCCCTGGGGCCTTTCTCAGGCCAGACTAACCCCTCATTCTTACCTTCCAGGATGAAGGTCTGAGGATTCTGCCTCCTCCCCAGACTGAAGCCGTCCATCTACTACTGCAGTCGGATTCAGTGCCCCTCCCGACCACGGCCAGACCAACATGTTCTGTCCAAATAGTCCTAGGTAGGCTGTATTGCCCACTCTTGCTTAAAATGCTTTTGTTGGTCAGGCCTGAAACATGAGCAAGAAAGTAACTTCCAGATGGCTAGACTCACCCTGACTGGTGTACAGTTTCATCATCTTCTCTTTCCAATCAGCATGATTCTGGGAAGCCTGTGCTCGCTGTGGCTGGCTGCTTTCTTCTCTGAGAGCTGGTACACTGGCCCAAATGAGCTGAGGAATAACCAAGATCTGAGCCAGATGTCCGGACACCAGACTGTCTCCATTGTGCTGAAGGAAAGAGACTAAAAAGACCTAGGATTTGAGTATGATGGCAGTTGCCACTGAAGCTATTAGGCATAACGTGAGCTCTGGGAGGACCAACAGACCACAAAAGACGTGCCATAGAACAATGGATAGGCAGCCTAGGGTCCTAAGTGATATAAAGTTAATGTGGTGGCCTACCTGGGGTCAAGAGAGTAGAAGAATGGCAGTGGGAGACTAGGGATGGCCCAGCTCAGGTCCTTCCAAACAGGATGTGACCAACAATGGGTGCGGTGGTCCATAATAGGTGGATCAGATTAAAATAGTCTCAAGACTTCCTCTGCATGGTTGCATGCAGAGTGTTCTAACCCTAATAAAATTTCAACTTAGCTTTGTTCTCTCTCTCTCTCTCTCTCTCTCTCTCTCTCTCTCTCCCTTACTTCCTTTCTTCATTTTTTTGATTTCCACCTGCCTTCTTTTTTTCTGAGTTTCTCTGTGCAGCCCTGAATATCCTGAACCATTCTCTATAAACCAGACTGGATAAGTACTCAGAGATTCATGTTTCTCTGCCTTCAGAGTGCTAGGATTAATGGCGTGCACCAACATAACTGACAAATTTCAGCTGTTTCTTAAACTTCTTTACATATTCTTGCATCTTATACACCTACTTACTTATAACAGATTGAATTTTAAGTAAGCTGGACTTCTCAGAAAAGCACAACGTTTTTCTAGAAGTATCCATCCTAGGGGGAGCAGAACGGAGAGAAGGACAGTAAGAAGAGAAATTTAGGCCATGTGCACACTAGAATCTAGGATGCTGCATCTCAACTTGGCCAGTTTGCTTTGCCTCCTTCATTGCTGTGCTTACACTCTTGAGTACTTGACCAACTACTGCATCCTATCGGAATTCTTCTCTTTTGAGAACAAGAAGGATCAAATGAACAAATGAATGAAAGAGAGACACAGAAAGATGAAAGGAAGAAAGAGAGAAAGGAGGGAAGAGACTGCTGGTAAGGTCAAGAGCAGAGAAAAAGAGAGATCCTCTCTACTTAGTAAGAAAACCGGCAAGGAAACTGGAAGTAGGAGTCAGGAGGCCGGAATTAGGTTGAGCAGTGTCACCTGATTTCTTAGCACTGATACCTGGACCTCCTTTCAGGCTAATCAAATTAGACCTTGGGCATACGGTACATAATTCATTCTCTCTCTCTCTCTCTCTCTCTCTCTCTCTCTCTCTCTCTCTCCATCCTCTGCATGTTGGGGGGAGGTTGTTGTGAGGTTGGAGTGATGTGTGTGATAAGTAAGCTCCTAGTATGATTTCACAGCCTATCCAGGGAAGAGAATAACCACACCAGGTGATCAAATATAGGTGTGTGTGTGGCAGTGGTGTGCGTGGGTAGGTGTGGGTTTCTGTGCACACTTCTGGTAGATGCATAAGAACTGCTATGGGTGTGTTTTCGCAGGTGCTGTCTATTTTTTTCTGAGACAGGGTCTTTATTGGCCTGAAGCTGACAAAATGGGGTAAGTGGTCTGACTGGTAAACCCAAGGAACATTATGACTTCACAGTTTTGTGCTGGATTTTAAGTACAGACTACCAGAACTGGAGATTTTACTTAGATTCTGGGGGTTGAATTTGTGTCCTCGTGCTTGCAAAGAGAGCCCCTTGCTAACTGAGCTATCCTTCTAATGCTAGGATGAAGTTTTATTTGGGATACAAGATAATCAGACATGTAGTTTTTAAAAAAGTGGATGTACTAAAAAAAAGTGGCTATATTCTGAAAACTTTAACTTAGACCCTGAGAGTTAAATGTTTCCCAAATCAGCTAGGCCTCCAGCAGACCAAGGTATTATTCCACCAAAACCCAACTTGTTGAGCCAGAGTTAAAAATTTACAGCTAATTGATGAGGGATTACTTACAGGTGCAGAGCAGCGACTGACTGTAGCATGGAAGGATTCCTTCTCCATAGCTGGGTAGATGGAAGTGCCACAATGTCAGTGGACCTCCCACACTCTCGGTATTCTAGTGTCTCCAGAGTCTACAGAACCACATGTAACTGGGACAGAATCTCACACAGCTGAAAAGGAAAAGCCTCAAGAGAGACTGGAATCTCAGGTGAGAGTTTAATAACACCTGCCCAAGCCTTGTATAAAGAAACTTCAGCAGGAAGGTGGTGGTCGCATGTATAACAGGGAAGCTGAGTAAGCCATGGAAAGCAAGGGAGTAAGCAGCATTCCCGCACTGGCCTCTGTATACTGGTATATTTGTGTTTAAATGAATAATGCTTGCCTGAAGATCAGCGGGCAAAGCAGCCACACTACTCAGCTATATGGGACAGGGCAGGGGGTGGGGTGGCACACACCTATAATCCTAAAACTGGGAAGACAGAGGCAGGCAAATTTCTGTGAGTTCCAGGCTATCCTGAAATATACAAGATTAATACAGAAACAGATACAGGTGGTGTTGGTTTACACCTTTAATGTCAGTGTTTGGGAGTCACACACTTTTAATCCCAGCACTAGGGAGTTGGAGACAGGAGCAATATGCTGAGCAGAGTTATGAATATAAAGGGGAAGAGACAGGAACTCACTGGAGTATGGAGTGTGAGGATTCGTGGTGACAAGACCTTGCCCTTTGAGTCTGAACACAAGGTAGAGTAAAAGGTCTCTCTAGTGGTTTGCTGCTTTGCTTTTCTGGTCTTCAGCTTGGACCAAAATACTTATCTCTGGGTTGGTATAATTCTGCTACACCTCTGCTTTGATTCCTGCTTCGAGATTCCTTCCTTGAGTTCCTTTCACAAAGGACTACAACTGTAAACTTAAATAAATCTTTTCAACTTGACTTTGAACACAGTGATTACAATTTAAAACCAAGACAGCATATTCCCTAGTGGGGGATAAACCAGACACCTTAAACCTCACATTTGAGCCATCCAAATCTTCAGTGTGTCACATACCCTGCATTCAGAGCCCCGAACCACCATAAGGCGACTTCCTTTTAAGAATTTTTTTTTAATTTTAGAGATTTATATTTTACGGAAAAGTTGAAAAAAAAGACAGAATATTCAAAAATGCCATGCAGCTGGTTGATTCTTTTGTTACTACTTTGAGTAGATGCGTCAAAACTGAGCCAATCAAGGCATTCGTAATTACTGAATCCATGGTTTATTGAGATTTCCTTAACTTTTACCATTACTCTTTACCATTGTCCATTACAAAATCCCGCGAGGAGCCTAATTCATACAACAGTGTTTCACACGGCTTTCCTGTCAGACCTTGTCGTGTGTGTGTGTGTGTGTGTGTGTGTGTGTGTGTGTGTGTGTGATTTGTGCTGAGGAATCATTTCTTAGATTTCTAGGGTAAAATGAAACATTAGTGTGTTGCATCCTTCCCTCCTGTCTTTACCTCAGTGGAGTCACATTTGGGAAGAGCATGTGTACATAAACCTTGATGAGGCTTCCATAAGAAGTTCTTCTGTGAAGTAGATCACCTCCGTCAAGGTTGCAGAGAACATCAAGTTCTTCATGTTGTATATTGTTCATTTTATAAAAGCTCCCTCCAGAAATGGAAGCCTCACAGACATGGTTGCTGTCCTAGTTTTATTGTCGACCTACCACAGTGTCAGCTGAAAGGGAAGCATCTACTGAGAAACTGCCTACAGCAGATTAGGAGGTTGGTCTTTGGACACATCTGTGTGTGGTTTCCTTGATTATTAACTCACATAAGAGATCCATATCTGCTGTAGTCAATACCATTCTTAGGCATACGACTCCGGGTTAGATAAAAGTACCAGGGAAGCATGAGCCTATGACCAAGCTAGAGAAAAGACTAGCAAACAGCGCTTTTCCTTCTAGGCTTCCCTCCTCCAGGTTCCTGCCTTGAGTTCCTGCCCCCATTTCCACAGTGATGAACTGTGACTTGGAAGCCTGTGCCAAATAAACCCTTTCTTTTCTAAGCTGATTTTGTGTTGGAGTGTTTTATAACAGCACCAGAAACTGCTACTGTGGCCCACCCTGTTGGCAGGCACGGGCAAGGGAAGGCACATTCCGGACTAGTCTGGGCTACATAATGAAACACGGAATCAAAAACTAAAACCAAAACCGTATTGATAAACACAAAATGAAAGTGTAAATCCACTCTTAGGAATACAGGTCGCTGAACAACAGTATTCTGCTGTGTCATGGTATGCCAACGCCTGTCTCTAATGTTCATTCTCTCCTCTCAGAGCCATCGAAGTCGTCCCGTCTCTTGGGCTTTCTCTAATACTACTGCAGGTATGAGATGAATTAATCTACCATGACTTCATTTAAAGGTACCATGGAATTGATTTTTCGTGTGAGTGGAAAGAATGAGTGAAAAAAGCCTCATTTGTATACATGGATAGCCGGAAATCCCAAGACCACGTATTGAAAAGATGGCCACTCACCTCCATCCACTTGAGGTGCTAGCACATCTAGTATGATGTGTTTTATTCAAAACGCTGTGACTTTCTCATCAGTGACCTAGGACCCTAGAAGAGAGGGAGGGCGTATTTTACCAATAAGCTAGAATTAAGCAGACCAGCTGAAAAAAACTGATATAATTTAATAATTGAAAAGGAGAAACTCACACGACCGGATAAAGATTCCCTTGTCCAAAACCAGGCTGGCTAATGCAGCAAGAAGAGTGCAAAAGAGAGCAAGGGTAGCTGGATTCCCAGGTTTTCTTCCTTTGCCCCAGGAAGCCACAACGTAGCCAAAAGAGATTGGCCGAGCTTCCCTATCAAGAAAGCAACTTCCTCTGAATGGTGGTGACAGAAATAGTTAACTCAGTCTCTTATCCATTGATAACATTCTCCATGCCTGAAGGTGACAGAGATGTTTTCAGAAAGAAAGAAAAGTAAGAGTCCTGGGAACCAGAGGAATACACAAATATAAACAATCAGAAATTCTTCTGGTTGAAGAAACAGACCAGAAACAAAAATATCCTTTGTTGCAACTAAAGACCATCAGAAGTCTTGAATGTCATCTTACTACCAAGTTCCCTATTTCCACGTTTTTCTTTATAATACACACAGTGCCTGACAAGATGGCCCAGTGCCTACACATGCTTGTGTCAAGCACATTGGCCTGAGTTCGACTCCATGGGTACAGTTAATAGAAAGAAGTGACTCTTAAAAGTAGCCTGTTATCTCCAGGTGTATATTGTGACAGGCATAAATGCATGTGCACAAAATGTAAAATATATGTGAATGCTAAAAAGCAAATAATGATATTTTAGTTATGTTTAACATATATGCACATGAATTAACCACAGTGTATTGTAGAATAAAGAACACTGGAAAATGGCAAATGAATTTCTATTGTTAAAAAGTTTTACTTTTGAAACATGGTATCACACTGTAAACTATAATAAACTGAACCTCACCATGTGACCCCTCCTGTCATCAAACTCATGTCAAACCCTTTGCTTCCACTTCTTGAGTCCTGGGATTACAGGTATAGGGCACCACACTAATATCAGGATTTACTTTCTGAATAAAGGGGGCAAAAAGCAATACTGTGAAGACTATAAAATAGTAAGGAAATATAATTTATAATCACTAAAACATATCAGAAAGGCTGATGAGAAATTAGAGAGCTCTAAAGCTAAAACATTAACAATAAGAATTAGAGAAACAAAATATGAGGGGATAAGAGTGCAAATGACACAGAGTAGAACGTCACAACAGATACATTAGCTATTAATGGATCAAACACTGCAAATAGAAGATAAATATTTTCTGAACAGTTACAAAAGAAAGAACAGTAATACCTTCTCAGTAAGCTAGGTAATTAAAGCAGTGTGTTTGAGGGCTGGGAAGATGGCTCATCAGTCAGCATCACTGACTGCTGTTTTAGAGGACCAGGGTTCAGTTCCCAGCACCCACATGGCAGCTCACAGCTGGCTGTCACTACAATTCCAGGGGACCTGGCACCCGCACATACAGCTATATCATGCAGATCAAACATTCACACACGTAAATTAAAAATAAGTAATTCTCTTTAAAATAGATGAAAAAGATGTTGGCGACAGTGGTGAAGCTGTCGCTGCCTTTAGAATCATTTACTGCTCATTTAGTAAGGGCTAGTTGCTGGGAATAGCTGCTAACTTCAGTTCAGTTTAGTCTACTTAGATTGTAGGTGGGCTTTGCATGTTTGCTGTTTGAGCACTTAGCCCCCATCAGGTGGCACTGTTGGAGGAGTGTGGGGAGCATCCCAGGCCTGGAGCATGAGGGCAGGGCCTTTGAAGGCTGTTACACTTACCACTCACTGAATCTGATCTGTAAAGCTTTGCATCCTATCCATTGCCACATGAGGAATCTCCACCATCTGACACAGTCACCATTAACAGCACCGTGATGGCATTGCTGACACTTTTCCTGGGTAGGGAGCCCATGTCAGACCAAATTGTGGGTAAGGAATTTACAGAAACAGGGTGATTCTAAAGCACTTGCATCACTAAAAGCCCACTCTCTCACGGGTGATAACTCACGGAGTCTGCATCTATCTGAATCTCCAGAGGAGGTGGATGACTCCAAACAACAACATTCTCCAGACCCAACAGAACTGATGCACATAGGACCTCACAGAGACTGTGAGATCACTCACAAGATTGGCAGGAACTCAAGCCAGATAAAATCCCAGCATGGAGGAGGGGAAGTGGCCACAAAGCCCTACACCTAGCAAGTAGCTGTTTGTGATTGATAGCTGCTTTCTCAAGGGAGTGACACTGCATACAGCAAACAAACCCCAGAAAAGGCCCCATGCCCAGTAATTTCCAGTATAAATAGGACTCCATGGTTTCGTTTTTGACTTATAAAAGGACTGTTTTGTTTGTTTTAAGAAGGAGAAAGAGCATGATGTTGAGTTGGGAGGAGTTGGGGAAGGGAGAAACTATGATAAAAATAAATTAAAATTTTAAAAACAAAGAAAACTTAAAAGTAAAATGTATATGTTGTGGCAAGGCTGAAGGGTTGGCTCTTTCAGAGGACCTGACTTCAGTCCCGAGACCACAAATCGTGGCTCACAACTGCCTGTTATTCCAGTTCAAGGGATCTGACACCATCTTATGACCTCTGTGGGCAAATACACAGACACACACGCAGGATAAATAACCATACAAATAAAATTAAAATAAAGAAAACCTGAAATAATAATAAGATACATACTTTGATCTGGATAGTGCTCTTAACAAGTGGGCCTGAGTTCAGGTTGCAGTACTTACTAACAGCAATCTAGAAATGTGAGGCCTGCCTGGGTTATTTCGCCCATGTTTATGTAGCCCATGTTACATAGCAAGACATACATACATACATACACACACACACACACACCACACACACGTTCTCCACATAGTCTGTATATTTATATATTTACTTCACCATTAGAGTGTCTCCATATCATAAGCATTGTTGCCATCCATATTGTACACAAGAAACAAAATGCCTAGAGAGGCTGAATAAGTAGCTCCCAAGTCACAGAGCAACTAAGATGTTACCCATGATTAAGTCATGCCTCCTAGTCATCCTGATCATTGTGAGGTCAGGAGGCAACATGGACCCTCAGTGTAACCATATGAAGGAGGCAGTAGATACAGGAAACTGAGAAACACCCAAGATGACAAGTTCATGCCTCATTTCCTAGACTCTGGCAATTACTCGCTCTCAGCTCCATGATTTGGAAAAGTATCAGAAAGTAAAGCCGAGGACCCTGGTGGGCCAGATACTGGTTCTCAGACTTTATTTACTGGAAGACTTATATGAAAGGGAGATATGAGTGTGTGAGGGGAAAGTACGCGGACACTTGTTTGTCTGCCTCCCTAATTTCCAGTAGTGGACGAGAACAAAGTCTACCTGTGATTGGAATTGTTGGCCCAGCCTGAGAAGAACAGAAAAGCTTCTCGCCAGTTTCTCTGTCAACCTCTAGTGGTCGAAGATGTGAATGACCCTTCACTCGGAATGTGCCTGTGGGGTCCAGCGGTGAGGACACTAAGGACCATGACTAGAAGGTGAGAAGATTCAGCGTTGTGAGAACAAGACACCCAGTCACTGTGAGGACCTGCTCTAATGCGTTTCCTGGCAATTGTTGTCACGTTGTTCATAGTGGGCACTATGATGCATAAAACTGATGTCACAAAGCTTCTGAAAACCAGAGCTGGAGCCATGAATTCATGTGTTCACAGTAGAAACCAAGTGTCCACCCTTCTAGCCATGGTTTTGTAACAATAGGAACCACAGGAAGTGCTTTAGCCCTGTAGTTCCTGCTTCCTATTCTGGAGGGCTTCCGGGTGTTAGATGGACACCCCTGGGATCAGAGAACCTGACAGGACCTGCCCTTTTGGGACCATCTACTTTCCTTGGCCAGAATGGACTGGCTATACACCCTGCCACTCTCCTCTCTGTTCAGCATCCTTGGGGCACTTCTCAGGCCGGACTAACCCCTCATTCTTACCTTCCAGGTTTAAGGTCTGAGGATTCTGCCTCCTCTCCGGGCTGAAGCCATCCTTCTACTACTGCAGTCGGCTTCAGTGCCCTTCCCGACCACAGCCAGAACAACTCATTCTCTCCCAATGGTCCCAGATAGGCTGTGTTGCCCACTCTTGCTTAAAATGCTTTTGTTGGTCAGGTCTGAAAGAAGAGCAAGAAAGTAACTTCCAGATGGCTAGACTCACCCTGACTGGTGTACAGTTTCATCATCTTCTGTTTCCACTCAGCATGATTCTGGGAAGCCTGTGCTGGCTGTCGCTGGCTGCTTTCTTCTCTGAGAGCTGCTGCACTGCCCCAAATGAGCTGAGGAATAACCAAGATCTGAGTCAGATGTCCGGACACCAGCCTGTCTCCATTGTGCTGAAGGAAAAATACTAAAAAGACCTTGGATTTGGAGTATAATGGCAGTTGACAGTGAAGCAATTAGGCATAATGTGAGCTCTGGGAGGACCTACAGACCACATACAATGGGTAGGCAGCCTAGTATCCTGACATACCATGAAGATAATGATGGTGACCTACCTGGGCTCAAGAGAGAAGGAGAATGGCAGTGGCAGACTCTGGAAGAGTCAGCTCAGGTCCTTCCAAATAGGATGTGACCAACAATGGGGGCTGTGGTCCATATTAGCTGAATCAGATTAAAACAGCCTCAAGAATTCCTCTGCAGGGTGGCATCTAGAGTACTCTAACCCTTTCCCCTAGTAAACTTTCAATTTAGATATAATCTTTCTTTCTTTCTTCCTTCCTTCCTTATTTTCTTCCTTCCTTCCTTTCTTTCTTCCTTCCTTTCATTCTATTTTTTTCTTTCTTTCATGGTTCCTTCCTTCTCTTTCTTCCTTGCTTCCATCCTTCCTTCTTTCTTTCCTTCCTTCTTTCTTGTTTATCTGAGGTTCTCTGTGTAGCCCTGGCTGTTCTGAAGCATTATCTCCAAACCAGACTGGCCAACAACTCAGAGATTCATCTGCCTCTGCCTCCAGAGTTCTGAGGTTAAAGGTGTGCACCACCATGCCTGGCAACCATCAGCTGTTTCTTAAACTTCTATACATATTCTTGCATCTTATACACGTACTTACATATAACTGATTGAATTCTAGGTAAGCTGGGCTTCTGAAAAAAGCACAGCCTTTTCCAAGGAGTATCTATTCTAGGGAGAGCACAAAGGAGACATGGACATGGAGGCCCTGTGCCCATGAGAATTGGGGTTGCTGTATCTCAACTTGGCCAGTTTTCTTTGCCTCCTTGATTGCTCTGCTGACACTCTTTAGTACTTGTCCAACCACTGCATCCTATCTGAATTCTTCTCTTTTTTTTAAGATAACAAGTATTTTATTTTTTTATTTTTTTTTATTTATTTTATTATTTATTTATTTATTAAGGATTTCTGCCTCCTCCCCGCACTCGCCTCCCATTTCCCTCCCCCTCCCTCGATCAAGTCACCCTCCCTAATCTGCTCGAAGAGCAATCAGGGTTCCCTGACCTGTGGGAAGCCCAAGGACCGCCCACCTCTATCCAGGTCTCCTAAGGTGAGCATCCAAACTGCCTAGGCTCCCCCAAAGCCAGTACGTGCAGTAGGATCATAAACCCTCTGCGATTGTTCTTGAGTTCTCAGTATTCCTCATTGTCCTCTATGTTCAGCCAGTCCGGATTTATCCCATGCTTTTTCAGACCCAGGCCAGCTGGCCTTGGTGAGTTCCCGATAGAACATCCCCATTGTCTCAGTGTGTGGGTGCACCCCTCGTGGTCCTGAGTTCCTTGCTCGTGCTCCGTCTCCTTCTGCTCCTGATTTGGACCTTGAGATTTCTGTCCCGTGCTCCTCTGTCTCTGTCTCCTTTCATCGCCTGATGAAGGTTAATATTCATGAGGATGCCTATGTGTTTGTCTTTGGGTTCACCTTCTTACTTAGCTTCTCTAGGAACATGTATTATAAGCCCAATGTCCTTTATTTATGGCTAGAAACCAAATATGAGTGAGTACATCCCATGTTCCTCTTTTTGGGTCTGGCTTACCTCACTCAGGATAGTGTTTTCTATTTCCATCCATTTGTATGCAAAATTCAAGAAGTCCTTGTTTTTTACTGCTGAGTAATACTCTAATATGTATATATTCCATACTTTCTTCATCCATTCTTCCGTTGAAGGGCATCTAGGTTGTTTCCAGGTTCTGGCTATTACAAACAATGCTGCCATGAACATAGTTGAGCATATACTTTTGTTGTATGATAGGGCCTCTCTTGGGTATATTCCCAAGAGTGGTATTGCTGGATCCAGGGGTAGGTTGATTCCGAATTTCCTGAGAAAGCAAAACACTGCTTTCCAGAGTGGTTGCACAAGTTTGCATTCCCACCAGCAATGGGTGAGTGTCCCCCTTTCTCCACAACCTCTCCAGCAAAGGCTATCATTGGTGTTTTTTATTTTAGCCATTCTGACAGGTGTAAGATGGTATCTTAAAGTTGTCTTGATTTGCATTTCCCTGATCGCTAGGGAAGTTGAGCATGACCTTAAGTGTCTTTTGGCCATTTGAAGTTCTTCTGTTGAGAATTCTCTGTTCAGCTCAGTGCCCCATTTTATAATTGGATTGATTAGCCTTTTACGGTCTAGTTTCTTGATTTCTTTATATATTTTGGAGATCAGACCTTTGTCAGTTGCGGGGTTGGTGAAAATCTACTCCCAGTAAGTGGGTTGCCTTTTTGTCTTAGTGACAGTGTCCTTTGCTTTACAGAAGCTTCTCAGCCTCAGGAGGTCCCATTTATTCAATGATGCCCTTAGTGTCTGTGCTGCTGGGGTTATACACAGGAAGTGGTCTCCTGTGCCCATGTGTTGTAGAGTACTTCCCACTTCCTCTTCTATCAGGTTCAGTGTGTTCGGACTGATATTGAGGTCTTTAATCCATTTGGACTTGAGTTTTGTGCATGGTGATAGATATGGATCTATTTTCATTCTTTTACAGATTGACATCCAGTTTTGCCAGCACAATTTGTTGAAAATGCTGTCTTTTTTCCATTGTATACTTTTAGCTCCTTTATCGAAAATCAGGTGCTCATAGGTTTGTGGGTTAAAGTCAGGGTCTTCTATTCAATTCCATTGGACGACTTCTCTGTTTTTATGCCAATACCAGGCTGTTTTCAATACTGTAGCTCTATAATAGAGTTTGAAGTCAGGGATGGTAATGCCTCCAGACAATCCTTTATTGTATAAGATTGTTCTGGCTATCCTGGGTTTTTTGTTCCTCCATATAAAGTTGATTATTGTCTTCTCCAGATCTGTGAAGAATTTTGATGGGATTTTGATGGGGATTGCATTGAATCTATAGATTGCTTTTGGTAGAATTGCCATTTTTACTATGTTGATCCTCCCAATCCAAGAGCAAGGGAGGTCCTTCCATTTTCTGGTGTCTTCTTCAATTTCTTTCTTCAAAGACTTATAGTTCTTGTCGAATAGGTCTTTCACTTCCTTGGTCAGGGTTACCCCTAGATATTTTATGCTATTTGTGGCTATCGTGAAAGGTGATGCTTCTCTGATTTCCGTCTCTGTTTCCTTATCCTTAGTGTAAAGGAAGGCAACTGATTTTTTGGAGTTGATCTTGTATCCTGACACATTACTAAAGGTGTTTATCAGCTGTAGGAGTTCTTGGGTAGAATTTTTGGGGTCACTTATGTATACTATCATATCATCTGCAAATAATGAAAGCTTAACTTCTTCCTTTCCAATACAAATCCCCTTGATCTCCTTATGTTGTCTTATTGCTATTGCTAGAAATTCAAGCACTATATTGAAGAGGTATGGAGAGAGTGGACATCCTTGTCGTGTTCCTGATTTTAGTGGGATGGCTTTGAGTTTTTCTCCGTTCAATTTAATGTTAGCTGTTGGCTTGCTGTAAATAGCTTTTATTATATTTAGGTAGGATCCTTGTATCCCTATTCTCTCCAAGACCTTTATCATGAAGGGGTGTTGAACTTTGTCGAATGCTTTTTCAGCATCTAATGAAATGATCATATGATTTTTTTCTTTCAGTTTATTTATATGGTGGATTACATTGATAGATTTTCGTATGTTGAACCAGCCCTGCATCTCTGGGATGAAGCCTACTTGATCATAATGGATAATTTTTCTAATGTGTTCTTGGATTCGGTTTGCCAGTATTTTGTTGAGGATTTTTGCGTCGATGTTCATGAGTGAGATTGGCCTGTAATTCTCCTTCCTGGTTGAGTCTTTGTGTGGTTTTGGTATCAAAGTAACTGTAGCTTCATAGAAGGAGTTTGGTAATGACCCTTCTGTTTCTATATTGTGGAATACATTAAGGAGTATAGGTATTAACTCTTCTTGGAAGTTCTGGTAGAATTCCGCATTGAAACCATCTGGTCCTGGGCTTTTTTTGGTAGGGAGGTTTTTGATAACCTCTTCTAATTCTTCGCGACTAACAGGTCTGTTTAGATTGTTCACCTGGTCCTGGTTTAACTTTGGTATATGGTATTTATCTTAAAAAGTGTCCATTTCTTTTATATTTTCCAGTTTTGTGTTATACAGGCTTTTGTAGTAAGATCTAATGATTCTCTGAATTTCCTCTGTGTCTGTGGTTATGTCCCCCTTTTCATTTCTGATCTTATTTATTTGTGTGTTCTTTCTCTGTCGTTTAATTAGTTTGGATAGGGGTTTATCGATCTTGTTGACTTTCTCCAAGAACCAGCTTTTTGTTTCATTGATTCTTTGGACTGTTTTCTGTGTTTCTATTTTGTTGATTTCGGCCCTCAGTTTTATTATTTCCAATCTTCTACTTCTCCTGGGCGCGTCTGCTTCTTTTTTTTCTAGAGCTTTCAGGTGTGTTGTTAAGTCCCCAATGTATGCATTTTCCGTTTTCTTTAAGTGGGCACTTAGTGCTATGAACTTTCCTCTTAGCACTGCTTTCATTGTGTCCCACAGGTTTGAGTATGTTGTCTCTTTATTTTCATTAAATTCAAGGAAGACTTTAATTTCTTTCTTAATTTCTTCCTTGACCCAGGTGTGGTTCAGTAGTTGACAGTTCAGTTTCCATGAGTTTGTCGGCTTTCTGTGGGTAGCATTGTTGTTGCCTTCTAACTTTAATCCATGGTGATCAGATAGGACACAGGTGGACACTGATATTTTTTTGTATCTGTGGAGGTTTCCTTTGTTTCCAAGTATGTGGTCAATTTTTGAGAAGGTTCCATGAGCTGCAGAGAAGAAGGTATATTCTTTCCTATTTGGGTGGAATGTTCTATAGATGTCTGTTAAGTCCATTTGCTTCATTACCTCCAATAATTCTCTTAATTCTCTATTAGGTTTCTGTCTGATTGACCTGTCCCTTGTAGAGAGAGGTGTGTTGAAGTCTCCTACTACTAGTGTATGTGGTTTGATGTCTGCTTTGAGTTCTAGTAATATTTCTTTTACATAACTAGGTGCTTTTATATTGGGGGCGTAGATATTCAGAATTGAGACGTCATCCTGATGAATTGTTCCTGTTATGAGTATAAAGTGACCATCTCGGTCTCTTCTGATTGATTTTAGTTTGAAGTCAGTTTTGTTAGAAATTAATATGGCCACACCTGCTTTTTTCTTAGGACCATTTGCTTGAAACACCTTTTCCCAACCCTTTACTCTGAGTAGGTGCCTGTCTTTGTGGTTGAGATATGTTTCTTGCAAACAGCAGAATGTTGGATCCTGTTTTCATATCCAATCTTTTAGCCTGTGCCTTTTTATAGGTGAATTGAGCCCATTAATATTAAGTGATATTAATGAACAGTGGTTGTTTACTCCGGTTATTCTTATTGCTTTTGGTTGTAGAGATTGTATGTCTCCCTTCTTTGAGATGTGCTGGTGAAGAGTCACTAGATGCCTGGGTTATTGTAGGCAGTGTTGGCAGTGTTGGATTCCTTGGGTTGTGGTTTTCCTTCTATTACTTTCTGTAGGGCTGGATTTGTGGCTACGTATTGTTTAAATTTATTCTTATCCTGGAATGTCTTGATTTCTCCATTTATAGTGAACGAAAGCTTGGCTGGGTATAGTAGTCTGGGCTTGCATCCATGGTCTCTTAGCTTCTGCAGAACATCTATCCAGGACCTTCTTGCTTTCATAGTTTCCATAGAGAAGTCAGGTGTAAGTCTGATCGGTTTACCTTTATAAGTTACTTGCCCTTTTTCCTTGCAGCTCTTAATATTCTTTCTTTAACCTGTATATTTTGTGTTTTGATTATTATATGGCGAGGAGATGTTTTTCTTTGATCCAGTCTGTTTGGTGTTCTGTATGCTTCTTGAATATTTAAATGAATATCTTTCTTTAAGTTGGGAAAGTTTTCTTCCATAATTTTGTTGAATATATTTTCTGGGCTTTGAGCTGTGACTCTTCTCCTTCATCTATACCTATTATTCTTAAGTTTGGTTTTTTTTATTGTGTCCCATATTTCCTGAATGTTTTGTGTTGATAATTTGTTGGTTTTGCTGTTTTCTTTGATCTGTTCGTTTATTTTCTCTATGGTGTCTTCAGCATCTGAGATTCTTTCTTCTCTCTCTTGTATTCTATTGATTATGCTTGTTTCTGTAGACTCTGCTCATTGACCTAGATTTTCCATATCCGGCTGGTTTGTATTTTCTTCCTTGCCTTCATTTCAGTTTTCAATTCTTGAACTGTTTCCATTACCTGTTTGATCGTTTTATCTTGGTTTCCCAGGGTATCATGTACATATTTACTCATTTCTTCAAACTTTTTGTTATACTTCTCATCCATTTCTATAAGGGCATTTTTTACATGTTGTTTAAGGGACTCTATTGCGTTCATAAAGTCAATTTTTTCCACTTCTTCTGTGTTAGATTGTTCAAATACTTCTGTTGTAAGATCCTTGGGTTCTGGTGTTTTCATGTTGTTTTTCAGATTATTAGGTGAGTTCTTGCCTTGGCGTCTGCCCATCTCCTCCTATTAATCCTATCTAATAGGTCTTTTAAAAACCGGATCAGGTTTCCCTGCTGGCCCAGGGCTCCGCTTACAAAATGCCCTCGCTCTGTTTCCTGGTTTCTGCCGCAGGCCAAGAACCCTCTCACCCCTCCGAAGGGTCTTCCGGACCGGACCAGGCCCCCGTTTGCCAGTGACCTGGCCAAACAAAGGCCTACCTCTTTGATTTGATTGTAGTAGGGCGATCTGCTCTCCTTATTGCCCGCCTGACTCTGCTGCTTGCGTCTGCTGCCGCGCTGGTCTCCCAAAGCCTCTTCCTGAATGCGGCGTCGCTCCGCCGCGTCTGGCCGCCGCCGCCCCGCCGCGTCTGGCCGCCGCCGCCCCGCCGCGTCTGGCCGCCGCCGCCCCGCCGCGTCTGGCCGCCGCCGCCCCGCCGCGTCTGGCCGCCGCCGCCCCGCCGCGTCTGGCCGCCGCCGCTCCGCCTCTGTGCGTCTGGCCGCCGCCGCTCCGCCTCTGTGTGTCTGGCCGCCACCGCTCCGCCACTCTGAATTCTTCTCTTTTGAGAACAAAAAGAATCAAATGAACAAATGAATGAAAGAAAGACAGACAGAAAGAAGAAAGGAAGGAAGGAAGGAAGGAAGGAAGGAAGGAAGGAAGAAAGGAAGGAAGGAAGAGACTGCTCCTAAAGTCAAGACCAGAGAAAAAGAGAGACCCTCTCCACTTAAAAAGAAAAACCAGTGAGGTAACTGGAAGTAGGATTCAGGAGACCGGAATTAGGTTGGGTAGTATCACCCAAAGGTTGGCAAAGCAGCCAACCCCTAGAGAGACCTTTTAACCTCTACCAAGTGTTCATACTCAAAGGGCAAGGTCCTGTCACCACGAATCCTCAGACTCCACACTCCAGTGAGTGCCTGTCTCTTCTCATTTATATTCCTCACTCTGTGCAGAATGTTGCTCCTGTCTCCAACAAAGTGTTGGGATTAAAAGAGTGTGATCCCAAACACTGAGATTAAAGGTGTAAACCACCACCCCCTGGATCTGTTTCTGGATCAATTTTGGATAGCCCAGGATAGCCTGGAACACACAGAGATTTGCCTGCCTCTCTATTCCAAGTCCTGGGATTAAAGGGGTGTGCTGCCACCACCCCCTTGTCCTGTATAGCTGAAGAGTGTGGCTGCTTTGCCCGCTGATCTTCAGGCAAGATTTATTCATTTAAACACAAATATACCATTATACAGAGGCCATGGCAGGAATGCTGCTTACTGCCTTGCTTTCCATGGCTTACTCGGCTTCCCTGTTATACACCCTACCACCACCTGCCTGCTGAAGTTTCTTTATACAAGACTTGGGGCCGGTGTCATTAGACTGTCACCTGAGATTCCAGCTTCTCGTTGAGACTTTTCCTTTTCAGCTGTGTGATATTCTGTCCCAGTTACATGTGGTTCTGTAGCCTCTGGAGACTCTAGAGTACCGAGAGTGTAGAAGGTCGACTGACAGGCAGGCACTTCCATCTGTTCGACTTCAGAGAAAGCCTCCATCTTCCATGCTGCAATCAGACATTTCTGTGGTGTCGCTGCTCTGCACCTGTAAGTAATCCCTCATCCGTTAGCTGTAAGTTTTCAACTCTGGCTCACCAAGTTGGGTTTTGGTGGAATAATACCTTGGTCTGTTGGAGGCCTAGATGATTTGGGAAACAGTAAACTCTCAGGGTTTAAGTCAATAATTTTAGAATATACCCATTTTTTTTAGTACATGCACTTTTTTTAGTACATCAACTTGTATCCCAACTAAACACTTCATCCTATGTGAGGAAATAGCTCAGTTAGCAAGGGGCTCTCTTTGCAAGCATGAGGACACAAATTCAACTGCCAGAATCTAAATAAAAACTCTAGTTCTGGTAGCCTGTACTTGAAATCCCAGCACAAAACTGTGCAGATGTAATGATCCTGGGGTTTACTGGTGAGAAGGCTTACCCTATTTTGTGAGCTTCAGGCCAATGAAAGACTGTGTCTCAGAAAAAAGAAGTGGATAGCACGTGAGAAAACACACCCAAAGCTGTCCTTAGGCATCTAGCACAAGTGTGCACAGATACCCACACCCACATCAACCCACCGAACTCCCACACACACACACGCATACTTACACACACACACCTACATTTGATCACCTGGTGTGAAGATTCTCTTTTCTGGATAGCCTGTGAAATCATACTAGGAGCTTACATACCCCACACACCAATACAACCTGACAACATCCTCCGCCACCACACACAGAGGGATGGAGAGAGAGAGAGTGAATTATGGACCTTATGCCCAAAGGCTAATTTGATTAGCCTGGAAGGAGGTCCAGGTATCAGTACTAAGAAATCAGGTGGTACTAACCAACCTAATCCCAGCTTCCTGAATCTTACTTTTAGTTACCTCACCGGTTTTCTTACTAAGTGCAGAGGATCTCTATTTCTCTGTGGTCTTGACTTTAACAGCAGTTTCCTTCATCTTTCTGACTGTCCTTCTTTCATTCATTTGTTCATTTGATCCACTTGTTCTCAAAAGGGAATAATTCTGATAGGATGCAGTAGTTGGTCAAGTACTCAAGAGTGTAAGCAGAGCAATTATAGAGGCAAAGCAAACTGGCCAAGTTGAGATACAGCAACCTAGATTCTAGTAGGCCCAGGGCCTAAATTTCTCTTCTCACTTTCCATCTCTTTTATGTCCTCCCCTAGAATGGATACTTCTAGGAAAAGTGTGTGCTTTTCTCAGAAGCCCAGCTTATCTAGAATTCAATCTGTTATATGTAAGTTCGTGTATAAGATGCAAGAATATGTATAGAAGTTTAAGAAACAGCTGATGTTTGCCAGGCATGGTGGTGCACGCCTTCAATCCCAGTACTTTGGAGGCAGAGGTAGATGAATCTCTGAGTTTGTGGACATTCTGGTTTATAGAAAAATTCCAGGACAGCCAGGGCTACACAGAGAAACTCATATACACAAGAAGGAAAAAAGGAAGGAAGGAAGGAAGGAAAGAAAGAAAAGACAAGAAAAGACGAAGGAAAGTTTACTAGTGGAAAAGGTTAGAGCATTCTGCATGACACCCTACAGGGGAAGTATTGAGGCTGTTTTAATCTGATCCAGCTAATATGAAGCACCATCCCCCATTTTTGATCATATCCTGTTTGGCCCTTCTTGACTCTCCCAATGCCTTTCTTCTACTTGACCCAAGTTAGGCCACCACCATTATCTGATATATATAGTTTGGGCGGAGGAATCATTTCTTAGGCTTTTATAGAAAACTAAACGTGAGAGTGTTGCATCCTTCCCTCCTGTCTTTACCTCAGTGGAGTCACCTTTGGGAAGAGCATGTGCACATTACACCTTGATGAGGCTTCCATAAGAAGTTCTTCTCTGAAGTAGATCACCTCCGTCATGCTTACAGAGAACATCAAGTTCTTCATGTTGTATATTGTTCATTTTATAAAAGCTCCCTCCAGAAATGGAAGCCTCACAGACATGTTGGCAGTACTAGTTATTTGTTGACCTACCACAGTGTCTACTGAGAGGGAATCCTCTAATGAGAAACTGCCTGCATCAGATTAGGAGGTTGGTCTTTAAGCACATCTGTGTGTGGTTTCCTTGATTATTAACTCACATAAGAGGTCCCGACCACTGTAGGCAATACCATTCCTAGGGAGGAGGCTCTGGGTTAGATAAAAGTCCCAGGGAAGCATGAGCCTGTGAGCAAGGCAGAGAAGGGACAAAGAAACAGTGCTCTTCCTTCCAGGCTTCCCTCCTCGATGTTCCTGCCTTGAGTTCCTGCCCGCATTTCCCCAGTGATGAACTGTGACTTGGAAGCCTGTGCAAATAAACCCTTTCTTCTCTAAGCTGATTTTGTGTTGGAGTGTTTTATAACAGCACCAGAAACTGCTACTGTGGCCCACCCTGTTGGCAGGCACGGACAAGCGAAGGCACATGCCGGACTAGTCTGGGCTCCATAATGAAACATTGAATCACAAATTAAAGCCAAAACCATAATGATAACCACAAAATGAAAGTGTAAATCCACTCTTAGGAATACAGGTGGCTGAACAACAGTATTCTGCTGTGTCATGGTAGGCCAATGCCTGTGTCTAATGTTCATTCTCTCCTCTCAGAGCCACCAAAGTCCTCCTTTCTCTTGGGCTTTCTAATACTACTGCAGGTGTGAGATTAATTGATCTACCATGCCTTCCTTTAGAGGGACCATGAAATTGATTTTTCATGTGTGTGGAAAGAGTGAGAGAGGAGGAAACCTCATTTGTATTCATGGATAGCAGGAAATCCCAAGACCACGTATTAAAAAGATGGCCACTCCCCTCCATACACTTGAGGTGCTAGCATATCAAGCATGACGGGTTTTATTCGAAAAGCTGTGACTTTCTCATCAGTGACCTTGGACCCTCGAAGAGAGTGGTGGCATTTTCGATTGGTATGATAGAATTAACCAGACCAGCTCAAACCAACAAATATAAGTTAATAATTGCAAACGGAGATACTCACAGGGCCTGGGTAAATGTTCAGATGTCCAAAATGGGTTTGGCAAGCACAGTGCAAAGAGAGCAAGTGCACCTGGATTCCCAGATTTTCTTTCCTGGCCCAGGATGCCACACTCTAGCCAAATGTGATTGGCTGAGCTTCCCCATCTTCTCCCCCTTTTGTCTAAACAAGATCAAATCACACCCAATACAACTATATACAATAGGAACAGATACCAAATATGAAATTACAAGCAACAAACAATATTAAGAAACACATAACTAAAGTTTTACTAATCATTTTATTTCAAGGAGTATAAATAACTTATTGAAATTAAGTTTAGCTAAATCGTGAGGAGGGTAACTACAATTCTCTAATCTTCAACTCCATCAAAATTCTGAGAAGGGAAGTAATATTATTTGAGCAACCAGGAAGTACAAATGAGAAACTTCCAAAATGTGCCAAATGATAGAGACAACTGATGACCTGAGCAATCACCCAAAGTCTTATTTGCAATGTTGAGGCAACCAACTTTGGCTAAGGCCTAACGTAACTGACATACCATTTTGAAAGGCAAGAAACTTTTCAGAACTATCTTACCCTGTCTTGGCAGGATATGACAATCCTGTTTTTATCCATTTATGGATACCCTGTAGATCTGTCAGTGGTCAAGGAAAGGCTTTTCTTGACCCAAAGGCCAGTTCTGCCAAGAAGTAGACAAGCTCCAAGTGGCATGTCTTTGGTGCTCAACATTCTCTCGGGAGTACAACGGTGTTGCCAGGAGTGATTGTGTATCACTACCACGGAACTCTAGGTTAGATTAAAGGCCATTTTCTACAGCTCTTTGAAGAGGTTGAAGATTCTGCTATCTTTACTAAATATAATCTCTATATATCTAAAGAACCTGATTAGCCTAAACATAAATAGCATAAACATAGATGACTATTGACCTATAATTCTCGATGCCTATCTAACTTAAAGAATAAGAGAATTAACAACTGTGTAATAAAATGAAGACAATGACCTCGAAATGTAAACAATATATATCATTACATAAACACTATATAAGTAACTTAATCAGAGGTAGAAATTTACATTGCAACATGGTAGATATATATATATATATGTCAATACAATATATATATCAATACATAAAAATGAGTTAAACAGAGGTAGCAGACTCACATACAGTATTAAATATAATTTAACTTTATATCAATATACAAGAATCGATACCAATATAATTTTCTAAAAACAATAACTCACAAACACCAATCTATTATCCTATCACCAATTTTCCCTCTTTTTTTTCAAGAATACCCATGAGCCTATGAAATAATTCCCCCATCCCTCAACCATATACCAATTATAACCAACCCCAAAAGGATGTCCCTAAACCTGAAGGAAAACTCTGCTGGGAGAGGGGACGTTATCCCCTAAAATTGCTTCCAGCTGTCATGGGGGTGACGTTCTTCTTAGGGGTTCCTGTGAAAGTAAATATGATAAAATTTCGAGATTAGTATTTGGTCTGGGAAAATTGCAAATAGTGTCTGAGAGTTTTGAGGAGGTCTGGCCAGGGTGTTGTAAAAGGTGTGTACCATTAGGAACTTTCTTGTGCAGTTGGTACCAAAAATCAGGTCTTGTAGTAGCAATATCAACATGATGATGTCTTATTAGCCAGGTGGAGTCGATATTGTTTGTGCCCATCTTTTTCTTGGAAACTTAAAAGTTCACGGCAGGAAAATTTATTATTTCTTCTGGGAAACTAAGCATTATATATAAAGACATATACAGACATATATATTCAATGAAAGGTATAATAAAGACAGAAACAGATATGAGGAAAGGCAAAGAAAGTTTATAAATTATTATTATTATTATTATTATTATGTCCCATATCATGGCTCTTGACATGAGACAGAAACTCTGGGATATCTCTTATGAACAGGCTTGGAATTGGAGAGGGACTGAGCCAGAGTCCAACTACAAAACCAGCTCTCTATATTTATAAATAAATGCACATTAACATATAATTTAAAAATATACACATAAACATATAATTTAAAAATATGTTTATTATAATTTATTTACTGAACCTATTCAGTTTTCTTGCTGATCCTTATTGGGTTGTAAATAGTTTCCATTTGTCAGTATTCAAACATCGAAGGTCCTTTGAATTCTTTGAAGATGAGTGTTTTCCTGCGGAGATAAGCAGAGATCCCTGACCCCATCTTATATGTTGTTCTTACCATCAATATGATTATCATCATTGTGGATGAGCTGTCATTTCTTCTTTCCAAGAGATTCCTCCTCTTCAAACTGAACCTTTATTTATTTTGATGGTACCCAAAAGTCTTCTTCTCTTGTAAAAACATGAGCTAAACCACTTCCCCAACGCAGAACATATCCTGGCTTCCATTGTGGGGTCAGCATAACCTTGAAATAAACTGGTTGATTTAATTATGCAGACTTTTCCGTTATTCAATGTCTTTTTGCGGACATTGTCCCCTTCTCAGTAGCGTAGAAAAAATCAAGGTTAATAAAGCATTATGAGTGAGCAGAGCTGGCGTGCAGGCCAGATGGAGGGGAGCCAATGGCAGTTTGCTCTGAACAGGTGAGGTCCAGACCTGAGGAAAAACCGAGCACATAGCACCAAGTGCAGCCTGCAGGCACAAGCTCATGGCTCTTAGGTGCCCTCACTCTCGGCTGGGATGTGGGAGAAAGCTGACTGCAGGAAGGGCATGAGATGGTGCGGATATCAATGAAGGAATGGATGTGGTGTGGCCTCATCTGGCCAGAGCCTTAAAGGGCTCTAAAAAGCTCCAAGGACGGGCACCAAGTGATGGTGCATTTGATTGGCATGCTAGAATTATTCAGAACAGCTGAAAACAACAGATACAATTTAATAATTGAAAATGGGGAAACTCACACAACCTGGGTAAAGGTTCCCATGTCCAAAACAGGTCTGAAGAACACCATGCAAAGAGAGACAAAGAGAGCTAATTCACTGGGATTCCCAGGTTTTCTTCCATGGCCCCAGGCAGCTGCACCCTAGCCAAATGTGATTGGCTGAGCTTCCCCATTCAGAGAGCAACTTCCTCTAAAGGGGGGTGACAGAAAAAGTTAACTCAGTCTCTTATCCACTGAAAACATTCTTCATGGTTGAAGGTGACGTAGATGTTTTCAGAAAGAAAGAATAGTAAGAGTCCTGAGAACAAGCAGAAATACACAAATATAAACAATCAGAAATTCTTCAGGCTTAAGAAAAAGAATACCAGAAACAACAACATCCTTTGCTGCAAATAAAGACCATTAGAAAACTTGAATGTCTTCTTAAAGCCAAGCTCTCTATTTCTACTTTTTTCCTTTAAAATACACACAGGGCCTGGCAAGATGGCCCAGTTCCAAGAGATGCTTTTGCGGAGCAGGATGGCCTGAGTTTGCTTGCTTGGGTACAGTAAAAAGAAAGAAGTGACTCCTATACGTAGCCTGCTACCTCCACGTGTATATTGTGACACACATGCATAAATACATGCACACAGATGAAATATAAAATATATGTGAATACTTAAAAGCAAATGATGATATTTTATGGGTGTTTAACACATATGCATGTGGATTATCTATAAGGTATTGTAGAATAAAGAGCTCTAAAAAACAGCAAATGTATTTCTATTGCTAAATATTTTACTTTTAATATATGATTTCACCCTGCAACCCATACTGTACTGAACCTCACCATGTGTCCCCGGCTGGCCTCAAACTCATGTCAAACCCTTTGCTTCCACTTCCAGAGCCCTGGGATTACAGGAATGAGGCAACACACCTACCATCAGAATTTACTTTCTGGAGAAAGGGGTCAAAAAGCAATACTGTGTAGACTATAAAATAGTAAGGACATATAAGTTATAATCACTAAAACATATCAGAAAGGCTGATGAGTAATTTTAGAGTTCTAAAGCTAAAACATTAGAAATAAGAATTAGAGAAACAAAATATGAGGTGGATAAGAGTGCAAATGATAGAATAGAACGTCACAACAGAAACATTAGATATTAATGGATCAAACACAACAAATAAAGGATAAATATTTTCTGAACAGATACAAAAGCAAGCACATTAATAACTTATCAGTAAGATAGAGAGTTTAAGAAGTGTTTGTGGGCTGGGAGGATGGCACAGCAGTTAGCATCACTGACTGTTCTTCCAGAGGACCAGGGTTCAATTCCCAGCACCCACATGGCAGCTGGCTGTCACTAAAATACCAGGGGACCTGGCACAGGTACACAGGCCTGTATCATGCAGGCCAAACACTAACACACGTAAAATAAAAATAAGTAATTCTCTTTAAATTGAAGAAAAAGATGCTGTCGACAGTTGTGAACCTGTCACTGGCTTTAGAATCATTTACTGCTAGTTGCTGGGAACAGCTTCTGTTCTCAGTTTAGGTTAGTCTACTTAGATTGTTGGTGGGGTTTGCAAGTCTCCTCTTTGAGCACTTAGCCCCCACAGGTGGCACTGTTGGAGGACTATGGGGAGCATCCCAGGCCTGTACCATGAGGGCAGGGCTTTTGAAGGCTTTTACACTTAGCACTCACTGAATCTGATCTGTAAGCTTTGCATCCTGTCCATTGCCAAATGAGGAGTCTCCACCTTGTGCTGCGGTCCCCATTAACAGCACTGTGATGGCATTGTGTGACACTTTTCCTGGGTAGGGAACCCATGTCAGACCAAATTGTGGGTGAGGAGTTTACAGAAACAGGGGTGATTCTAAAGCACTTGTATCACTAAAAGCCCACTCTCTCATGGGTGAGGACACACGGAGTCTGCATCTATCTGAATCTCTGGAGGTGGTGGATGACTCCAAAGAAACATCGTTCTCCAGACCCACCAGAACTGATTCACATAGGACCTCACAGAGACTGTGAGATCACTCACGATATCTGAAGGAGCTCAAGCTAGATAAAATTTCAACATGGAAGGGTGGAAGTGGCCACAAAGCCCTAGACCTAGCCAAGTAGCTATTTGTGATTGATAGCTGCTTGGAGAGGGAAAACAATTTTCTCAATGAAGTGACACTGGGTATAGCAAACCCAGCACAGAACAGGCCCCATGCCCAGTTGCTTCCAGTATAACTAGGATGCCATGGTTTTGTTTTTGACTTATAAAAAGACTGTTTTGTTTGTTTTAAGCAAAAGAAAGAGCATAATGTTAAGTTGGGAAAAGTTAGGGAAGGGAGAAAATATGATAAAAATGAATGAAAAGTTTAAAAATAATAAAAAATGAAAAGTAAAATATATATGTTGAGGCAAGTCTGAGGGGATGGCTCTTGCAAAAGACCTGACTTCAGTTGCAGACACCAAATGGTGACTCACAATTGCCTGTTATCTAGTTCCAAGCAATCTGACACCATCTTATGACCTATGTGGGCAAATCCACAAACACACACAGAGATAAAATATCCCTACACATAAAATTAAAATAAACAAAACCTGAAATAATATGATACAACTATTGGTTTCGATAGAGCTCTTAGTCATAGGACCTGAGTTCAGTTTGCAGAACCTACTAAGAGCCATCTGTAATGTGAGGCCACCCTGGGCTATTAAGCCCATGTAAAATAGCAAGACATACACACGCACACACACACTCACTCACATAAACACACACAAACATATTCTCCACATATCTGTACATTTATATATTTACTTCACTATTAGTGTGATTCCCTATCATAAGTATTGTTGCCATCCACATTGTACACAAGAAACGAAAGGCCCAGAGAGGCTGAATAAGTAGCTCCCAAGTCACAGAGCAACTAAGATGTTACCCATGATTTAGTCATCCCTCCTAGTCATCCTGATCATTGTGAGGTCAGGAGGCAACCTGGGCCCTCAGTGTTTAACCATATGAAGGAGGCAATAGATACAGGAAACTAAGAAACACCCAAGATGGCACATTCATGGTTCATGTCCTAGGATCCGGCAACTACTCAGTCTCAGCTCTATGATTAGGAAAAGGACCAGAAAGTCAAGGCAGGAGATCCCAGGTGGGCCAGACACTGGTTGTCAGACTTTATTCACTGGAAGGTGTATATGAAAGAGAGAGATGAGTGTGTGAGGAGAAAGTATGCGGACACTTGTTTGTCTGCCTCCCTAATTTCCTGAAGTGAACCAGAACAAAATCGACCTTTGTTTGGAAATGTTGGCCCAGCCTGAAGAGATCAGAAAAGCTTCTCGCCAATATCTCTGTCGACAAGCAGAAAATGAAAGTGTAAATCCACTCTTAGGAATACAGGTCACTGACCAACAGTATTCTGCTATATCATGTTATGCCAATGCCTGTTTCTGATGTTCATTCTCTACTCTGAGAGCCATTGAAGTCCTCCCGTCTCTTGGGCTTTCTCTAATACTAATGCAGTATGAGATGAATTGATCTACCATGACTTTCTTTAAAGGGAGCATGGAATTGATTTTTCATGTGTGTGAAAACAGTGAGAGAGGAGGAAACCTCATTTGTATACAGGAATAGCCGGAAATCCCAAGACCACGTATTGAAAAGATGGCCAATCCCCTCCATACACTTGAGGTGGTAGAATTATCACACAAGACATGTCTTATTTAAAAAGCTGTGACGTTTTCATCATTGACATTGGAGGCTATTAGCGACTGGTGGTATATTCGCCTGGTATGCTAGGATTAATCAGAACAGCTCAAATCAACAGATATAATTTAATAATTGAAAACGGGAAAAGTCAACACTACCGGGGTAAAGGTTCCCATGTCCAAAACCAGTCTGTGAACACTGTTCTAAGAGAGCCAAAGGGAGCAAGGGCACCTGGATTCCTAGGTTTTCTTCCCTGGCCCCAGGCAGCCACACCCTAGTCAAATGTGATTGGCTGAGCTTCCCACCAAGAGAGCAACTTCCTCTAAAATGTGGTGACAGAAAAAGTTAACTCAGTCTTTATCCATTGATAACATTCTTCCTGCCTGAAGGTGATGTAGATGATTTCAAAAAGAAAGAAATGAAAGAGTCCTGGGAACAAGTAGAAGTATGCAAATATAAACAGTCAGAAATTATTCAGGTTGCAGAAAAAGAATACCACAGATAACAATATCTTTTTGTGCAAATTAAGCCCATCAGAAGGCTTGAATGTCATCTTAATACCAAGTTCCCTATCTCCACTTTTTCCTTTAAAATACACACAGGGCCTGGAAAGATGGCTCAGTGCCTACAGATGCTTGTGCCCACCATGATGGCCTCAGTTTTCCTCCCTGTGTACACTGAAGAAAGAACTGACTTCTAAAAGTTGCCTGCTACCTCCACGTGTATACTGAGACACAAAAGCATAAACACATGTGCACAAAATGTAAAATATATTAAATGCTTAAAGGCAAATAATGATATTTTTTAGGTATTTTTAACATATATGCACATGAATTAACTACAGTGTATTATAGAAAAAAGATCACTAGAAAATGGCAAAATAGTTTCTATTGTTAAAAAGTTTTACTTTTGAAATACGATCTTACCGTGTAACCCATACTGGCATGAACCTCACTATCTGGCCCCAGCTGGCCTCAAACTCATGTCAAACCCTTGGCTTCCACTTCTTGAGTCCTGGGATTACAGGTGTGAGGCACCACACCTACCATCAGGATTTATTGTCTGGGGAAGGGACAAAAAGCAATAATGTGTAGACTATAAAATAGTAAGGACATATAATTTATAATCTCTATAACATATCAGAAAGGCTGATGAGAAATTATAGAGTTCTAAAGCTAAAACATTAACAATAAGAATTAGAGAAACAAAATATGAGGGGTAAGAGTGCAAATGACACAGAGTAGAACGTCACAACAGATACATTAGCTATTAATGCATCAAACACTGCAAATAGAGGATAAATATTTTCTGAGCAGATGCAAAAGCAAAAACATTAATACCTTGTCTGTAAGCTAGAGAGTTTAAGAAGTGTATGCCAATGCCTGTCTCTGATGTTCATACTCTCCTCTCAGAGTCATCGAAGTCCTCCTGTTGCTTGGGCTTTCTCTAATACTAGTGCAGTATGAGATGAATTGATCTACCATGATTTCCTTTAAAGGGACCAAGGAATTGATTTTTCATGTGTGTGGAAAAGTGAGAGAGGAGGAAAGGCTAATTTGTATACATGGATAGCCGGAAATACTAAGCCCACGTATTGAAAAGGTGCACAATCCCCTTCATACACTTGAGGTGCTAGCATATCAAGCATGACGGGTTTTATTTAAAAAGCTGTGACTTTCTCATCAGTGACCTTGGACCCTAGAAGAGAGTGGTGGCATATTCCACCGGTACGCTAGAATTAAACAGACCAGCTTAAAACAACAGATATAATTTAATAATCGAAAACGGGGAAACTCAAACGACCGGGTAAAGGTTCCTATGTCCAAAACAGGTCTGGAGAACACAGCAAGAAGAGTGCAAAAGACAGCAAGGGTAGCTGGATTCCCAGGTTTTCTTCTCTGGCCCTAGGCAGCCACACCCTAGTCAAATCTGATTGGCTGAGTTTCCCCATCAAGAGAGCAACTTCCTCTAAAAGGTAGTGACAGAAAAAGTTACTCAGTCTCTTATTTAGACCCAAAAAGAGGAACATGGGATGTACTCACTCATATTTGGTTTCTAGCCATAAATAAAAGACATTGAGCTTATAATGCATGTTCCTAGAGAAGCTAAATAAGAAGGTGAACCCAAAGACAAACACATAGGCATCCTCATGAATATTAACCTTCATCAGGTGATGAAAGGAGACAGAGACAGAGGAGCACAAGACAGAAATCTCAATGTCCAAATCAGGAGCAGAAGGAGACGGAGCACGAGCAAGGAACTCAGGACCGCGAGGGGTGCACCCACACACTGAGACAATGGGGATGTTCTATCGGGAACTCACCAAGGCCAGCTGGCCTGGGTCTGAAAAAGAATGGGATAAATCCGGACTAGCTGAACATAGAGGACAATGAGGAATACTGAGAACTCAAGAACAATCGCAGTGGGTTTTTGATCTTACTGCATGTACTGGCTTTGGGGGAGCCTAGGCAGTTTGGATGCTCACCTTAGGAGACATGGATAGAAGTGGGCGGTCCTTGGGCTTCCCACAGGTCAGGGAACCCTGATTGCTCTTCGAGCAGATGAGGGAGGGTGACTTGATCGGGGGAGGGGGAGGGAAATGAGAGGCAGTTGCGGGGAGGAGGCAGAAATCCTTAATAAATGAATAAATTAAAAAAATAAAAATAAAGCCATGCATGAATCTCTAAAAGGCTCTCAAGAATGATGCTGTGTCTAGTCTGGAGAGGGTTTCTCTGTACCCATTAATTATCCATTCATTCAATCATTTTTTAATAAAATACCAATTCTGTAAAAAAAAAAAAAGAAAAGAAAAGAAAACATTCTTCATGCCTGAAGGTGACAGAGATGTTTTCAAAAGAAAGAAAAGTAAGAGTCCTGGTAACAAGCACATATACACAAATATAAACAATCAGAAATTCTTCAAGTTGAAGAAAAAGTATACCAGAAACAAGAAAATCCTATGGTGCAAATAAAGAACATCAGAAGGCTTAATGTCATCTTAATACCAAGTTCCCTATTTCCAATTTTTTCCTATAAAATACACAAGGGCCTCGAAGATGGCCAAGTGTGTACAGATGCTTGAGTCCACCATGATGGCCTGAGTTTGCCTCCGTGGGTACACTGTAAAGGGAGAACTGACTCCTAAAATTTGACTGCTACCACCACGTGTATATTGTGACACACATGCATAAATACATATGCACAAAATGTAAAATATATGTGAATGTTTAAAAGCAAGTTTTGATATTTTAGGTATGTTTAACATGTATCCATATGAATTAACTATAATATATTTTAGAATAAAGAGCCCTAGAAAATGCCAAATGTCTTTCTCTTGTTAAAAAGTTTTACTTTTGAAATATGATCTCACCCTGTCTCCCATACTGGACTGAACCACACTATGTGGCCCCGGCTGGCCTCAAATTTATATGAAATCCTCTTGAGTCCTGGGATTCAAATCTACCAACAGGATTTACTTTCTGGAGAAAGGGGTCAAAAAGCAATACTGTGCACACTATAAAATAGTAAGGACATATAATTTATAATCTCTAAAACATATCAGAAAGCCTGATGAGAAATTATAGAGTTCTAAAGCTAAAACATTAACAATAAGATTAGAGAAACAAAATATGAGGGATAAGAGTGCAAATGACACAGAGTAGAACGTCACAACAGATACATTAGATATTAATGGATCAAACACTGCAAATAAAGGATAAATATTTTCTGAACAGTTACAAAAGCAAGAACAATAATATCTTATTTGTAGGATAGAGAGTTTAATAAGTGTGTTTGAGGGCTGGGAGGATGGCTCAGCAATTAGCATCACTGTCTACTCTTCCAGGGGACCCAGGTTCAATTCCCAGCACCCACATGGCAGCTCGCAATTTGCAGTGACATGAGGAGTCTCCACCATGTACCGCGGTCACCATCAACAGCACCATCGTGGCATTGTGTGACATTATTACTGGGTAGGGAACCCATGCCAAACCAAACTGTAAATGAAGAGTTTACACAAACAGGGGTGACTCTAAAGCACTTGCATCACTAAAAGCCCACTCTGTCATGGGTGATGACTCACAAAGTCTGCATCTATCTGAATCTCCGGAGGTGGTGGATGACTCCAAAGGAACATCATTCTCCAGACCCAAGAGAGCTGATGCACATAGGACCTCACAGAGACTGTGAGATCACTCATGAGATCTGAAGGAGCTCAAGCCAGATAAAATCCCAGCATGGAGGAGGGGAATTGGCCTCAAAACCCTACACCTAGCAAGTAGCTGTTTCAATGGATAGCTGCTTTCTCAATGGAGTAACACTGGGTATGGCAAACAAACCCGAGAACAGGCCACATGCACAGTAGTTTCCAGTATAAATAGGACTCCATGGTTTTGTTGTTGACTTATAAAAGGACTGTTTGTTTGTTTTAAGCAAGAGAAAGAGCATAATGTTAAGTTGGGAGGAGTTGGGGAAAGGGGAAAATAAATGTAAAATTTAGAAATAAAGAAAAATTAAAAGTAAAATCTATATGATGAGGAGGCGCTGAGGAGATGGCTCTTGCAGAGGACCTGACTTCATTGCCAAGACCCCAAATGGTGGCTCACAACTGCATGTTATTCCAGTTCCATGGGATATGACAGCGTCTTATGACCTCAGTGGGCAAATCCACAGACACCCACTCAGGGAAAATATCCATACATATAAAATTAAAATAAACAAAAGCTAAAATAATAATAAGATATATCTTTTGATCTGGATAGTGCCCTTAGCCAGAGGACCTGAGATCAGTTTGCAGAAACTACTAACAGCCATCTGTGACTGTGAGGCCACCCTGGGCTATTTAACCAAGGTTACATAGCAAGACATACATATGCACAAACACACAAACACACAAACACACACACACACACACACACGTTCTCCACATAGTCTGTACATTTATATATTTATTCACCATTAGAGTAACTCCATATCATAAGTATTGTTGCCATCCACGTTTCCACAGGAAACTGAGAAACACCCAAAATGGGCACATTCACGGCTCACTTCCTAGACTCTGGAAAATACTAACTCTCAGCTCTATGATTTGGAAAAAAATCAGAAAGTCAAGACAGGGGATACCAGGTGGGACAGATACTGATTGTCAGACTTTATCCACTGGAAGGGGTATATGAAATAGAAATATGAGTGTGTGAGGAGAAAGGAAACAGACACTCCTTTGTCTGCCTCCCTAATTTCCTGCGGTGGACCAGAACAAAATCTACCTGTGATTGGAAATGTTGGCCCAGCCTGAAAAGAACAGAAAAGCTTCTCACCAGTATCTCTGTGGACATCTAGTGGTTATACATGTGAACGACACCTCACACAATATGTTCCTGTGGGTCCCAACAGTGAGGACAGGAAGGACCATGAGCAGAAGGGGAGAAGAGCCAGGGCTGTGAGAACAAGACACAGCCAGTCACTGGGAGGTGCTGCTCTGATGCGTTTCCTAGCAACTGTTTTCATGTTATCCACAGTGGGTGCTATGTTGCAGAAAACTGATGTCACAAAGCTCCTGAAACTAGAGCTGGAGCCATGAATTCGTGTGTTCCAGGTAGAGAACATGTCTCCACCCATCTAGCCAGGTACAAAAATAGAACACTAATACCTTATCAGTAAGACAGAGAGTTTAGAAGTGTGTGAGGGCCGGGAGGATGGCACAGAAGTTAGCATCACTGTCTGCTCTTCCAGAGGACCCGGGTTCAATTCCCAGCACCCACATGGCAACTCACAACTGGCAGTCACTAAAATTCTAGGGGACCCGGCACCCACACATACACCTAAATCATGCAGGCCAAACACTAACACATGTAAAATAAAAATAAGTAATTCTCTTTAAAGTAGAAGAAATGATGCTGGCAACAGTTGTGAACATGTCACTGACTTTATAATCATTTACTGATCATTTAGGAAGGGCTGGTTGCAGGGAATAGCTTCTGGCATCAGTTCAGTTTAGTCTACTTAGATTGTTGGTAGGGTTTGCAAGTTTGCTGTTTGAGCACTTAGCCCCCAGCAGGTAGCACTGTTGGAAGACTGTGGGGAGCATCCCAGGCCTGTAGCATGAGGGCAGAGCCTTTGAAGGCTTTTACACTTAGCACTCACTGAATCTGATCTGTAATCTTTGCATCCTGTCCATTGCCACAATTAAGAGTCTCTACCATGTGCCGCGATCCCCATTAACAGCACAGTGATGGCATTGTGTGACACTTTTCCTGGGTAGGGAACCCATGTCAGACCAAATTGTGGGTAAAAAGTTTATACAACAAGGATGATTCTAAAGCACTTGCATCACTAAAAGCACACTCTCTCACGGATCTGCGTCTATCTGAATCTCCGGAGGTGGTGGATGACTCCAAAGGAACATTGTTGTCCAGACCCAACAGAGCTGATGCACATAGGACCTCACAAAAACTATGAGATCACTCACAAGATCGGCAGGAGTTCAAGCCAGATAAAATCCCAGCATGGAGGAGCGGAAGGGGCCACAAAGCCTTACACCTAGCCAATAGCTATTTGTGATTGATAGCTGCTTTCTCAATGGAGTGACAGTGGATATGGCAAACACACCCCAGAACAGGCCCCATGCCCAGTCGTTTCCAGTATAAATAGAACTCCATGGTTTTGCTTTTGACTTACAAACAGACTGTTTTGTTTAAGCAAGAGAAAGAGCATGATGTTTAGTTGAAAGGAGTTGGGGAAGGGAAAAATATAAAAATAAACAAAAATTTTAAAAAGAAAGAAAACTTTAAAGTAAAATAAATATGTTGAGGCAAGGCTGAGGGGATGGCTTTCCAGAGGACCTAACTTCAGTCCCCAGACCACAAATGGTGGTTCATAACTGACTGTTATTCCAATTCCAAGGGATCTTATGACCTCCGAGGGAAAATCCATAGACTCACAGGCAGGTAAAATACCCATACACATAAAATTAAAATAAACAAAACCTGTAATAATATGATATACCTGTTGGCGTTGATAGTGCTCTTATCCAGAGGACCTAAGTTCAGTTTGTAGTACCTATAACAGCTATCTATAACTGTGAGGCCACCCTGGGCTATTTTAGCCCATGTTTATTTAGTCCTTGTTACAAAGCAAGACATACACACATATACCCACACACAAAAACAAGTTCTCCACATAGTCTGTACATTTATATATTTATTTCACTATTACTGTGACTCCATATCATAAGTATTGTTGCCATCCACGTTGTACACAAAAAGCAAAAGGCCCAGAGAGGCTAAATAAGTAGCTCCCGAGTCACAGAGCAACTAATATGTTACCCATGATTAAGTCATGCCACCTAGTCATCCTGATCATTGTGAGGTCAGGAGACAACCTGGGCACTCAGTGTGTAACCATATGAAGGAGGCAGTAGATACAGGAAACTGAGAAACACCCAAGATGGCACATTCAGGGCTCATTTCCTAGACTCTGACAACTGGTCACTCTTGCTCTATGATTTGGAAATGGATCAGAAAGTAAAGGCTGGGGATCCCAGGTGGGCCAGATACTGGTTCTAGGCTTTCTTCACAGGATTGGGTATATGAAAGAGAGAGATATAAATGTGTGATGGGAAAGAGTGAGAAGGCTAGTTTGTCTGCTTCCCTGATTTCCTGCTGTGGACCAGTACAAAGTCTACCTGTAATTGGAAATTTTGGCCCAGCATGAAAAGAACAGAAAGGCTGCTCGCCAGAATCTCTGTCGACAATTAGTGGTCGTTAATGTGAATGACACATGACACAGAATGTGCATGTGGGGTCCAGCAGTGAGGACAGTAAGAACCAGGAGCAAAGGGGAAAAGAGCCAGGGCTTTGAGAACAAAACACCAAGTCACTGTGAGGAGCTGCTCTGATGCGTTTCTTGGCAATTGTTGTCATGTTATCCACAGTGGGCGCATGATGCATAAAACTGATGTCACAAAGTTCCTAAAAACCAGAGCTGGAGCCATGAATTCATGTGTTCTAGGTAGAGACCAAGACTCCACACATCTACCAGTGGTCTTGTGGAGATAGGAACCACAGGCAGGGTCTTAGCCTTGTGCTTCCTGCTTTCTATTCTGGAGAACTTACTGGCACAAGATGGGGACCCATGGGAGTCAGAGAATCTTACAGGACCTGCTCTATAGGGACCATCTTGTTCCTTGGCCAGAAGGGACTGGCAATACACCCTGCCGCTCTCCCCTCTGTTCAGCATCCCTGGAGTCTATGTCAGGCCTGACAAACCCCTCATTCTTACCTTCCAGGTTTAAGGTTTGAGAATTCTGCCTCCTCCCCATGCTGAAGCCGTCCATCTACTACTGCAGTTGGCTTCAGTGCCCTTCTCGACCACAGCCAGACCAACTCGTTCTCTCCCCATGGTCCCAGGTAGGCTGAGTTGCCCATTCTTGCTTAAAAGGCTTTATTGTTGGTCAGGCCTGAAACATGAGCAAGAAAGAAACTTCCACATGGCTAGACTCACCCTGACTGGTGTACAGTTTCATCATCTTCTCTTTGCACTCAGCATGATTCTGGGAAGCCTCTGCTGGCTGTTGCTGGCTGCTTTCTTCTCTGAGAGCTGGTGCACTACCCCAAATGAGCTGAGGATAACCAAGATCTGAGCCAGATGTCCGGACACCAGACTGTCTCCATTGTGCTGAAGGAAAAAGACTAAAAGGACCTAAGATTTGAGTATGATGGCAGTTGCCACTGAAGCTATTAGGCATAACGTGAGCTCTGGGATGGACCAACAGACCACAAAGACAGGCCATAGAACAATGGGTAGGCAGCCTAAGGTCCTGAGATGTCATAAAGATAATGGGGGTGGCCTACCTGATGTCAAGAGAGAAGTAGAATGGCAGTGGGAACTTGGGACAGAGCCAGTTTATGTCTTTCCAAACAGGATGTGACCGACAATGAGGATGGTGGTCCATATTACCTGGATCAGATTGAAACAGTCTCAAGAGGTCCTCTACACTGTGGCTTGCAGAGTGTGCTAACTCCTTCCCCTAGTATAATTTCAACTTAGGTCTGTTCTTTCTTTCTGCGTACTGGGATTAAAGGCATGCACCACCATGCCCGCCACACTTCAGCTGTTTCTTAAACTTCTTTATATATTATTGCATCTTATACACATACTTACTTACAACAGATTGAATTCTAGGTAAGCTGTGCTTCTGGGTAAAGCACAGTCTTTCCCTAGAAGTATCCATGCTAGGGAGAGCACAAAGGAGACATGGACAGTGAGAAGAAAAATTTAAGCCCTGTGCCTACCATGACCTAGGTTGCTGAATCTCAACTTGGCCAGTCTGCTTTGCCTCCTTGACGGCTCTGTTTACATTCTTGAGTACTTGCTCAACTACTGCATCCTATCAGAATTCTTCCCTTTTGAGAAGAAGGATCAAATGAACAAATGAATGAAAAATGGACAAAAAGTAGAAAGGAAGGAAGGAAGGATGAAAAGAAGAAAGGAAGGAAGGAAGGAAGGAAGGAAGGAAGGAAGGAAGGAAGGAAGGAAGGATGAGACTGCTGGTAAGGTCAAGACCAGAGAAAAACAGAGATCCTCTCCACTTAATAAGAAATACCAGTGAGGTAACCGGAAGTAGGAGTCAGGAGGCCTGAATTAGATACCTGAACCTCCTTTCAGGGAAATCAAATTATCCTTTGTGCATAAGGTCGAAAATTCACTCACATTCTCTCCTAACCTCTGTGTGTGTGTGTGTGTGTGTGTGTGTGTGTGTGTGTGTGTGTGTGTGAATGAAATAGTATGTTGTGAGGTTGTAATGGTGTGTGTGGTATGTAAGTTCCTAGTATGATTTCGTGAGGTATCCAGGGAGGAGAACCTCCACACCAGATGATCCAATGTAAGGATGTGTGTGTGTGTGTGTGTGTGTGTGTGTGTGTGTGTGTGTGTGTGAGCTCCCGAGAGAAGGTGTCTTTGCACACTTGTGGTGATGCCAAAGGACAGCTTTAGTGTGTTTCCTCAGGTGCGGTCCACTGTTTTTCTCAGACAGAGACTTTCATTGTCCCGAAGTTCACAAAATAGGGTAAGCTGTCTGATCGGTAAACCCAAGGAACATTACGTCTCCACAGTTTTGTGCTGGGATTCCACAACTGGAGTTTTATGTAGATTCTGAGGATTGCAAAGAAAGCACCTTGTTAACTGAGATATGCCTTCAGATCTGACAATGAAGTTTTTAATTGGGATACACGATAATCAAAAATATAGTTTTTAAAAAAGTAGATATATTTTTTAAAAAATGGGTATATTCTGAATACATTGACTAACACCCTGAGAGATAAGTGTTTCCCAAATCAGCTAGGACTCCAAGAGAAAAAGGTATTATTCCTCCAAAACCCAACTTGGTGAGCCAAAGACTTTAAAACTTACAGCTAACAGATGAGGGATTACTTACAGGAACAAAACAACGACTGCCTGCTGTGTGGAAGAAGGATTCCTTCTCTGTAGCTGGATAGATGGAAGTGCCTGCCCCATCAGTCGACCTTCTAAACTCTCAGTACTCTAGCGTCTCCAGAGCCTATGGAACCACATGTAACTGGGACAGAATCACACACGGCTGAAAAGGAAAAGCCTCAAGGAGAAGCTGGAATCTCAGGTGAGAGTCTAATGACACCTGCCCAATGCACAACACCCTTGCATAAAGAGACTTCAGCAGGCAGATGGAGGTAGGGTGTATAACAAGGAAGGTGAGAGAGCTATGGAAAGCAAGCCAGTAAGCAGCATTCCCGCCATGACCTCTGTATGCTGGTATATCTGTGTTTAAATGAATAAAGCTTGCCTGAAGATCAGCAGGCAAAGCAGCCACACTCGTCAGCTACACAGGAATGGTGGGGTGGCAGACACCTTTAATCCCAGGACTCGGGAGACACAGGCAGGCAAATCTCGGTGATTTCAAGGCTGTCCTGGGCTATATAAGATTGATTCAGAAACAGATCCATATGGTTGTGGTTTATACCTTTCATCTCAGTGTTTGGGTGTCACACACTTTAATCACAGCACTAGGGAGTTGTTGACAGGAGCAATATGCTGGGAAGAGAGAGTAATATAAAGGGGAAGAGACAGGAACTCACTGGAGTTTGGAGACTGAGGAATCGTGGAGACAGGATCTCGCCATTTGAGTCTGAACACTTGGTAGAGGTAAAAGGTCTCTCTAGTGTTTGCTGCTTTGCCTTTCTGACCTTCAGCTTGGACCCCAATAACTGTATCTGGGTTTGCATTATTCTGCTACACCTCTGCTTTGATTCCTGCTTCAAGATTCCTTCCTTTATTTCCTTACACAATTGACTACATCTGTAAACTTAAATGAACCCTTTCATCTTGACTTTTACCACAGTGATTACAATTTAAAGCAAGACAGCATATTCCCTAGTGGGGGATAAACCAGAAAACTTTAAACATCACATTTGAGCCATCCATAATCTTCAGTGTGACACATACCCTGCATTCAGAGCCCCTAACCACCATAAGATCACTTGTTTGTAAGAAAATTTCTTTAAATTTAGAAATTTGTATTTTACAGAGAAGTTGCAAATATGGGACAGAATATTCCCAAATGCCCTGCTCCTAGTTGATTCTTTTGGTACTACTTTGAGTGGATGTATCACAATTGTTGAGCCAATCAAGACATTTCTAATTACTAAAACCATGGTTTATTGAGATTTCCTTACCTTTTACCATTACTCTTTATCATTGTCCATTACAAAATCCAGCGAGAAGCCTAATTCATACAGCAGTGGTTTTCATTCCTTTCCTGTAAGACCATGTCGTGTGTGTGTGTGTGTGTAGTTTGTGCTGAGAAATCATTTCTTAGACTTCTAAGGTAAAATGAAATGTTGGTGTGTTGCAGCCTTCCCTCCTGTGTTTATCTCAATGGAGTCACCTTTGGGAAGAGCATGTGTACACAACACCTTGATGAGGCTTCCATGAGACGTTCTTTTCTGAAGTAGATCACCTCCGTCAAGGTTGCAGAGAACATCAAGTTCTTCATGTTGTATATTGTTCATTTTATAAAAGCTCCCTCCAGAAATGGAAGCCTCACAGACATGGTGGCAGTCCTAGTTATTTGTCGACCTACTGCAGTGTCTACTGAAAGGGAATCATCTACTGAGACACTGCCTACATCAGATTAGGAGATTGGTCTTTGGACACATCTGTGTGTGGTTTCCTTGATTATTAACTCACATGAGGTCCTGGTCTGCTGTAGGCAATACCATTCCTAGGGAGGAGGCTCTGGTTTATATAAAAGTACTAGGGAATCATGAGCCTATGACCAAGCTAGAGAACGGACAAGCAAACAGTGCTCTTTCTTCCAGGCTTCCTTCTTATGGGTTCCTACTTTGAGATCCTGCCCCAATTTCCCCGGGGATGAACTATGACTTGGAAGCCTGTACCAAATAAACCCTTTCATCTCTAAGCTGATTTTGTGATGAAGTTTTTTTATAACAGCACCAGAAACTGCTACTGTGGACCACCCTGTTGGCAGGCAGGGGCAAGGAAAGGCACATTCCAGAATAGTAGTATGGGCTACATAATGAAACACTGAATCAAAAAGTAAAACCCAAACCATAGGGATAAAGACAAAATGAAAGTGTAAATGCACTCTTAGGAATAGAGGTCGCTGAACAACAGTATTCTTCTCTGTCATCGTATGTCAATGCCTGTCTCTAATGTTCAGTCTCTCCTCTCAGAGCCATCGATGTCTTCCTGTATCTTTGGCTTTCTCTAATACTACTGCATGTATGAGATGGATTGATCTACCATGCCTTCTTTTAAAGGGACAATGGAATGATTTTTCATGTGTGTGGAAAGTGTGAGATAGGAGGAAACCTCATTTGTATACATGGATAGCTGGAAATCCCAGACCACGTATTGAAAACATGGCCAATCCCCTCCATACACTTGAGGTACTAGCATATTACGCATGACATGTTTTATTCAAAAAGTTTTGACTTTCTCATCAGTGACCTTGAACCCTAGAAGAGAGTGGTGTCGCTTGCGATTGATATGATAGAATTAACCACACCACTATGTTCAGAGAGTCCGGTTTTATCCCAGGCTTTTCCAGACCCAGGCCAGCTGGTCTTGGTGAGTTCCCAGTAGAACATCCCCATTGTCTCAGTGTGTGGGTGCACCCCTCGCGGTCCTGAGTCCCTTGCTCATGCTCTCTCTCCTTCTGCTCCTGAATGAGGACTACTGACAACTCAAGAACAATGGCAATGGGTTTCTGATCCTACTGCACGCACTGGCTTTGTGGGAACCTAAGCAGTTTGGATGCTCAACTTACTAGACCTGGATGGAGGTGGGGGTTCCTTGGACTTCCCATAGGACAGGGAACACTGATGGCTTTTCGGGCTGGGGGGGGACTTAATTGGGGGAGGGGGAGGGAAATGGGAGGCGGTGGCAGGGAAGAGACAGAAATCTTTAATAAATAAATAAATAAATTTAAAAAAGAAAAAAACAGAATTAACCACACCAGCTGAAAACAACAAATATAACTTAATAATTGAAAACAGGGAAACTCACAGGACCTGGGTAAATGTTCAGATGTCCAAAATGGGTTTGGTGAACACATTTCGAAGAGAGCAAGTGCACCTGGATTCCCAGATTTTCTTTCCTGGCCCCAGGATGCCACACTCTAGCCAAATGTGTTTGGCTGAGCTTCCCCATCATCTCCCCCTTTTGTATAAACAAGATCAAATCACACCCAATAAAACTATATACAATAGGAACAGATACCAAATATGAAATTACAAGCAACAAGCAATATTAAGAAACACATAACTAAAGTTTTACTAAGCATTTTATTTCAAGGAGTCTAAATAACTTATTGAAATTAAGTTTAGCTAAATCATGAGGAGGGTAACTACAATTCTCTAATCTTAAACTCCATCAAAATTCTGAGAAGGGAAGTAATATTATTTGAGCAACCAGGAAGTACAAACGAGAAACTTACAAAATGTGCCAAATGATAGAGACAACTGATTCCTGGGCAATCACCCAATGTCTCCTTTGCAATGTTGAGTCAACCAACTTTGGCTAAGGCCTAATGTAACTGACATACCATTTTCAAAGGCAAGAAACTTTTCAGAACTATCTTACCTTGTTTTGGTAGGATATGACAATCCTGTTTTTATCCATTTAAGGATACTCTGTAGCTCTGTCAGTGGTCAAGGTATGGGCTTTTCTTTGCCCAAAGGCCAGTTCTGCCAAGAAGTAGACAAGCTCCAAGTGGAATGTCTTTGGTGCTCAACATTCTCTTGGGAGTAGAACGGTGTTGCCAGGAGTGATTGTGTCTCACTACCACAGAACTTTAGGTTAGAGTAAAGGCCATTTTCTACAGCTCTTTGAAGAGGTTGAAGATTCTACTATCTATACTAAATATAATCTCTATGTATCTAAAGAACCTGATTAGCCTAAATATAAATAGGATAAACATAGATGACTATTGATCTCTAATGCTCGATGCCTATCTAACGTAAAGACTAAGAGAATTAACAACTGTCTAATAAATGAGGACAATGATCTCGAAATGTAAACAATATATATCATTACATAAACACTATGTAAGTAACTTAATCAGAGGTAGAAATGTACATTGCAACGTGGTAGATATATGTATATATATATATATATATATATATATATATATATATCAATACAATATATATATATATATACAAAAAAATGATTTAAACAGAGGTAGCAGACTCACATACAATATTCAATATAATTTAACTTTGTATCAATATATAAAAATCGATACCAATATAATTTTCTAAAAACAATAACTCACAAATACCAATCTATTATCCCATCACCAATTTTCCCTCTTTTTTTTTCAAGAATTCCCATGAGCCTATGAAATACTTCCCGTATCCCTCAACCATATACCAATTATAACCAACCCCAAAAGGATGTTTCTAAACCTGAAGGCAAACTCTCCTGGAGAGGGGACGTTATCCTCTAAAATTGCTCTCATGAGGGTGACGTTCTTCTTAGGGGGTCCTGTGAAAGTAAATAATGGCAAATTTCCAAGATTAATATTTGGTCTGGGAAAATTGCAAATAGTGTCTGAGTGTTTTGAGGAGGTCTGGCCAGGGTGTTGTAAAAGATGTGCACCATTAGGAACTGTCTTGTGCGGTTGGTACCAAAAATCAGGTCTTGTAGTTGCACTATCAACATGATGATGTCATATTAACCAGGTGGAGTCAATATGTGGGGCCCCATCTTTTTCTTGGAAACTTAAAAGTTCACGGCAGGAAAATATATTATTTCTTCTGGGAAACTAAGCATTATCTATAAAGACATATACAGACATATATATTCAATGAAATGTATGATAAAGACAGAAACAGATATGAGGAAAGGCAAAGAAAGTTTATAAAATTTTATTATTATCATTATTATTCTCTCCCATATTATAGCTCTCGACATGAGGAAGAAGCTCTGGGATATCTCTTATGAACAGGCTTGGAATTGGAGAGGGACTGAGCTAGAGTCCATCTCCAAACCCAGCTCTCTATATTTTTAAATAAATGCACATTAACACATATTTAAAAATATGTTTATTATAATTTATTTACTGAACCTATTCAGTTTTCTTGCTGATCCTTATTAGGTTGTAAATAGTTTCCATCTGTCAGTGTTCAAATATACAGGGTTCCTTGAATTCTTTGAAGATGAGTGTTTCCATGGGGAGATAAGCAGAGAACCCTACCCCCATCCTATATGTTGTTCTTACCATCAGTATGATTATCATCATTGTGGATGAGCTGGCATTTCTTTTTTCTAAGAGATTCCTCCTCTTCAAACTGAACCTTTATTAATTTTGATGGTATCCAAAATTTTTCTTCTCCAGTGGAAACAAGAGCAAAACCACCTCCCCAACACAGCACATATCCTGGCATCCATTGCGATGTCAACACATCTTTGAAATAAGCTGGTTGATTTAATGCAGCAGACTTTTCCATTATCCGAATGACTTTTTGCAGCCTTTGTCCCCTTCTCATGAGCGTTGAGAAAACTGAAGGTTAATAAAGCATTATGAGTGAGCAGAGCTGGGAGCTGGGAGCCAATGGCTGGGTGCTCAACAAGTGAGGTCCAGACCTGGGGCACTAGCCCAGTACATAGCACCAAGTGCGGCCGCTGGTGCAGGCACAAGCTCCTTGCTCTCAGGTCCCCTCACTGTGGGCTGGGATGTGGGAGAAAGCTGCCTGCAGTGAGGGCATGGGATGGTGCGGATATCAATGAACAAAAGGATGTGGTGTAGCCTCAACTGGTCAGAGCCTTAAAGAGCTCCAAAAAGCCCCAAGGACGGGAACCAAGTGATGGTGCATTCGATCGGCACGCTAGAATTAACCAGACCAGCTGAAAACAACAGATATAATTTAATAATTGAAAACGGAGAAACTCACACGACCTGGGTAAAGATCCCATGTCCAAAACAGGTCTGAAAAATACCATGCAAAGAGAGACAAAGAGAGCTAAGTCACCTGCATTCCCAGGTTTTCTTCCCTGGCTCCAGGCAGCTGCACCCTAGCCAAATGTGATTGGCTGAGCTTCCCCATCCAGAGACCAACTTCCTCTAAAGGGTGGTGACAGAAAAAATTAACTCATTCTCTTAGCCATTGAAAACATTCTTCATGCCTGAAGGTGACATAGATGTTTTCAGAAAGAAAGAAAAGTAAGAGTCCTGAGAACAAGCAGAAATACACAAATATAAACAATCAGAAATTGTCCAGGCTGAAGAAAAGAATAACAGAAACAACAACATCCTTTGTTGCAAATAAAGACCATCGGAGGATTGAATGTCTTCTTAATGCCAAGTTCCCTATTTCCACTTTTTTCCTTTAAAATACACACAGGGCCTGGCAAGATGGCCCAGTTCCAACAGATGCTTGTGCGGAACAGGATGTCCTGAGTTTGCCTCCCTGGGTACAGTAAAAAGAAAGAAGTGACTCCTAAAAGTAGCCTGCTACCTCCACGTGTATATTGTGACACACAAGAATAAATACATGCAGACAGATGAAATATAAAATATATGTGAATGCTTAAAAGCATGATAATATTTTATATGTGTTTAACACATATGCACATGGATTATCTATAGGGTATTGTAGAATAAAAAGCACTAGAAAACAGCAAATGTATTTGTATTGTTAAATGTTTTACTTTTGAAATATGATTTCACCCTAAACCCATACTGTACTGAATCTCACCATGTGTCCCCGGCTGGCCTCAAACTCATGTCAAACCTTTTGCTACCACTTCTTGAGTCCTGGGATTACAGGTATGAGGCGTCACACCTAACATCAGGATTTACACTCTGGAGAAAGTGGTGAAAAGGCAATACTGTGTAAACTATAAAATAGTAAGGAAATATAATTTATAATCACTGAAACATATCAGATACGCTGATTAGAAATGAGAATGCTCTAAAGCTAAAACAATAAAAATAAGAATTAGAGAAACAAAATATGAGCAGATAGGAGTGCAAATGATAAGGAGTAGAACGTCACAACAGATACATTAGCTATTAATGCATCAAACACTGCAAATAAAGAATAAATATTTTCTGAACAGTTACAAAAGCAAGAACAGTAATACCTTATCAGTAAGATAGAGAGATTAATAAGTGTGTTTGAGGGCTGGAGAGATGGCTGAGCGGTTAAGAGCATTGCTTGTTCTTCCAATAGTCCTGAGTTCAAATCCCAGCAACCACATGGTCGCTCACAACCATCTGTAATGAGGTCTGGTGCCCTCATCCGGCCTGCAGACAGAATATTGTATACATAATAAATAAATAAATATTTTAAAAAAGTGTGTTTGAGGACTGGGTGGATGGCACAGCAGTTAGCATCACTGACTGCTCTTCCAGAGGACCCGGGTTCAATTCCCAGCACCCACATGGCAGCTCACAGCTGTCTGTCACTACAATTCCAGGGGACCTGGCACCCTTACACAGGCCCATATCATGCAGGTCAAACACAAAAACACATAAAATAAAAATAAGTAATTCTCTTTAAATTGAAGAAAAAGATGCTGTCGACAGTTGTGAACCTGTCACTGCCTTTAGAATCATTTACTGCTAGTGGCTGGGAACAGCTTCTGTTCTCAGTTCAGTTTAGTCTACTTAGATTGTTGGTGGGGTTTGCAAGTTTGCTGTTTGAGCTCTTAGCCCCAAGCAGGTGGCACTGTTGGAGGACTTTGGGGAGCATCCCAGACCTGTAGCATGAGGGCAGGGTCTGTGAAGGCTCTTACACTTAGCACTCACTGAATCTGATCTGTAAGCTTTGCATCCTGTCCATTGCCACATGAGGAGTCTCTACCATGTGCCGCGGTCCCCATTAACAGCACCTTGATGGCATTGGTGGGACTTTTCCTGGGTAGGGAACCCATGTCAGACCAAATTGTGGGTGAGGAGTTTACAAAAACAGGGGTGATTCTAAAGCACTTGTATCACGAAAAGCCCACTCTGTCATGGGTGATGACTCACAAAGTCTGCATCTATCTGAATCTCCGGAGGTGGTGGATGACACCAAAGTAACATCGTTCTCCAGACCCAACAGAGCTGATACACATAGGGCCTCACAGAGACTGTGACATCACTCACGAGATCTGCAGGAGCTCAAGCTAGATAAAATTTCAACATGGAAGGGTGGAAGTGGCCACAAATTCCTAGACCTAGCCAAGTGGCTATTTGTGATTGATAGCTGCTTGGAGAGGGAAAACAATTTTCTCAATGAAGAGACACTGGGTATAGCAAACACAGCCCAGTACAGGCCCCACGCCCAGTTGCTTCCAGTATAACTAGGACGCCATGGTTTTGTTTTTGACTTATAAAAGGACTGTTTTGTTTGTTTTAAGCAAGAGAAAGAACATTATATTAAGTTGGGAAAGTTAAGAAAGGGAGAATATGTGATAAAAATGAATTAAAAATTTAAAAATAAGAAAAAATGAAAAGTAAAATATATATGTTGAGGTTGGGCTAAGGGGATGGCTCTTGCAAAAGACCTGACTTCAGTTCCCGGAGGCCAAATGGTGACTCACAATTGCCTGTTATCTATTTCCAAGCAATCTGACACCATCTTATGACCTATGTGGGCAAATCCACAAAGACACACGGAGATAAAATATCCCTACACATAAAATCAAAATGAACAAAACCTGAAATAATAAGATTACAACTATTGGTTTCGATAGTGCTCGTAGTCATAGGACCTGAGTTCAGTTTGCAGAACCTACTAAGAGCCATCTGTAATGTGAGGCCACCCTGGGCTATTAAGCCCATGTAAAATAGCAAGACACACACACGCACACACACACACACACACATAAACACACACACACAAACACATTCTCCACATAACTGTACATTTATATATTTACTTCACTATTAGTGTGATTCCATATCATAAGCTTTGTTGCCATCCATATTGTACACAAGAAACGAAAAGCCCAGATAGGCTGAATAAGTAGCTCCCAAGTCACAGAGCAACTAAGATGTTACCTATGATTTAGTCATGCCTCCTAGTCATCCTGATCATTGTGAGGTCAGGAGGAAACCTGGGCCCTCAGTGTTTAACCATATTAAGGAGGGAATAGATACAGGAAACTAAGAAACACCCAAGATGGCACATTCACGGCTCATGTCCTAGGATCTGGCAACACTCAGTCTCATCTATATGATTTGGAAAAGAACCAGAAAGTCAAGGCAGAAGATCCCAGGTAGGCCAGATACTGGTTGTCAGACTTTATTCACTTGAAGGGGTATATGAAAGAGACATATGAGTTTGTGAGGGGACAGTGTGTGGACACTTGTTTGTCTGCCTCCCTAATTTCCTGTGGTGGACCAGAACAAAATCTACCTGTGATTGGAAATGTTGGCCCAGCCTGAAAAGAACAGAAAAGCTTCTCACCAGTATCTCTGTGGACATCTAGTGGTTGTAGATGTGAATGACACCTCATACAAAATGTTCCTGTGGGTCCCAACAGTGAGGAGAGGAAGGACCATGAGCAGAAGGGGAGAAGAGCCAGGGCTATGAGAACAAGACACAGCCAGTCACTGGGAGGCCTGCTCTGATGCGTTTCCTGGCAACGGTTGTCATGTTATCCACAGTGGGCGCTATGTTGCAGAAAACTGATGTCACAAAGCTCCTGAAACTAGAGCTGGAGCCATGAATTCATGTGTTCCAGGTAGAGACCAAGTCTCCACCCATCTAGCCTTGGTCTTGTGAAGATAGGAACCACAGAAAGGGCCTTAGCCCTGTGCTTCCTCCTTTCTATTCTGGAGGGATTCCGGGCTCGAGATGGGAACCCCTGGGAGTCAGAGAATCTTACAGGACCTGCTCTGTAGGGACCATCTCCTTTCCTTGGCCAGCAGGGGCTGGTAGTACAACCTGCTGCTCTCCCCTCTGTTCAGCATCCCTGGGGCCTTTCTCAGGCCTGACTAACCCCTCATTCTTACCTTCCAGGTTTAATGTCTAAGGATTCTGCCTCCTCCCCAGGCTGACGCCATCCATCTACTACTGTAGTCAGCTTCAGTGCCTTTCCCGACTACAGCCAGACCGACACTTTCTGTCCCAATGGTCCTAGGTAGGCTGTGTTGCCCACTCTTGCTTAAAATGCTTTTGTTGGTCAGGCCTAAAACATGAGCAAGAAAGTAACTTCCAGGTGGCTAGACTCACCCTGACTCATGGACAGTTTCATCATCTTCTCTTTCCACTCAGCATGATTCCGGGAAGCCTGTGCTGGCTGTCGCTTGCTGCTTTCTTCTCTGAGAGCTGGTGCCCTGCCCCAAATGAGCTGAGGAATAACCAAGATCTGAACCAGATGTCTGGACACCAGCCTGTCACCATTGTGCTGAAGGAAAAAGACTAAAAAGACCTAAGATTTGAGTATGATAGCAGTTGACAGTGAAGCTATTAGGCATAAGGTGAGCTCTGGGAGGACCAACAGACCACAAAAGACATGCCATAGAACAATGGGTAGGCAGCCTAGGGTCCTAAGTGACATAAAGTTAATGTGGTGGCCTACCTTGGGTCAAGAGAGTAGGAGAATGGCAGTGGGAGACTAGGGATGGCCCAGCTCAGATCCTTCCAAACAGGATGTGACCAACAATGGGTGCGGTGGTCCATAATAGCTGGATCAGATTAAAATAGTCTCAAGACTTCCTCTGCAGGGTGGCATGCAGAGTGTTCTAACCACATCCTCTAGTAAACTTTCAACTTAGCTTTGTTCTCCCCCCCCCCTCTCTCTCTCTCTCTCTCTCTCTCTCTCTCTCTCTCTCTCTCTCTCTCTCTCTCTCTCTCGATGTCTCTCTTTGTCTCACTCTCCCTTCCTTCCTTTCTTCATTTTTTTTTTGATTTCTACCTGCCTTCTTTTGTTTCTGAGTTTCTCTGTGTAGCCCTGAATATCCTAGAACATTCTCTTTAAACCCGACTGGACAAGAACTCAGAGATTCATGTGTCTCTGCCTTCAGAGTGCTAGGATTAATTGCATGCACCACTATAACTGACAAACTTCAGCTGTTTCTTAAACTTCTTTACATATTCTTGCATCTTATACACCTACTTACTTATAACAGATTGAATTTTAAGTAAGCTGGACTTCACAGAAAAGCACAACGTTTTTCTAGAAGTATCTATCCTAGGTGGAGCACAACAGAGAGATGGAAAGTGAGAAGAAAAATTTAGGCCATGTGCCCACTAGAGTCTAGGTTGCTGCATCTCAACTTGGCCAGTTTGCTTTGCCTCCTTCATTGTTGTGCTTACACTCTTGAGTACTTGACCACCTACTGCATCCTATCAGAATTCTTCTCTTTTGAGAACAAGAAGGATCAAATGAACAAATTAATGAAAGTAAGACACAGAAAGATGAAAGGAAGAAAGAGAGAAAGGAGGGAAGAGACTGCTGGTAAGGTCAAGAGCAGAGAAAAAGAGATCCTCTCCACTTAGTAAGAAAACCCGCAAGGTAACTGGAAGTAGGAGTCAATGTAGTAGTACGTGCGGCGGGGCTGCGTCCCTCGCACCCGGCCGCCCCCACGGCTAGCTTTACCGGAAATAATTACATGGAAACTGTATTCTTTTAAACACCGCTTGGCCCATTTCTATCTAGCCTCTTCTAGGCTACCTCTTGCACCTGGACTAGCCCATTTCTAATAATCTGCTGTAGCCCACGAGCTGGCTTACCAGGAATGATCTTAACCTGCATCTGCCTGGGGTAGAAGAATCATGGTGACTCTCTGACTCAGCTTCTTTCTCCCAGCCTTCCGTTCTGTTTACTCCACCCACCTAAGGGTGGGCCTATCAAATGGGCCTAGCAGTTTCTTTATTGCTTAACCAATGAAATCAACAGATAGATATATGACACTCCCACATCACTTACCCTTTTTCTGTTTAAACAAAAAAAGGAAGGCTTTAACTTTAACATAGCAAAATTACATATTACAAAACGAGCAAGAATTACAGTTACAATATTTATATCTATTTTATCTTTTATCATAACAATGGAAAACTATAACTACCTATCCATTCTTCAACTCCATCAAAGACTCCAGAAGGATATAATATTACCTAAGCAAACAAGAAATCCAAACTCTAGAAATGACAGAGACATCTCGCTGCCTGGACAGTCACCCAAACTTTCTCTGTACCGTTGGGGCATCCATCTTCAGCCTTCAGGCCCATAGAATCCAGCAGACATTTCCATGAAGCAGGAAATTCCAAAGACAGTTCAGTCACTTTCTGCTCTATCCTGCAGAATGTCTTGCAGACTCTTTCATGAGTCAGGAACCCCAAAAGACCACCTCACCTTTAGGCAAGTTCAGCAGTCTTCTTTCTGCGGGTTCTTTGTGTCCAGTTTATGCATCAGTCCAGACAAGAGCAGTTTCTTGCCCAAATGGCTATCAAACTCCATAAGGATCCTCTTCAATGCCCATCTTCCTCTCGAAGTAGATTGGTGCCGCCAGGAGCAAAGTGCCTCATTGTCATGAAAAGTCCTAAGTTATTAAAACATTAAATGCCATATTCTGCAGCCTTTGAGAGATATGAAGAATGCCTATCTGAAATATATCTCTATATAGCTAGAAAATCTAACTAACATGACTACAAGCTTTACTATTATCAATGATTATCCATTAACAACCTATATTTCTTAATTATACAGTACATATTTAAATGAACTACACAATCACAATACCTTAATCAAAATCAGAATCACTTATACATATAACAAAATTGACCTTAAAATCCACACCAATGTAAATTATTCATACCTATATCATTTCCCCCTTTAAATGTAAAAGAACATTTATAAACAATATTTTGGGAACATGGGCGCAGTTTTTTCTCTCCAAACTGCTTCCTGCTGAATGGGGGCGTCGTTAATTAAGTCTTTCATGGTATAACCTGTGTGCCAGGGTCATCTCAGTAGGCAGTTGAGCGAAGTAATTTTTTGAGGGTGTTACAGCAACCTTTCAGGAGGGCGTGGTCTATCATACCAAACTGGGATAGAAGAAATCCATAGAGTCTCATCCTCTGTGAAAACAAAAGAAGACTCTCTCCAGAGCATCATATCCTTAGACCCAAATTCTGAAGTCAAGATACCTTTAGAACATATGTGTAGGTTCAGCTTAGCAGCCCATATAGTGAAATGTCTCTCTGTACTTAGCTCCTTCACAGTTAAAAATTTTAAAGAAAACACAATGTACATAATCCAGACTCTCTGTGAATTTTCCACTTTTACGTAGCTTATTTTTTTTATTTCTTTTAATCTCTTAACTATCTGTACTCTGTCTCTTTAAAGACTTTACCTCTTTTTTTTTAAATCATCAACTTTATTCTCTATATTCTTTTTCTTCTCTCTCTCAAGCCTACGTACATTCATCCAACAGTGTGGTCTTTTATGTCTGAATCTGTTTTATTGTGAATCTTTAACATTTTTTTACTATCCAGGAGCATTTCTTAAAATGTTAAGCAGTTCTTAAAAACTTAAGTTGCACCATGGAGGGGTAAGACGGTACTGCCTGTTTACTGCCAAGTCTAAACCTTAACTGTGCTGTTATTATGGTAATTACGGCAGTTCCTGCCTGAGGTCAGCACAGTTCCTCATGGAGCAGGCGCTCCTGCCTCAGATCCATTGGTGCCCCTAAGCTGAGCACAGTTACAGGCACACAGCAAGTCCATATTGGAGCCACACTCAGCAGTTTAATTTTGAGACTGAGCGTGCAGCAGAGAAACTCTTTTTATCCAAGTTACAACCAAATCTGACACGCAGAGCACTGCACAGTCTAAAAACACGTCTTTTCCGCCATGCTCTTCTGCCTGCCTAAGCCTGATTCTGCTGTCTGCCCAGGTGCAGGCGGGCAGCACTGAGAGCACTCTCCTTCGGATCCCAAGCGGGAATCCAAACATTCAGTCCCATAAAAGCTGTTGAAATGCTTTAAAGCCAGAGTTTGCACTGGCAACACAGTCCTAGGAAGCTGCACTTTAAAATGAAGCAGCTTTTTTTTCTGGTGCTGTTGCCGAATCAGGAAATCTCTCTACAGCACGCCACCAACAAATAGCCAAAAGGTGTGTTAAACTCTGTTTTCGTCTCTGATTAAAACTAAGCTCTCTCAGGTTTTACGTGGAGTTCATTAGCACGTCGGGCGCCACTCTGTAGTAGTACGAGTGGCGGGGCTGCGTTCCCGGCACCCGTCCGCCTCCACGGCTAGCTTTACCCGAAATAATTACATGGAAACTGTATTCTTTTAAACACCGCTTGGCCCATTTCTATCTAGCCTCTTCTAGGCTACCTCTTGCACCTGGACTAGCCCATTTCTAATAATCTGCTGTAGCCCACGAGCTGGCTTACCAGGAATGATCTTAACCTGCATCTGCCTGAGGTAGAAGAATCATGGCGACTCTCTGACTCAGCTTCTTTCTCCCAGCCTTCTGTTCTGTTTACTCCACCCACCGAAGGGTGGGCCTATCAAATGGGCCTAGCAGTTTCTTTATTGCTTAACCAATGAAATCAATAGATTGATATATGACACTCCCACATCAAGTCAGGAGGCCGGGATTAGGTTGAGCAGTGTCACCTGATTTCTTAGCACTGATACCTGGACCTCCTTTCAGGATAATCAAATTAGACCTTGGGCATAAGGTACATAATTCATTCTCTCTCTCTCTCTCTCTCTCTCTCTCTCCATCCTCTGCGTGTTGGGGGGAGGTAGTTGTGAGGTTGTAGTGATGTGTGGGATATGTAAGCACCTAGTATTATCTCACAGCGTATCCAGGAAAGAAAATAACCACACCGGGTGATCAAATACAGGTGTGTGTGTGTAGCAGTGGTGTGCATGGGTGGGTGTGGGTTTCTGTGCACACTTCTAGTAGATGCCTAAGGAAAGGTATGGGTGTGTTTTCGCAGGTGCTGTCTCTTTTTATCTGAGACAGGGTCTTTATTGGCCTGAAGCTGACAAAATGGGGTGTGGCGGCGTAAACAAATGCAGACAGTTTGTAAAAATATATATAGTTTTAATGTAGAGATAGACTTACAGAACCACTGTTCCCGCGGAGACCAGGAGAGTAGAAGAGACAGCTCGGAGCACGCTCGCCAAATTTATAGGCAGACATTAGCCCGAGGCGAACACGCCCCCTAAGGGGCGGGACTTATCCCTACATCTCCCCTTTTTGTCTAAATAAGACAGAACCAAACCAAATACAACTACATACAATAACAATAAATAATAAATATAACAAACAATATTGAGAACAAAAGCTTTGCTAAACATTCTATCTCAAGGAGTCCAAATAATGTAAAGAGTAACTACAATTATATAATCTTCAACTCAGTCAAAGATCTCAGAAGGGAATAAACACTACTCAACAAACGAGATATATCCAAAATGTGCAACAATTGACAGAGACAACTGACTACCTGGGCAATCACCCAAAGTCTCGTTTGCAATGTTGAGTCAACCAATTTTGGCTAAGGCCTAACATAACTGACATACCATTATTAAAGGCAAGGAACTTTTCAAAACTATCTTACCCTGTCTTGGCAGGATATGACAGTCCTGTTTTATCCATTGATGCACGCTCTGTATCTGTGTCAGTGGTTGAGGTATAGGCATTTCTTTGCCCAAAGGCCAGTTCTGCCAAATAGAAAGGCTCCAGGTGGAGTGTCTTTGGTGCTCAACATTCTCTCGGGAATGGAGTGGTGTTGCCAGGAGCAATTGTGTCTCACTATCCCAAAACTCTGAGTTAGATTAAAGGCCATTTTCTACAGCTCTTTGAAGAGGTTGAAGATTATCTATCTATACTGAGTATAATCTCTATATATCTAAAGAACCTGATTAGTCTGATTATAAATGACAAACTTAGATGACTATTTATCTATATAATTCTCAATATCTATCTAACTTAAAGACTAAGACAATAAACAACTGTGTAACAAATGAGGATAATGACCTCCAAATATAAACACTGTACAAATATACATTGCAATATGGTAAATATATATCAATGCACAAATGTTATATAAGTATCTTAATCAGAGGTAGAAATGTACATTGCAATATGGTAAATGTATACAATATATATATCAATACAATATATGTCAATACATAAAAATGTTTTAAACAGACATAGAAACATGCATGCATACAATAGTCAATATAATTTAACTTTGTTTCAATATACAAGAATTGATACCAATATACTTGTCTAAAAGCAGTAACTCACAATTATAAATCTATAATCCCATCATTCCCTCTTTTTTTTTTCAAAATGATCCCTGAGCTTATAAAATTCCTCCCCCAACCTCCCAACCCCTAAATGATGTCCCTAAACCCAGGGGTAAACTTTACTGGGAGAGGGGACGTCGTCCTCTAGAATTACTTCCAGCTGTCATGGGGGCGACGTTCTTTCTGGGGGATCCTGTGAAAGTAAAATGATGGTTAAATTTCAAGATCAATGTCTTTTAAAATTGCAAATAGTCTCTGAGTATTTTATGGAGGTCTGGCCAGAGTGTTGTACAAGATGTGCACCATTTCAGCTAACCAAGTTGGGATCGTCTTGTGCAGCTGGTATCCAAAACAGGTCTTGTAGTAGCGCTATCAGTATCATGACATTATATCAACCAGGTAGAGTTGTTGTTGTGGGGCCCCATCTTCTTCCTGGAAACTTCAAATGTCACTTCGGGAAAAACTCATTGTTCATTGTGAAAAACTTAAACATTAATCATATAGACATATATATACATACATATATATATTCAATAAAAGGCATGATATATATATTCAATGAAAAGTATGATAGATATGAAGAAAAGCAAGGATGTTTTCTAAACTCATATTTCTTTCTGTCCCATATCATGGCTCTTGACATGAGACAGAAACTCCAGAAACTCTGGGTTTTTCTCTTACTAACAGGCTTGGAATTGGAGAGGGACTGAGCCAGAGTCCAACTTCAAAACCAGCTCTATATATTTATAAAGAAATGTTTAATAAGATATATAAATAAAAATTAATACTTACAAAATGTGTCCATCCATCAGTAATTAAATATTCAGGGTCCCTCAATTTCTTTGAAGATGAGTATTTTCCTGTGGAGATAAGAAAAGAAACCTGCCTCCAGACCTATCTGTATTTCTTACCATCAGTATGTTCACCATCCTTATGAAAGAATTGTTATTTATCTTTTCCAAGTGGCTTCTCTTCTTCAAACCGAACCTTTATTAATTTTGATGGTATCCACAATTTTTCCTCACCTGTGGAGATAAGAGCAAAACCCCTTCCCCAACGTAGCACATATCCTGGCTTCCATTGTGAGGTCAGCACATCCTTGAAATAAACTGGTTGATTTAGTTCAGTAGACTTTTCCATTATCCAATGTCTTTCTGCAGCCGTTGTTCCCTTCTCATTAGCGTTGAGAAAATTCAAGGTTAACAAAGCATTATGTAGCCTATTTCTGGGGGTGTTTTCCACCCCTTTCTGTTTGTTCAACATATCTTTTATAGTTCGATTTGATCTTTCTATGACTGCTTGACCTGTAGGATTGTATGGTATACCTGTAACATGCTTGATATTGTAATAATCAAAAAACCGTTTCATTTTCCTAGAAACATAAGCAGGACCATTGTCCGTTTTTATTTGTGTAGGTATACCCATGATAGCCATGACTTCTAATAAATGAGTGATTACTGAATCAGCTTTTTCTGAACTTAAAGCAGTTGCCCACTGAAAGCCTGAATAAGTGTCAATGGTGTGATGAACATATTTTAATTTGCCAAATTCTGTAAAGTGGAACACATCCATCTGCCAGATTTCATTCCTTTGGGTGCCCTTTGGATTAGCCCCTGCAGGCAGTGGCGTTTGGTTATAGAAAGAGCAAGTAGGGCATTTCTTTATAATCTCCTTAGCTTGTTGCCATGTAATTGAAAACTCTTTCTTCAAACCTCTGCTATTAACATGATGTTTTTTATGAAATTCAGAGGCTTGTAGCACACTACCAATCAGTAATTGATCAATTTCTGCATTACCTTGTGCTAGAGGACCTGGCAGACCCGTATGGGATCGGATGTGTGTTATGTACATAGGGCAAAGCCTGTTCCTGATCAAATCTTGAACCTGGAGAAACAATGAGGTTAGTTCAGTATCATCAGGTATAAATTCAGCAGTTTCAATATGTAAAATAACTCTTTCTGCGTATTGTGAATCTGTAACTATATTAATAGGTTCTTTAAAATCCCTTAGCACCATAAGAATGGCATATAATTCTGCCTTCTGGACAGAATTATACGGACTTTGTTCCACCTTATCCAAGTCTTCTGATTTGTAACCTGCCTTCCCTGATTTATTGGCATCAGTATAGAATGTACGGGCTCCAGTTATTGGAGCATCATGGACGATTCGAGGAAGAATCCAAGAAGTTCTCTTTATGAAGATAAGCAGCTTGCTTTTTGGATAGTTGTTATTAATGTCTCCCAAAAAATTAGCACAAGCTCTTTGCCATGGTTCATTATCTTCCCATAATTTCTTTAGTTCATCAGCAGTGAAGGGCACTATAATTTCTGCTGCGTCTATGCCTGCTAGTTGACGAAGTCTCAGCTTGCCTTTTATAATTAACTCAGAGACTTTTTCCACATAAGTTTTCAGTTTCTTACTTGGTTTATGTGGTAAAAAGATCCATTCCAAAATAATATCATCTCTCTGCATTAAAATTCCTGTAGGAGAAATTTTTGATGGTAGTATGACAAGAATACAATCGAGCTCTGGATTCACCCTGTCCACGTGTGCCTGTTGTAATTTTTCCTCAATCATTGTCAGTTCCTTTTCTGCTTCAGCTGTTAATTCTCTGGGACTGTTTAAATCTTTATCACCATCCAAAGTTTTGTTCAAATGAATTATTAGATCAGGTGTTATTCCAATAGCTGGTCGTAGACTGGAAATGTCTCCTAACAGTCTTTGAAAGTCATTAAGAGTCCGTAGGCGATCTCTCCTAATTTGTGCTTTTTGTGTCTTAATTTTTTGCAAACCTATTTTATAACCTAAATAATTAACAGAATCTCCCTTCTGAATCTTTTCAGGAGCGATTTGCAATCCCCATTTAGGTAAAAGTATCTTTATTTCTTCAAACAGTCTGTTCAAGGTATCCATGTTTGAATCGGATAACAAGATGTCGTCCATGTAATGGTATACTGTAGATTTGGGAAATTTCTTGCATATTATTTGCAATGGTTGCTTCACAAAATATTGGCACAGGGAGGGGCTATTTAACATACCCTGGGGGAGAACGGTCCAGTGGTACCTCCTCGAAGGTTGAGAATTGTTATAAGTAGGCACCGTGAAGGCAAATTTTTCTCTATCTTCTTTTTGCAAAGGTATAGTGAAAAAACAATCCTTTAAATCAATAACTATGAGAGGCCATCCTTTTGGTAATAAAGAGGGCAAAGGAATTCCAGATTGCAGAGGGCCCATAGGTTGAATAACCTTGTTGATGGCCCTGAGATCTGTCATCATTCTCCATTTACCTGATTTTTTCTTAACCACAAATACAGGAGAATTCCAAGGGCTGGTAGATTCTTCTATATGTCCAGCATCTAATTGTTCTTGTACCAGCTGTTCTAAAGCCTGTAACTTTTCCTCAGCTAAAGGCCATTGCTTTGTCCATATTGGTTTCTCAGTCAACCATTTTAGAGGCAAGGCTGTTGGTATCTCTGAAGGGACATCAATTGCTTGTTCTTGTACAGCCCGAATGGCCGGTTTTCTCAGTTTGTAATATCTTTTAATATTATTCTCAGAACTATAGGCTCTAGAAGTAGCAGGAATGTTAATTTCGGTATTCCATTGTTGTAATAGGTCACGACCCCATAAATTCATTGCGATATTGGCTACATATGGCTTTAATTTTCCTATTTGTCCCTCTGGCCCTATACATTCAACCCATCTCGTGCTCTGCCTTACTCGAGATAGGGTTCCAATTCCCAGGAGCTGAACATTTACATTCTGAAGAGGCCAATACGGATGCCAAGATTCTGGGGTAATGATACTTACATCAGCACCTGTGTCCAGCAGGCCAGTAATAAAAATGCCATTTACACACACTCTCAGTTTAGGTCTTTGATCATTTATAGAAGTTTGCCAAAACACACGTAACTTATCTTTCTGATCATTATTGCTTGTAACAGTAGGCATGGGGCTTCCTAATTGTCCTGATGAGGCACATTCTCTGCAGAAACTGGATATGACTGAACCATGTTTGCCATGGGGGCCTGTGAGGCCCCCCCCTCACGTTTCCCGACTGTATCAGGTTGCCTTGTCTATCTCTTGTAGACCTGCATTCATTCGTACAATGTCTGCCTTTTCCACATCTTCTACATAAACCTGAAGGCTGAGTCCTCCTATTTCTGTTATTTCTAGAAGATGTATTATTATTATTATTTCTGAAAGATGCATTATTATTATTATTATTTCTGAAAATCCGTTGTCTACAATTCCTTTTCATATAACCCATTTTGCCACAATTAAAACATTTGGTATTCTGGTGTCTCCTTTTACCATTGGAAATTGCTTCTTCTACCCATGCTTCAGTGCCATAATCAAATGTATCAACATTGAGTGTATGCAAGACCCATTCTTCCAAAGGCGCTGATCTGAGCTTTAAAGGCCCCAAAATCCTTTTGCATTCCACATTTGCATTTTCATAAGCCAAAGACTCAATCATTATACGTCTTGCTTCTGGGTCAGATATCCCTATTTGTACAGCCTTAGTTAATCTTTGTAAAAAGTCACTAAAGGGTTCTCTCTGACCCTGTTTAACTCTGACAAATGATTCTATTCTCTGTCCTGGGTCTTGTACCCTGTCCCAAGCCCTTAAGGCTGCTGTAGTACACATGGAGAGTGTGTTTTCATCCAAATTAGCTTGTTCCTGAGGGTCAGAAAAGAGCCCTTCACTTAGAATTTTATCTAGGGAAATGTCAATTCCCTTTGCTTTTTCCTGCTGTTCTAAGAGTTTAGCCTCTTGCCTGAATAAGCATTGCCATTTCAATTGTGGTCCACTCTCAAGTACTGCAGAGCTCAGCTGGAGCCAGTCCAAGGGGGTTGCTCTGTTTGTCGTGGCCCAAGATCTTAGCATCTCTTTAACAAAAGAGGCTTGCATCCCAAAAGTCATGACAGCCTGTTTAATTTCCTTGAGGTCATTCATACGGACAGGCTCCCATGTATCCTCCTTGATGACCCTAGGGTTTCTGGAACCAACCACCTTCTCTGTTGTTATTACTGGAAAGGCAGGTAGAGCTGTCGGTAGAGCTTTGTGGAAATTGTCCCGGAGAGATTTACCCACAGATGTAGTTAAAATTTGCCCTTCTACCCTTTGCTCTTCTTCATCAGAATTTAGAAATTCCTCAATCTTTTCAATTTTATTCACTATTGCCTTCTGCAATGTCTGAATCTCCTGTCCAGAATTATGTTCCAAAGCCTTCATTGAGGATTCTAAAGTATGAAGTTTGTCCGTTAGAGATAACATCTCATATTTGGACATAATTTTTATGGCATAAACCATGCCTTCTTGTATTGACAATCTTTCCATCAATTTGTCATAAGCTTTAGACAAAATCCGATTGTCACATTCAGCAGTTTTGATTCTCTCAGTTAATGTTTCATTTCCTACAGAAAGGGACTGAATCTTATTGTCCAAATCAGCTGTTCCCTCTTCCATAGTAATGAATTTCTCCTTAATATCAGCCACTAATGTTTCAGTTCCTACAGAGAGGGACTGAACCTTACGATCCAGATCAGCTGTTCCCTCTTCCATAGTAATGAATTTCTCCTTAACATCAGCCTGGGGAACCTCAAACTGATTCTTGAGAAGATTGTTATCAGTCTGGAGAACTCCAAACTGATTCTTGAGAAGATTGTTATCAGTCTGGAGAACTTCAAACTGATTCTTGAGAAGATTGTTATCAGTCTGGAGAACTTCAAACTGATTCTTGAGAAGATTGTTATCAGTCTGGAGAACTTCAAACTGATTCTTGAGAAGCAGCCAGTACCTTCAACTTATCTTCTGGATTTCCAGCCTCCAAGAAACAAGAGCTAAGTAGACTGTTTTTTCTTTTATGAAGAATGTGGCTCTTTCTATTTCTGTGCCTGGCCCTGTGGATGATCTATTGGGACTGGTTAAAAAGGAGAGGATGGGAGAGTATGGAGAAGCAGGCTGCTGTGAGCTGGGACTGCTGGACAGCAGACAGTTTGCTTGAAGGCTCAGAGAACCAGCACGTGGCTGGGAATGGAGACCGTGATGGCCACGCAGATGAGGTTTCCGACCACGAGAGCTATGCAGATGAAGTTTCTGACCACAAAGGCCATGCAGATGAGGCTTCTGCCCACAAAGGCCATGCAGATGAGGTTTCAGACCAGGACAGCCTTGCAGATGAGGTTTCTGACAATGAGGGCCAAGCAGATGAGGCTTCTGGAGAACGTAAGAATTCTCTTGGGAAGTGGAGAAAAGGCCATCCTTGTTACCTCGTGGCAAAGAGTTTGGCTTCCCTGTGTCCTTGTCCAGAGGCACCCTGGAAGGCTGTACTTCATTGTGACCACACCCGGTGCTTATCATTGGAGCTCTCAAAACAGAGAAGCACCCAGGAAGCTGCCTGGCTACTCTTAAAGGCTTACAGTCGAATGAGAAAAAGAAGACAGGTCTTTAAGAAAGCTTTTTTTAGGGTTCAAAGAGAGCTACTCAGCCAGAGGAGCCCTCGGGGTATAAAGAGAGCAGGCAGGAAGATTACAGCTTACCTAGGCAAACAGGGGTTGCTGGGGTTGAATCCCAGCAATAAGGATGCCTTGAAGGAATTAGAGGAGAGAGCCAAAGATGTCTTGGGATTTTTGCTGCCAAAGAGACTCCTGATTTCAGACCTGATTCCCAAGAGCCCAGTTGTGGCACCTAGAAGGCGCAGCCGTTGGAGTTCCAGTACTGGAGATGTTGCAGGCAGAAAGAATAAAGACTTGAAGTTCCAGAGGTTCTCAGCACAGCTAAAGAGGAAACCCTGGGAGGCCAGGAAGGCTGCCTTCAAGCGGGGGTCCCTGTGGAATTCGTCTGATGGGGTGATGTCTCATGGAGCTGTGGGAGTGAAGCCACATTGGAGACCACAGAAAAAGAGCAGTGATCCCAGTGTCTTCAAACACCAGCCTCAGAAAGCCGCAAGCAGCATGACGCACAAGCCTCTGGAAGTTGCGACAATCAGCTCGCCACCTCGTCTAGCAGCCACGAGGGTTGAACAAACTGGAGCATGGAGAAGCCCTTCTAGACTTCAGGTAACATCTGGATCTATGCCAGAGGTGGAGACTCCACAGAGAGTCGTCCAGACAGAGCGACTCTCAGTGCCTCATCCACGGCAGTACATACTGCGAATGACAGGGACACGATGGCCACAGAGACACCAGGAAAACAGAGAAGGTGACACGGAGAGTTGGGATTAGATGTTTGCCCCATTGGCTTTGCTTCTGTCTTGAGCTCGTTATCCATCACTAGATCCTTCCTTCCTTTAGGGAAGGGAAGGTTTGTTTATGCTGTGTTAGTTCCAATGGGGTAAGTGGTCTGACTGGTAAACCCAAGGAACATTATGACTGCACAGTTTTGTGCTGGATTTTAAGTACAGACTACCAGAACTGGAGATTTTAATTAGATTCTGGGGGTGGAATTTGTGTCCTCGTGCATGCAAAGAGAGAACCTTGATAACTGAGCTATCCTTCAGATGCTAGGATGAAGTTTAATTTGGGATACAAGATAATCAGACATGTAGTTTTTAAAAAAAGTGCATGTACTAAAAAAAGTGGCTATATTCTGAAAACATTAACTTAGACCCTGAGAGTTAAGTGTTTCCCAAATCAGCTAGGCCTCCAACAGACCAAGATATTATTCCACCAAAACCCAACTTGTTGAGCCAAAGAGTTTATAACTTACAGCTAAAGGATGAGGGATTATTTACAGGTGCAGAGCAGCGACTGACTGTGGCGTGGAAGAAGGATTACTTCTCTTTAGCTGGATAGATGGAAGTGCCTGCCCTGTCAGGGGACCATCCACACTCTCGGTACTCTAGAGTCTCCAGAGGCTACAGAACCATATGTAACAGAGACAGAATCTCACACAGCTGAAAACGAGATGCTTCAAGGAGAGGCGGGAATCTCAGGTGAGAGTCTAATGACACCTGCCCCAAGTCTTGTATAAAGAAACTTCAGCAGGCAGGTGGTGATAGGGTGTATAACAGGGAAGCTGAGTAAGCCATGGAAAGCAGGCCAGTAAGCAGCATTCCCGCCATGGCCTCTGTATACTGGTATATTTGTGTTTAAATGAATAAAGCTTGCCTGAAGATCAGCGGGCAAAGCAGCCACACTCCTCAGCTATACCGGACAGGGTGGGGAGTGGGGTGGCACACACCTATAATCCTAGAACTGGGAAGACCAGAGGCAGGCATTTTTCTGTGAGTTCCAGGCTATCCTGGAATATACAAGATTAGTACAGAAACAGATACAAGTGGTGTTGGTTTACACCTTTAATCTTAGTGTTTGGGAGTCAAACATTTTTAATCCCAGCACTAGGGAGTTGGAGACAGGAGCAATATGCTGAGCAGAGGGATGAATATAAAGGGGAAGAGACAGGAACTTACTAGAGTGTGGAGTCTGAGGATTCGTGGAGAGAAGACCTCGTCCTTTGAATCTGATCACAAGGTAGAGTTAAAAGGTCTCTCTAGTGTTTGCTGCTTTGCTTTTCTGACCTTCAGCTTGGACCCCAATACCTGTCTCTGGGTTTGTATTATTCTGCTACACCTCTGCTTTGATTCCTGCTTTGAGATTCCTTCCTTGAGTTCCTTTCACAAAGGACTACATCTATAAACTTAAATAAATCTTTTCAACTTGCTTTTGAACATAGTGATTACAATATAAAACTAAGACAGCATATTCCCAAGTGGAGGATGAACCAGACACCTTAAACCTCACATTTGAGCCATCCATAATCTTCAGTGTGTCACATACCCTGCATTCAGAGCCCCTAACCACCATAAGGCCACTTCCTTTTAAGAAAAATTTTTTTTTAATTTTAGAGACTTTAATGGAAATGTTGAAAAAAAAAAGGCAGAATATTCACAAATGCCATGCAGCTGGTTGATTCTTTTGTTACTACTTTGAGTAGATGTGTCAAAACTGAGCCAATCAAGGAATTTCTAGTTACTGAATCCATAGTTTATTGAGATTTCCTTACCTTTTACCAATACTCTTTACCATTGTCCATTACAAAATTCTGCGAGGAGCCTAATTCATACAACAGTGGTTCACATGGCTTTCCTGTAAGAACATGTCGTGTGTGTGTGTGTGTGTGTGTGTGTGTGTGTGTGTGTGTGTATGTGTGTGTGTAGTTTGTGCTGAGGAATCATTTCTTAAGATTTCTATGGTAAAATGAAACATTAGTGTGTTGCATCCTTCCCTCCTGTCTTTATCTATAGTAATAGGAGGAGTGGGGCTGCGTGCCCAGCACCCCGGCAGCCTGGCTAGCTTATGCCCCGAAATAACAATACACAAAAAGTATTCATTTAAACACTGCTTGGCCCTTTAGCTCTAGCCCTTACTGGCTAATTCTGATATCCCAATCAACCCATCTCTAATAATCTGTGAGCACCGGTCTTACCGGGAAGATTCTAGCCTACGTCCATCCTGGGTCGGAGCTTCATCGCGTGTGTCTGCCCAGGATCGGGGCATGGCGCCTCTCTGAGGCGTCTGCCCCCGAGAGGAGAGCTGTGGAGTCTGAGCTGACTTCCTCTTCCTCCCAGCATAATGTTCTGTTTACTCCACCCACCTATGTTTTAACCTATGAGGGCCAGCCAAGCAGTTTCTTTATTTTTTTAAACAAGGACCTTCCTCCATCATTTATCTCAATGGAGTCACCTTTGGGAAGAGCATGTGCACAGTAGACCATGATGAGGCTTCCATAAGAAGTTCTACACTGAAGTAGATCACCTCCTTCATGCTTACAGAGAACATCAAGTTCTTCATGTTGTATATTGTTCATTTTATAAAAGTTCCCTCCAGAAATGGAAGTCTCAAAGACATGGTGGCTGTCCGAAACTATTGTCTACCTAACACAGTGTCTACTGAGAGGGAATCATCTACTGAGACACTGCCTACATCAGATTAGGAGGTTGGTCTTTGGACATATCTGTGTGTGATTTCCTTGATTATTAACTCACATAAGAGGTCCTGGTCTGCTGTAGGCAATACCATTCCTAGAGAGGAGGCTCTCGGTTAGATAAATGTACCGGCGAAGCATAAGACTATGAGCAAGCTAGAGAAGGGACAAACAAACAGCACTCTTCCTTCCAGGCTTCCTTCCTCCAGGTTCCTGCCTTGAGTTCCTGGCCTGATTTCCCCAGGGATGAACTGTGACTTGGAAGCCTGTGCCAAATAAACCCTTTCTTCTCTAAGCTGATTTTGTGTTGGAGGGTTTTACAACAGCACCAGAAACTGCTACTGTAGCATACTCTGTTGGCAGGCACAGGCAAAGGTAGGCACATTCCAGAGTAGTCTGGGCTACATAACCAAACAATGAATCAAAAACTCAAACCAAAACCATAGTGATAACCACAAAATGAAAGTGTAAATCGACTCTTAGGAATACAGGTCGCTGAACAACAGTATTCTGCTGTGTCATGGTATGCCAATGCCTGTCTCTAATGTTCATTCTCTCCTCTCAGAGCCACCAAAGTCCTCCTGTTTCTTGGGCTTTCTCTAATACTAATGCAGGTATGAGGTGAATTGATATACCATGACTTCCTTTAAAGGGACAATGAAATTGGTTTTTCGTGTGAGTGGAAAGAGTGAGAGAGGAAAGCGTCTTTTGTATACATGGATAGCCGGAAATCCCAAGACCACGTATTAAAAAGATGGCCACTCCCCTCGATACACTTGAGGTGCTAGCATATCAAGCATGACATGTTTTATTCAAAAAGCTGTGACTTTCTCATCAGTGACCTTGGACCCTAGAAGAAAGTGAGTGCGTACTTACCAATAAGCTAGAATTAAGCAGACCAGCTGAAAAATCTGATATAATTTAATAATTGAAAAGGAGAAACTCAAACTACCAGGGTAAAGGTTCCCATGTCCAAAACGTTTCTGGAGAACATCCCACAAGGAGTGCAAAAGAGAGCAAGGGCAACTAGATTCCCAGGTTTTCTTCCCTGGCTCCAGGCAGCCACACCCTAGCCAAATGTGTTTTGCTGAGGTTTCCTATCAAGAGAGCAACTTCCTCTAAAAGGTAGCAGAGGAAAAAGTTAAATCAGTCTCTTAGCCATTGAAAACATTCTTCATGCCTGAAGATGATATAGATGTTTTCAGAAAAAAAGAAAAGTAAGGGTCTGGGAACAAGAGGAATACAGAAATATAAACAATCAGAAATTCTTCAGGTTGAAGGAAAAGACCAGAAACAACAATATCCTTTAGTGCAAATAAAGACCATCAGAAGTCTTGAATGTCATCTTAATACCAAGTTCCCTATTTCCACTTTTTTTTTAAATTTTTTATTGATAAAAGGAAGATAAAGAAAAGAAAGAAAAAAAAACGAATTTCCAACTCCTCCCACCAGCCTCCCATTTCCCTCCCCCTCCTCCCACTCTTCTCCCCCTCCTCCCACTCTTCTCCCCCTCCTCCCACCCCTCTCCCCTTCCCCCCACTCCTCTCCCCCTCCCTTTCCAGTCCAAAGAGCTGTCAGGGTTCCCTGCCCTGTGGTAAGTCCTAGGTCCTCCCCCCTCCATCCATATCTAGGAAGGTGAACATCCAGACTGGCAAGGATCCCACCAAGCCAGCACATTGCATAGGATCAAAACCGCGTGCCATTGTCCTTGGTGTCACATCAGCCCTCATTGTTTGCCATGTTCTGAGAGTCCAGTTTTAACCCATGCTTTTTCAGTCACAGTCCAGCTGGCCTTGGTGAGCTCCCAGTAGATCATCTCCAATGTCTCAGTGGGTGGGTGCACTCCTCGTGGTCCCGACATCTTTGCTCATATTCTCACTTCTTCTGCTCCTCATTGGGACCTTGGGAGCTCAGTCCAGTGCTCCAGTGTTGGTCTCTGTCTCTATCTCCATCCATCGCCAGATGCAAGTTCTAGGATGATATGCAATATATTCGTCAGTATTACTCTAGGGTAGGGTCATTTCAGGTTTCCTAGCCTCAGCTGCCCAGGGAACTAACTGGGAACCTCAGCTTGGGCACCTGGGAGCCCCTCTACGGTCAAGTCTCGTGCCCACCCTAAAGTGGGTCCCTTAACTAAGAATTGTGGTTCCGTGCTCCCCTATCCTACCTTCCTTTATCTCGATCCTCCTGTTTCCCCAAGTCCCCCCTCCTTCCCTTCTACCTTTTCTCTCTCCATTTCCCCTAACCCCCATCCCACCCCACCCCCAAGATCCCACTTTTCTCCCCGGCAATTTTGTCTACTTCCCTTATCCAAGAGGATAACTATATGTTTTTCCTTGGGTTCACCTTCTTACTTAGCTTCTTTAGATTCGCCTATTGTAGACTCCGTGAACCCTATTTATGGCTAGAAACCAATTATGAGTGAGTACATCCCATTTTCATCTTTTTGGGTCTGGGATAACTCACTCAGGATAGTTTTTTCTATTTCCATCCATTTGCATGCAAAATTCGAGAAGTCATTGTTTTTTACCGCAGCGTAGTACTCTAGTGTGTATATATTCCATACTTTCCTCATCCATTCTTCCATTGAAGGGCATCTAGGTTGTTTCCAGGTTCTGGCTATTACAAATAATACTGCTATGAACATAGTTGAACAAATGCTTTTGACATGTGATAGAGCATCTCTTAAGTAAATTCCCAAGAGTGGTATTGCTGGGTCCAGGGGTAGGTTGCTCACGAATTTCCTGAGAAACCGAAACACTGACTTCCACAGTGGTTGCACAAGATTGCATTCCCACCAGCAATGGATGAGTGTACCCCTTCCTCCACAGCCTCTCCAGCAAAGGCTATCCTTGGAGTTTTTGACTTTAGCCAATCTTACAGGTGTAAGATGATATCTCAAAGTTGTTTTGATTTGCATTTCCCTGATCACTAAGGAGGTTGAGCATGACCTTAAGTGTCTTTTGGCAATTTGAACTTCTTCTGTTGAGAATTCTCTGTTCAGTTCAGCGCCCCATTTTTTAATTGGGTTAATTAGCATTTTAAAGTCTAGTTTCTTGAGTTCTCTATATATTTTGGAGATCAGACCTTTGTCTGTTGCGGGGTTGGTGAAGATCTTCTCCCAGTCAGTAGGTTGCCTTTGTGTCTTAGTGACAGTGTCCTTTGCTTTACAGAAGCTTCTCAGTTTTAGTAGGTCCCATTTATTCAATGTTGCCCTTAATGTCTGTGCTTCTGGGGTTATACCTAAGAAGCGATCGCCTGTGCCCATCTGTTGTAGGGTATTGCCCACATTCTCTTCTATCAGATTCAGTGTTTTCGGGCTGATATTGAGGTCTTTAATCCATTTGGACTTGAGTTTTGTGCACGGTGATAGATATGGGTCTATTTTCATTCTTCTACAGGTTGACATCCAGTTGTGCCAGCACCATTTGTTGAAGATGCTTTCTTTCTTCCAATGTATACCTTTAGCTCCTTTATCGAAAATGAGGTGTTCATAGGTTTGTGGTATAAAGTCCTGGTCTTCTATATGATTCCATTGGTTGACTTCTCTGTTTTTATGCCAGTACCACCCTGTTTTCATTACTGTAGCTCGGTAATAGAGTTTGAAGTCAGGGATGGTAATGCCTCCAGAAGATCCTTTATTGTATAGGATTGTTTTGGCTATCCTGGATTTTTTGTTTTTCCATATAAAGTTGATTATTGTCCTCTCCATATCTGTGAAGAATTTTGATGGGATCTTGATGGGGATTGCATTGAATCTACAAATTGCCTTTGGTAGAATTGCCATTTTTACTATGTGGATCCTCCCAATCCAAGAGCAAGGGATGTCCATCCATTTTTTGGTATCCTCTTCAATTTCTTTCTTCAATGCCTTAAAGTTCTTGTCAAATAGATCTTTCACTTCCTTGGTTAGATTTACCCCAAGATATTTTATGCTGTTTGTGGCTATCGTGAATGGAGAAGCTTCTCTGATTTCCCTCTCTGCTTCCATATCCTTTGAGTATAGGAGGGCGACTGATTTTTTGGAGTTGATCTTGTATCCTGCCACATTACTAAAGCTGTTTATCAGCTCTAAAAGTTCTTTGGTGGAATTTTGGGGGTCGCTTATGTACACTATCATATCATCTGCGAATAACGAAAGTTTAACTTCTTCCTTTCCACTTTGAATCCCCTTGATCCCATTATGCTGTCATATTGCTATTGCTAGAACTTCCAGCACTATATTGAAGAGGTATGGCGAGAGTGGACAGCCTTGTCGTGTTCCTGAGTTAAGCGGGATGGCTTTGAGTTTCTCTCCATTTAATTTGATGTTAGCTGTCGGCTTGCTGTATATAGCTTTTATTATACTTAGGTATGACCCTTGTATCCCTAATCTCTCCAAGACTTTTAACATAAATTGATGTTGAATTTTGTCAAATGCTTTTTCAGCATCTAATGAAATGATCATATGTTTTTTTTCTTTCAGTTTATTTATATGATGGATTAAATTGATAGATTTTCGTATGTTGAACCAGCCCTGCATCTCAGGAATGAAGCCTACTTGATCATAATGGATAATTTTTCGGATGTGTTCTTGGATTCGGTGTGCCAGTATTTTGTTGAGGATTTTTGCGTCGATATTCATGAGTGAGATCGGCCTGTAATTCTCTTTCCTGGTTGAATCTTTGTGTGGTTTTGGTATCAGAGTAACTGTAGCTTCATAAAAGGAATTTGGTAATGACCCTTCTGTTTCTATATTGTGGAATACATTGAGGAGTATAGGTATTAGGTCTTCTTGGAAGTTCTGGTAGAATTCCGCATTGAAACCATCTGGCCCTGGGCTTTTTTTGGTAGGGAGGTTTTTGATAACAGCTTCTAGTTCTTCGCAACTGACAGGTCTGTTTAGATTGTTCACCTGGTCCTGATTTAATTTTGGTAAATCGTATTTATCTAAAAAAGTGTCCATTTCTTTTACATTTTCCAGTTTAGTGGCATACAAGCTTTTGTAGTAAGATCTAATGACTCTCTGAATTTCCTCTGTGTTTGTGGTTATGTCCCCCTTTTCATTTCTGATCTTATTAATTTGCAAATTTTCTCTCTGCCGTTTGATTAGTTTGGATAGGGGTTTGTCAATCTTGTTGATTTTCTCCTGGAACCAGCTTCTTGATTCATTGATTCTTTGGATTGTTTTCTGTGTTTCTATTTTGTTGATTTCAGCCCTCAGTTTGATTATTTCCAGTCTTCTACTCCTCCTAGGTGAGTCTGCTTCTTTTTTTTTTCTAGAGCTTTCAGGTGGGCTGTTAAGTCTCCAATATGTGCTTTCTCTGTTTTCTTTAAGTGGGCACTTAGTGCTATGAACTTTCCTCTTTTGACTGCTTTCATAGTGTCCCATAAGTTCGAGTATGTTGTTTCTTTATTTTCATTGAATTCAAGGAAGACTTTAATTTCTTTCTTTATTTCCTCCTTAATCCAGGTATGGTTCAGTAGTTGACTGTTCAGTTTCCATGAGTTTGTAGGCTTTCTGGGGGTAGCATTGTTGTTGAATTCTAACTTTAATCCATGGTGGTCTGATAAGACACAGGTGGTTAGTAATATTTTTTTTTGTAGCTGTGTAAGTTAGCTTTGTTACCAAGTATGTGGTCAATTTTCGAGAAGGTTCCATGAGCTGCAGAGAAAAGGGTATATTCTTTCCTCTTTGGGTGGAATATTCTATAGATGTCTGTTAAGTCCATTTGCTTCATTACCTCCATTAATTCTCTTATTTCTCTGTTAGGTTTCTGTCTGATTGACCTGTCCATTGGTGAAAGAGGAGTGTTGAAGTCTCCTACTATTAGTGTGTGCGGTTTGATGGCTGCCTTGAATTTTAGCAATGTTTCTTTTACATACGTGGGTGCTTTTATATTAGGGGCATAGATATTCAGGATTGAGACTTCTTCCTGATGAATTGTTCCTGTTATGAGTATAAAATGTCCCTCTCCATCTCTTCTGATTGATTTAAGTTTGAAGTCAACTTTGTTAGAAATTAGTATGGCCACACCTGCTTGTTTCTTAGGTCCATTTGCTTGATAAGCCTTTTCCCAGCCCTTTACTCTGAGTAGGTGCCTGTCTTTGTGGTTGAGGTGTGTTTCTTGTAGACAGCAGAATGTTGGATCCTGTTTTCATATCCAGTCTCTTAGCCTGTGCCTTTTTATAGGTGAGTTGAGCCCATTGACATTAAGTGATATTAATGACCAGTGGTTGTTAACTCCGGTCACTTTTTTAGTAGTAGGGTTTGTGTGTTTCCCTTCTTTGAGTTGCGCTGGTGAAGGGTCTCTAGATGTCTGAGTTATTGAGGTCTTTGTTGGACTCCTTGGTTAGTGATTTTCCTTCTATTATTTTCTGTAAGGCTGGATTTGTGGCTACGTATTGCTTAAATTTGTTTTTATCCTGGAAAATTTTGTTTTCTCCATTTATGGTGAACGAAAGCTTGGCTGGATATCGTAGTCTGTGCTTGCATCCATGGTCTCTTAGTTTTTGGAGTACATCTATCCAGGACCTTCTGGCTTTCATGGTTTCCATAGAGAAGTCAGGTGTAAGTCTGATAGGTTTACCTTTATAAGTAAGTTGGCCTTTTTCCTTTGCGGCTCTTAATATTCTTTCTTTATTCTGTATATTTTGTGTTTTGATTATTATATGGCGAGGGGATGTTTTTTTTTTTTGATCCAGCCTATTTGGGGTTCATAGGTACATCCTTCTTCAGGTTGGGAAAGTTTTCTTCTATAATTTTGTTAAGTATATTTTCTGGACCGTTGAGCTGCACTTCTTCTCCTTCTTCTACTCCAATTATTCTTAGATTTGGTCTTTTTATTGTGTCCCATATTTTCTGAATGTTTCGTGATGAGAGTTTGTTGGACTTGCTGTTTTCTTTGATCAGTGCGTTTATTTTCTCTATGTTATCCTCAGACTCTGAGATTCTTTCTTCTATCTCTTGTATTCTGCTGGTTATGCTTGTTTCTGTAGTCTCTATTCATTTACCTAGATTTTCCATGTCCAGCCGGCCCTCTGTTTGTGTTTTCTTCTTTGCCTCCATTTCATTTTTCAAATCATGAACTGTTTCCATTATCTGCTTGATTGTTTATCCTTGCTTTCCTAGGGTATCATTCACTGATTTACTCAATTCCTCGAACTTTCTGTTATACTTCTCCTCCATTTCTATAAGGGTGTTTTTTATATGCTGTTTAAGGGTGTCAATCCCTGTCATGAAGTTAGTTTTTTCTCCTTCTTCTTGATTAAGGTGTTCATGTCCTCCTGTTGTGAGGTCGCTGGCTTCTGGTGGTTTCGTGTTGTTTTTCAGATTGTTGGGTGAATTCTTGCATTGGCGTCTCCCCATCTCTTCCTCCCAATATTCTCCTATGGATCTTCTTTTACAGGATCAGGTCTTCTTGCCAACTGATGTACCTTCCCAGTGATGTCACTCCCCCGTGATGTTTCTCCTGGAGTCCAGTTCGGATCTCCTTGCTGCTTGGTTAGCTTGCAAACAAAGGGCCCACCCTGCTTGCTGCAGGCAGGTTATGGAGACAAAGGAGCTACCACCTTCCCCTTTGCACTCACCTTCGGGTTCAGTCCCAGCGCCCAGGCAGGCTGAGCAGGGAGGCGCTCTGCTGCCCAAGAAGGGAGGGATGGAGGGAGACAGGGGGTAGGGGGATCTGGATGTAAGCTGGATGGGATAGGAATAAAGAGGAGGTACCGGGCAGTGTAGCCCTGTAGGTTGATCAGGAAGTGTAGGCGGGCTGTTCCCGGGTGCCGCAGCACTCACCACAATGATGTTTCACTAGGTGTCTTGATCGAAACTCCGTGCTGTTTGGTTCGCTCACAGACAAAGGGCCCACCCTGCTTGCTGCAGGCGGGCTATGGGGACAAAGAAGCCTCCAGCTCCCCTTTACCCTATGCTTTTGGTTAGGACCCAGCGCCCAAGCACGCAGAGCCGGGAGGTGCTCTGCCACCAAGGAAGGGAGGGGGGAGAGAATCAGGGTGTGGGGGGATCTGGATGTAAGCTGGATGGGGTAGGAATAGAGAGGAGGTACCAGGCAGTGTAGCCCTGTAGGTTGATCAGGAAGTGTAGGCGGGCTGTTCCCGGGTGCCGCAGCACTCACTCACCACAATGATGTCTCACTAGGTGCCCTGATCGCAACTCTGTGCTGCTTGGTTCGCTTGCACACAAAGGGCCCACCCTGCTTGCTGCAGGCAGGCTATGGGGACAAAGAAGCCCCCGAGCTCCCCTTTACCCTACGCTTTGGGTTAGGACCCAGCGCCCAAGCAGGCAGAGCAGGGAGGCGCTCTGCCACCAAGGAAGGGAGGGGGGAGAGAATCAGGGGGTGGGGGGATCTGGATGTAAGCTGGATGGGATAGGAATAGAGAGCCACTTTTTTCTTTTATAATACACAAGGGCCTCCCAAGATGGCCCAGTGCCTACAGATGCTTGTGCCGAGATGATGGCCTGAGTTTGCCTTCCTGGGTACAGTAAAAAGAAACAATTTAATCCTAAACGTAGCCTGCTACCTCCACGTGTATATTGGGACACAAATGCAAAATACATGTGCACAAAAAGTAAAATATATGTGAATGCTAAAAAGCAAATTATGATATTTTAGGTATGTTTAACACATATGCAAACGAATTAACTATAGTATATTGTAGAATAAAGAACACTAGAAAATGGCAAATGAATTTCTATTCATAAAAAGTTTCACTTTTGAAATATGATCTCAACCTATAAACCATAATGGACAGGACCTCACTATGTGACTCGGGCTGGCATCAAATTCTTGTCAAACCCTTTGCTTCCACTTCTTGAGTCCTGATATTATAGGTTTGAGGCACCACACCTAACATCAGGATTTACTTTCTGGAGAAAGGGGTCAAAAAGAAATACTACAAAATAATAAGGGCATATAACTGATTATCACTAAAACATATCAGAATGGCTGATGAGAAATGAGTGTGTTCTAAAGCTAAAACTTTAAAAATAAAAACTAAAGAAACAAAATATGAGGGGGTAAGAGTGCAAATAATAAAGAATAGAATGTCACAACAGATACATTAGCTATTAATGGAACAAACACTGCAAATAAAGGATAAATATTTTCTGAACAGATAAAGAAGCAAGAACAATAATACCTTATCAGTAAGATAGAGAGATTAAGAAGTGTATGTGAGGGCTAGGAGGATGGCACAGCAGTTAGCATCACTGTCTGCTCTTCCAGAGGACCCGGGTTCAATTCCCAGCATCCACATGGCAGCTCACAGCTGTCTGTCACTACAATTCCAGGGGACCTGGCACCCTCACACAGGCCAATATCATGCAGGCCAAACACTAACACACGTAAAATAAAAATAAGTAATTCTCTTTAAAGTAGAAGAAAAGGATGCTGGCAACAGTTGTGAACCTGTCACTGCCTTTAAAATCATTTACTGCTCATTTAGGAAGGGCTAGTTGCTGGGAATAGCTGCTCCCTCAGTTCAGTTTAGTCTACTTAGATTGTTGGTGGGGTTTGCAAGTTTGCTGTTTGAGCACTTAGCCCCCAGCAGGTGGCACTGTTGGAGGACTGTGGGGAGCATCCCAGGCCTGTAGCATGAGGGCAGGGCCTTTGAAGGCTATTCCACTTAGCACTCACTGAATCTGATCTGTAACCTTTGCATCCTGTCCATTGCCACATGAGGAGTCTCCACCATGTGCCGCGGTCCCCATTAACAGCACCGTGATGGAATTGTGTGACACTTTTCCTGGGTAGGGAACCCATGTCAGACCAAATTGTGGGTGAGGAGTTTACAGAAACAGGGTGATTCTAAAGCACTTGCATCACTAAAAGCCCACTCGGTCACTGGTGATGACTCATAGATTCTGCATCTATCTGAATCTCCAGAGGAGGTGGATGACTCCAAAGTAACATCGTTCTCCAGACCCAACAGAGCTGATGCACATAGGATCTCACAGTGACTGAGAGATCACTCACAAGATCGGCAGGAGCTCAAGCCAGATAAAATCCCTGCATGGAGGAGGGGAAGTGGCCACAAAGCCCTACACCTAGCAAGTAGCTATATGTGATGGTTAGCTGCTTTCTCAATGGAGTGACACTCGAATAGCAAACACACCCAAGAACAGGCACCATGCCCAGTAGTTTCCAGGATAAATAGGACTCCATGGTTTTGTTATTGACTTATACACAGGCTCTTTTGTTTGTTTTAAGCAAGAGAAAGAGCATGAAGCTGAGTTAGGGGTAGTTAGGGAAGAGTGAAATATGATAAAAAAAATAATTGAAAAATTTAAAAATACAGAAAAAATTAAAATAAAATATATATGTTGCGGGGAGGATGAGGGGATGGCTCTTCCAGAGTCTTATTCTTAGAAAATATCCCTGGGGTCAGGCTGCACCTTAGCAAACTCGGCGGGTCCCAGCAGTGCCCGGCGCCGGTGCACCTGAGCAAGTGGCTACAGTCGGCGGCGGTGGTGGTGGGTCAGACATATAAACACAGGAAATAGTTATAAATGTTTATTAATAAAGGGGGGGAGAGAAGAAGGGAGAGAGAAGAAGAAAGAGAGGGAAAGAAGGACAGAGAGAGGAGGAGGAGGAGAGAAGAAGGGAGAGAGAGGAGGAGAGAGACAGAGCCCCGTGTGTACACCAGGGGAGAACACAGGGAGAGAACAATGGCCGGCGGAGGGCAGAGGTTAAAAAGGAGTGGGCTGCCACATGGCCCGCCATCACTGCTCTGAGACCAGCAGCTGTCTCTGCCTGGGACTGGCTGCTCCAGGGCCCTCTGTCTGAGGCCACATGGCCCGCCACCACCACTGCCCGGCCGCTGCTCTGGACTGGGAACCAACCACTGCTCCAAGACCAGCAGCTGTCTCTGCCTGGGATTGGTTGCTCCCAGAGCCCACTGTCTGCAGCCACATGGCCCGCCACAACAACCGCTCAGGCCACCACTTTGGGACCAGCAGCCATTTCTGCCTGGGACTGGCTGCTCCCAGGGCCCGCTGCCTGCCACCACATGGCCCACCGCCACCATTTGGGACCTACAGCATTTCTGCTGCCTACTGCCGCGGGGATCTTGGAGCATTTTTAAAAAAGAACAACACAGAGGACCTGACTTCAGTCCCCAGACCCCAAATGGTGGTTCACAACTGCCTGTTATTCCGGTTCCAAGGGATATGACACCATCTTATGAGCTCCGTGGGAAAATCCAAAGACACAAATGCAAGTAAAATACTTATACACATGAAATTAAAATAAGCAAAACCTGAAATAATAATAAGATACATACTTTGGTCTGGATAGTGCTCTTAACCAGCAGACCTGAGTTCAGGTTGCAGTACTTACTAACAGCAATCAATAACTGTGAGGCCTCCCTGGGTTATTACGCCCATGTTTATGTAGCCCATGTTACATAGCAATACATACATACATACATACACACAAAGGCACACACACACACACGTTCTAAACATAGTCTGTACATTTATCTATTTACTTCACCATTAGAGTGATTCCATATCACAAGTATTGTTGCCAACCACATTGTACACAAGAAGCGAAACGCCCAGAGAGGCTGAATAAGTAGCTCCCAAGTCACAGAGCAACTAAGATGCTACCCATGATTAAGTCATGCCATCTAGTCATACTGATCATTGTGAGGTCAGGAGGCAACCTGGGCACTCAGTGTATAACCATATGAAGGAGGCAGTACATACAGGAAACTGAGAAACTCCCAAGATGGCACATTCACGCCTCATTCCTAGACTCTGGCAACTGCTTGCTCTCAGCTCTATGATTTGGCAAAGGATCAGAAAGTCAAGGCTAGGTAACCCAGGTGGGACAGACACTGGTTCTCAGACTTTATTCACACGAAGGGGTATATGAAAGAGAGATATGATTGTGTGAGGAAAAGTATAAGGACACAATTTTGTGTGCCTCCCTACTTTCTTGCAGTGGACCAGGACAAAGTCTACCTGTGCTTAGAAATGATGGCCCAGCCTGAACAGAACAGAAAAGCTTCTCACCAGGATCTCTGTTGACATCCAATGGTCAAGGATGTAGGGGCCAGCAGTGAAGAGAGTAAGGACCATGAGCAGAAGAGGAGAAGAGCCAGGGCTGTGAGAACAAGACACCCAGTCACTGGGAGGAGGTGCTCTGATGCGTTTCCCAGCAATTGTTGTCACGTTATCCACAGTGGGCAATATGATGCATAAAACTGATGTCACAAAGCTCCTGAAACAAGAGCTGGAGCCATGAATTCATGTGTTCCCAGGAGAGAACAAGTCTCGACCCTTCTAGCCTAGGGAATCATGAGGCTATTACCAAGCTAGAGAAGGGACAAGCTAACAGCGCTCTTCCTTCCAGGCTTCCTTCTGGCAGGTGCCTGCCTTGAGTTCCTGCCCTGATTTCCCCAGGGATGAACTGTGACTTGGAAGCTTGTGCCAAATAAACCCTTTCTTCTCAAAGCTGATTTTGTGTTGGAGTGTTCTAGAACAGTCGAAGAAACTGCTACTGTGGCCCACCCTGTTGGCAGGCACAGGCAAGGGAAGGCACATTCCAGACTAGGGTGGGCTGCATAATGAAACATTGAATCAAAAACTAAAACCCAAACTGTAGTGATAACCACAAAATGAAAGTGTAAATCCACTCTTAGGAATACAGGTCGCTGAACAACAGTATTCTGCTGTGTCATGGTATGCCAATGCCTGTCTCTGATGTTCATTCTCTCCTCTCAGAGTCATCGAAGTCCTCCTGTTGCTTGGGCTTTCTCTAATATTAGTGCAGTATGAGATGAATTGATCTACCATGATTTCCTTTAAAGGGACCAAGGAATTGATTTTTCATGTGTGTGGAAAAGTGAGAGAGGAGGAAAGGCTAATTTGTATACATGGATAGCCGGAAATACTAAGCCCACGTATTGAAAAGGTGGATAATCCCCTTCATACACTTGAGGTGCTAGCATATCAAGCATGACGGGTTTTATTTAAAAAGCTGTGACTTTCTCATCAGTGACCTTGGACCCTAGAAGAGAGTGGTGGCATATTCGACCGGTACGCTAGAATTAAACAGACCAGCTTAAAACAACAGATATAATTTAATAATTGAAAACGGGGAAACTCACACGACCGGATAAAGGTTCTGATGTCCAAAACAGGTCGGGAACACAGCAAGAAGAGTGCTGGATTCCCAGGTTTTGTTCCCTGGCCCTAGGCAGCCACACCCTAGTCAAATGTGATTGGCTGAGTTTCCCCATCAAGAGACCAACTTCCTGTAAAAGGTGGTGACAGAAAAAGTTTACTCAGTCTCTTATTCATTGAAAACATTCTTCATGCCTTAATGTGACAAAGATGTTTTCAAAAAGAAAGAAAAGTAAGAGTCCTGGGAACACGCACAAATACACAAATATAAACAATCAGAAATTCTTCAAGTAGAAGAAAAAGTATACCAGAAACAAGAAAATCCTATGGTGCAAATAAAGACCATCAGAAGGCTTAATGTCATCTTAATACCAAGTTTCCTATTTCCAATATTTTCCTTTAAAATACACAAGGGCCTCGAAGATGGCCAAGTGCCTACAGATGCTTGAGTCCACCATGATGGCCTGAGTTTGCCTCCGTGGGTACACTGAAAAGGGAGAACTGACTCCTAAAATTTCCCTGCTACCACCACGTGAATATTGTGCATAAATACATATGCACAAAATGTAAAATATATGTGAATGTTTAAAAGCAAGTTTTGATATTTTAGGTATGTTTAACACGTATGCATATGAATTAACTATAGTGTATTGTAGAATAAAGAGCACTAGAAAATGGCAAATGACTTTCTCTTGATAAAAAGTTTTACTTTTGAAATATGATCTCACCCTGTCTCCCATACTGGACTGAACCTCACTATGTGGCCCCAGCTGGCCTCAAATTTATATGAAACCCTCTTGAGTCCTGGGATTACAGGGGTGAGGCACCAAACCTACCAACAGGATATACTTTCTGGATAAAGGGGTCAAAAAGCAATACTGTGTACACTATAAAATAGTAAGGACATATAATTTATAATCTCTAATACATATCAGAAAGGCTGACGAGAAATGAGAGTGTTCTAAAGCTAAAATATATAAAATAAGAATTAGAGAAACAAAATATGAAGGGGATAAGATTGTAAATGATAAAGAGTAGAACGTCACAACAGATACATTAGCTATTAATGCATCAAACACTACAAATGAAGGATAAATATTTTCTGAACAGGTACAAAAGCAAGAACAGTAATACCTTATCAGTAAGATAGAGAGTTTAGAAGTGTGTGTGGGGGCTGGGAGGATGGCACAGCAGTTAGCATCACTGTCTGCTCTTCCAGAGGACCCGGGTTCAATTCCCAGCACCCACATGGCAGCTCACAGCTGGCAGTCACTAAAATTCTAGGGGACCCGGCACCCAAACATACACCTAAATCATGCAGGCCAAACACTAACACACGTAAAATAAAAATAAGTAATTCTCTTTAAAGTAGAAGAAATGATGCTGGCAACAGTTGTGAACATGTCACTGACTTTATAATCATTTACGGATCATTTAGTCAGGGCTGGTTGCAGGGAATAGCTTCTGGCATCAGTTCAGTTTAGTCTGCTTAGATTGTTGGTGGGGTTTGCAAGTTTGCTGTTTGAGCACTTAGCCCCCAGCAGGTGGCACTGTTGGAAGACTGTGGGGAGCATCCCAGGCCTGCAGCATGAGGGCAGGGCCTTTGAAGGCTGTTAAACTTAGCACTCACTGAATCTGATATGTAAGCTTTGCATCCTGTCCATTGCCACATGAGGAGTCTCCACCATGTGCCGCGGTCCCCATTAACAGCACCGTGATTGCATTGTGTGACACTTTTTCTGGGTAGGGAACCCATGTCAGACCAAATTGTGGGTAAGGAGTTTATACAACAAGGGTAATTCTAAAGCACTTGCATCACTAAAAGCACACTCTCTCACGGATTCTGCATCTATCTGAATCTCCGGAGGTGGTGGATGTATCCAAAGGAACATCGTTCTCCAGACCAAACAGAGCTGATGCACATAGGACCTCACAAAGACTGTGAGATCACTCACAAGATCCGCAGGAGCTCAAGCCAGTTAAATCCCAGCATGGAGGAGCGGAAGTGGCCACAAAGCCCTACAACTTGCCAATAGCTATTTGTGATTGATACCCGCTTTCTCAATGGAGTGACACTGGATATGGCAAACACACCCCAGAACAGGCCCCATGCCCAGTCTTTTCCAGTATAAATAGAACTCCATGGTTTTGCTTTTGACTTACAAACATACTGTTTTGTTTAAGCAAGAAAAAGAGTATGATGTTTAGTTGAAAGAGGTTGGGGAAGGGGAAAATATAAACAAAAATTTTAAAAAGAAAGAAAACTTTAAAGTAAAATAAATATGTTGAGGCAAGGCTGAGGGGATGGCTTTCCAGAGGACCTCACTTCAGTCCCCAGACCACAAATGGTGGTTCATAACTGACTGTTATTCCAATTCCAAGGGATCTTATGACCTCCGAGGGAAAATCCATAGACTCACAGACAGGTAAAATACCCATACACATAAAATTAAAATAAACAAAACCTGTAATAATATGATATACCTGTTGGCCTCTTATACAAAGGACCTGAGTTCAGTTTGCAGTACCTATAACAGCCATCTGTAACTGTGAGGCCACATTGGGCTATTTCAGCCCATGTTTATTTAGTCCTTGTTACAAAGCAAGACATACACACATATACCGACACACAAAAACAAGTTCTCCACATAGTCTGTACATTTATATATTTATTTCACTATTAGTGTGACTCCATATCATAAGTATTGTTGCCATCCACATTGTACACAAAAAGCAAAAGGCCCAGAGAGGCTAAATAAGTAGCTCCCGAGTCACAGAGCAACTAAGATGTTACCCATGATTTAGTCATGCCACCTAGTCATCCTGATCATTGTGAGGTCAGGAGGCAACCTGGGCACTCAGTGTGTAACCATATGAAGGAGGCAGCAGATACAGTAAACTGAGAAACACCCAAGATGGCACATTCAGGGCTCATTTCCTAGACTCTGGCAACTGCTCATTTTCAGCTCTATGATTTGGACAAAGATCAGAAAGAAAAGGCTGGGTAACCCAGGTGGGCCAGATACTGGTTCTCAGACTTTATTCACAGGAAGGGGTATATGAAAGAGAGAGATATAAATGTGTGATGGGAAAGAGTGAGAAGGCTAGTTTGTCTGCTTCCCTGATTTCCTGCTGTGGACCAGTACAAAGTCTACCTGTAATTGGAAATTTTGGCCCAGCATGAAAAGAACAGAAAGGCTGCTTGCCAGAATCTCTGTGGACAATTAGTGGTCATTAATGTGAATGACACCTGACACGGAATGTGCATGTGGGGTCCAGCAGTGAGGACAGTAAGAACCAGGAGCAAAGGGGAAAAGAGCCAGGGCTTTGAGACCAAACACCAAGTCACTGTGAGGAGCTGCTCTGAAGCGTTTCTTGGCAATTGTTGTCATGTTATCCACAGTGGGCGCATGATGCATAAAACTGATGTCACAAAGTTCCTAAAAACCAGAGCTGGAGCCATGAATTCATGTGTTCTAGGTAGAGAACAAGACTCCACACATCTACCAGTGGTCTTGTGGAGATAGGAACCACAGGCAGGGTCTTAGCCTTGTGCTTCCTGCTTTCAATTCTGGAGAACTTACTGGCACAAGATGAGCACCCCTGGGAGTCATAGAATCTTACAGGACCTGCTCTGTAGGGACCACCTAGTTCCTTGGCCAGAAGGGACTGGCAATACAGCTTGCCGCTCTCCTCTCTGTTCAGCATCCCTGGAGTCTATGTCAGGCCTGACAAACCCCTCATTCTTACCTTCCAGGTTTAAGGTCTGAGGATTCTGCCTCCTCTCCAGGCTGAAGCCGTCCATCTACTACTGCAGTCGGCTTCAGTGCCCTTCTCGACCACAGCCAGACCAACTCATTCTCTCCCCATGGTCCCAGGTAGGCTGTGTTGCCCAATCTTGCTTAAAAGGCTTTATTGTTGGTCAGGTCTGAAACATGAGCAAGAAAGAAACTTCCAGATGGCTAGACTCACCCTGACTGGTGTACAGTTTCATCATCTTCTCTTTCCACTCAGCATGATTCTGGGAAGCCTCTGCTGGCTGTTGCTGGCTGCTTTCTTCTCTGAGAGCTGGTGCACTGCCCCAAATGAGCTGAGGATAACCAAGATCTGAGCCAGATGTCCGAACACCAGACTGTCTCCATTGTGCTGAAGGAAAAACACTAAAAAGACCTAGGATTTGGAGTATGATGGCAGTTGACAGTGAAGCTATTAGGCATAAGGTGATGTCTGGGATGGACCAACAGACCACAAAGACATGCCATAGAACAATGGGTAGGCAGCCTAAGGTCCTGAGATGGCATAAAGATAATGGGGTGATGTGGGAGTGTCATATATCAATCTGTTGATTTCATTGGCTAAGCAATAAAGAAACTGCTAGGCCCATTGGATAGGCCCACCCTTAGGTGGGTAGAGTAAACAGAACAGAATGCCGGGAGGAAGAGGAAGTGAGGTCAGACCCGACAGCTATCCTCTCGGGAGCAGATGCCTTCAGCAGAGATGCCATGCTACCTGCTCCAGGGAAGACGCACGCTATGAAGCTCTGACCCAGGATGGACTTAGGCTAGAATCTTCCCGGTAAGACCGGTGCTCACAGATTGTTAGAGATGGGTTGATTGGGATATCAGAATTAGCCAGTAAGGGCTAGAGCTAATGGCCAAGCAGTTTATAAAAGAATACAGTGTCTGTGTAATTATTTCGGGGCATAAGCTAGCCGGGCAGGGCAGGCGGCTTGGGGTATTGGGGACGCAGCCCCACCGCCGCCGCTCCTATTACTACAATGGGGGTGTCCTACCTGGGGTCAAGAGAGAAGTAGAATGGCAGTGGGAGACTTGGGATGGAGCCAGTTTATGTCTTTCCAAACAGGATGTGACCGACAAAGGGGATGGTGGTCCATATTACCTGGATCAGATTAAAACAGTCTCAAGAGGTCCTCTACACTGTGGCTTGCAGAGTGCGCTAACTCCTTCCCCTAGTATAATTTCATCTTAGGTCTGTCTTTCTGCCTCTGCCTCTAGAGTACTGGGATTAAAGGCATGCACCACCATGCCCGCAAACTTCAGCTGTTTCTTAAAATTCTTCATATATTCTTGCATCTTATACACGTACTTACTTATAACAGATTGAATTCTAGGTAAGCTGTGCTTCTGGGTAAAGCACAGTCTTTTCCTAGAAGTATCCATTCTAGGGAGAGCACAAAGGAGACATGGACAGTGAGAAGAGAAATTTAAGCCCTGTGCCTACCATGATCTAGGTTGCTGAATCTCAACTTGGCCAGTCTGCTTTGCCTCCTTGATTGCTCTGCTTACATTCTTAAGTACTTGACCAACTACTGAATCCTATCAGAATTCTTCCCTTTTGAGAAGAAGGATCAAATGAACAAATGAATGAAAAATGGACAAAAAGTAGAAAGTAAGGAAGGAAGGAAGAAAGGAAGGAAGGAAGAAAGGATGAGACTGCTGGTAAGGTCAAGACCAGAGCAAAACAGAGATCCTCTCCACATAATAAGAAAAACCAGTGAGGTAACTGGAAGTAGGAGTCAGGAGACCGGAATTAGATAGGGTAATATCACCTGATTTTTTAGCACTGATACCTGAACCTCCTTTCAGGGAAATCAAATTATCCTTTGGGCATAAGGTCCAAAATTCACTCACACTCTCTCCTACCCTCTGTGTGTGTGTGTGTGTGTGTGTGTGTGTGTGTGTGTGTGTGTGTGTGAGTGGAATAGTATGTTGTGATGTTGTAATGGTGTGTGTGGTATGTAAGTTCCTAGTATGATTTCGTGAGGTATCCAGGGAGGAGAACCTCCACACTAGATGATCAAATGTAAGGATGTGTGTGTGTGTGTGTGTGTGTGTGTGCGTGTGTGTGTGTGTGAGCTCCCGAGCGAAGGTGTCTTTGCACATTTGTGGTGGATGCCAAAGGACAGCTTTAGTGTGTTTCCCCAGGTGCCGTCCACTTTTTTTCTCAGACAGAGTCTTTCATTGGCCCGAAGTTCACAAAATAGGGTAAGCTGTCTGACTGGTAAACCCAAGGAACATTACGTCTCCACAGTTTTGTGCTGGGATTCCACAACTGGAGTTTTATGTAGATTCTGGGGATTGCAAAGAAAGCACCTTGTTAACTGAGATATGCCTTCAGATCTGACAATGAAGTTTTTAATTGGGATACACGATAATCAAAAATATAGTTTTTAAAAAAGTAGATATATTTTTAAAAAAAATGCGTATATTCTGAATACATTGACTAAGACCCTGAGAGATAATTGTTTCCCAAATCAGCTAGGACTCCAACAGACCAAGGTATTATTCCTCCAAAACCCAACTTGGTGAGCCAAAGACTTTAAAACTTACAGCTAACAGATGAGGGATTACTTACAGGAACAAAACAACGACTGACTGCTGTGTGGAAGAAGGAGTCCTTCTCTGTAGCTGGATAGATGGAAGTGCCTGCCCCATCAGTCGACCTTCTACACTCTCGGTACTCTAGCGTCTCCAGAGGCTACGGAACCACATGTAACTGGGACAGAATCTCACACAGCTGAAAAGGACATGCCTCACAGAGAGGCTGGAATCACAGGTGAGAGTCTAATGACACCTGCCCAAAGCCCAACACCCTTGCATAAAGAGACTTCAGTAGGCAGATGGAGGTAGGGTGTATAACAAGGAAGGTGAGAGAGCCATGGGAAGCAGGCCAGTAAGCAGCATTCCAGCCATGACCTCTGTATGCTGGTATATCTGTGTTTAAATGAATAAAGCTTGCCTGAAGATCAGCGGGCAAAGCAGCCACACTCGTCAGCTACACAGGAATGGTGGGGTGGCAGACACCTTTAATCCCAGGACTCGGGAGACACAGACAGGCAAATCTCGGTGATTTCAAGGCTGTCCTGGGCTATACAAGATTGATCCAGAAACAGATCCAGATGGTAGTGGTTTATACATTGCATCTCAGTGTTTGGGTGTCACACACTTTAATCCCAGCACTAGGGATTGGTGACAGGAGCAATATGCTGGGAAGACAGAGTAATATAAAGGGGAAGAGACAGGCACTCACTGGAGTGTGGAGACTGAGGGATCGTGGAGACAGGATCTCGCCCTTTGAGTCTGAACAGTTGGTAGAGGTAAAAGGTCTCTCTAGTGTTTGCTGCTTTGCCTTTCTGATCTTCAGCTTGGACCCCAATAACTGTATCTGGGTTTGCATTATTCTGCTACACCTCTGCTTTGATTCCTGCTTCAAGATTCCTTCCTTTATTTCCTTACACAATGGACTACATCTGTAAACTTAAATGAACCCTTTCATCTTGACTTTTACCACAGTGACTACAATTTAAACTAAGACAGCATATTCCCTAGTGGGGGATAAACCAGAAAACTTTAAACATCACATTTGAGCCATCCAAAATCTTCAGTGTGACACATACCCTGCATTCAGATCCCCTAACCACCATAAGATCACTTTTTTCTAAGAAAATTTCTTTAAATTTAGAAATTTGTATTTTACGGAAAAGTTGCAAATATGGGACAGAATATTCCCAAATGCCCTGCTCCTACCTGATTATTTTAGTACTACTTTGAGTGGGTGTATCATAATTGTTGAGCCAATCAAGACATTTATAATTACTGAATCCATGGTTTATTGAGATTTCCTTACCTTTTACCATTACTCTTTACCATTTTCCATTACAAAATCCCGCGAGGAGCCTAATTCATACAACAGTGGTTCACATGGCTTTCCTGTAAGACCATGTCGTGTGTGTGTGTGTGTAGTTTGTGCTGAGAAATCATTTCTTAGATTTCCAGGGTAAAATGAAACGTTAGTGTGTTGCATCCTTCCCTCCTGTCTTTATCTCAATGGAGTCACCTTTGGGAAGAGCATGCGCACACTACACCTTGATGAGGCTTCCATAAGAAGTTCTTCTCTGAAGTAGATCACCTCCGTCAAGGTTGCAGAGAACATCAAGTTCTTCATGTTGTATATTGTTCATTTTATAAAAGCTCCCTCCAGAAATGGAAGCCTCACAGACATGTTGGTAGTCCTAGTTATTTTTTGACCTACCACAGTGTCTACTGAGAGGGAATCCTCTAAGGAGAAACTACCTACATCAGATTAGGAAGTTGGTCTTTAAGCACATCTGCAAGTGGTTTCCTTGATTATTAACTCAGATAAGAGGTCCCGACCACTGTAGGCAATACCATTCCTAGGGAGGAGGCTCTGGGTTAGATAAAAGTCCCAGGGAAGCATGAGCCTATGAGCAAGCCAGAGAAGGGACAAAGAAACAGCGCTCTTCCTTCCAGGCTTCCCTCCTCCAGGTTCCTGCCTTGAGTTCTTGCCTGCATTTCCCCAGTGATGAACTGTGACTTGGAAGCCTGTGCCAAATAAACCCTTTCTTCTCTAAGCTGATTTTGTGTTGGAGTGTTTTATAACAGCACCAGAAACTGCTACTGTGGCCCACCCTGTTGGCAGGCACGGGCAAGGGAAGGCACATTCCAGACTAGTCTGGGCTACATAATGAAACATTGAATCAAAAATTAAAGCCAAAACCATAGTGATAACCACAAAATGAAAGTGTAAATCCACTCTTAGGAATACAGGTGGCTGAACAACAGTATTCTGCTGTGTCATGGTAGGCCAATGCCTGTGTCTAATGTTCATTCTCTCCTCTCAGAGCCACCAAAGTCCTCCTTTCTCTTGGGCTTTCTAATACTACTGCAGGTATGAGATGAATTGATCTACGATGACTTCCTTTAAAGGTACCATGGAATTGACTTTTCGTGTGAGTGAAAAGAGTGAGTGAAAAAAGCCTCATTTGTATACATGGATAGCCAGAAATCCCAAGACCACATATTGAAAAGACGGCCACTCCCCTCCATCCACTTGAGGTGCTAGCACATCTAGTATGATGTGTTTTATTCAAAACGCTGTGACTTTCTCATCAGTGACCTTGGACCCTAGAAGAGAGGGGGGGCATATTTTACCAATAAGCTAGAATTAAGCAGACCAGCTGAAAAAAAAAACTGATATAATTTAATAATTGAAAAGGAGAAACTCGCACGACCGGATAAAGTTTCCCAAGTCCAAAACTGGTCTGGCTGCACCAAGAAGAGAGCAAAAGAGAGCAAGGGGAGCTGGATTCCCAGGTTTTCTTCCCTCGCCCCAGGCAGCCACAACCTAGCCAAAAGAGATTGGCTGAGCTTCCCTATCAAGAGAGCAACTTCCTCTAAAAGGTGGTGACAGAAAAAGTTAACTCAGTCTCTTATCCATTGACAACATTGTTCATGTCTGAAGGTGATGTAGATGTTTTCAGAAAGAAAGAAAAGTAAGAGTCCTGGGAACAAGAGGAATACAGAAATATAAATAATCAGAAATTCTTCAGGTTGAAGAAAAGACCAGAAACAACAATATCCTTTGGTGCAACTAAAGCCCATCAGAACGCATGAATGTCATCTTAATACCAAGTTCCCTATTTCCACGTTTTTCTTTATAATACACACAGTGCCTGACAAGATGGCCCAGTGCCTACACATGCTTGCGTCAAGCACATTGGCCTGAGTTTGACTCCATGGGTACAGTGAAAAGAAAGAAGTGACTCTTAAAAGTAGCCTGCTAACTCCACGTGTATATTGTGACATGCATAAATACATGTGGACAAAATGTAAAATATATGTGAATGCTAAAAAGCAAATAATGATATTTTAGGTATGTTTAACATATATGCACATGAATTAACCACAGTGTATTGTAGAATAAAGAGCACTAGAAAATGGCAAATGAATTTCTATTGTTAAAAAGTTTTACTTTTGAAATATGGCCTCACCCTGTAAACTATAATAAACTGAACCTCACCATGTGACCCCCTCCTGGCATCAAAATCATGTCAAACCCTTTGCTTCCACTTCTTGAGCCCTGGGATTACAGGTATGGGGCACCACACTAATATCAGGATTTACTTTCTGGATAAAGGGGGCAAAAAGCAATACTGTGTCGACTATAAAATAGTAAGGACATATAATTTATAATCACTAAGGCATATCAGAAAGGCTGATGAGAAATGAGAATGCTCTAAAGCTAAAATATTAAAAATAAAAATTAGAGAATCAAAATATGAGGGGGATAAGAGTGTAAATGATAAAGAATAGAACATAACAACAGATACATTAGCTATTAATGCATAAAACACTGCAAATAGAGGAGGAATATTTTCTGAACAGTTACAAAAGCAAGAAAAGTAATACCTTATTAGTAAGCTAGGTAATTAAAGAAGTGTGTTTGAGGGCTGGGAGGATGGCTGATCAGTCAGCATCACTGACTGCTGTTCCAGAGGACCAGGGTTCAATTCCCAACACCCACATGGCAGCTCACAGCTGGCAGTCACTACAATTCCAGGGGACCTGGCACACTCACATACACCTATATCATGCAGATCAAACATTCACACACGTAAATTAAAAATAAGTAATTCTCTTTAAAATAGATGAAAAAGATGCTGGCGACAGTGGTGAAGCTGTCTCTGCCTTTAGAATCATTTACTGCTCATTTAGTAAGGGCTGGTTGCTGGGAATAGCTGCTAACTTCAGTTCAGTTTAGTCTCCTTAGATTGTAGGTGGGGTTGGCATGTTTGCTGTTTGAGCACTTAGCCCCCATCAGATGGCACTGTTGGAGGAGTGTGGTTAGCATCCCAGGCCTGTAGCATGAGGGCAGGGCCTTTGAAGGCTGTTACACTTAGCACTCACTGAATCTGATCTGTAAACTTTGTATCCTGTCCATTGCCACATGAGGAATCTCTACCATGTGACAGGGTCACCATTAACAGCACCGTGATGGCATTGGTGACACTTTTCCTGGGTAGGGAACCCATGTCAGACCAAATTGTGGGTAAGGAGTTTACAGAAACAGGGGTGACTCTAAAGCACTTGCATCACTAAAAGCCCACTCTGTCACGGGTGATGACTCATGGAGTCTGCATCTATCTGAATCTACAGAGGAGTTGGATGACTCCAAGGAAACATCGTTCTCCAGACCCAACAGAACTGAAGCACATAGGACCTCACAGAGACTGTGAGATCACTCAGGAGATCTGCAGGAGCTCAAGCAGATAAAATCCCAGGCAGGAGGAGGGGAAGTGGCCACAAAGCCCTATACCTAGCAAGTAGCTGTTTGTGATGGAAAGCTGCTTTCTCAATGGAGTGACACTGGGTATGCCAAAGAAACCCGAGAACAGGCCACATGCCCAGTAGTTTCCAGTATAAATAGGACTCCATGGTTTTGTTTTTGACTTATAAAAGGACTATTTTGTTTGTTTTAAGCAAGAGAAAGAGCATGATGTTGAGTTGGGAGGAGTTGGGGAAGGGAGAAAATATGATAAAAATAAATTAAAATTTTAAAAACAAAGAACACTTAAAAGTAAAATATATATGTTGAGGCAAGGCTGAGGGGATGGCAATTTCAGAGGACCTGACTTCAGTCCTGAGTCCCCAAATGGTGGCTCACAACTGCCTGTTATTCCAGTTCAAGGGATCTGACACCATCTTATGATCTCTGTGGGCAGACACACACGCAGGTTAAATAACCATACAAATAAAATTAAAATGAACAAAAGCTGAAATAATAATAAGATACATACTTTGATCTGGATAGTGCTCTTAACCAGTGTACCTGAGTTCAGGTTGCAGTACTTACTAACAACAATCTAGAACTGTGAGGCCTCCCTGGATTATTTTGCTCATGTTTACGTAGCCCATGTTACATAGCAAGACATACATACATACACACACGCACACACACCACACACACGTTCTCCACATAGTCTGTACATTTATATATTTACTTCACCATTAGAGTGACTCCATATCATATGTATTGTTGCCATCCATATTGTACACAAGAAACAAAATGCCTAGAGAGGATGAATAAGTAGCTCCCAAGTCACAGAGCAACTAAGATGTTACCCATGATTAAGTCATGCCTCCTAGTCATCCTGATCATTGGGTCAGGAGGCAACCTGGGCCCTCAGTGTGTAACCATATGAAGGAGGCAATAGATACAGGAAACTGAGAAACACCCAAGATGACAAGTTCATGCCTCATTTCCTAGACTCTGGCAATTACTCGCTCTCAGCTCTATGATTTGGAAAAGCATCAGAAGTCAAAACTAGGACCCTGGTGGGCCAGATTCTGGTTCTCAGACTTTACTTACTGGAAGGGGTATATGAAAGAGAGAGATGAGTGTGTGAGGGGAAAATACGCTGACACTTGTTTGTCTGTCTCCCTGGTTTCCTGTAGTGGACAAGAACAAAGTCTACCTGTGATTGGCAATGTTGGCCCAGCCTGAGAAGAACAGAAAAGCTTCTCGCCAGTATCTCTGTCAACGTTTAGTGGTCGAAGATGTGAATGACACCTCACTCAGAATGTGCCTGCGGGGTCCAGTGGTGAGGACAGTAAGGACCATGCCTACAAGGGGACAAGATTCAGGGTTGTGAGAACAAAACACCCAGTCACTGTGAGGAGCTGCTCTGATGCGTTTACTGGCTATTGTTGTCACGTTGTCCATAGTGGGCGCTATGATGCATAAAACTGATGTCACAAAGCTTCTGAAAACCAGAGCTGGAGACATGAATTCATATGTTCACAGTAGAAACCAAGTCTCCACCCTCCTAGCCATGGTTTTGTAAAGATAGGAACCAGAGGAAGGGCCTTAGCCCTGTAGTTCCTGCTTCCTATTCTGGAGGGCTTCCGGGTGCTAGATGGACACCCCTGGGATCAGAGAACCTGACAGGACCTGCCCTTTTGGGACCAGCTCCTTTCCTTGGCCAGAATGGAATGGCGATACACCCTGCCACTCTCCTCTCTGTTCAGCATCCCTGGGGCCCTTCTCAGGCCGGACTAACACCTTATTCTTACCTTCCAGGTTTAAGGTCTGAGGATTCTGCTCTCTGGGCTGAAGCCATCCTTCTACTACTGCAATCGGCTTCAGTGGCCTTCCCGACCACAGCCAGACCAACTGGTTCTGTCCCAATGGTCCCAGATAGGCTGTGTTGCCCACTCTTGCTTAAAATGCTTTTGTTGGTCAGGTCTGAAACATGAGCAAGAAAGTAACTTCCAGATGGCTAGACTCACCCTGACTGGTGTACAGTTTCATCATCTTCTCTTTCGACTCAGCATGATTCTGGGAAGACTGTGCTGGCTGTGGCTGGCTGCTTTCTTCTCTGAGAGCTGCTGCACTGCCACAAATGATCTGAGGAATAATCAAGATCTGAGCCAGATGTCCGGAAACCAGACTGTCTCCATTGTGCTGAAGGAAAAACACTAAAAGACCTAGGATTTGAGTATGATGGCAGCTGCCAGTGAAGCTATTAGGCATAAGGTGAGCTCTGGGAGGACCTACAGACCACATACAATGGGTAGGCAGCCTAGGATCCTGACATGCCATGAAGATAATGGTGGTGACCTACCTGGGGTCAAGAGAGAAGGAGAATGGCATTGGGAGACTCTGAAAGAGTCAGCTCAGGTCCTTCCAAATCGGATGTGACCAACAATGGGGTCTGTGGTCCATATTAGCTGAAACAGATTAAAACAGCCTCAAGAATTCCTCTGCAGGGTGGCATCTAGAGTACTCTAACCCTTTCCCCTAGTAAACTTTCAATTTAGCTATAATCTTTCTTTCTTTGTTTGTTTCTTCCTTCCTTCCTTCCTTTCTTTCTTTCTTCCTTTCTTTCTTCATTTCATTCTTTCTTTTTTCTTTCTTTCTTTGTTCCTTACTTCTCTTTCTTCCTTGTTTCCATCCTTCTTTCTTTCCTTCCTTCTTTCTTGTTTATCTGAGTTTCTCTGTGTAGCCCTGGCTGTCCTGAAACATTATCACCAAACCAGACTGGCCAACAACTCAGAGATTCATTTGCTTCTGCCTCCAGAGTTCTGAGGTTAAAGGTGTGCACCACCATGCCTGGAAAACATCAGCTGTTTCTTAAACTTCTATACATATTCTTGCATCTTATACACGTACTTACGTATAGCAGATTGAATTCTAGGTAAGCTGGGCTTCTGAGAAAAGCACAGCCTTTTCCAAGAGGTATCTATTCTAGGGAGAGCACAAAGGAGACATGGACATGGAGGCCCTGTGCCCATGAGAATTGGGGTTGCTGTATCTCAACTTGGCCACTTTGCTTTGCCTCCTTGATTGCTCTGCTGACACTCTTTAGTACTTGTCCAACCACTGCATCCTATCTGAATTCTTCTCTTTTGAGAACAAAAAGGATCAAATGAACAAATGAATGAAAGAAAGAAAGACAGGGAGAAGAAAGGAAGGAAGGAAGGAAAGAAGGAAGGAAGGAAGGAAGGAAGGAAGGAAGGAAGGAAGGAAGGAAGGAAGGAAGGAAGGAAGAGACTGCTCCTAAAGTCAAGACCAGAGAAAAAGCAGTGAGGTAACTGGAAGTAGGATTCAGGAGGCCGGAATTAGGTTGGGTAGTATCACTGAAAGGCTGGCAAAGCAGCCAACCCCTAGGGAGACCTTTTACCTCTACCAAGTGTTCATACTCAAAGGGCGAGGTCCTGTCACTAGGAATGCTCACACTCCACACTCAAGTGAGTGCCTGTCTCTTCTCATTTATATTCCTCACTCTGTGCAGAATGTTGCTCCTGTCTCCAACTCAAAATGATGGGATTAAAAGTGTGTGATCCCAAACACTGAGATTAAAGGTGTAAACCACCACCACATGGATTTGTTTCTGGATCAATGTTGTATACTCCGGGATAGCCAGGAACTCATAGAGATTTGCCTGCCTCTGTATTCCAAGTCCTGAGATTAAAGGGGTGTGCTACCACCACCCCTTTGTCCTGTATAGCCGACGAATGTGGCTGCTATGCCCGCTGATCTTCAGGCAAGCTTTATTCATTTAAACACAAATATACCAGTATACAGAGGCCAGTGCGGGAATGCTGCTTACTGCCTTGCTTTCCATGGCTTACTCAGTTTGCCTGTTATACACCCTACCACCACCTGCCTGCTGTAGTTTCTTTATACAAGATTTGGGGCCGGTGTCATTAGACTCTCACCTGAGATTCCAGCTTCTCCTTGAGGCTTTTCCTTTTCAGCTGTGTGAGATACTGTCCCAGTTATGTGGTTCTGTAGCCTCTGGAGACTCTAGAGTACCCAGAGTGTGGAAGGTCGATTGACAGGGCAGGCACTTCCGTCTATCCAGCTACAGAGAAGGACTCCTTCTTCCAGGCCACAGTCAGTCGCTGCTCTGCACCTGTAAGTAATCCCTCATCGGTTAGCTGTAAGTTTTCAACTCTGGCTCAGCAGGTTGGGTTTTTTTGGAATAATACCTTGGTCTGTTGGAGGCCTAGCTGATTTGGGAAACAGTTAACTCTCAGGCTTTAAGTCAATGATTTCAGAATATACCCATGTCTTTTAGTACATGCTCTTTTTTTAGTACATCCACTTTTTAAAAAAAAAAAAACTACATTTCTGATTATCTTGTATCCCAACTAAACACTTCATCCTAGATGTGAGGAAATAGCTCAGTTAGCAAGGGGCTCTCTTTGCAAGCATGAGGACACAAATTCAACTGCCAGAATCTAAATAAAAACTCTAGTTCTGGAAGCCTGTACTTGAAATCCCAGCACAAAACTGTGCAGATGTAATGATCCTGGAGTTTACTGGTGAGAAGGTTTACCCTATTTTGTGAGCTTCAGGCCAATGAAAGACTCTGTCTCAGAAAGAAAAGTGGATAGCACCTGAGAAAACACACCCAAAGCTGTCCTTAGGCATCTACCACAAGTGTGCACAGATACCCAGACCCACACCAACCCACCGAACCCCCCCCACACACACGCATACATACACACACACCTACATTTGATCACCTGGTGTGGAGATTCTCTTCCCTGGATAGCCTGTGAAATCATACTAGGAGCTTACATACCCCACACACCAATACAACCTGACAACATCCTCCGCCACCACACACAGAGGGATGGAGAGAGAGAGAGTGAATTATGGACCTTATGTTCAAAGGCTAATTTGATTAGCCTGATAGGAGGTCCAGGTATCAGTACTAAGAAATCAGGTGATACTAACCAACCTAATTCTGGCTTCCTGAATCTTACTTTTAGTTACCTCACTGGTTTTCTTACTAAGTACAGAGGATCTCCATTTCTCTCTGGTCTTGACCTTAACAGCAGTTTCCTTCCTTTCATCTTTCTGACTGTCCTTCTTTCATTCATTTGTTCATTTGATCCTGCTTGTTCTCAAAAGGGAATAATTCTGATAGGATGCAGTAGTTGGTCAAATACTCAAGAGTGTAAGCAGAGCAATCATGGAGGCAAAGCAAACTGGCCAATTTGAGATGCAGCAACCTAGATTCTAGTGGGCCCAGGGCCTAAATTTCTCTTCTCACTATCCATCTCTTATATGTCCTCCCCCTAGAATGGATACTTCTAGGAAAAGTGTGTGCTTTTCTCAGAAGCACAGCTTATCTAGAATTCAATCTGTTATACGTAAGTACGTGTATAAGATGCAAGAATATGTATAGAAGTTTAAGAAACAGCTGATGTTTGCCAGGCATGTTGGTGCACGCCTTTAATCCCAGTATTTGGAGACAGAGGTAGATGAATCTCTGAGTTTGTGGACAGTCTGGTTTATATAGAAAGTTCCAGGACAGCCAGGGCTACACAGAGAAACTCATATACACAATAAGGAAAAAAGGAAGGGAGGAAGGAAGGAAGGAAAGAAGGAAGGAAGGAAGGAGGGAAGGAAGGAAGGAAGAAAGGAAAGAAAAGGAGAAGGAAAGTTTACTAGGGGAAAGGGTTAGAGCATTCTGCATGACACCCTGCAGAAGAAGTATTGAGGCTGTTGTAATCTGATCCAGCTAATATGAAGCACCGTCCCCCATTTTTGACCATATCCTGTTTGGCCCTCCCTGACTCTCCCACTGCCATTCTTCTACTTGACCCAAGTTAGGCCACCACCATTATCTGATATATATAGTTTGGGCTGAGGAATCATTTCTTAGACTTTTAGAGAAAAAGAAACGTTAGGTCCTGACTGCCTGGCTAGCTTATACCCCGAAATAACAACAGACAAACTGTATTCATTTAAATACTGCCTGTCCTATTTCTATTAATGTGTGTAGCACCACGAGGTGTGCTTACTGGGAAGATTCTAGCCTACGGCCATCTTGGGTCGGAGCTTCATTGCTTCTGCCTCAGAGAGGAGAGCTATGGCGTGTGTCTGAGATGTCTTACCTAACTGCCTCTTCCTCCCAGCATTCTGTTTAATTTACACCACCCACCTATGTTCTGACCTATCAGACCAAGCAGTTTATTAATTAACCAATGATCTTCTGACATGATTAGTGTGTTGCATCCTTCCCTCCTGTCTTTACCTCAGTGGAGTCAACTTTGGGAAGAGGATGTGCACACTAGACCATAATGAGGCTTCCATAAGAAGTTCTTCTGTGAATTAGATCACCTCCGTCAAGGTTGCAGAATACATCAAGTTCTTCATGTTGTATATTGTGCATTTTATAAAAGTTCCCTCCAGAAATGGAAGCCTCACAGACATGGTTGCTGTCCTAGTTTTATTGTCGACCTAACACAGTGTCAGCTGAGAGGGAAGCGTCTACTGAGACACTGCCTACATCAGATGAGGAGGTTGGTCTTGGGACACATTTGTGTGTGGTTTCCTTGATTATTAACTCACATAAGAAGTCCCAGTCTGCTGTAGGCAATATCATTCCTAGGGAGGAGGCTCTGGGTTAGGTAAAAGTACCAGCAAAACATGAGACTATGACCAAGCTAGAGAAGGGACAAGCTAACAGCACTCTTTCTTCCAGGTTCCTGCCTTGATATCCTGCCCCGATTTCCCCAGGGATGAACTGTGACTTGGAAGCCTGTGCCAAATAAACCCTTTCTTCTCTAAGCTCATTTTGTGTTGGAGTGTTTTAGAACGCGCCAGAAACTGCTACTGTGACAGACCCTGTTGGCAGGCACAGGCAAGGGAAGGCACATTCCAGACTAGTCTGGGCTACATAATGAAACACTGAATCAAAAGGTAAAAACAAAACCGTATTGATAACCACAAAATGAAAGTGTAAATCCACTCTTAGGAATAAAGGTCGGTGAGCAAAAGTATTCTGCTGTGTCATGTTATGCCAATGCCTGTTTCTAATGTTCATTCTCTCATCTCAGAGCCATCAAAGTCCTCCTGTCTCTTGGGCTTTCTCTAATACTACTGCAGGTTTGAGATGAATTGATCTACCATGCCTTCCTTTAGAGGGACCATGAAATTGATTTTTCATGTGTGTGGAAAGAGTGAGAGAGGAGGAAACCGCAATTGTAATCATGGATAGCTGGAAATCCCAAGACCACGTATTAAAAAGATGGCCACTCCCCTCCATAAACTTGAGGTGCTAGCATATCAAGCATGACGGGTTTTATTCAAAAAGCTGTGACTTTCTCATCAGTGACCTTGGACCCTAGAAGAGAGTGGTGGCATTTTCGATTGGTATGATAGAATTAACCAGACCAGCTCAAAACCACAAATATAACTTAATAATTGAAAACAGGGAAACTCACAGGACCTGGGTAAATGTTCAGATGTCCAAAATGGGTTTGGCGAGCATAGTGCAAAGAGAGCAAGTGCACCTGGATTCCCAGATTTTCTTTCCTGGCCCCAGGATGCCACACTCTAGCCAAATGTGTTTGGCTGAGCTTCCCCATCTTCTCCCCCTTTTGTATAAACAAGATCAAATCACACCCAATACAACTATATACAATAGGAACAGATACCAAATATGAAATTACAAGCAACAAACAATATTAAGAAACACATAACTAAAGTTTTACTAAGCATTTTGTTTCAAGGAGTATAAATAACTTATTGAAATTAAGTTTAGATAAATCGTGAGGAGGGTAACTACAATTCTCTAATCTTCAACTCCATCAAAATTCTGAGAAGGGAAGTAATATTATTTGAGCAACCAGGAAGTACAAACGAGAAACTTACAAAATGTGCCAAATGATAGAGACAACTGACGACCTGAGAAATCACCCAAAGTCTTATTTGCAATGTTGAGGCAACCAACTTTGGCTAAGGCCTAACGTAACTGACATACCATTTTGAAAGGCAAGAAACTTTTCAGAACTATCTTACCCTGTCTTGGCAGGATATGACAATCCTGTTTTTATCCATTTATGGATACTCTGTAGATCTGTCAGTGGTCAAGGAAAGGCTTTTCTTTGCCCAAAGGCCAGTTCTGCCAAGAAGTAGACAAGCTCCAAGTGGCGTGTCTTTGGTGCTCAACATTCTCTCGGGAGTAGAACGGTGTTGCCAGGAGTGATTGTGTCTGACTACCACGGAACTCTAGGTTAGATTAAAGGCCATTTTCTACAGCTCTTTGAAGAGGTTGAAGATTCTACAATTTATACTAAATATAATCTCTGTGTATCTAAAGAACCTGATTAGTCTAAACATAAATATGATAAACATAGATGACTATTGATCTATAATTCTCGATGCCTATGTAACTTAAAAGACTAAGAGAATTAACAACTGTGAAGTGAATGAGGACAATGACCTCAAAATGTAAACAATATATATCATTACATAAACACTATATAAGTACGTTAATCAGAGGTAGAAATGTACATTGCAACATGGTAGATAATATATCAATACAATATATATATCAATACATAAAAATGATTTAAACAGAGGTAGCAGACTCACATACAATATTCAATATAATTTAACTTTGTATCAATATACAAGAATCAATACCAATATAATTTTCTAAAAACAATAACTCACAAACACAAATCTATTATCCTATCACCAATTTTCCCTCTTTGTTTTTCAAGAATACCCATGAGCCTATGAAATACTTCCCCCATCCCTCAACCATATACCAATTATAAAGAACCCCAAAAGGATGTCCCTAAACCTTAAGGCAAACTCTGCTGGGAGAGGGGACTTTATCCCCTAAAATTGCTTCCAGCTGTCATGGGAGTGACGTTCTTCTTAGGGGGTCCTGTGAAAGTAAATATAGTAAAATTCCAAGATTAATATGTGGTCTTGGAAAATTGCAAATAGTGTCTGAGAGTTTTGAGGACGTCTGGCCAGGGTGTTGTGAAAGATGTGCACCATTTGGAACTGTCTTGTGCAGTTGGTACCAAAAATCAGGTCTTGTAGTAGCACTATCAATATGATGATGTCTTATTAGCCAGCTGGAGTCGATATTGTGTGTCCCCATCTTCTTCCTGGAAACTTCAAAGTTCACGTCAAAAAAATTTATTATTTTTTCTTGTAAACTAAGCATTATATATAAAGACATATACAGACATATATATTCAATGAAATGTATAATAAAGACAGAAACAGATATGAGGAAAGGCAAAGAAAGTTTATAAATTATTTGATGTGGGAGTGTCATATATCAATCTGTTGATTTCATTGGCTAAGCAATAAAGAAACTGCTAGGCCCATTGGATAGGCCCACCCTTAGGTGGGTGGAGTAAACAGAACAGAATGCCAGGAGGAAGAGGAAGTGAGGTCAGACTCCACAGCTCTCCTCTCGGGAGCAGAAGAGAGGCCATGCTCTGCTCTCCCAGGCAGGCACACGCAATGAAGCAAGCCGCCAGGTCAGACATGCTGAATCTTTCCCGGTAAGACCGGTGCTCACAGATTATTAGAGATGGGTTGATTGGGATATCAGAATTAGCCAGTAAGGGCCAGAGTTAAGGGCCAAGCAGTGATGAAAAGAATACAGTGTCTGTGTAATTATTTCGGGGCATAAGCTAGCCGAGCCAGGCGGCTTGGGTGTTGGGGAGGCAGCCCCGCCGCCGCTCATATTACTACAAATGGCTCCCAGACGTGTGGCTAAATGAGACCACATAAAGCCTGAGAAAGCTTGGAAAAGAATAGAGTAAAGCATGTTTCTTGTGGCAATCTCTTGGGTCTACTCTGCTTGCCAGAGGCAAGCAAGCGCCTCATCTAAGAGAGGCTTCCTGACTCAGCTTTAGCTGCAAAGCCTGCAGCTTATTAAGAGGTCCTGCCACGAAACACTTAAACGGTGTTGACAAAAAGCTGAACACATGCTTTTTGGTTTTAAGCCGTAGCAGGAAAAAAGCTGTGCCGTTTAAAAATGCCGGCTTTCTGGGCCATCCTGCCAGGGCAAACTCTGACTGTTTGAGGCAGGAGGGCCGGCTACAGAGAGAGGACTTGAGTGTTGTCTGTTGTAGTTCGCTGGCTGGCAGGGACCTTGAAATGCTATAAACATGGCTACAGCCAGTACCTCAGCCATGAGGCTGAAAAGCTAAGGAATGGGCTACATCTAGCCGTCAAAGCCACGCCTTTAGTCCTACTGAGTGAGATTGCTTGGTACACTAAAGACTCATGTGGTCAAAAATCAGAGAGATATACAGTAAAGAGAGATTCAGAGACAAAATTTCTAAATGGTTTACTGTGTGTTAAAAATATATGCAAGCTAAAAGTTGAAGTTCTTAAAAAAAAAAGGAAGAGAGTTGTTGTGTGTCCTAGTACACACCTTTAATCCCAACACTTGGGAGACAGAGGGAGATAGACCTCTGTGACTTCAAGGTGTGGTAGCACACGACTTTAATCCCAGTGCCTGGAAGGCAGAGACAAACAGAAGTCTGTGAGTTCAAGTAGTAGCAAACACCTTTAATCCCAATGCCTGGGAGGCAGAGACAGGCGGATCTCCGAGAGTTCAAAGACAGCCTGGTCTACAGATATATGCTCGAAAAGCAAAAAGTTAACTTAGGAATGTCACAGCTTAGATTCTTAAGCGCCTAGTGATTTAAAGGCGCAAATCAAAAGTGCTCCTGGATAGTAAAAAATTGCAGATTCACAATAGGACAGATTCAGACCACTAAATGAGTCACACTGTTGGATGAATGTACGTTGGCTTGGGAGAGAGAAGAAAAAGAATATAGAGAATAAAGTTAATGTTAAAAAAAATGGTAAAGTCTTTAAAGAGACAGAATAAAGTAAAGTGATAGAGTAAAAATAAGCCGCGTAAAGATGGAAAATTCACAGAGAGTCTGGATTATGTACATTGTGTTTTCTCTAAAATTTTTGACTGTGAAGGAGCTAAGTACAGAGAGACATTTCATTACATGGGCTGTCAAGCTAAACCAGAATGGATATAAGGGTATTACGATTTCAGAATTTGGGTCTAAGGATATGATGCTTTGGAGAGAGTCTTCTTTTGTTTTCACAGAGGATGAGACTCTATGGATTTCTTCTATTCCGATTTGGTATGATGGACCACGTCCTCCTGAAGGGTTGCTGTGAACATCTTCAGAAAATTGCCTTGCTCAACTGCCAACTGAGATAAAACTGGCACACAGGTTACACCCTAAAATCATTAACGACGCCCCCATTCAGCAGGAAGCAGTTTGGAGAGAAAAAACTGCGCCCATGTTCCCAAATATGGTTTATAAAACGTTCTTTTACATTTAAAGGGGGATATGATATAGACATGAATAATTTGCATTAGTATAGATTTTGCTTTATTGATAGAGATTTACGGTCAATTTTGTTATATGTATAAATGTTTCTGATGTAACTTTTACTTGATAACTGTTTTGTTATATGTAATTTTGCTATGTTAAGGTTAAAGCCTTCCTTTTTTTGTTTAAACAGAAAAAGGGGAAGTGATGTGGGAGTGACATATATCAATCTGTTGATTTCATTGGCTAAGCAATAAAGAAAATGCTAGGCCCATTGGATAGGCCCACCCTTAGGTGGGTGGAGTAAACAGAACAGAATGCCAGGAGGAAGAGGAAGTGAGGTCAGACTCCACAGCTCTCCTCTCGGGAGCAGAAGAGAGGCCATGCTCTGCTCTCCCAGGCAGGCACACGCAATGAAGCAAGCCGCCAGGTCAGACATGCTGAATCTTTCCCGGTAAGACCGGTGCTCACAGATTATTAGAGATGGGTTGATTGGGATATCAGAATTAGCCAGTAAGGGCCAGAGTTAAGGGCCAAGCAGTGATGAAAAGAATACAGTGTCTGTGTAATTATTTCGGGGCATAAGCTAGCCGAGCCAGGCGGCTTGGGTGTTGGGGAGGCAGCCCCGCCGCCGCTCATATTACTACAAATGGCTCCCAGACGTGTGGCTAAATGAGACCACATAAAGCCTGAGAAAGCTTGGAAAAGAATAGAGTAAAGCATGTTTCTTGTGGCAATCTCTTGGGTCTACTCTGCTTGCCAGAGGCAAGCAAGCGCCTCATCTAAGAGAGGCTTCCTGACTCAGCTTTAGCTGCAAAGCCTGCAGCTTATTAAGAGGTCCTGCCACGAAACACTTAAACGGTGTTGACAAAAAGCTGAACACATGCTTTTTGGTTTTAAGCCGTAGCAGGAAAAAAGCTGTGCCGTTTAAAAATGCCGGCTTTCTGGGCCATCCTGCCAGGGCAAACTCTGACTGTTTGAGGCAGGAGGGCCGGCTACAGAGAGAGGACTTGAGTGTTGTCTGTTGTAGTTCGCTGGCTGGCAGGGACCTTGAAATGCTATAAACATGGCTACAGCCAGTACCTCAGCCATGAGGCTGAAAAGCTAAGGAATGGGCTACATCTAGCCGTCAAAGCCACGCCTTTAGTCCTACTGAGTGAGATTGCTTGGTACACTAAAGACTCATGTGGTCAAAAATCAGAGAGATATACAGTAAAGAGAGATTCAGAGACAAAATTTCTAAATGGTTTACTGTGTGTTAAAAATATATGCAAGCTAAAAGTTGAAGTTCTTAAAAAAAAAAGGAAGAGAGTTGTTGTGTGTCCTAGTACACACCTTTAATCCCAACACTTGGGAGACAGAGGGAGATAGACCTCTGTGACTTCAAGGTGTGGTAGCACACGACTTTAATCCCAGTGCCTGGAAGGCAGAGACAAACAGAAGTCTGTGAGTTCAAGTAGTAGCAAACACCTTTAATCCCAATGCCTGGGAGGCAGAGACAGGCGGATCTCCGAGAGTTCAAAGACAGCCTGGTCTACAGATATATGCTCGAAAAGCAAAAAGTTAACTTAGGAATGTCACAGCTTAGATTCTTAAGCGCCTAGTGATTTAAAGGCGCAAATCAAAAGTGCTCCTGGATAGTAAAAAATTGCAGATTCACAATAGGACAGATTCAGACCACTAAATGAGTCACACTGTTGGATGAATGTACGTTGGCTTGGGAGAGAGAAGAAAAAGAATATAGAGAATAAAGTTAATGTTAAAAAAAATGGTAAAGTCTTTAAAGAGACAGAATAAAGTAAAGTGATAGAGTAAAAATAAGCCGCGTAAAGATGGAAAATTCACAGAGAGTCTGGATTATGTACATTGTGTTTTCTCTAAAATTTTTGACTGTGAAGGAGCTAAGTACAGAGAGACATTTCATTACATGGGCTGTCAAGCTAAACCAGAATGGATATAAGGGTATTACGATTTCAGAATTTGGGTCTAAGGATATGATGCTTTGGAGAGAGTCTTCTTTTGTTTTCACAGAGGATGAGACTCTATGGATTTCTTCTATTCCGATTTGGTATGATGGACCACGTCCTCCTGAAGGGTTGCTGTGAACATCTTCAGAAAATTGCCTTGCTCAACTGCCAACTGAGATAAAACTGGCACACAGGTTACACCCTAAAATCATTAACGACGCCCCCATTCAGCAGGAAGCAGTTTGGAGAGAAAAAACTGCGCCCATGTTCCCAAATATGGTTTATAAAACGTTCTTTTACATTTAAAGGGGGATATGATATAGACATGAATAATTTGCATTAGTATAGATTTTGCTTTATTGATAGAGATTTACGGTCAATTTTGTTATATGTATAAATGTTTCTGATGTAACTTTTACTTGATAACTGTTTTGTTATATGTAATTTTGCTATGTTAAGGTTAAAGCCTTCCTTTTTTTGTTTAAACAGAAAAAGGGGAAGTGATGTGGGAGTGACATATATCAATCTGTTGATTTCATTGGCTAAGCAATAAAGAAAATGCTAGGCCCATTGGATAGGCCCACCCTTAGGTGGGTGGAGTAAACAGAACAGAATGCCAGGAGGAAGAGGAAGTGAGGTCAGACTCCACAGCTCTCCTCTCGGGAGCAGAAGAGAGGCCATGCTCTGCTCTCCCAGGCAGGCACACGCAATGAAGCAAGCCGCCAGGTCAGACATGCTGAATCTTTCCCGGTAAGACCGGTGCTCACAGATTATTAGAGATGGGTTGATTGGGATATCAGAATTAGCCAGTAAGGGCCAGAGTTAAGGGCCAAGCAGTGATGAAAAGAATACAGTGTCTGTGTAATTATTTCGGGGCATAAGCTAGCCGAGCCAGGCGGCTTGGGTGTTGGGGAGGCAGCCCCGCCGCCGCTCATATTACTACAAATGGCTCCCAGACGTGTGGCTAAATGAGACCACATAAAGCCTGAGAAAGCTTGGAAAAGAATAGAGTAAAGCATGTTTCTTGTGGCAATCTCTTGGGTCTACTCTGCTTGCCAGAGGCAAGCAAGCGCCTCATCTAAGAGAGGCTTCCTGACTCAGCTTTAGCTGCAAAGCCTGCAGCTTATTAAGAGGTCCTGCCACGAAACACTTAAACGGTGTTGACAAAAAGCTGAACACATGCTTTTCGGTTTTAAGCCGTAGCAGGAAAAAAGCTGTGCCGTTTAAAAATGCCGGCTTTCTGGGCCATCCTGCCAGGGCAAACTCTGACTGTTTGAGGCAGGAGGGCCGGCTACAGAGAGAGGACTTGAGTGTTGTCTGTTGTAGTTCGCTGGCTGGCAGGGACCTTGAAATGCTATAAACATGGCTACAGCCAGTACCTCAGCCATGAGGCTGAAAAGCTAAGGAATGGGCTACATCTAGCCGTCAAAGCCACGCCTTTAGTCCTACTGAGTGAGATTGCTTGGTAAACTAAAGACTCATGTGGTCAAAAATCAGAGAGATATACAGTAAAGAGAGATTCAGAGACAAAATTTCTAAATGGTTTACTGTGTGTTAAAAATATATGCAAGCTAAAAGTTGAAGTTCTTAAAAAAAAAAGGAAGAGAGTTGTTGTGTGTCCTAGTACACACCTTTAATCCCAACACTTGGGAGACAGAGGGAGATAGACCTCTGTGACTTCAAGGTGTGGTAGCACACGACTTTAATCCCAGTGCCTGGAAGGCAGAGACAAACAGAAGTCTGTGAGTTCAAGTAGTAGCAAACACCTTTAATCCCAATGCCTGGGAGGCAGAGACAGGCGGATCTCCGAGAGTTCAAAGACAGCCTGGTCTACAGATATATGCTCGAAAAGCAAAAAGTTAACTTAGGAATGTCACAGCTTAGATTCTTAAGCGCCTAGTGATTTAAAGGCGCAAATCAAAAGTGCTCCTGGATAGTAAAAAATTGCAGATTCACAATAGGACAGATTCAGACCACTAAATGAGTCACACTGTTGGATGAATGTACGTTGGCTTGGGAGAGAGAAGAAAAAGAATATAGAGAATAAAGTTAATGGTTTAAAAAGAAAAAAGTAAAAGTAAAGTCTTTAAAGAGACAGAGTACAAATAGTTATAGATATAAATAAAATAGATATAAGTAAATAGATATAGATATAAGTAAAAATAAGCCGCGTGAAGATGGAAAATTCACAGAGAGTCTGGATTATGTACATTGTGTTTTCTCTAAAATTTTTGACTGTGAAGGAGCTAAGTACAGAGAGACATTTCATTACATGGGCTGTCAAGCTAAACCAGAATGGATATAAGGGTATTACGATTTCAGAATTTGGGTCTAAGGATATGATGCTTTGGAGAGAGTCTTCTTTTGTTTTCACAGAGGATGAGACTCTATGGATTTCTTCTATTCCGATTTGGTATGATGGACCACGTCCTCCTGAAGGGTTGCTGTGAACATCTTCAGAAAATTGCCTTGCTCAACTGCCAACTGAGATAAAACTGGCACACAGGTTACACCCTAAAATCATTAACGACGCCCCCATTCAGCAGGAAGCAGTTTGGAGAGAAAAAACTGCGCCCATGTTCCCAAATATGGTTTATAAAACGTTCTTTTACATTTAAAGGGGGATATGATATAGACATGAATAATTTGCATTAGTATAGATTTTGCTTTATTGATAGAGATTTACGGTCAATTTTGTTATATGTATAAATGTTTCTGATGTAACTTTTACTTGATAACTGTTTTGTTATATGTAATTTTGCTATGTTAAGGTTAAAGCCTTCCTTTTTTTGTTTAAACAGAAAAAGGGGAAGTGATGTGGGAGTGACATATATCAATCTGTTGATTTCATTGGCTAAGCAATAAAGAAAATGCTAGGCCCATTGGATAGGCCCACCCTTAGGTGGGTGGAGTAAACAGAACAGAATGCCAGGAGGAAGAGGAAGTGAGGTCAGACTCCACAGCTCTCCTCTCGGGAGCAGAAGAGAGGCCATGCTCTGCTCTCCCAGGCAGGCACACGCAATGAAGCAAGCCGCCAGGTCAGACATGCTGAATCTTTCCCGGTAAGACCGGTGCTCACAGATTATTAGAGATGGGTTGATTGGGATATCAGAATTAGCCAGTAAGGGCCAGAGTTAAGGGCCAAGCAGTGATGAAAAGAATACAGTGTCTGTGTAATTATTTCGGGGCATAAGCTAGCCGAGCCAGGCGGCTTGGGTGTTGGGGAGGCAGCCCCGCCGCCGCTCATATTACTACAAATGGCTCCCAGACGTGTGGCTAAATGAGACCACATAAAGCCTGAGAAAGCTTGGAAAAGAATAGAGTAAAGCATGTTTCTTGTGGCAATCTCTTGGGTCTACTCTGCTTGCCAGAGGCAAGCAAGCGCCTCATCTAAGAGAGGCTTCCTGACTCAGCTTTAGCTGCAAAGCCTGCAGCTTATTAAGAGGTCCTGCCACGAAACACTTAAACGGTGTTGACAAAAAGCTGAACACATGCTTTTCGGTTTTAAGCCGTAGCAGGAAAAAAGCTGTGCCGTTTAAAAATGCCGGCTTTCTGGGCCATCCTGCCAGGGCAAACTCTGACTGTTTGAGGCAGGAGGGCCGGCTACAGAGAGAGGACTTGAGTGTTGTCTGTTGTAGTTCGCTGGCTGGCAGGGACCTTGAAATGCTATAAACATGGCTACAGCCAGTACCTCAGCCATGAGGCTGAAAAGCTAAGGAATGGGCTACATCTAGCCGTCAAAGCCACGCCTTTAGTCCTACTGAGTGAGATTGCTTGGTAAACTAAAGACTCATGTGGTCAAAAATCAGAGAGATATACAGTAAAGAGAGATTCAGAGACAAAATTTCTAAATGGTTTACTGTGTGTTAAAAATATATGCAAGCTAAAAGTTGAAGTTCTTAAAAAAAAAAGGAAGAGAGTTGTTGTGTGTCCTAGTACACACCTTTAATCCCAACACTTGGGAGACAGAGGGAGATAGACCTCTGTGACTTCAAGGTGTGGTAGCACACGACTTTAATCCCAGTGCCTGGAAGGCAGAGACAAACAGAAGTCTGTGAGTTCAAGTAGTAGCAAACACCTTTAATCCCAATGCCTGGGAGGCAGAGACAGGCGGATCTCCGAGAGTTCAAAGACAGCCTGGTCTACAGATATATGCTCGAAAAGCAAAAAGTTAACTTAGGAATGTCACAGCTTAGATTCTTAAGCGCCTAGTGATTTAAAGGCGCAAATCAAAAGTGCTCCTGGATAGTAAAAAATTGCAGATTCACAATAGGACAGATTCAGACCACTAAATGAGTCACACTGTTGGATGAATGTACGTTGGCTTGGGAGAGAGAAGAAAAAGAATATAGAGAATAAAGTTAATGGTTTAAAAAGAAAAAAGTAAAAGTAAAGTCTTTAAAGAGACAGAGTACAAATAGTTATAGATATAAATAAAAATAAGCCGCGTAAAGATGGAAAATTCACAGAGAGTCTGGATTATGTACATTGTGTTTTCTCTAAAATTTTTGACTGTGAAGGAGCTAAGTACAGAGAGACATTTCATTACATGGGCTGTCAAGCTAAACCAGAATGGATATAAGGGTATTACGATTTCAGAATTTGGGTCTAAGGATATGATGCTTTGGAGAGAGTCTTCTTTTGTTTTCACAGAGGATGAGACTCTATGGATTTCTTCTATTCCGATTTGGTATGATGGACCACGTCCTCCTGAAGGGTTGCTGTGAACATCTTCAGAAAATTGCCTTGCTCAACTGCCAACTGAGATAAAACTGGCACACAGGTTACACCCTAAAATCATTAACGACGCCCCCATTCAGCAGGAAGCAGTTTGGAGAGAAAAAACTGCGCCCATGTTCCCAAATATGGTTTATAAAACGTTCTTTTACATTTAAAGGGGGATATGATATAGACATGAATAATTTGCATTAGTATAGATTTTGCTTTATTGATAGAGATTTACGGTCAATTTTGTTATATGTATAAATGTTTCTGATGTAACTTTTACTTGATAACTGTTTTGTTATATGTAATTTTGCTATGTTAAGGTTAAAGCCTTCCTTTTTTTGTTTAAACAGAAAAAGGGGAAGTGATGTGGGAGTGACATATATCAATCTGTTGATTTCATTGGCTAAGCAATAAAGAAAATGCTAGGCCCATTGGATAGGCCCACCCTTAGGTGGGTGGAGTAAACAGAACAGAATGCCAGGAGGAAGAGGAAGTGAGGTCAGACTCCACAGCTCTCCTCTCGGGAGCAGAAGAGAGGCCATGCTCTGCTCTCCCAGGCAGGCACACGCAATGAAGCAAGCCGCCAGGTCAGACATGCTGAATCTTTCCCGGTAAGACCGGTGCTCACAGATTATTAGAGATGGGTTGATTGGGATATCAGAATTAGCCAGTAAGGGCCAGAGTTAAGGGCCAAGCAGTGATGAAAAGAATACAGTGTCTGTGTAATTATTTCGGGGCATAAGCTAGCCGAGCCAGGCGGCTTGGGTGTTGGGGAGGCAGCCCCGCCGCCGCTCATATTACTACAATTATTATTATCATTATTATTATTATTATTCTGTCCCATATCAAGGCTCTTAACATGAGACAGAAACTCTGGGACATATCTTATGAACAGGCTTGGAATTGGAGAGGGACTGAGCCTGAGTCCAACTCCAAAACCAGCTCTCTATATTTATAAATAAATGCACATTAACACACATTTAAAAATATGTTTATTAAAATTTATTTACTGAAACTATTCAGTTTTCTTGCTGATCCTTATTGGGTTGTAAATAGTTTCCATATGTCAGTATTCAAACTCCAAGGTCCCTTGAATTCTTTGAAGATGAGTGTTTTCCTGTGGAGATAAGAAGAGAACCCTGCCCCATCCTATATGTTGTTCTTACCATCGGTATGATTATCATCATTGTGAATGAGCTATCATTTCTTTTTTCCAAGAGATTCCTCCTCATCAAACTGAACCTTTATTTATTTTGATGGTGTCCAATATTCTTCTTCTCTTGTAAAATCATGAGCAAAACCATTTCCCCAACGCTGAACATATCCTGGCCTCCATTGCAAGGTCAGCATAACCTTGAAATAAACTGGTTGATTTAATTCTGTAGACTTTTCCACTATTCAATGTCATTTTGCAGACATTGTCCCCTTCTCAGTAGCGTTAAAACATTCAAGGTTAATAAAGCATTATGAGTGAGCAGAGCTGGCATGCAGGCCAGACGGAGGGGAGCCAATGGCAGTTTGCTCTGAACAGGTGAGGTCCAGACCTGAGGAAAGAGCCTAGGACATAGCACCAAGTGCGGCCTGCAGGCAAAGCTCATGGCTCTTAGGTCCCCTCACTCTAAGCTGGGATGTGGGAGAAAGCTGCCTGCAGCAAGAGCATGAGATGGTGCTGATATCAATGAACGAATAAATGTGGTGTGGCCTCAACTGGCCAGAGCCTTAAAGGGCTCTAAAAAGCCCCAAGGACAGGCACCAAGTGATGGTGCATTCGATCTGCATGCTAGAATTAACCAGACCAGCTGAAATCAACAGATACAATTTAATAATTGATAATGGGGAAACTCAAACAACCTGGGTAAAAGTTCCCATGTCCAAAACAGGTCTGAAGAACACCATGCAAAGAGAGACAAAGAGAGCTAATTCACCTGGATTCCCAGGTTTTCTTCCCTGGCCGCAGGCAGCTGCACACTAGCCAAATGTGATTGACTGAGCTTCCCCATTCAGAGAGCAACTTCCTCTAAAGGGTGGTGACAGAAAAAGTTAAATCTGTCTCTTAGCCATTGAAAACATTCTTCATGCCTGAAGGTGACATAGATATTTTCAGAAAGAAAGAAAAGTAAGAGTCCTGAGAACAAGCAGAAATACACAAATATAAACAATCAGAAATTCTTCAGGCTAAAGAAAAAGAATACCAGAAACAACAACACCCTTTGCTGCAAATAAAGACCATCAGAAAACTTGAATGTCTTCTAAATGCCAAGTTCCCTATTTCCACTTTTTTCCTTTAAAATACAAACAGGGCCTGGCAAGATGGCCCAGTTCCAACAGATGCTTGTGCAGAGCAGGATGGCCTGAGTTTGCCTCCCCGGGTACAGTAACAAAAAAGAAGTGACTCCGAAAAGTCGCCTACTACCTCCATGTGTATATTGTGACACAAATGAATAAATACATGCAGACAGATGAAATATAAAATATATGTGAATGCTTAAAAGCAAATGATGATATTTTATGGATGTTTAACACATATGCACGTGGATTATCTATAGGGTATTGTAGAATAAAGAGCTCTAAAAAACAGCAAATGTATTTCTATTGCTAAATATTTGACTTTTAAAATAAGATTTCACCCTGAAACCCATACTGTACTGAACCTCACCATGTGTCCCCGGCTGGCCTCAAACTCGTATCAAACCCTTTGCTTCCACTTCCTGAGCCCTGGTATTACAGTTGTAAGGCACCACACCTAACATCAGGATTAACTTTCTGGAGAAAGGGTTCAAAAAGCAATACTGTGTAGACTATAAAATAGTAAGGATATATAATTTATAATCACTAAAACATATCAGAAAGGCTGATGAGAAATGAGAATGTTCTAAAGCTAAAACATTAAAAATAAGAATTAGAGAAACAAAATATGAGGGAGATAAGAGTGCAAATGATAAAGAGTAGAACGTCACAACAGATACATTAGCTATTAATGCATCACACACTGCAAATAAAGGATAAATATTTTCTGAACAGTTACAAAAGCAAGAGCATTAATACATTATCAGTAAGCTAGAGAGTTTAAGAAGTGTGTGAGGGCTAGGAGGATGGCTCAGCAGTCAGCATCACTGTCTGCTCTTCCAGAGGACCAGGGTTCAACTCCCAGCACCCACACGGCAGCTGGCAGCTGGCTGTCACTAAAATTCCAGGGGACCTGGCACCCGTACACAGGCCTATATCATGCAGGTCAAACACTAACACACGTAAAATAAAAATAAGTAAATCTCTTTAAATGGAAGAAAAAGATGCTGTCGACAGTTGTGAACCTGTCACTAGCCTTAGAATCATTTACTGCTAGTTGCTGGGAACAGCTTCTATTCTCAGTTTAGGTTAGTCTACTTAGACTGTTGGTGGGGTTTGCAAGTCTCCTCTTTGAGCACTTAGCCCCCATCAGGTGGCACTGTTGGAGGAGTGTGTGGAGCATCCCAGGCCTGTAGCATGAAGGCAGGGCCTTTGAAGGCTGTTACACTTAGCACTCACTGAATCTGATCTGTAAGCTTTGCATCCTGTCCATTGCCACATGAGGAGTCTCCACCATGTGCTGCGGTCCCCATTAACAGCACCGTGATGGCATTGTGTGACACTTTTCCTGGGTAGGGAACCTATGCCAGACGAAATTGTGGGTGAGGACTTTACACAACAGGGGTGATTCTAAAGCACTTGTATCACTAAAAGCCCACACTCTCACGTGTGAGGACTCATATAGTCTGCATCTATCTGAATCTCCGGAGGTGGTGGAAGACTCCAAAGTAACATCGTTCTCCAGACCCAGCAGAGCTGACGCACATAGGACCTCACAGAGACTGTGACATCACTCACGATATCTGCAGGAGCTCAAGCCAGATAACATCCCAGCATGGAGGATGGGAAGTGGCCACAAAGCCCTACACCTAGCCAAGTGGCTATTTATGATTGATAGCTGCTTGGAGAGGGAAAAAAGTTTTCTCAATGAAGTGACACTGGGTATAGCAAACACAGCCCAGAACAGGCCCCATGCCCAGTAGTTTCCAGGATAACTAGGACTCCATGGTTTTGTTGTTGACTTATAAAAGGACTGTTTTGTTTGTTTTAAGCAAGAGAAAGAGCATAATGTTAAGTTGCGAAAAGTTAGGGAAGGAAGAAAATATGATAAAAATGAATGAAAAATTTAAAAATAACGAAAAATGAAAAGTAAAATATATATGTTGAGGTGGGGCTGAGGGGATGTCTCTTGCAAAAGACCTGACTTCAGTTCCCGGATGCCAAATGGTGACTCACAATTGCCTGTCATCTAGTTCCAAGCATTCAGACACCATCTTATGACCTATGTGGGCATATCCACAAAGACACACGGGAGATAAAATATCCCTACACATAAAATTAAAATAAATAAAACCTGAAATAATATGATACAACTATTGGTTTCAATAGTGCTCTTAGTCATAGGACCTGAGTTCCGTTTGCAGAACCTACTAACAGCCATCTGTATTGTGAGGCCACCCTGGGCTATTAATCCCATGTTAAATAGCAAGACACACACACACACATACACACACACACATTATAAACATATCTGTACATTTATATATTTCTTTCACTATTAGTGTGCCTCCATCTCATAAGCATTGTTGCCAAACATATTTTACACAAGAAACAAAAGACCCAGAGAGACTGAAAAGTAGCTCCCAAGTCACAGAGCAACTAAGATGTTACCCATGATTAAGTCATGCCATCTAGTCATACTGATCATTGTGAGGTCAGGAGGCAACCTGGGCCCTCAGTGTTTAACCATATGAAGGAGGCAGTAGATACAGAAAACTGAGAAACACCCAAGATGGCACATTCACGGCTCATTTCCTAGACTCTGGCAACTACTCACTCTCAGCTCTATGATTTGAAAAAGGATCAGAAAGTCAAGGCAGGGGATCCCAGGTGGGCCAGATACTGGTTCTCAGACTTTATTCACTGGAAGGGGTATATGAAAGAGATATATGAATGTGTGAGGAGAAACTATGGGGACACTTCTTTGTCTGCCTCCCTAATTTCCTGCAGTGGACCAGGACAAATTCTAATTGTGATTGGAAATGGTTGCCCAGTCTGAAAAGAACAGAAAAGCTTCTCGCCAGTATCTCCGTCGATAAGCAGAAAATGAAAGTGTAAATCCAGTCTAAGGAATACAGGTCGCTGAACAACAGTATTCTGCTGTGTCATGTTATGACAATGCCTGTTTCTGACGTTCATTCTCTACTCTCAGAGCCATCGAAATCCTCCCGTCTCTTGGGCTTTCTCTAATACTAGTGCAGTATGAGATGAATTGATCTACCATGATTTCCTTTAAAGGGACCATGGAATTGATTTATCATGTTTGTCGAGTGAGAGAGGAGGAAAGCCTCACTTGTATACAGGGATAGCCAGAAGTCCCAAGACCACGTATTGAAAAGATGTCCAATCCCCTCCATACACTTGAGGTAGTAGCATATCACACAAGACACCTTTTATTCAAAAAGCTGTGACTTTCTCATCAATGACCTTGGAGGCTATTAGAGTGGTGGTATGTTTGACTGGTATGTTAGGATTAATCAGACCAGCTCAAAACCGCAGATATAATTTAATAATTGAAAACGGAGAAACTCAACACTACTGGGGTAAAGGTTCCCATGTCCAAAACCAGTCTGGTGAACACTGCACTAAGAGAGGCAGAGGGAGCAAGGGCAGCAGGATTCCCAGGTTTTCTTCCCTGCCCCCAGGCAGCCACACCCTAGCCAAATGTGATTGGCTGAGCTTTCCATCGAGAGAGAAATGTCCTCTAAAGGTAGTGAAAGAAAAACTTAACTCAGTCTCTTATCCATTGATAACATTCTTCCTGCCTGAAGGTGACATAGATGTTTTCAAAAAAAACGAAAAGTAAGAGTCTTGGGAACAAGGAGAAATATATAAATATAAACAATCAGAAATGATTCAGGTTGCAGAAAAAGAATACCACAGATAACAACATCTTTTGGTGCAAAGTAAGCCCATCAGAAGGCTTGAATGTCATATTAATACCAAGTTCCCTATCTCCACTTTTTCCTTTAAAATACACACAGGGCCTGGCAAGATGGCCCAGTGCCTACAGATGCTTGTGGCCACGATGATGGCCTCAATTTGACTCCCTGTGTACACTGAAGAAAGAAGTGACTCCTAAAAGTTGCCTGCTATCTCCACGTGCATATTGTGACACACATGCATAAACACATGTACATGAAATGTAAAATATATTGAATGCTTAAAAGCAAATACTGATATTTTAGGTATGTTTAACACATATTCATGTGGATTATCTATAGTGTATTGTAGAATAAAGAGCACTAGAAAACGGCAAAAGTATTTCTATTGTTAAATATTTTACTTTTGAAACATGATTTCACCCTGAAACCCATACTGTACTGAACCACACTATGTGTTCCCGGCTGGCCTCATTCTCATGTCAAACCCTTTGCTTCCACTTCCTGAGCCCTGGGATTACAGATGTGAGGCACCACACCTAACATCAGGATTTATTTTCTGGGGAAAGGGGACAAAAAGAAATACTGTGTAGACGATAAAATAGTAAGGACATATAATTTATAATCACTAAAACATATCAGAAAGGCTGATGAGAAATGAGAATGTTCTAACGCTAAAACATTAAAAATAAGAATTAGAGAAACAAAATATGAGGGGGATAAGAGTGCAAATGATAAAGAGTAGAACGTCACAACAGAAACTTTAGCTATTAATGCATCAAACACTGCAAATAGAGGAGGAATATTTTCTGAACAGATACAAAAGCAAGAACATTAATACCTTGTCCGTAAGCTAGAGAGTTTAATAAGTGTGTTTGAGGGCTGGGAGGATAGCACAGCAGTTAGCATCACTGACTGCTCTTCCCAGCACCCACATGGGAGCTGGCAGCTGGTTGTCACTACAATTCCAGGGGAACCGGCACCCTTAAACAGGCCTGTATCATGCAGGCCAAACACTAACACACGTAAAATAAAAATAAGCAATTCTCTTTAATGTAGATGAAAAAGATGCTAGTGAAAGTGGTGAACCTGTAACTGCCTTTAGAAACATTTTCTGCTCATTTAGTCAGGGCTGGTTGCTGGGAATAGCTTCTGCCCTCAGTTCAGTTTAGTCTACTTAGATTGTTGGTGGGGTTTGCAAGTCTGCTGTTTAAGCACTTAGCCCCCAGCAGGTGGCACTGTTGGAGGAGTGTGTGGAGCATCCCAGGCCTGTAGCATGAGGGCAGGGCCTTTGAAGGCTGTTACACTTAGCACTCACTGAATCTGATCTATAAGCTTTGCATCCTGTCTATTGCCACATGAGGAGTCTCCACCATGTGCCACAGTCACCCTTAACAGCACCGTGATGGCATTGTGTGACACTCTTCCTGGGTAGGGAACCTATGCCAGACCAAATTGTGGGCGAGGACTTTACACAACAGGGGTGATTCTAAAGCACTTGCATCAGTGATAGCCCACTCGGTCAAGGATGATGACTCATGGAGTCTGCATCTATCTGAATCTCCGGAGGTGGTGGATGACTCCAAAGTAACATCGATCTCCAGATGCAACAGAACTGATGCACATAGGACCTCACAGAGACTGTGAGATCACTCACAAGATCTGCAGGAGCTCAAGCCAGATAAAATCCCTGCATGGATGAGGGGAAGTGGCCAGAGAGCCCTACACCTAGCCAAGTAGCTATATGTGATGGATAGCTGCTTTCTTAATGGAGTGACTGTGTACAGCAAACACACCCCAGAACAGGCCCCATGCCCAATAGTTTCCAGTATAAATAGGACTCCATGGTTTTGTTTTTGACATATAAACAGACTGTTTTTTTGTTTTAAGCTAGAGAAAGAGCATCACGTTGAGTTAGGGATAGTTAGGGAAGAGTGAAATATGATAAAAATAAATGAAAAATTTAAAAATACGGAAAAAATTAAAAGTTAAATATATATGTTGCGGTTAAGCTGAGGCAATATCTCTTCCAGAAGCCAAGACTTCAGTCCCCAGACCCCAAGTGGTGGCTCACAAGTGCCTGTTATTCCGGTTCCAAGGGATCTGACTCCATCTTATGAGCTCCGTGGGCAAATCAACAGGCACAAACGCAAGTAAAATACCCATACACATGAAATAAAATAAACAAAACCTGAAATAATAATAAGATATACCGGTTGTTCTGGATAGTGCTCTTAGCCAGAGGACCTGAGTTCATTTTGCAGTACCTACTGACAGCCATCTGTGACTGTGAGAGGCCACTCTGGGCTTTTTAGCCCATGATTATTTAGACCATGGTATATAGCAGGCCATACATACATACATACATACATACATACATACTTACATACATACAACACATTGTCTGCATTGCCTATACATTTATATATTTACTTCACCATTATAGTGATTCCATATCACAAGTATTGTTGCCATCCACAACACAATTTTGTGTGCCTCCTTACTTTCCTGCGGTGGACCAGTACAAATTCTACCTGCGCTTAGAAAAGTTGGCCCAGCCTGAACAGAACAGAAAAGCTTCTGATCAGGATCTCTGTCGACATCCAGTGGTCAAGGATGTGGGGGCCAGCAATGAAGACAGTAAGGACCATGAGCAGAAGAGGAGAAGAGCCAGGGCTGTGAGAACAAGACACCTAGTCACTGTGAGGAGCTGCTCTGATGCGTTTCCTGGCAATTGTTGTCACGTTATCCACAGTGGGCATTATGATGCATAAAACTGATGTCACAAAGCTCCTGAGACCAGAGCTGGAGCCATGAATTCATGTGTTCCCGGAAGAGACCAAGTCTCGACCCTTCTATGCATGGTTTTGTAGAGATAGGAACCACAGGCAAGGCCTTAGCCTTGTGCTCCTTGCTTTCTATTCTGGAGGGCTTCCTGCTGCCCGATGGACAACCCTGGGACTCAGAGAATCTGACAGGACCTGCTCTGTAGGACCATCTTATTCCTGGCCAGAAGGGACTGGAGATACACCCTGCCACTCTCCCCTCTGTTCAGCATCCCTGGGGCCTTTCTCAGGCCTGACTAACCCCTCATTCTTACCTTCCAGGTTTAAGGTCTGAGGATTCTGTCTCCTCCCCAGGCTGAAGCTGTCCATCTACTACTGCAGTCAGCTTCAGTGCCCTTCCCGACCATAGCCACACCAACTCATTCTGTGTCCATGGTCCCAGGTAGGCTGAGTTGCCCATTCTTGCTTAAAAGGCTTTATTGTTGGTCAGCCCTGAAACATGAGCAAGAAAAAAACTTCTAGATGGCTAGACTCACCCTGACTCGTGGACAGTTTCATCATCTTCTGTTTCCACTCATCATGATTCTGGGAAGCCTGTGCTGCCTGTGGCTGGCTGCTTTCTTCTCTGAGAGCTGGTACACTGCCCCAAATGAGCTGAAAATAACCAAGATCTGAGCCAGATGTCCGGACACCAGACTGTCCCCATTATGCTGAAGGAAAAAGACTGAAAAGACCTAGGATTTGAGTATGATGGCAGTTGACAGTGAAGCTATTAGGCATAAGGTGAGCTCTGGGAGGACCAACAGACCACAAAGACAGGCCATAGAACAATGGGTAGGAAGCCAAAGTTCCTCAAGTGGAATAAAGATAATTTGGTGGCCTACCTGGGGTCAAGAGAGAAGGCGAATGGCAGTGGGAGACTCGGGATGGAGCCAGTACAGAACCTTCCAAACAGAATGTGACCAAAAATGGGGGACAGTGGTCCATATGAGCTGAATCAGGTTAAAACAGCCTCAAGACTTCAGGGTGGCATGCAGAGTGCTCTAACCCTTTCCCCTAGTAAATGTTCAACTTTGCTTTGCCTTTTCTCTCTCTCTCTCTCTCTCTCTCTCTCTCTCTCTCTCTCTCTCTCTCTGTCTCTTTCTTCTTTCTTTCTTTCTTTCTTTCTTTCTTTCTTTCTTTCTTTTTTCCTTCCCTCCCTCCCTCCCTCCCTTTCTCCCATCCTTCCTTCCTTCCTTCCGTCTTATTATTCTGAGTTTCTCTGTAGCCCCGACTGTCCTGGAACATTCTCTATAAACCAGACTGGCCAAGAACTCAGAGATTCATGTGCCTCTGCCTTCAGAGTGCTAGGATTAATGGCGTGCACCACCATAACTGACAAAGTTCATTTGTTTCTTAACTTCTTTACATATTCTTGCATCTTACCTATAACAGATTAAATTCTAGGTAAGCTGGACCTCTGAGAACAGCACATACTTTTCCTACGAGTATCCATTCTAGGGCGAGCACAAAGGAGAGATGGACAGTGCGAAGAGAAATTTAGACCCTGTGCCCACTAGAATCTAGGTTGCTGCATCTTGATTGGCCAGTCTGCTTTGCCTCTGTGATTGCTGTGCTTACACTCTTGAGTACTTGACCAACTGCTGCATCCTATTGGAATTGTTCTCTTTTGAAAACAAGAAGGATCAAATGAACAAATGAATGAAAGTAAGACAGACAGAAAGAATGAAGGACGGGAGAGAGAAAGGAAGGAAGAGACTGCTTCTAAGGTCAAGACCAGAGAAAAACAGAGATCCTCTCCACTTAATAAGAAAAACCAAGAAGGGTCATTACCAAATTCCTTTTATGAAGCTACAGTTACTCTGATACCAAAACCACACAAAGACTCAACCAGGAAAGAGAATTACAGGCCGATCTCACTCATGAATATCGATGCAAAAATCCTCAACAAAATACTGGCAAACCGAATCCAAGAACACATCCGAAAAATTATCCACTATGATCAAGTAGGCGTCATTCCTGAGATGCAGGGCTGGTTCAACATACGAAAATCTATCAATGTAATCCAGCATATAAAAAAACCATATGATCATTTCATTAGATGCTGAAAAAGCATTCGACAAAATTCAACATCCATTTATGTTAAAAGTCTTGGAGAGATTAGGGATACAAGGGTCATACCTAAATATAATAAAAGCTATATACAGCAAGCCGACAGCTAACATCAAATTAAACGGAGAGAAACTCAAAGCCATCCCGCTTAACTCAGGAACACGACAAGGCTGTCCACTTTCGCCATACCTCTTCAATATAGTGCTGGAAGTTCTAGCAATAGCAATAAGACAACATAATGGGATCAAGGGGATTCGAATTGGAAAGGAAGAAGTTAAACTTTCGTTATTCGCAGATGATATGATAGTGTACATAAGCGACCCCCAAAACTCCACCAAAGAACTTTTAGAGCTGATAAACAGCTTTAGTAATGTGGCAGGATACAAGATCAACTCCAAAAAATCAGTCGCCCTCTTATACACAAAGGATATGGAAGCAGAGAGGGAAATCAGAGAAGCTTCTCCATTCACGATAGCCACAAACAGCATAAAATATCTTGGGGTAAACCTAACCAAGCAAGTGAAAGATCTATTTGACAAGAACTTTAAGGCATTGAAGAAAGAAATTGATGAGGATACCAAAAAATGGATGGACATCCCTTGCTCTTGGATTGGGAGGATCAACATAGTAAAAATGGCAATTCTACCTAAGGCAATTTATAGATTCAATGCAATCCCCATCAAGATCCCATCAAAATTCTTTATAGATCTGGAGAGGACAATAATCAACTTTATATGGAAAAACAAAAAACCCAGGATAGCCAAAACAATCCTATACAATAAAGGATTGTCTGGAGGCATTACCATCCCTGACTTCAAACTCTATTACAGAGCTACAGTAATGAAAACAGGGTGGTACTGGCATAAAAACAGAGAAGTCGACCAATGGAATCGTATAGAAGACCCGGATTTTACCCCACAAACCTATGAACACCTCATTTTCGATAAAGGAGCTAAAAGTATACAATGGAAGAAAGAAAGCATCTCCAACAAATGGTGCTGGCACAACTGGATGTCAACCTGTAGAAGAATGAAAATAGACCCATATCTATCACCGTGCACAAAACTCAAGTCCAAATGGATTAAAGACCTCATTATCAGCCCGAAAACACTGAACCTGATAGAAGAGAAAGTGGGAAATACCCTTCAACAGATGGGCACAGGTGATCGCTTCTTAGGTATAACCCCAGAAGCACAGGCATTAAGGGCAACATTGAATAAATGGGACATACTAAAACTGAGAAGCTTCTGTAAAGCAAAGGACACTGTCACTAAGACACAAAGGGAACCTACTGACTGGGAGAAGATCTTCACCAACCCCGCAACAGACAAAGGTCTGATTTCCAAAATATATAGAGAACTCAAGAAACTAGACTTTAAAATGCTAATTAACCCAATTAAAAAATGGGGCACTGAACTGAACAGAGAATTCTCAATAGAAGAAGTTCAAATGGCCAAAAGATACTTAAGGTCGTGCTCAATTTCCTTAGCAATCAGGGAAATGCAAATCAAAACAACTTTGAGATACCATCTTACACCTGTCAGAATGGCTAAAGTCAAAAACAACAAGGATAGCCTTTGCTGGAGAGGCTGTGGAGGAAGGGGTACCCTCATCCATTGCTGGTGGGAATGCAATCTTGTGCAACCACTGTGGAAGTCAGTGTTTCGGTTTCTCAGGAAATTCGGGATCAACCTACCCCTGGACCCAGCAATACCACTCTTGGAATTTACCCAAGAGATGCTCTATCACATGTCAAAAGCATTTGTTCAACTATGTTCATAGCAGTATTATTTGTAATAGCCAGAACCTGGAAACAACCTAGATGCACTTCAATGGAAGAATGGATGAAGAAAGTATGGAATATATACACACTAGAGTACTACGCTGCGGTAAAAAACAATGACTTCTCGAATTTTGCATGCAAATGGATGGAAATAGAAAACACTATCCTGAGTGAGGTATCCCAGACCCAAAAAGATGGACATGGGATGTACTCACTCATAATTGGTTTCTAGCCATAAATAGGGGTCACAGAATCTACAATTGGTGAACCTAAAGAAGCTAAGTAAGAAGGTGAACACAAGGAAAAACATATCGTTATCCTCTTGGATAAGGGAAGTAGACAAAATTGCCGGGGAGAAAAGTGGGATCTTGGGGGTGGGGTGGGAAGGGGGTAAGGGGAGATGGGGAGAGAAAAGGTAGAAGGGAAGGAGGGGGGACTTGGGGAAATAGGAGGATCGGGATAAAGGAAGGTTGGATAGGGGAGCACGGAACCACAATCCTTAGTTAAGGGACCCACTTTAGGGTGGGCAGGAGAATTGACCCTAGAGGGGCTCCCAGGAGCCCAAGCTGAGGTCCCCAGTTAGTTCCTTGGGCAGCTGAGGATAGGGAACCTGAAATGACCCCATCCTAGCGCAATACTGACGAATATCTTGCATATCATCTTAGAACTTTCATCTGGCGAGGGATGGAGATAGAGACAGAGACCTACACTGGAGCACTGGACTGAGCTCCCAAGGTCCCAACGAGGAGCAGAAGGAGGGAGAACATGAGCAAAGAAGTCGGGACCACGAGGGGTGCACCCACCCACTGAGACAGTGGAGCTGATCTACTGGGAGCTCACCAAGGCCAGCTGGACTATTACCAAAAAAAGCATGGGATAAAACTGAACTCTCTGATCATGACGAACAATGAGGGCTGATGAGACGCCAAGGACAATGGCATGCAGTTTTGATCCTACGCAATCTGCTGGCTTGGTGGGAGCCTAGCCAGTCTGGATGTTCACCTTCCTAGATATGGACGGAGGGGGGAGGACCTAGGACTTACCACAGGGCAGGGAACCCTGACTGCTCTTTGGACTGGAGAGAGAGGGGGAGAGGAGTGGGGGGAAGGGGAGAGGGGTGGGAGGAGGGGGAGAAGAGTGGGAGGAGAGGGAGAAGAGTGGGAGGAGGGGGAGGGAAAGGGGAGGCTGGGAGGAGGTGGAAATTTGTTTTTTTTTCTTTATTCTTCTTTTATCAATAAAAAAATGTTAAAAAAAAAGAAAGAAAAACCAGTGAGGTAACTGGAAGTAGGAGTCAGGAGGCCGGATTTAGATAGGGTAACATCACCTGATTTCTTAGCACTGATAACTGGACCTCCATTCAGGCAAATCAAATTAGTCCTTGGGCATAAGTTCCAATATTCACTCAACCTCTCCCACACTTTGTGTGTGTGTGTGTGTGTGTGTGTGTGTGTGTGTGTGTGTGTGTGTATGTTGTGAGGTAGTATTGGTGTGTGTGGTATGTAAACTGCTAGTATGATTTCGGGAGATATCCAGGGAGGAGAACCTCCACACCAGATGATCAAATGTAGGGGTGTGTGAGTGTGTGTGTGTGTGTGTGCGCGCGCGCGCGTACGCACACAGGTGTCTGTGCACACTTTTGGTGGATGCCAAAGAACAGTTTTGGGTGTGTTTTCTCAGGTTTTTCCACTTTTTTCTGAGACAGAGTCTTTCATTCGCCTGAAGCTCACAAAATAGGGTAAGCTGTCTTACCGGTAAACCCCAGGATCATTACGTCTCCACAGTTTTGTGCTGGGATTCCACAACTAGGTTTTATGTATGTTCTGGGGATTGCAAAGCAAGCACCTTGTTAACTAAGCCATCCCCTCAAATCCTAGGATGAAGTTTTTAATTGGGGAACAAGATAATCAGTTAGAAATGTGGTTTTTAAAACGTGGGTGTACTTTTAAAAAAGGAGGGGGTGTATTCTAAAAACATTTACTTAGATTCTGAGTGCTAAGTGTTTCGCAAATCAGGTAGGGCTCGAACAGACCAACGTATTATTCCACCAAAACCCAACTTGGTGGGCCAAAGAGTTTAAAACTCACAGCTAATGGATGAGGGATTACTTACAGGAGCAAAGCAGCAACTGACTGCTGTGTGGAAGAAGGATTCCTTCTCTGTAGCTGGATAGATGACAGTGCCTGCCATGTCAGTGGACCGTCCACACTCTTGGTACTCTAGCGTCTCCAGAGGCGAGGAAAACAGATGCAACTGGGAGAGAATCACACACAGCTGTAAAGGTGATGCCTCAAAGAGAGGCTGGATTCACAGGTGAAAGTTCTATAACACCTGCCCCAAGCCCAACACCCTTGTTATTAAGAAACTTCAGCAGGCAGGTGGTGGTAGGGTGTGTAACAAGGATGGTGAGTGAGCCATGGACAGCAAGCCAGTAAGCAGCATTCCCGCCATGGCCAATGTATACTGCATATTTGTGTTTAAATGAATAAAGCTTGCCTGAAGATCAGCGGGCAAAGCAGCCACACTCGTCAGCTATACAGGACAGCATGGTGGTAGTACATGACTTTAATCCCATGACTCAGGAGACAGAGGCAGACAAAACTCGGTGAGTTCAAGGCTACCCTGGGCTATACAAGATTGATCCAGAAACAGGTCCAGGTGGTGTGGTTCACACGTTTAATCTCAGTGTTCGGGACTCACACCCTTTTAATCCCAGCACTAGGGAGGTGCAGACAGGAGCAATAATCTGAGTAGAAGGAGGAATATAAAGGAGAAGAGACAGGAACTCAGGAGTGTGGAGTCTTAGGATTTGTTGAGATAGGATCTCGCCCTTTTGGTCTGAAGGCTTTGAGTAGGTAAAAGGTCTCTCTAGCGGTTGGCAGCTTTGCTTTTCTGATCTTCAGATTCGACCCTAATACCTGTCTCTGGGTTTGTATTATTCTGCTACACCTCTGCTTTGACTCCTGCCTCAGATCCGTTTCTTGAGTTCCTGTCACGATGGACTAAAGCTGTAAACTTAAAAGAACCCTTTCAACTTGCTATTGAACACAGTGATTACAATTTAAAACTTAAGCAGCATATTCCCAAGTGTGGGATAAACCAGACACCTTAAACCTTACATTTGAGCCATCCATAATATTCAGAGTAACACAAACCCTGCATTCAGAGCCCCTAACCAACATAAGGTCACTTGCTTTTAAATTTTTTTAAATTTCAGAAATTTATATTTTACTGAGAAGTTGCAAAAATAGGACAGAATATTCCCACACACCCTCACACAGGCCTATATCATGCAAGCCAAAAATTCACGCATGTAAAAAAAAATATGTTATTCTCTTTAAAGTAGAAGAAAAAGATGCTGGCGACAGTGGTGATGCTGTCACAGCCTTTAGAATCATTTACTGCTCATTTAGTCAGGGCTGGTTGCTAGGAATAGCTGCTGCCCTCAGTTCAGTTTAGTCTACATAGATTGTTGGTGGGGTTTGCAAGTTTGCTGTTTGAGCACTTAGCCCGCAGCAGGTGGCACTGTTGGAGGACTGTGTGGAGCATCCCAGGCATGTAGCATGAGGGCAGGGCCTTTAAGGCTGTTACACTTACCACTCACTGAATCTGATATGTAAGCTTGGCATCCTGTCTATTGCCACATGAGGAGTCTCCACCATGTGCCACGGTCACCATTAACAGCACCGTCGTGGCATTGTGTGACATTATTACTGGGTAGGGAACCCATGCCAGATCAAATTGTGAATGAAGAGTTTACACAAACAGGGGTGATTCTTTTTTTTTTAATTTGTTTATTTATTAAAGATTTCTGTCTCTTCCCCGCCACTGCCTCCCATTTCCCTCCCCCTCCCCAATTAAGTCCCCCCACTCCTCAGCCCGAAAAGCAATCAGGGTTCCCTGTCCTGTGGGAAGTCCAAGGAACCCCCACCTCCATCCAGGTCTAGTAAGTTGAGCATCCAAACTGCCTAGGCTCCCACAAAGCCAGTGCGTGCAGTAGGATCAGAAACACATTGCCATTGTTCTTGAGTTCTCAGTAGTCCTCATTGTCTGCTATGTTCAGAGAGTCCAGTTTTGTCCCAGGCTTTACCAGGCCCAGGCCGGCTGGCCTTGGTGAGTTCCCAGTAGAACATTCCCATTGTCTCAGTGTGTGGGTGTACAAACAGGGGTGATTCTAAAGCACTTGCATCACTAAAAGCCCACTTGGTCATGGGTGATGACTCACGAAGTCTACATCTATCTGAATCTCCAGAAGTGGTGGATGACTCCAAGGTAACATCGTTCTCCAGACCCAACAGAGCTGATGCACATAGGACCTCACAGAGACTGTGAGATCACTCAAAAGATCAGCAGGAGCTCAAGCCAGATAAAATTCCAGCCTGGAGGAGGGGAAGTGGCCACAAAGCCCTACACCTAGCAAGTAGCTGTTTGTGATGGATAGCTGCTTTCTCACTTTAGTGACACTGGGTATGGCAAAGAAACCCGAGAACAGGCCACATGCACAGTAGTTTCCAGTATAAATAGGACTCCACAGTTTTGTTGTTAACTTGTAAAAGGACTGTTTTTTTTGTTTTAAGCAAGAGAAGCAGTATAATGTTAAGTTGGGAGGATTTGAGGAAGGGGGAAATATGTTAAAAAATGTAAAATTTAAAAATAAGGAAAAATTAAAAGAAAAATATATATGATGAGGAGGCGCTGAGGAGATGGCTCTTGCAGAGGACCTGACTTCAGTCCCAAGACCCCAAATGGTGGCTCACAACTGCATGTTATTCTAGTTCCATGGGATATGACAGCAACTTATGACCTCAATGGGCAAATCCACAGACACACACGCAGGGAAAATATCCATACACATAAAATTAAAATAAACAAGACCTGAAATAATAATAATAAGATATATCTTTTTATCTGGATAGTGCTCTTAGCCAGAGGACCTGAGATCAGTTTGTAGAAACTACTAACAGCCATCTGTGACTGTGAGGCCACCCTGGGCTATTTAACCCATGTTACATAGCAAGACACACACACACACACACACACACAAACACACGTTCTCCACATACATTTACTTTACCATTAGAGTGACTAGATATCATAAGTATTGTTGCCATTTACATTGTACACAAGAAGCGAAATGCCCAGAGAGGATAAATAAGTAGCTCCCAAGTCACAGAGCAACTAAGATGTTACCCATGATTTAGTCATGCCTCCTAGTCATCCTGATCATTGTGATGTCAGGAGGCAACATGGGCCGACACTATATAACCATATGAAGGAACCAGTAGATACAGGAGACTGAGAAACACCCTAAATGGCACATTCACAGCTCATTTCATAGACTCTGACAACTACTCACTCTCAGTTCTTTGATTTGGAAAAGGATCAGAAAGTCAAGGTATGGGATCCCAGGAGGGCCAGATACTGGTTCTCAGACTTTATTCACTTGAAGGGGTATATGAAAGAGAGAGATGAGTGTGTGAGGAGAGAGTACACGGACACTTGTTTGTCTGCCTCCATAATTTCCTGCGGTGGACCAGAACAAAATCTACCTGTGATTGGAAATGTTGGCCCAGCCTGAAAAGAACAGAAAAGTTTCTCACCAGTATCTCTGTGGACATCTAGTGGTTGTAGATATGAATGGCACCTCATACAAAATGTTCCTGTGGGGCCCAGCAGTGAGGACAGGAAGGACCATGAGCAGAAGGGGAGAAGAGGCAGGGCTGTGAGAACAAGACACAGCCAGTTACTGGGAGGCCTGCTCTGATGTGTTTCCTGGAAACTGTTGTCACGTTATCCACAGTGGGCGCTATGTTACAGAAAACTGATGTCACAAAGCTCCTGAAACTAGAGCTGGATTCATGAATTCATGTGTTCCAGGTAGAGTCCAAGTCTCCACCCATCTAGCCTTGGTCTTGTGAAGATAGGAACCACACAAAAGGGCCTTAGCCCTGTGCTTCCTGCTTTCTATTCTGGAGGGCGTCCGGGCTCGAGATGGGCACCCCTGGGAGTCAGAGAATCTTACAGGACCTGCTCTGTAGGGACCATCTCCTTTCCTTGGCCAGCAGGAACTGGTAGTACAGCCTGATGCTCTCCCCTCTGTTCAGCATCCCTGGGGCCTTTCTCAGGCCTGACTAACCCCTCATTCTTACCTTCCAGGTTTAAGGTCTGAGGATTCTGCCTCCTCCCCAGGCTGAAGCCGTCCATCTCCTACTGCAGTCAGCTTCAGTGCCCTTCCTGACCATGGCCAGACCAACTGGTTCTGTCCCAATGGTCCTAGGTGGGCTGTGTTGCCCACTCTTGCTTAAAATGCTTTTGTTGGTCAGGCCTGAAACATGAGCAAGAAAGTAACTTCCAGATGGCTAGACTCACCCTGACTGGTGTACAGTTTCATCATCTTCTCTTTCCACTCAGCATGATTCTGGGAAGCCTGTGCTGGCTGTTGCTGGCTGCTTTCTTCTCTGAGAGCTGCTGCACTACCCCAAATGAGCTGAGGAATAACCAAGATCTGAGCCAGATGTCCGGACACCAGCCTGTCTCCATTGTGCTGAAGGAAAAACACTAAAAAGACCTAAAATTTGAGTATGATGGCAGTTGGTACTGAAGCTATCAGGCATAACGTGAGCTCTGGGAGGAACAAGAGACCACAAAAGACATGCCATAGAACAATGGGTAGGCAGCCTAGGGTCCTAAGTGACACAAAGTTAATGTGGAGGCCTATCTGGAGTCAAGAGAGTAGGAGAATGGCAGTGGGACACTAGGGATGGCCCAGCTCAGGTCCTTCCAAACAGGATGTGACCAACAATGGGTCCATAATAGCTGGATCAGATTAAAGTAGTCTCAAGACTTCCTCTGCAGGGTGGCATGCAAAGTGTTCTAACCACATGCCCTAGTAAACTTTCAACTTAGCTTTGTTCTCTCTCTCTCTCTCTCTCTCTCTCTCTCTCTCTCTCTCTGTGTGTGTGTGTGTGTGTGTGTGTGTGTCTCTTTGTCTCTCTCTCCCTTCCTTCCTTTCTTCATTTTTTTGATTTCTACCTTCCTTCTTTTTTTCTGAGTTTCGCTATGTAGCCATGGCTGTCCTGGAACATTCTCTATGAACCAGACTGGACAAGAACTCAGAGATTCATGTGTCTCTGCCTTCAAAGTGCTAGGATTAATGGTGTGCACCACCATAACTGACAAACTTCAGCTGTTTCTTAAACTTCTTTACATATTCTTGCATCTTATACACCTACTTACTTATAACAGATTGAATTTTAAGTAAGCTGGACTTCTCAGAAAAGCACAACGTTTTTCTAGAAATATCCATCCTAGGGGGAGCACAACGGAGAGATGGACAGTGAGAAGATAAATTTAGGCTATGTGCCCACTAGAATCCATGTTGCTGCACCTCAACTTGGATAGTTTGCTTTGCCTCCTTCATTGCTGTGCTTACACTCTTGAGTACTTGACCAACTACTGCATCCTATCATAATTCTTCTCTTTTGAGAACAAGAAGGATCGAATGAACAAATGAATGAAAGGGAGACAGAAAGAAGAAAGGAAAGAAGAGAGAAAGGAAGAGGCTGCTGCTAAGATCAAGACCAGAGAAAAAGAGAGATCCTCTCCACTTAATAAGAAAACCCGCAAGGCAACTGGAAGTAGGAGTCAGGAGACTGGAATTAGGTTGAGTAGTGTCACCTGATTTCTTAGCACTGATACCTGGACCTCCTTTCAGGATAATCAAATTAGACCTTGGGCATAAGGTACATAATTCATTCTCTCTCTCTCTCTCTCTCTCTCTCTCTCTCTCTCTCTCTCTCTCTCTCTCTCTCCATCCTCTGCGTGTTGGGGGAAGGTTGTTATGAGGTTGTAGTGATGTGTGGGATATGTAAGCTCCTAGTATGATGTCACAGCGTATCCAGGGAAGAGAATAACCACACCGGGTGATCAAATATAGGTGTGTGTGTGGCAGTGGTGTGCGTGGGTGGGTGTGGGTTTCTGTGCACACTTCTGGTAGATGCCTAAGGAAAGGTATGGGTGTGTTTTCGCGGGTACTGTCTCTTTTTTTCTGAGACAGGGTCTTTATTGGCCTGAAGCTGACAAAATGGGGTAAGTGGTCTGACTGGTAAACCCAAGGAACATTATGACTGCACAGTTTGGTGCTGGATTTTAAGTACAGACTACCATAACTGGAGTTTTTACTTATATTCTGGGAGTGGAATTTGTGTCCTCGTGCTTGCAAAGAGAGCACCTTGCTAACTGAGCTATCCTTCAGATGGTAAGATGAAGTTTTATTTGGGATACAAGATAATCAGACATGTAGTTTTTTAAAAAGTGGATGTACTAAAAAAAAGTGGCTATATTCTGAAAATTTTAACTTAGACCCTGAGAGTTAAGTGTTTCCCAAATCAGCTAGGCCTCCAACAGACCAAGGTATTATTCCACCAGAACCCAACTTGTTGAGCCAAAGAGTTTAAAACTTACAGCTAAAGGATGAGGGATTACTTACAGGTGCAGAGCAGCGACTGACTGTGGAATGGAAGAAGGAGTCCTCTGTAGCTGGATAGATGGAAGTGCCTGCCCTGTCAATCGACCTTCCACATTCTTGTTACTCTAGAGTCTCCCGAGGCTACAGAACCACATGTAACTGGGACAGAATCTCACACAGCTGAAAAGGAGGTGCTTCAAGGAGAGGCGGGAATCTCAGGTGAGAGTCTAATGACACCTGCCCCAAGTCTTGTATAAAGAAACTTCAGCAGGCAGGTGGTGGTAGGGTGTATAACAGGGAAGCTGAGTAAGCGATGGAAAGCAAGGCAGTAAGCAGCATTCCCGCACTGGCCTCTGTATACTGGTATATTTGTGTTTAAATGAATAAATCTTGCCTGAAGATCAGCGGGCAAAGCAGCCACAATCCTCAGCTATACGGGACAGGGCGGGGGGTGGGGTGGCACACACCTATCATCCTAGAACTGGAAGACAGAGGCAAGCAAATTTCTGTGAGTTCCAGGCTATCCTGGAATATACAAGATTAGTACAGAAACAGATACAAGTGGTGTTGGTCTACACCTTTAATCTCAGTGTTTGGGAGTCACACACTTTTAATCCCAGCACTAGAGAGTTGGAGACAGGAGCAATATGCTGAGCAGAGGGATGAATATAAAGGGGAAGAGACAGGAATTCACTGGAGCGTGGAGTCTGAGGATTCGTGGAGTCAGGACCTCGCCCTTTGAGTCTGAACACTTGGTAGGGTAAGAGGTCTCTCTAGTGGTTTGCTGCTTTGCTTTTCTGATCTTCACCTTGGACCCCAATACTTGTCTCTGGGTTTGTATTATTCTGCTACACCTCTGCTTTGATTCCTGCTTCGAGATTCCTTCCTTGAGTTCCTTTCACAAAAGACTACAACTGTAAACTTAAATAAATCTTTTCAACTTGACTTTGAACACAGTGATTCCAATTTAAAAATAAGACAGCATATTCCCAAGTGGGGGATAAACCAGACACCTTAAACCTCACATTTGAGCCATCCATAATCTTCAGTGTGTCACATACCCTGCATTCAGAGCCTCTAACCACCATAAGGCCACATCCTTTTAAGAAATTTTTTTTTAATTTTAGAGATTTATATTTAACAGAAAAGTTGCAAAAAAAAGGCAGAATATTCACAAATGCCATGCAGCTGGTTGATTCTTTTGTTACTACTTTGAGTAGATGCATCAAAACTGAGCCAATCAAGGCATTCGTAATTACTGAATCCATGGTTTATTGAGATTTCCTTAACTTTTACCATTACTCTTTACCATTGTCCATTACAAAATCCCGCGAGGAGCCTAATTCATACAACAGTGTTTCACACGGCTTTCCTGTCAGACCTTGTCGTGTGTGTGTGTGTGTGTGTGTGTGTGTGTGTGTGTGTGTGTAGTTTGTGCTGAGGAATCATTTCTTAGACTTCTAGGGTAAAATGAAACGTTAGTGTGTTGCATCCTTCCCTCCTGTCTTTATCTCAATGGAGTCACATTTGGGAAGAGCATGCGCACACTACACCTTGATGAGGCTTACATGAGAAGTTCTTCTCTGAAGTAGATCACCTCCGTCAAGGTTGCAGAGAACATCAAGTTCTTCATGTTGTATATTGTTCATTTTATAAAAGCTCCCTCCAGAAATGGAAGCCTCACAGACATGTTGGCAGTACTAGTTATTTGTTGACCTACCACAGTGTCTACTGAGAGGGAATCCTCTAATGAGAAACTGCCTGCATCAGATTAGGAGGTTGGTCTTTAAGCACATCTGTGTGTGGTTTCCTTGATTATTAACTCACATAAGAGGTCCCGACCACTGTAGGCAATACCATTCCTAGGGAGGAGGCTCTGGGTTAGATAAAAGTCCCAGGGAAGCATGAGCCTGTGAGCAAGGCAGAGAAGGGACAAAGAAACAGTGCTCTTCCTTCCAGGCTTCCCTCCTCGATGTTCCTGCCTTGATTTCCTGCCCGCATTTCCCCAGTGATGAACTGTGACTTGGAAGCCTGTGCAAATAAACCCTTTCTTCTCTAAGCTGATTTTGTGTTGGAGTGTTTTATAACAGCACCAGAAACTGCTACTATGGCCCACCATGTTGGCAGGCACGGACAAGCGAAGGCACATGCCGGACTAGTCTGGGCTCCATAATGAAACATTGAATCACAAATTAAAGCCAAAACCATAATGATAACCACAAAATGAAAGTGTAAATCCACTCTTAGGAATACAGGTCGCTGAACAACAGTATTCTGCTGTGTCATTGTATGCCAATGCCTGTCTCTGATGTTCATTCTTTCCTCTTAGAGTCATCGAAGTCCTCCTGTTGCTTGGGCTTTCTCTAATACTAGTGTAGTATGAGATGAATTGATCTACCATGATTTCCTTTAAAGGGACCAAGGAATTGATTTTTCATGTGTGTGGAAAAGTGAGAGAGGAGAAAAGCCTAATTTGTATACATGGATAGCCGGAAATCCCAAGCCCACGAATTGAAAAGGTGGACAATCCCCTTCATATACTTGAGGTGCTAGCATATCAAGCATGACGGCTTTTATTCAAAAAGCTGTGACTTTCTCATCAGTGACCTTGGACCCTAGAAGAAAGTGAGGGCGTATTTTACCAATAAGCTAGAATTAAGCAGACCAGCTGAAAAAAAACAGATATAATTTAATAATTGAAAAGGATTAACTCACCCAACCTAGTAAAGTTTCTCAAGTCCAAAACCGGTCTGGCCAATGCAGCAAGAAGAGTGCAAAAGAGAGCAAGGGCAGCTGGATACCCAGGTTTTCTTCCCTGGCCGGGAGCAGCCACACCCTAGCCAAAAGTGATTGGCCTAGCTACCCTATCAAGAGAGCAACTTCCTCTAAAAGGTGGTGACAGAAAAAGTTAACTCAGTCTCTTTTTTTTTAGAGGAGTTTTTCATTTTTTATTACTTTATTTATTTATTAAGGATTTCTGCCTCCTCCACACAACCGCCTCCCATTTCCCTCCCCCTCCCCCGATCAAGTCACCCTCCCTCATCTGCTCAAAGAGCAATCAGGGTTCCCTGATCTGTGAGAAGCCCAAGGACCACCCACCTCTATCCAGGTCTCCTAAGGTGAGCATCCAAACTGCCTAGGCTCCCCCAAAGCCAGTACGTGTCTCTTATCCATTGATTACATTCTCCATGCCTGAAGGTGACAGAGATGTTTTCAGAAAGAAAGAAAAGTAAGAGTCCTGGGAACAAGCACAAATACACAAATATAAACAATCAGAAATTCTTCTGGTTGAAGAAAAGGACGAGAAACGACAATATCCTTTGGTGCAAATAAAGACCATCAGAACACATGAATGTCATCTTAATACCAAGTTCCCTATTTCCACGTTTTTCTTTATAATACACACAGTGCCTGGCAAGATGGCCCTGTGCCTACAGATGCTTGTGCCAAGCACAATGGCCTGAGTTGGCCTTCCTGGGTACAGTGTAAAGAAAGAAGTGACTCCTAAAAGTAGCCTGCTAACTCGACTTGTATATTGTGACACACATGCATAAATACATGTGGACAAAATGTAAAATATATGTGAATGCTAAAAAGCAAATGATGATATTTTATGTGTGTTAACATATATGCACGTGGATTATCTATAGGGTTTTGTAGAATAAAGAGCTCTAAAAAACGGCAAAAGTGTTTCTATTGTTAAATATTTTACTTTTAAAATATGATTTGACCCTGAAATCCATACTGTACTGAACCTCACCATGTGTCTCTGGCCGGCCTCAAACTCATGTCAAACCCTTTGCTTCCACTTCCTGAGCCCTGAGATTACAGGTGTGAGGCACCACACCTAACATCAGGGTTTACTTTCTGGAGAAAGGGGGCAAAAAGCAATACTGTGTAGACTATAAAATAGTAAGGACATGTAATTTATAATCACTAAAACATATCAGAAAGGCTGATGAGAAATGAGAATGCTCTAAAGCTAAAATATTAAAAATAAGAATTACAGAAACAAAATATGGGGGGATACGTTTGCAAATGATAAAGAATAGAACATAACAACAGATACATTAGCTATTAATGCAACAAACACTACAAATAAAGGATAAATATTTTCTGAACAGTTACAAAAGCAAAAACAGTAATACCTTATCAGTAAGATAGAGAGATTAAGAAGTGTGTTTGAGGGCTGGGAGGATAGCTCAGCAGTCAGCATCACTGACTGCTCTTCCAGAGAATCTGGGTTCAATTCCTGGTGACATTGTGACATTGGTGACACTTTTCCTGGGTAGGGAACCCATGTCAGACCAAATAGTGGGTGAGGACTTTACAGAAACAGGGGTGATTCTAAAGCACTTCTATCACTAAAAGCCCACTCTCTCACAGTTGAGGACTCATGGATGCTGCATCTATCTGAATCTCCGGAGGTGGTGGATGACTCCAAAGTAACATCTTTCTCCAGACCCAACAGAGCTGACACACATAGGACCTCACAGAGACTGTGAGATCACTCACAAGATCGGCAGGAGCTCAAGCCAGATAAAATCCCAACATGGAAGTGGAAAGTGGCCCCAAAGCCCTAGACCTAGCCAAGTAGCTATTTGTGATTGATGGCTGCTTGGAGAGGGAAAACAATTTTCTCAATGAAGTGACACTGGGTATAGCAAACACAGCCCAGAACAGGCCCCATGCCCAGTTGCTTCCAGTATAACTAGGATGCCATGGTTTTGTTTTTGATGTATAAAAGGACTGTTTTGTTTGTTTTAAGCAAAATAATAAGCATAATGTTAAGTTGGGAAAAGTTAGGGAAGGGAGAAAATATGATAAAAATGAATGAAAAATTTAAAAATAAGGAAAAATGAAAAGTAAAATATATATGTTGAGGCAAGGCTGAGGGGATGGCTCTTGCAAAGACCTGACTTAGGTTCCCAGACGCCAAATGGTGACTCACAATTGCCTGTTACCTAGTTCCAAGCAATCTGACACCATCTTATGACCTATGTGGGCAAATCCACAAAGACACATGGAGATTAAATTAAAATGAACAGAACCTGAAATAATAAGATACAACTATTGGTTTCGATACTGCTCTTAGTCATAGGACCTGAGTTCAGTTTGCAGAAGCTACTAACATCCATCTGTAATGTGAGGTCACCCTGGGCTATTAAGCCCATGTTAAATAGCAAGACATACACACGTGCACACTGGGCTATTTAGCCTATGTTTATTTAGACCATGGTACATAGTAGGCCATACATACATACATACATACATACTTACATACACACAACAAATTGTCTACATAGTCTATACATTTATATATTTCCTTCACCATTATAGTGATTCCATATCACAAGTATTGTTGCCATCCACAGCACAATTTTGTGTGCCTCCCTACTTTCCTGCTGTGGACCAGTACAAATTCTACCTGTGCTTAGAAATGTTGGCCCAGCCTGAACAGAACAGAAAAGCTTCTCACCAGGATCACTGTCGACATCCAGTGGTCAAGGATGTGGGGACCAGCAATGAAGACAGTAAGGACCATGAGCAGAAGAGGAGAAGAGCCAGGGCTGTGAGAACAAGACACCAAGTCACTGTGAGGAGCTGCTCTGATGCGTTTCCCAGCAATTGTTGTCACGTTATCCACAGTGGGCATTATGATGCATAAAAGTGATGTCACAAAGCTCCTGAAACCAGAGCTGGAGGCATGAATTCATGTATTCCCGGGAGAGACCAAGTCTCGAACCTTCTAGCCTAGGGAATCATGAGGCTATGACCAAGCTAGAGAAGGGACAAGCTAACAGCGCTCCTCCTTCCAGGCTTCCTTCCGGGAGGTGCCTGCCTTGAGTTCCTGCCCTTATTTCCCCAGGGATGAACTGTGACTTGGAAGCTTGTGCCAAATAAACCCTTTCTTCTCAAAGCTGATTTTCTGTTGGAGTGTTCTAGAACAGTCCCAGAAACTGCTACTGTGGCCCACCCTGTTGGCAGGCACAGGCAAGGGAAGGCACATTCCAGACTAGTGTGGGCTACACAATGAAACACTGAATCAAAAACTAAAACCCAAACCGTAGTGATAACCACAAAATGAAAGTGTAAATCCACTCTTAGGAATACAGGTTGCTGAACAACAGTATTCCGCTGTGTCATGGTATGCCAATGCCTGTCTCAGATGTTCATTCTCTCCTCTCAGAGTCATCGAAGTCCTCCAGTTGCTTGGGCTTTCTCTAATACTAGTGTAGTATGAGATGAATTGATCTACCATGATTTCCTTTAAAGGGACCATGGAATTGATTTTTCATGTGTGTGGAAAAGTGAGAGAGGAGGAAAGGCTAATTTGTAAACATGGATAGCCGGAAAAACTAAGCCCACGTATTGAAAAAGTGGACAATCCCCTTCATAAACTTTAGGTGCTAGCATATCAAGCATGATGGGTTTTATTCAAAAAGCTGTGAATTTCTCGTCAGTGACCTTGGAACCTAGAAGAGAGTGGTGGCATATTCGACCGGTATGCTAGAATTAAACAGACCAGCTTAAAACAACAGATATAATTTAATAATTGAAAACGGGGAAACTCACACGACCGGGTAAAGGTTCCTATGTCCAAAACAGGTCTGGAGAACACAGCAAGAAGAGTGCAAAAGAGATCAAGGGCAGCTGGATTCCTAGGTTTTCCCCTCTGGCCCTAGGCAGCGACACCCTAGTCAAATGTGATTGGCTGAGTTTCCCCATCAAGAGAGCAACTTCCTGTAAAAGGTGGTGACAGAAAAAGTTACTCATTCTATTATTTATTGAAAACATTCTTCATGCCTGAAGGTGACAAAGATGTTTTCAAAAAGAAAGAAAAGTTAGAGTCCTGGGAACAAGCACAAATACACAAATATAAACAATCAGAAATTCTTCAAGTTGAAGAAAAAGTATACCAGAAACAAGAAAATGCTATGGTGCAAATAAAGAACATCAGAAGGCTTAATGTCATCTTAATACCAAGTTCCCTATTTCCACTTTTTTCCTTTAAAATAGACAAGGGCCTCGAAGATGGCCAAGTGCCTACAGATGCTTGAGTCCACCATGATGGCCTGAGTTTGCCTCCATGGGTACACTGAAAAGGGAGAACTGACTCCTAAAATTTGCCTGCTACCACCACGTGTATATTGTGACACACATGCATAAATACGTATGCACAAAATGTAAAATATATGTGAATGTTTAAAAGCAAGTTTTGATATTTTAGGTATGTTTAACATGTATGCACATGAATTAACTATAATGTATTGTAGAATAAAGAGCACTAGAAAATGGCAAATGACTTTCTATTGTTAAAAAGTTTTACTTTTGAAATATGATCTCACCCTGTCTCCCATACTGGACTGAACCTCACTATGTGGCCCCGGCTGGCCTCAAATTTATATGAAACCCTCTTGAGTCCTGGGATTACAGGGGTGAGGCACCAAACCTACCAACAGGATTTAGTTTCTGGAGAAAGGGGTCAAAAGCAATACTGTGCACACTATAAAATAGTAAGGACATATAATTTATAATCTCTAAATCATATCAGAAAGGCTGATGAGAAATTATAGAGTTCTAAAGCTAAAACATTAACAAAAAGAATTAGAGAAACAAAATATGAGGGGGATAAGACTGCAAATGACACAGAGTAGAACATCACAACAGATACACTAGCTATTAATGGATCAAACACTGCAAATAAAGACTAAATATTTTCTGAACAGATACAAAAGCAAGAACAATAATACCTTATCTGTAGGATAGAGAGTTTAATAAGTGTGTTTGAGGGCTGGGAGGATGGTACAGCAGTTAGCATCACTGTCTACTCTTCCAGGGGACCAAGGTTAAATTCCCAGCACCCACATGGCAGCTCGCAACTGGCAGTCACATGAGGAGTCTCCACCATGTACCGCGGTCACCATTAACAGCACCATCGTGGCGTTGTGTGACATTATTACTGGGTAGGGAACCCATGCCAAACCAAACTGTGAATGAAGAGTTTATACAAACAGGGGTGATTCTAAAGCACTTACATCACTAAAAGCCCACTCCGTCACGGGTGATGACTCACGAAGTCTGCTTCTATCTGAATCTCCGGAGGTGGTGGATGACTCAAAAGGAACATCGTTCTCCAGAACCAACAGAGCTGATGCACATAGGACCTCACAGAGACTGTGAGATCACTCACGAGATCTGCAGGAGCTCAAGCCAGATAAAATCCCAGCCTGGAGGAGGGGAAGTGGCCACAAAGCCCTACACCTAGCAAGTAGCTGTTTCAATGGATAGCTGCTTTCTCAATGGAGTGACACTGGGTATGGCAAAGAAACCCGAGAACAGGCCACATGCACAGTAGTTTCCAGTATAAATAGGACTCCATGGTTTTGTTGTTGACTTATAAAAGGACTGTTTGTTTGTTTTAAGCAAGAGAAAGAGCATAATGTTAAGGTGGGAAGAGTTGGGGAAAGCGGAAAATAAATGTAAAATTTAGAAATAAAGAAAAATATATATGATGAGGAGGCGATGAGGAGATGGCTCTTGCAGAGGACCTGACTTCAGTCCCAAGACCCCAAATGGTGGCTCACGACTGCATGTTATTCCAGTTCCATGGGATATGACAGCGACTTATGACCTCAGTGGGCAAATCCACAGACACCCAAGCAGGAAAAAGTATCCATACACATAAAATTAAAATAAACAAAACCTGAAATAATAATAATAATAAGATATATCTTTTGATCTGGATAGTGCTCTTAGCCAGAGGACCTGAGATCAGTTTGCAGAAACTACTAACAGCCATCTGTAATGTGAGGCCACCCTGGGCTATTTAACCCATGTTACATAGCAAGACATACATACATACAAACACACAAACACACAAACACACACACACACACACGTTCTCCACATAGTCTGTACATATATATATTTATTCACCATTAGAGTGACTCCATATCATAAGTATTGTTGCCATCCACGTTTCCAAAGGAAACTGAGAAACACCCAAAATGGCACATTCACAGCTCAATTCCTAGACTTCCTAGACTTCCTAGACTCTGGAAACTACTAACTCTCAGCTCTATGACTTGGAAAAGGATCAGAAAGTCGAGGCAGGGGATCCCAGGTTGTCAGACTTTATTCACTGGAAGGGGTATATGAATGAGAAATATGAGTGTGTGAGGGGAAAGGGCACAGACACTCCTTTGTCTTTCTCCCTAATTTCCTGCGGTGGACCAGAACAAAATCTACCTGTGATTGGAAATGTTGGCCCAGCCTGAAAAGAACAGAAAAGCTTCTCACCAGTATCTCTGTGGACATCTAGTGGTTGTAGATATGAACGACACCTCACACAATATGTTCCTGTGGGTCCCAACAGTGAGGACAGGAAGGACCATGAGCAGAAGGGGAGAAGAGCCAGAGCTGTGAGAACAAGACACAGCCAGTCACTGTGAGGAGCTGCTCTGAAGCGTTTCCTAGCAACTGTTGTCACGTTATCCACAGTGGGTGCTATGTTGCAGAAAACTGATGTCACAAAGTTCCTGAAATTAGAGCTGGAATCATGAATTCATGTGTTCCAGGTAGAGACCAAGTCTCCACCCATCTAGCCTTGGTCTTGTGAAGACAGGAACCACAAAAAGGGCCTTAGCCCTGTGCTTCCTGCTTTCTATTCTGGAGGGCTTCCGGGCTCGAGATGGGCACCCCTGGGAGTCAGAGAATCTTACAGGACCTGCTCTGTAGGGACCATCTCCTTTCCTTGGACAACAGGGACATGTAGTACAACCTCCTGCTCTTCCCTCTGTTCAGCATCCTTGTGTTCTTTCTCAGGCCTGACTAAGGCCTCATTCTTACTTTCCAGTTTTAAGGTCTGAGTATTCTGCCTCCTCCCCAGGCTGAAGCTGTACATCAACTACTGCAGTCGGCTGCAGTGCCCTTCCCGAAAACGGCCAGACCAATCTCTCTGTCCCAATGGTCCCAGGTAGGCTGTGTTGCCCACTCTTGCTTAAAATGCATTTGTTGGTCAGGCCTGAAACATGAGCAAGAAAGTAACTTCCAGATGGCTAGACTCACCTTGAATGGTGTAGAGATTCATCATCTTCTCTTTCCACTCAGCATGATTCTGGGAAGCCTGTGCTGGCTGTCACTGGCTGCTTTCTTCTCTGAGAGCTGGTGCACTGCCCCAAATGAGCTGAGGAATAACAAGGTTTGATCCATATGTCTGGACACCAGCCTGTCTCCATTGTGCTGAAGGAAAAAGACTAAAAAGACCTAAAATTTGAGTATGACGGTAGTTGACAGTGAAGCTATTAGGCATAAGGTGAGCTCTGGGAGGACCAAAGACCTAAAAGACATGCCATAGAACAATGGGTAGGCAGCCTAGGGTCCTAAGTGACATAAAGTTAATGTGGTTGCCTACCTGAGGTCAGGAGAGAAGGAGAATGGCAGTGGGAGACTGGGGATGGCCCAGCTCAGGTCCTTCCAAACAGGATGTGACCAACAATGGGTGCGATGGTCCATAATAGCTGGATCAGATTAAAGCCGTCTCAAGACTTCCTCTGCAGGGTAGCATGCAGAGTGTTCTAACCACATGCCCTAGTAAACTTTCAACTTAGCTTTGTTCTCTCTCTCTCTCTCTCTCTCTCTCTCTCTCTCTCTGTCTGTCTCTCCCTCTCTCTGTCTCTTTCTGTGTGTCTCTCTCTTTTTTTTTCTCTCTCTCCCTTCCTTCCTTTTTCATTTTTTTGATTTCTACCTTCCTTCTTTTTTTCTCAGTTTCTCTGTGTAGCCCTGAATATCCTGGAACATTCTCTATAAAACAGACTGGACAAGAACTCAGAGATTCATGTGTCTCTGCCTTCAGAGTGCTAGGATTAATGACGTGCACCACCATAACTGACAAACTTCAGCTGTTTCTTAAACTTCTTTACATATTCTTGCATCTTATACACCTACTTACTTATAATAGATAGAATTTTAAGTAAGCTGGACTTCTCAGAAAAGCACAACATTTTTCTAGAAGTATCCATGCTAGGGGCAGCACAACGGGGGGAGGACAGTAGGAAGAGAATTTTAGGTCATGTGCACAATAGAATCTATGATGCTGCATGTCAACTTGGCCAGTTTGCTTTGCCTCCTTCATTGCTGTGCTTACACTTCTGAGTACTTGACCAACTACTGCATCCTATCAGAATTATTCCCTTTTGAGAACAAGAAGGATTAAATGAACAAATGAATGAAAGAAAGACACAGAAAGATGAAAGGAAGAAAGAGAGAAAGGAAGGAAGAGACTGCTGGTAAGGTCAAGAGCAGAGAAAAAGAGAGATCCTCTCCACTTAGGAAAAACCAGTGAGGTAACTGGAAGTAGGAGTCAGGAGTGCGGAATTAGGTTGAGCAGTGTCACCTGATTTCTTAGCACTTATACCTGGACCTCCTTTCAGGCTAATCAAATTAGACCTTGGGCATAAGGTACATAATTCATTCTCTCTCCCCTCTCCCTCTCCCTCTCCCTCTCCCTCCATCCTCTGCGTGTTGGGGGGAGGTTGTTGTGAGGTTGTAGTGATGTGTGGGATATGTGTAGTAATATGGGCGGTGGCAGGGTTGCGTCCCCAAATCCCCAGCCGCCTGCCCGGCTCGCTTATGCCCCAAATAATTACACGGACACTGTATTCTTTTAAACACTGCTCTGGCCCATTTCTAATCATCTGTGTAGTGCCCCTAGGTGCGCTTACCGGGAAGATTCTAGCCTAAGTCCATCCTGGGTCGGAGCTTCATAGCGTGCGTCTTCCCTGGAGCAGGTAGCATGGCGTATCTCTGAAGGCATCTGCTCTGGAGAGGAGAGCTGTCGAGTCTGACCTCACTTCCTCTTCCTCCCAGCCTTCCCTTCTGTTTACTCCACCCACCTAAGGGTGGGCCTATCAAATGGGCCTAGCAGTTTCTTTATTGCTTAAACAATGAAATCAACAGATTGATATATGACACTCCCACATCACTTCCCCTTTTTCTGTTTAAACAAAAAAAGGAAGGCTTTAACCTTAACATAGCAAAATTACATATAACAAAACAGTTATCAAGTAAAAGTTACATCAGAAACATTTATACATATAACAAAATTGACCGTAAATCTCTATCAATAAAGCAAAATCTATACTAATGCAAATTATTCATGTCTATATCATATCCCCCTTTAAATGTAAAAGAACATTTATAAACTATATTTGGGAACATGGGCGCAGTTTTTTCTCTCCAAACTGCTTCCTGCTGAATGGGGGTGTCGTTAATTAGGTCTTTCTTGGTATAACCTGTGTGCTAGTTTCATCTCAGTTGGCAGTTGAGCAAAGCAATTTTCTGAAGATGTTCACAGCAACCCTTCAGGAGGACGTGGTCCATCATACCAAATCGGGATAGAAGAAATCCAAAGGGTCTGGTCCTCTGTGAAAACAAAAGAAGACTCTCTCCAAAGCATCATATCCTTAGACCCAAATTCTGAAGTCATACCCTCATGATATCCGTTCTGGTTCCACTTGGCAGCCCATATAATGAAATGTCTCTCTGTACTTAGCTCCTTCGCAGTCAAAAATTTTAAAGAAAACACAATGTACATAATCCAGACTCTCTGTGAATTTTCCGTCTTTACGCGGCTTATTTTTATTTATATCTATAACTATCTGTACTCTGTCTCTTTAAAGACTTTACTTTTACTTTTTTTCTTTTTTATACCATTAACTTTATTCTCTATATTCTTTTTCTTCTCTCTCCCAAGCCAGCGTACATTCATCCAACAGTGTGACTCGTTTAGCGGTCTGAATCTGTCCTATTGTGAATCTGCAATTTTTTACTATCCTGGAGCACTTTTGATTTGCGCCTTTAAATCACTAGGCGCTTAAGAATCTAAGCTGTGACATTCCTATGTTAACTTTTTGCTTTTTGAGCATAGATCTATAGACCAGGCTGTCTTTGAACTCTCGGAGATCCGCCTGTCTCTGCCTCCCAGGCATTGGGATTAAAGGCGTACACTACTACACCTTGAACTCACAGAGATCTGTTTGTCTCTGCCTTCTAGGCACTGGGATTAAAGGCATGTGCATGTGTTCAGCTTTTCATCAACACTGTTTAAGTGTTTTGTGGCAGGAACTCTTAATGAGCCGCAGGGTTTTGCAGCTAAAGCTGAGTCAGGAAGCCTCTTGGGGCTACCAGGTAGGAGCGGCACTCAGCACTTTAATTCTGAGACTGAGCGTGCAGCACAGAAATTCTTTTCATCCAAGTAACATCCAAATCTGACAGGCAGAGCACTGCGCAGTCTAAAAACACGTCTCTGTATGGCGGCAGGAATCCGCCATGCTCTTCCGCCTGCCTAAGCCTGATTCTGCCTTCTGCCCAGGAGCAGGCGGGGAGCTCTGTGTCATCGCACGGTCTCAGAGCACTCTCCTTCCGATCCCAAGCGGGAACACAAACATAGTCCAGAGTTTTCACTGGCGGCACAGCCCCAGGAAGCCACACTTTGAAATGACACAGCGTTTTTTCTGCTGCTGTTGCCGAATCAGGAAATCTCTCTACAGCACGCCACCAACAAACAGCAAAAATCTGTGTTAAACTCTCTCTCCCTTATTTTTAAGCCTTCTCAGGTTTTTAAAGTGGGTTTAGTTAGCCACACGTCTGGGCGTCATTTGTAGTAATATGGGCGGTGGCAGGGTTGCGTCCCCAAATCCCCAGCCGCCTGCCCGGCTCGCTTATGCCCCAAATAATTACACGGACACTGTATTCTTTTAAACACTGCTCTGGCCCATTTCTAATCATCTGTGTAGCGCCCCTAGGTGCGCTTACCGGGAAGATTCTAGCCTAAGTCCATCCTGGGTCGGAGCTTCATAGTGTGCGTCTTCCCTGGAGCAGGTAGCATGGCGTATCTCTGAAGGCATCTGCTCTGGAGAGGAGAGCTGTCGAGTCTGACCTCACTTCCTCTTCCTCCCAGCCTTCCCTTCTGTTTACTCCACCCACCTAAGGGTGGGCCTATCAAATGGGCCTAGCAGTTTCTTTATTGCTTAAACAATGAAATCAACAGATTGATATATGACACTCCCACATCAGATATGTAAGCTCCTAGTATGATTTCACAGCGTATCCAGGGAAAAGAATAACCACACCGGGTGATCAAATATAGGGGTGTGTGTGTGGCAGTGGTGTGCGTGGGTGGGTGTGGGTTTCTGTGCACACTTCTGGTAGATGCCTAAGGAAAGGTATGGGTGTGTTTTCGCGGGTACTGTCTCTTTTTTTCTTAGACAAGGTCTTTATTGGCCTGAAGCTGACAAAATGGGGTAAGTGGTCTGACTGGTAAACCCAAGGAACATTATGACTGCACAGTTTTGTGCTGGATTTTAAGTACAGACTACTAGAACTGGAGTTTTTACTTAGATTATGGGGGTGGAATTTGTGTCCTCGTGCTTGCAAAGAGAGCACCTTGCTAACTGAGCTATCCTTCAGATGCTAGGATGAAGTTTTATTTGGGATACAAGATAATCAGACATGTAGTTTTTTAAAAAGTGGATGTATTAAAAAAAAGTGGCTATATTCTGAAAACATTAACATAGACCCTGAGAGTTAAGTATTTCTCAAATCAGCTAGGCCTCCAACAGACCAAGGTATTATTCCACCAAAATCAACTTGTTGAGTCAGACTTTAAAACTTACAGCTAACGGATGAGGGATTACTTACAGGTGCAGAGCAGCGACTGACTGGCTTGGAAGAAGGTTTCCTTCTCCGTAGCTGGATAGATGGAAATGCCTGCCCTGTCAATCAACGTTCCACAATTTTGGTACTCTAGAGTCTCCAGAGGCTACAGAACCACATGTAACTGGGACAGAATCTCACACAGCTGAAAAGGAGATGCTACAAGGAGAGGCTGGAATCTCAGGTGAGAGTCTAATGACACCTGCCCCAAGTCTTGTATAAAGAAACTTCAGCAGGAAGGTGGTGGTCGCATGTATAACAGGGAAGCTGAGTAAGCCATGGAAAGCAAGGCAGTAAGCAGCATTCCCGCACTGGCCTCTGTATACTGGTATATTTGTGTTTAAATGAATAACGCTTGCCTGAAGATCAGCGGGCAAAGCAGCCACAATCCTCAGCTATACGGGACATGGCTGGGGGTGGGGTGGCACACACCTATAATCCTAGAACTGGGAAGACAGAGGCAGTCAAATTTCTGTGAGTTCCAGGCTATCCTGGAATGTACAAGATTAGTACAGAAACAGATACAAGTGGTGTTGGTTTACACCTTTAATCTCAGTGTTTGGGTGTCACACACTTTTAATCCCAGCACTAGAGAGTTGGAGACAGGAGCAATATGCTGAGCAGAGGGATGAATATAAAGGGGAAGAGACAGGAACTCACTAGAGTGTGGAGTCTGAGGATTCGTGTAGAGAAGACCTTGCCCTTTGAGTCTGATCACAAGGTAGAGGTAAAAGTTCTCTCTAGTGTTTGCTGCTTTGCTTTTCTGACCTTCAGCTTGGACCCCAATACTTGTCTCTGGGTTTTAATTATTCTGCTACACCTCTGCTTTGATTCCTGCTTCGAGATTCCTTCCTTGAGTTCCTTTCACAAAGGACTACAACTGTAAACTTAAATAAATCTTTTCAACTTGCTTTTGAACATAGTGATTACAATTTAAAACTAAGACAGCATATTCTCAAGTGGGGAATAAACCAGACACCTTAAACATCACATTTGAGCCATCCATAATCTTCAGCGTGACACATACCCTGCATTCAGAGCCCCTAACCACCTTAAGGCCACTTATTTTTAAGAAAATTTACTTAATATTAGAGATTCATATTTTACGGAAAAGTTGCAAAAAAGGGCAGAATATTTACAAATGCCATGTAGCTGGTTGATTCTTTTGTTACTACTTTGAGTAGATGTGTCAAAACTGAGCCAATCAAGGCATTCCTAATTACTGAATTCATGGTTTATTGAGATTTCCTTACCTTTTACCAATACTCTTTACCATTGTCCATTACAAAATCCTCCGAGGAGCCTAATTCATACAACAGTGTTTCACATGGCTTTCCTGTAAGACCATGTATTGTGTGTGTGTGTGTGTGTGTTTAGTTTGTGCTGAGGAATCATTTCTTAAGATTTCTAGGGTAAAATGAAACGTTAGTGTGTTGCATCCTTCCCTCCTGTCTTTATCTGTAGTAATAGGAGCAGTGGGGCTGAGTTCCCAGGACCGCAGCCACCTGGCTAGCTCATGCCCCGAAATAACAACACACAAACTGTATTCATTTAAACACTGCCTGGCCCTTTAGCTCTATCCCTTGCTGGCTAATTCTGATATCCTGAACAATACATCTCTAATAATCTGTGAGCACCCGTCATACCGGGAAGATTCTAGCCTACGTCCATCCTGGGTTTGAGCTTCATCGCATGATGGGGGAGTGTCATATATCAATCTGTTGATTTCATTGGTTAAGCAATAAAGAAACTGCTAGGCCCATTGGATAGGCCCACCCTTAGGTGGGTGGAGTAAACAGAACAGAATGCCGGGAGGAAGAGGAAGTGAGCTCAGACTCGACAGCTCTCCTCTCGGGAGCAGACGCCCCAGAGAGACGCCATGCTACCTGCTCCAGGGAAGACACATGCTATGAAGCTCCGACCCAGGATGGACTTAGGCTAGAATCTTCCCAGTAAGACCGGTGCTACACAGATGAGAAGAATAAGAAATGGGCTAGTCCAGGTGCGAGAGTTAGCCTAGAAGAGGCTAGGTAGGAATGGGCCAAAGCAGTCTTTAAATGAATACAGTGTCTGTGTAATTATTTTGGGGCATAAGCTAGCCGGGCAGGAGGCTGGGGGTTGGGGATGCAGCCCCGCCGCTCCCTATTACTACAAATGGCGCCCACGTGATGGATTAAACCCACTTAAAAAACCTGAGAAGGCTTAAAAATAAGGAAGAGAGCATTTAACACAGATTTTTGCTGTTTGTTGGTGGCGTGCTATAGAGAGATTTCCTGATTCGGCAACAGCAGCAGAAAAAACGCTGTGTCATTTTAAAGCACAGCTTCTTGGGGCTGTGCCCCCAGTGCAAACTCTGGCTTTATGTTTGTGTTCCCGCTTGGGATCGGAAGGAGAGTGCTCTGAGACCTGGACGATGACTCAGAGCTCCCCGCCTGCTCCTGGGCAGAAGGCAGAATCAGGCTTAGGCAGGTGGAAGAGCATGGCGGATTCCTGCCGCCATACAGAGACGTGTTTTCAGACTGCGCAGTGCTCTGCATGTCAGATTTGGATGTAACTTGGATGAAAAGAATTTCTGTGCTGCATGCTCAGTCTCAGAATTAAAGTGCTGAGTGCCGCTCCTACCTGGTAGCCCCAGAGCTAGCACAAAATGGTATGTCCTCCATTTTGAAATTTTCCTGACTCAGCAGCAGGAACAAACCTGTGTTGTTTTAAAATGCCCGCTTTCTGGGCCATCCTGCCAGGGCAAACTCTGACTGTTTGAGGCAGGAGGGCCGGCTACCAAGAGAGGACTTGAGTGTTGTCTGTTGTAGCTCGTTGGCTGGCAGGGACCTTGAAACGCCAGTTGTGGCTATAAACATGGCTGCAGCCTGTATATCCGCCATGAGGCTGGAAAGCTAAGGAATGGACTGGATCTAGCTGGCAAAGCCACGGCTTTAGTCCTACTGATAATGCTTGGTAAATTAAAGACTCATGTGGTCAGAAAAAGAGTGATATACAGTAAAGAGAGATTCAAAGACAGAAAATTTCTGAATGGTTTAAAGTGTGTTAAAAATATGCAGACTAAAAGTTAAAATTCTTAAAGTAAACCTCTGTGACTTCAAGGTGTGGTAGCACACGCCTTTAATCCCAGTGCCTAGAAGGCAGAGACGAACAGATCTCTGTGAGTTCAAGGTGTAGCAGCAAACACCTTTAATCCCAATGCCTGGGAGGCAGAGACAGGAGGATCTCTGAGAGTTGCAAAACAGCCTGGTCTACAGGGTTATTCCAGGTCAAAGATAAGCGCTCAAAAAGCAAAAAGTTAACTTAGGAATATCTCAGCTTAGATTCTTAAGCGCCTAATGATTTAAAGGCACATATCAAAAGTGCTCCTGGATAGTAAAAAATTACAGATTCACAATAGGACAGATTCAGACCACTAAATGAGTCACAATGTTGGATGAATGTACGTAGGCTTGGGAGAGAGAAGAAAAAGAATATAGAGAATAAAGTTAATGTTAAAAAAAATGGTAAAGTCTTTAAAGAGACAGAATAAAGTAAAGTGATAGAGTAAAAATAAGCCGCGTAAAGATGGAAAATTCACAGAGAGTCTGGATTATGTACATTGTGTTTTCTTTAAAATTTTTGACTGTGAAGGAGCTAAGTACAGAGAGACATTTCATTATATGGGCTGCCCAGTGGAACCAGAACGGATATCATGAGGGTATGACTTCAGAATTTGGATCTAAGGATATGATACTTTGGAAAAGAGATTCTTCTTTTGTTTTCACAGAGGATGAGACTCTATGGATTTCTTCTATTCCGACTTGGTATGATGGACCACGTCCTCCTGAAGGGTTGCTGTGAACATCTTCAGAAAATTGCTTTGCTCAACTGCCAACTGAGATGAAACTAGCACACAGGTTATACCATGAAAGACGTAATTAACGACGCCCCCATTCAGCAGGAAGCAGTTTGGAGAGAAAAAACTGCGCCCATGTTCCCAAATATATTTTATAAATGTTCTTTTACATTTAAAGGGGGATATGATATAGACATGAATAATTTGCATTAGTATAGATTTTGCTTTATTTATAGAGATTTACGGTCAATTTTGTTATATGTATAAATGTTTCTGATGTAACTTTTACTTGATAACTGTTTTGTTATATGTAATTTTGCTATGTTAAAGTTAAAGCCTTTCTGTTTTGTTCAAACAGAAAAAGGGGAAGTGATGGGGGAGTGTCATATATCAATCTGTTGATTTCATTGTTTAAGCAATAAAGAAACTGCTAGGCCCATTTGATAGGCCCACCCTTAGGTGGGTGGAGTAAACAGAACAGAATGCCGGGAGGAAGAGGAAGTGAGCTCAGACTCGACAGCTCTCCTCTCGGGAGCAGACGCCCCAGAGAGACGCCATGCTACCTGCTCCAGGGAAGACACACGCTATGAAGCTCCGACCCAGGTGGACTTAGGCTAGAATCTTCCCGGTAAGACCGGTGCTACACAGATGATAAGAAATGGGCTAGCCCAGGTGCGAGAGTTAGCCTAGAAGAGGCTAGGTAGGAATGGGCCAAAGCAGTCTTTAAATGAATACAGTGTCTGTGTAATTATTTTGGGCATAAGCTAGCCGGGCAGGCGGCTGGGGGTTGGGGATGCAGCCCCGCCGCTCCCTATTACTACAATCACGTGTGTCTGCCCTGGAGCTGGGCATGGCATCTCTCTGAGGCGTCTTCCCCCGAGAGGAGAGCTGTCAAGTCTGAGCTCACTTCCTCTTCCTCCCAGCATTCTGTTCTGTTTGCTCCACCCACCTATGTTTTAACCTATGAGAGCCAGCCAAGCAGTTTTTTTATTTTTTTAACCAATGACCTTCCTCCATCATTTATCTCAGTGGAGTCACCTTTGGGATGAGCATGTGCACACTAGACCATGATGATGCTTCCATAAGAAGTTCTTCTCTGAAGTAGATCACCTCCGTCATGCTTACAGAGAACATCAAGTTCTTCATGTTGTATATTGTTCATTTTATAAAAGCTCCCTCCAGAAATGGAAGCCTCACCGACATGGTGGCAGTCCTAGTTGTTTGTCGACCTACCGCAGTGTCTACTGAGAGGGAATCCTCTAATGAGAAACTTCCTACATCAGATTAGGTGGTTGGTCATTGGACACATCTGTGTGTGGTTTCCTTGATTATTAACTCACATAAGAGGTCCCAGTCTGCTGTAGGCAATACCATTTTTGGGAGGAAGCTCTGGGTTAGATAAAAGTCCTACGGAAGCATGAGACTATGAGCAAGCTAGAGAAGGGACAAACAAACAGCGATTTTCCTTCCATGCTTCCTTCCGGGAGGTGCCTGCCTTGAGTTCCTGCCTCCATTTCCCCAGTGATGAACTGTGACTTGGAGGCCTGTGCCAAATAAACCCTTTATTCTCTAAGTTGATTTTGTGTTGGAGTTTTTTTATAACAGCACCAGAAACTGCTACTGTAGCCTACCCTGTTGGCAGGCACGGGCAAGGGTAGGCACATTCCAGACTAGTCTGGGCTACATAACGAAACACTGAATCAAAAAGTAAAACCAAAACCATAGTGATAACCACAAAATGAAAGTGTAAATCCACTCTTAGGAATACAGGTCGCTGAACAACAGTATTCTGCTGTGTCATGGTATGCCAATGCCTGTCTCTAATGTTCATTCTCTGCTCTCAGAGCCACCAAAGTCCTCCCGTCTATTGGGCTTTCTCTAATACTAGTGCAGGTATGAGGTGAATTGATCTACCATGACTTCCTTTAAAGGGACTATGAAATTGATTTTTCGTTTGAGTGGAAAGAGTGAGAAAGGAAATCGTCTTTTGTATACATGGATAGCCAGAAATCCCAAGACCATGTATTAAAAAGATGGCCACTCCCCTTGATACACTTGAGGTGCTGGCATATCAAGCATGACATGTTTTATTCAAAAAGCTGTGACTTTCTCATCAGTGACCTTGGACCCTAGAAGAAAGTGAGTGCGTATTTTACCAATAAGCTAGAATTAAGCAGACCAGCTGAAAAAAAACAAAACACTATCCTGAGTGAGTTAAGCCAGACCCAAAAAGAGGAACATGGGATGTACTCACTCATATTTGGTTTCTAGCCATAAATAAAGGACATTGAGCTTATAGTTCATGTTCCTAGAGAAGCTAAATAAGAAGGTGAATCCAAAGACAAACACATAGGCATCCTCATGAATATTAACCTTCATCAGGCGATGAAAGGAAACAGAGACAGAGACCCACATGGGAGCACTGGACAGAAATCTCAAGGTCCAAATCAGGAGCAGAATGAGACGGATCACGAGCAAGAAACTCAGGACCACGAGGGGTGCACCCACACACTGAGACAATGAGGATGTTCTATCGGGAACTCCCCAAGGCCAGCTGGCCTAGGTCTGAAAAGGCATGGGATAAACCCGGACTAGCTGAACATAGAGGACAATGAGGAATACTGAGATCTCAAGAACAATCGCTGTGGGTTTTTTGATCCTACTGCACGCACTGGCTTTGTGGGAGCCTAGGCAGTTTGGATGCTCACCTTACAAGACCTGGATAGAGGTGGGCAGTCCTTGGGCTTCCCACAGGTCAGGGAACCCTGATTGCTCTTCGAGCAGATTAGGGAGGGGGCCTTGATTGGGGGAGGGGGAGGGAAATGGGAAGCGGATGCGGGGAGGAGGCAGAAATCCATAATAAATAAATAAATTTAAAAAAACAAACAGAAAAAAAAAGAAAAGGGGAACTTCCTGTTCATCCTGCAGGGGCTATACTGCCCAATACCTCCTCTCTCTTCCTATCCTATCCAGCTTACATCCAGATCCCGCCACCCCCTGTCTCCCTCCCTCCCTCCCCTCTCTGGCATCATAGCACCTCCCAGCTCAGCCTGCTTGGGCGCTGGGACCGAACCCGAATCGGGAGGGCAAAGGGGAGGACAGTAGTTCCACCTGCAGCAAGCAGAGTGGGCCCTTTGTTTGCGAGCTACCCAAGCAGCACGGAGTTTCGATCTGGGCACAGGGAGAGACTTCATTGAGGTGAGTGAGTGCGGCGGCTGCCGGGAACAGAGAACTCAGATGTTCCTCTTCCCTCCTATACTTCCTGGTCATCCTGCAGGGGCTACACTGCCCGATACCTCCTCTCTCTTCCCATCCCATCCAGCTTACATCCAGATCCTCCCACCCTCTGTCTCCCTCCCTCCCTCCCCTCTTTGGTGTCATAGAACCTCCCAGCTCAGCCTGCTTGGGCTCTGGGACCGAACCTGAATCGGGAGGACAAAGGGGAGGGTGGTAGTTCTTTTGTCTCCACAGCCTGCCTGCAGCAAGCAGGGTGGGCCCTTTGTTTGCGAGCTACACAAGCACCACATAGATCCAATCTGGACACCAGGAGAAATATCACTATGGAGTGGCATCACTGGGAAGGTACATCAGTGGGCAAGAAGAACTGATCCTGTAAGAGAAGATCCATAGGGGAGAATTCGGCGGAAAAGATGGGCAGGTGCCAATGCAAGAATTCACCCAACAATCTGAAAAACAACATGAATCCACCAACCACAAGCGACGTCACAACAGAAGGACATGAACACCTTAATCAAGAAGAAGTAGAAAAAACTGACTTTATGAAAGTGATAGAGGACCTTAAACAGCATATAAAAAACACCCTTATAGAAATGGATGAGAAGTATAACAGAAAGTTTGAGGAATTGAATAAATCAGTGAATGATACCCTAGGAAACCAAGGAAAAACAATAAAGCAGATAATGGAAACAGTTCATGACTTGAAACCTGAAATGGAGGAAAAGAAGAAAACACAAACAGAGGGCCGGCTGGACATGGAAAATCTAGGTAAATGAATAGAGACTACAGAAACAAGCATAACCAGCAGAATACAAAAGAAAGAAGAAAGAATCTCAGATTCTGAAGATAACATAGAGAAAATAAACGCACTGATCAAAGAAAACAGCAAGTCCAACAAACTCTCATCACAAAACATTGAGGAAATATGGGACACAATAAAAAGACCAAACCTAAGAATAATTGGAGTAGAAGAAGGAGAAGAAGTGTAGCTCAACGGTCCAGAAAACATACTTAATAAAATTATAGAAGAAAACTTTCCCAACCTGAAGAAATATGTACTTATGAAGGTTCAAGAAGCATACACAACACCGAATAGGCTGGATGAAAAAAAACATCCCCTCGCCACATAATAATCAAAACACAAAGCATACAGAATAAAGAACGAATATTAAGAGCTGCAAAGGGAAAAGGCCAAGTTACTTATAAAGGTAAATGTATCAGACTTACACCTGACTTCTCTATGGAAACCATGAAAGCCAGAAGGTCCTGGATAGATGTACTGCAAAAACTAAGAGACCATGGATGCAAGCACAGACTACTGTACCCAGCCAAGATTTCGTTCACTATAAATGGAGAAAACAAAATTTTCCAGGATAAAAACAAATATAAACAATACGTAGCCACAAATCCAGCTTTACAGAAAAAAATAGAAGGAAAATCACTAACCAAGGAGTCCAACAATGACTACAATAACTCAGACATCTAGAGACCCTTCACCAGCACAACTCAAAGAAGGGAAACACAGAAACCCTATGACTAAAAAAGTGACCGGAGTTCAAAAACACTGGTCATTAATATCACTTAATGTCAATGGGCTCAACTGACCTATAAAAAGGCACAGGCTAAGAGATTGGATACGAAAACAGAATCCAACATTCTGCTGTTTACAAGAAACACACCTCAACCACAAAGACAGACACCTACTCAGAGTAAAAGGCTGGGAAAAGGCTTATCAAGCAAATGGACCTAAGAAACAAGCAGGTGTGGCCATACTAATTTCTAACAAAGTTGACTTCAAACTTAAATCAATCAGAAGAGATAGAGAGGGACATTTTATACTCATAACAGGAACAATTCATCAGGATGAAGTCTCAATCCTGAATATCTATGCCCCTAATATAAAAGCACCCACGTACGTAAAAGAAACATTACTAAAACTCAAGGCAGCCATCAAACCGCACACACTAATAGTAGAACACTTCAACACTCCTCTCTCACAAATGGACAGGTCAATCAAACAGAAACCTAACAGAGAAATTAGAGAATTAATGGAGGTAATGAAACAAATGGACTTAACAGACATCTATAGATTATTCCACCCAAAGAGGAAAGAATATACGTTCTTCTCTGCAGCTCATGGAACCTTCTCGAAAATTGACCATATACTCGGTAGCAAAGCTAACTTACACAGTTACAAAAAAATATTAGTAACCACCTGTGTCTTATCAGATCACCATGGATTAAAGTTAGAATTCAACAACAATGCTACCCCCAGAAAGCCTACAAACTCATGGAAACTGAACAGTCAACTACTGAACCATACCTGGATTAAGGAGGAAATAAAGAAAGAAATTAAAGTCTTCCTTGAATTCAATAAAAATAAGGAAACAACATACTCAAACTTATGGGATACTATGAAAGCCGTCCTAAGAGGAAAGTTCATCGCACTAAGTGCCCACTTAAAGAAAACAGAGAAAGCACATATTGAAGACTTAACAGCCCACATGAAAGCTCTTGAAAAAAAAGAAGCAGACTCACCTAGGAGGAGTAGGAGACTGGAAATAATCAAACTGAGGGCTGAAATCAATAAAATAGAAACACAGAAAACAATCCAAAGAATCAGTGAAACAAAAAGCTAGTTCCTGGAGAAAATCAACAAGATTGATAAACCCCTATCCAAACTAATCAAACAGCAGAGAGAGAATACGCAAATTAATAGGATCAGAAATGAAAAGGGGGACATAACCACAGACACAAAGGGAATTCAGAGAATCATCAGATCTTACTACAAAAGCCTGTATAACTGGAAAATGTAAAAGAAATGGATACTTTTTAGATAAATAACATATACCAAAGTTAAACCAGGACCAGGTGAACAATCTAAACAGACGTGTTCATCGCGAAGAATTAGAAGCTGTTATCAAAAACCTCCCTACCAAAAACAGCCCAGGACCAGATGGTTTCAATGCGGAATTCTACCAGAACTTCCAAGAAGAGCTAATACCTATACTCCTTAATGTATTCCACAATATAGAAACAGAAGTGTCATTACCAAATTCCTTTTATGAAGCTACAGTTACTCTGATACCAAAACCAAACAAAGACTCAACCAGGAAAGAGAATTACAGGCCAATCTCACTCATGAACATCGACACAAAAATCCGCAATAAAATACTGGCAAACCTAATCCAAGAACACATCCGAAAAATTATTCATTATGATCAAGTAGGCTTCATTCCAGAGATGCAGGGCTGGTTCAACATACGAAAATCTATCAATGTAATCCAGCATATAAATAAACTGAAAGAAAAAAACCATATGATCATTTCATTAGATGCTGAAAAAGCATTTGACAAAATTCAACATCCTTTTATGATAAAAGTATTGGAGAGATTATGGATTCAAGGGTCATACCTAAATATAATAAAAGCTATATACAGCAAGCCAACAGCTAACATCAAATTAAACGGAGAGAAACTCAAAGCCATACCACTAAACTCAGGAACACGAAAAGGATGTCCACTCTCGCCATACCTCTTCAATATAGTGCTTGAAGTTCTAGCAATAGCAATAAGACAACATAATGGGATCAAGGGGATTCGAATTGGAAAGGAAGAAGTTTAACTTTCGTTATTTGCAGATGATATGATAGTGTACATAAGCGACCCCCCAAAACTCCACCAAAGAACTTTTAGAGCTGATAAACAGCTTTAGTAATGTGGCAGGATACAAGATCAACTCCAAAAAATCAGTCGCCCTCTTATACACAAAGGATATGGAAGCAGAGAGGGAAATCAGAGAAGCTTCATCATTCACGATAGGCACAAACAGCATAAAATATCTTGGGGTAAATCTAACCAAGGAAGTGAAAGATCTATTTGACAAGAACTTTAAGTCTTTGAAGAAAGAAATTGAAGAGGATACCAGAAAATGGAAGGACCTCCCTTGCTCTTGGATTGGGAGGATCAACATAGTAAAAATGGCAATTCTACCAAAGGCAATTTATAGATTCAATGCAATCCCCATCAAGATCCCATCAAAATTCTTCACAGATCTGGAGAGGACAATAATCAACTTTATATGGAAAAACAAAAAACCCAGGATAGCCAAAACAATCCTATACAATAAAGGATCTTCTGGAGGCATTACCATCCCTGACTTCAAACTCTATTACAGAGCTACAGTAATGAAAACAGTGTGGTACTGGCATAAAAACAGAGAAGTCGACCAATGGAATCACATAGAAGACCCGATTTTAACCCACAAACCTATGAACACCTCATTTTCTATAAACAAGCTAAAAGTATACAATGGAAGAAAGAATGCATCTTCAACAAATGGTGCGGGCAGAACTGAATGTCAACCTGTAGAAGAATGAAAATAGACCCATATCTATCACCATGCACAAAACACAAGTCCAAATGGATTAAAGACCTCAATATCAGCCCGAAAACACTGAACCTGATAGAAGAGAAAGTGGGAAGTAGACTACAAGACATGGGCACAGGAGATCACTTCCTAGGTATAACCCCAGCAGCACAGACATTAAGGGCAACACTGAATACATGGGACCTACTAAAACTGAGAAGCTTCTGTAAAACAAAGGACACTGTCACTAAGACAAATAGGCAACCTATTGACTGGGAGAAGATCTTAACCAACCCCGCAACAGACAAAGGTCTGATCTCCAAAATATATAGAGAACTTAAGAAACTAGACTTTAAAATGCTAATTAACCCAAGTAAAAAATGGGGCACTGAACTGAACAGAGAATTCTCAACAGAAGAAGTTCAAATGGCCAAAAGACACTTAAGGTCATGCTCAACTTCCTTAGCAATCAGGGAAATGCAAATCAAAACAACTTTGAGATATCATCTTACACATGTCAGAATGGCTAAAGTCAAAAACACCAATGATAGCCTGTGCTGGAGAGGCTGTGGAGGAATGGGTACCCTCATCCATTGCTGGTGGGAATGCAATCTTGTGCAACCACTGTGGAAATCAGTGTTTCAGTTTCTCAGGAAATTCGGGATCAACCTACCCCTGGACCCAGCAATACCACTCCTAGGAATGCCCTATCATATGACAAAAGCATTTGTTCAACTATGTTCATAGCAGTATTATTTGTAATAGCCAGAACCTGGAAACAACCTAGATGCCCTTCAATGGAAGAATGGATGAAGAAAGTATGGAATATATACACATTAGAGTACTACGCTGTGGTAAAAAACAATGACTTCTCGAATTTTGCATGCAAATGGATGGAAATAGGAAACACTATTCTGAGTGAGGTATCTTAGACCCAAAAAGATGAACATGGGATGTACTCACTCATAATTGGTTTCTAGCCATAAATAAGGGTCACGGAGCCTACAATTGGTGATCCTAAAGAAACTAAATAAGAAGGTGAACCTAAGGAAAAACATATAGGTATCCTCTTGGCTATGGGAAGTAGACAAAATTGCCGGGAAGAAAATTGGGATCTTGGGGGTGGAGTGGGATGGGGGTAAGGGGAGATGGGGAGAGAAAAGTTAGAAAGGAAGGAGGGGGGAACTTGGGGAAACAGGAGGATTGGGAAAAAGGAAGGTTGGACAGGGGAGCACGGAGCCACAATTCTTAGTTAAGGGAGCCACTTTTGGGTTGGCAAGAGACTTGACCCTAGAGTGGCTCCAGGGAGCCCATGGTGATGTCCCCAGTTAGTCTCTTGGGCAGCTGAGGATAGTCAACCTGAAATGACCCCATCCTATAGCAATACTGACGAATATCTTGCATATCACCATAGAACCTTCATCTGGTGATGGATGGAGATAGAGACAGAGACCCACACTGGAGCACTGGTCTGAGCTCCCAAGGTCCCAATGAGGAGCAGAAGGAGGGAGAAGATGAGCAAGGAAGTCGGGACCACGAATGGCGTACCCACCCACTGAGACAAGGGGGCTGATCTAGTGGGAGATCAACAAGGCCAGCTGGACTGTGACTGAAAAAGCATGGGATAAAACCGGACTCTCTGAACATGGCAAACAATGAGGGCTGATGAGAAGCCAAGGACAATGGCACGGGGTTTTGACCCTACTTCATGTTCTGGCTTTGTGGGAGCCTAGCCAGTTTGGTTGTTCACCTTCCTAGACATGGACGAAGGGGGGCGGTCCTTGGACTTTCCACAGGGCAGGGAACCATGACTGCTCTATGGACTGGAGAGGGAGGGGGAGAGGAGTTTGGGGGAGAGGGAGAAGGGTGGAAGAAGGGGGAGGGAAATGGGAGGCTGGGAGGAGGCGGATATTTTTTTTCCTTTTCTCAATAAAAAAACATAAAGAAAAAAACACAACTTAAAAAAAATAAAAAGAAAAAAAAGAAAAAGAAAAAAAGAAAAGGGGAAATTCACACTACCAGGGTATAGGTTCTCATGTCCAAAACGTTTCTGGAGAACACCCCACTAAGAGTGCAAAAGAGAGCAAGGGCAACTGGATTCCCAGGTTTTCTTCCCTGGCCCCAGGCAGCCACACCCTAGCCAAATGTGTTTGGCTGAGCTTCCCCATCAAGAGAGCAACTTCCTCTAAAGGTAGTGAAGGAAAAAAATTAAATCAGTCTCTTATCCATTGAAAACATTCTTCATGCCTGAAGATGACATAGATGTTTTCAAAAAGAAAGAAAAGTAAGAGTCTTGGGAACAAGCACAAATACACAAATATAAACAATCAGAAAATCTTCAGGTTGAAGGAAAAGACCAGAAACAACAACATCCTTTAGTGCAAATAAAGACCATCAGAAGGCTTGAAGGTCATCTTAATACCAAGTTCCCTATTTCCACTTTTTTCCTTTATAATACACAAGGGCCTCCCAAGATGGCCCAGTGCCTACAGATGCTTGTGCCGAGATGATGGCCTGAGTTTGCCTTCCTAGGTACAGTAAAAAGAAACAATTGAATCCTAAATGTAGCCTGCTACCTCCAGGTGTATATTGGGACACACATGCAAAATACATGTGCACAAAAAATAAAATATATGTGAATGCTAAAAAGCAAATTATGATATTTTAGGTATGTTTAACGCATATGCAAATAAATTAACTATAGTGTATTGTAGAATAAAGAACACTAGAAAATGGCAAATGAATTTGTATTCATAAAAAGTTTTACTTTTCAATTATGATCTCACCCTATAAACCATAATGGACCGAACCTCACTATGTGACCCGGGCTGGCATCAAATTCTTTTTTTTTTTAAATCTTTTTTTTATTGAGAAAATGAGAAAAAAAACAAGTTTCCACCTCCTCCCAGCCTCCCATTTCCCTCCCCCTTCTCCCCCTCCTCCCACCCTTCTCCCCCTCCCCCCACTCCTTTCCCCCTCCCTCTCCAGTCCAAAGATCTGTCAGGGTTCCCTGCCCTGTGGTAAATCCTAAGTCCTCCCCCCTCCGTCAATATCTAGGAAGGTGAATATCCAAACTGGGTAGGCTCCCACAAAACCAGCACATTACGTACGATCAAAACCACGTGCCATTGTCCTTGGCGTCTCATCAGCCCTCATTGTTCGCCATGTTCAGAGAGTCCAGTTTTATCCCATGCTTTTTTGGTAACAGTCCAGCTAGCCTTGGTGAGCTCCCAGTAGATCAGCTCCGCTGTCTCAGTGGGTGGGTGCACCCCTCGTGGTCCCGACTTCTTTGCTCATGTTCTCCCTCCTTCTGCTCCTCATTGGGACCTTGGGAGCTCAGTCCAGTGCTCCAGTGTGGGTCTCTGTCTCTATCTCCATCCATCACCAGATGAAGGTTCTATGATGATATGCAAGATGTTCGTCAGTATTGCTATAGAATAGGGTCATTTCAGGTTGCCTATCCCCAGCTGCCCAAGGAATGAACCTGGTACCTCGGCTTAGGCACCTGGGAGCCATTCTAGGTTCAAATCTCTTGCCAACCCTAAGGTGGCTCCCTTAACTAAGAATTGTGCTTCCATGCTCCCCTATCCAACCTTCCTTTATCCCAATCCTCCTTTTTCTCCAAGTTCCCCCTTTCCTCCCCTTCTCCCTTTTCTCTCCCCATCTCCCCTTACCCCCATCCCACCCCACACCCAAGATCTCAATTTTCTCTCCGGCAGCTTTGTCTACTTCCCATAGCCAAGAGGATAACTATATGTTTTTCCTTTGGTTCACCTTATTACTTAGCTTCTTTAGGATCACCAATTGTAGGCTCCGTGTCCCTTATTTATGGCTAGAAACCAATTATGAGTGAGTACATCCCATTTTCATCTTTTTGGGTCTGGGTTACCTCACTCAGGATAGTGTTTTCTATTTCCATCCATTTGCATGCAAAATTCGAGAAGTCATTGCTTTTACTGCAGCACAGTACTCTAATGTATAGATATTCTACACTTTCTTCAACCATTATTCCATTGAAGGGCATCTAGGTTGTTTCCAGGTTCTGGCTATTACAAATAATACTGCTATGAACATAGTTGAACAAATGCTTTTGTCATATGATAGGGCATCTCTTGGGTATATTCCCAAGAGTGGTATTGCTGGGTCCAGGGGTAGGTTGATCCCAAATTTCCTGAGAAACCGAAACACTGATTTCCACAGTGGTTGCACAAGATTGCATTCCCACCAGCAATGGGTGAGGGTACCCCGTCCTCCACAGCCTCTCCACCAAAGGCTATCATTGGTGTTTTTGACTTTAGCCATTCTGACAGGTGTAAGATGATATCTCAAAGTTGTTTTGATTTGCATTTTCCTGATTGCTAAGGTGGTTGAGCATGACCTTAAGTGTCTTTTGGCCATTTGAACTTCCTCTGCTGAGAATTCTCTGTTCAGTTCAGTGCCCCATTTTTTACTTGGGTTAATTAGCATTTTAAATTCTAGTTTCCTGAGTTATCTATATACTTTGGAGTTCAGACCTTTGTCTGTTGTGAGGTTGGTGAAGATCTTCTCCCAGTCAATAGGTTGCCTTTTTGTCTTGGTGACAGTGTCCTTTGCTTTACAGAAGCTTCTCAGTTTTAGTAGGTCCCATTTATTCAATGTTGCCCTTAATGTCTGAGCTGTTGGGGTTACACATAGGAAGCGATCTCCTGTGCCCATCTGATGTAGGGTATTTCCCACTTTCTCTTCTATCAGGTTCAGTGTTTTCAGGCTGATATTGAGGTCTTTAATCCATTTGGACTAGAGTTTTGTGCATGGTGATAGATATGGGTCTATTTTCATTCTTCTACAGTTGATATCCAGTTATGCCAGCACCATTTGTTGAAGATGCTTTCTTTCTTCCATTGTATACTTTTGCCTCCTTTATCAAAAATGAGGTGTTCATAGGTTTGTGGGTTAAAATTCGGGTCTTCTATACGATTCCATTGGTTGACTTCTCTGTTTTTATGCCAGTACCACACTGTTTTCATCACTGTAGCTCTGTAATAGAGTTTGAAGTCAGGGATGGTAATGCCTCCAGACAATCCTTTATTGTATAGGACTGTTTTGGCTTTCCTGGGTTTTTTGTTTTTTCATATAAAGTTGATTATTGTCCTCTCAAGATCTGTGAAGAATTTTGATGGGACCTTAATGGGGATTGCATTGAATCTATAAATTGCCTTTGGTAGAATTGCCATTTTTACTATGTTGATCCTCCCAATCCAAGAGCAAGGGAGGTTCTTCCATTTTCTGGTATACTCCTCCGTTTCTTTCTTCAATGCCTTAAAGTTCTTGTCAAATAGATCTTTCTAGAAAACCAAGGAAAAACAATCAAACAGATAATGGGAACAGTTCAAGACTTGAAAACTGAAATCGAGGCAAAGAAGAAAACACAAACAGAGGGCCTGCTGGACATGGAAAATCTAGGTAAACTAATAGAGACTACAGAAACAAGCATAACCAACAGAATACCAGAGATAGAAGAAAGACTCTCAGATTCTGAAGATACCATAGAGAAAATAAACACTATGATCAAAGAAAACAGCAAGTCCAACAAACTCTCATCACAAAACATTCAGGAAATATGGGAAACAATAAAAAGACCAAACCTAAGAATAATAGGAGTAGAAGATGGCATCAAATTCTTGTCAAACCCTTTGCTTCCACTTCTTGAGTCCTGATATTATGGGTTTGAGGCACCACACCTAACATCAGGATTTACTTTCTGGAGAAAGTGGTCAAAAAGCAATACTGTGTAGACTATAAAATAGTAAGGACATATAATTTATAATCACTAAAACATATCAGAAAGGCTGATGAGAAATGAGAGTGTTCTAAAGGTAAAATATTAACAATAAGAATTAGAGAAACAAAATATGAGGGGGTAAGAGTGCAAATGACACAGAGTAGAACGTCACAACAGATACATGAGCTATTAAAGGATCAAACACTGCAAATAAAGACTAAATATTTTCTGAACAGATACAAAAGCAAGAACAGTAATACCTTATCAGTAAGATGGAGAGTTTAGAAGTGTGTGTGAGGGCTGGGAGGATGGCACAGCAGTTAGCATCACTGTCTGCTCTTCCAGAGGACCAGGGTTCAACTCCCAGCACCCACATGGCAGCTCACAGCTGGCTGTCACTACAACTCCAGGGAACCTGGCACCCTCACACAGGCCTATATCATGCAGGTCAAACACTCACGCACGTAAAATAAAAATAAGTAATTCTCTTAAAAGTAGAAGAAAAATATGCTGGCGACAGTGGTGAACCTGTCACTGTCTTTAGAATCATTTACTGCTCATTTAGGAAGGGCTTGTTGCTGGGAATATCTGCTGCCCTCAGTTCAGTTGAGTCTACTTAGATTGTTGGTGGGGTTTGCAAGTTTGCTGTTTGAGCACTTAGCCCCCATCAGGTGGCACTGTTGGAGGACTGTGGGGAGCAACCCAGGCCTGTAGCATGAGGGCAGGGCCTTTGAAGGCTATTCCACTTAGCACTCACTGAATCTGATCTGTAAGCTTTGCATCCTGGCCATTGCCACATGAGGAGACCATGTGCCGTGGTCCCCATTAACAGCACCTTGATGGCATTGGTGACACTTTTCCTGGGCAGAGAAACCATGCCAGACCAAATTGTGGGCGAGGACTTTTCACAACAAGGGTGATTCTAAAGCACTTGCATCAGTGATAGCCCTCTCGGTCATGGGTGATGACTCATAGAGTCTGCATCTATATGAATCTCGAGAGGTGGTAGATGACTCCAAAGTAACATCGTTGTCCAGACCCAAAAGAGCTGATGCAAATAGGACCTCACAGAGACTGTGACATCACTGACGAGATCTGCAGGAGCTCAAGCCAGATAAAATCCCAGCATGGAGGATGGGAAATGGCCACAAAGCCTTACACCGAGCCAATAGCTTTTGTGATTGATAGCCGCTTTTTCAATGGAGTGACATTGGGTATGGCAAACACACCCCAGAACAGGCCCCATGCCCAGTCGTTTCCAGTATAAATAGAACTCCATGGTTTTGCTTTTTACTTACAAACATACTGTTTTGTTTAAGCAAGAGAAAGAGCATGATGTTTAGTTGAAAGGAGTTGGGGAAGGGGAAAATATAAAAATAAACAAAAATTTTAAAAAGAAAGAAAACTTTAAATATGTTGAGGCAAGGCTGAGGGGATGGCTTTCCAGAGGACCTAACTTCAGTCCCCAGACCACAAATGGTGGTTCATAACTGACTGTTATTCCAATTCCAAGGGATCTTATGACCTCCGAGGGAAAATCCATAGACTCACAGGCAGGTAAAATACCCATACACATAAAATTAAAATAAACAAACCCTGTAATAATATGATATACCTTTTGGCGTGGATAGTGCTCTTATCCAGAGGATCTGAGTTCAGTTTGCAGTACCTATAACAGCCGTCTGTACCTGTGAGGCCACCCTGGGCTATTTTAGCCCAAGTTTATTTAGTCCTTGTTACAAAGCAAGACATACACACATATACCGACACACAAAAACAAGTTCTCCACATAGTCTGTACATTTATATATTTATTTCACTATTAGTGTGAGTCCATATCATAAGTATTGTTGCCATTTAAATTGTACACAAGAAGCAAAATGCCCAGAGAGGATAAATGAGTAGCTCCCAAGTAACAGAGCAACTAAGATGTTACCCATGATTTAGTCATGCCTCCTAGTCATCCTGATCATTGTGAGGTCAGGAGACAACCTGGGCACTCAGTGTGTAACCAAATGAAGGAGGCAGTAGATACAGGAAACTGAGAAACACCCAAGATGGCACATTCAGGGCTCATTTCCTAGACTCTGACAACTGGTCACTCTTGCTCTATGATTTGGAAAAGGATCGGAAAGTAAAAACTGGGGATCCCAGGTGGGCCAGATACTGGTTCTAAGCTTTCTTCACAGAAAGGGGTATATGAAAGAGAGAGATATAAATATGTGATGGGAAAGAGTGAGGAGGCTAGTTTGTCTGCTTCCCTGATTTCCTGCTGTGGACAAGTACAAAGTCTACCTGTAATTGGAAATTTTGGCCCAGCATGAAAAGAACAGAAAGGCTGCTCACCAGAATCTCTGTCGACAATTAGTGGTCGTTAATGTGAATGACACCTGACACGGAATGTGCATGTGGGGTCCAACAGTGAGGACAGTAAGAACCAGGTGCAAAGGAGAAAAAAGACAGGGCTTTGAGAACAAAACACCAAGTCACTGTGAGGAGCTGTTCTGATGCGTTTCTTGGCAATTGTTGTCATGTTATCCACAGTGGGCACATGATGCATAAAACTGATGTCACAAAGTTCCTGAAAACCAGAGCTGGAGCCATGAATTCATGTGTTCTGTGTAAAGACCAAGACTCCACACATCTACCAGTGGTCTTGTGGAGATAGGAACCACAGGCAGGGCCTTGGCCTTGTGCTTCCTGCTTTCTATTCTGGAGAACTTACTGGCACAAGATGGGCACCCCTGGGAGTCAGAAAATCTGACAGGACCTGCTCTGTAGGGACCATCTAGTTCCTTGGCCAGAAGGGACTGGGAATACACCCTGCCGCTCTCCCCTCTGTTCAGCATCCCTGGAGTCTATGTCAGCCCTGACAAACCCCTCATTCTTACCTTCCAGGTTTAAGGTCTGAGGATTCTGCCTCCTCTCCAGGCTGAAGAAGTCCATCTACTACTGCAGTCGGCTTCAGTGCCCTTCCCGACCACAGCCAGACCAACTCGTTCTCTCCCCATGGTCCCAGGTTGGGTGAGTTGCCCACTCTGGCTTAAAATGCTTTATTGTTGGTCAGGCCTGAAACATGAGCAAGAAAGAAAATTCCAGATGGCTAGACTCACCCTGACTGGTGTACAGTTTCATCATCTTCTCTTTCCACTCAGCATGATTCTGGGAAGCCTCTCCTGGCTGATGCTGGCTGCTTTCTTCTCTGAGAGCTGGTGCACTGCCCCAAATGAGCTGAGGATAACCAAGATCTGAGCCAGATGTCCGGACACCAGACTGTCTCCATTGTGCTGAAGGAAAAAGACTGAAAAGACCTAGGATTTGGAGTATGATGGCAGTTGACAGTGAAGCTATTAGGCATAAGGTGATGTCTGGGATGGACCAACAGACAACAAAGACAGGCCATAGAACAATGGGTAGGCAGCCTAAGGTCCTGAGATGGCATAACGATAATGGGGGTGGCCTACCTGGGGTCAAGAAAGAAGTAGAATGGCAGTGGGAGACTTGGAACGGAGCCAGTTTATGTCTTTCCAAACAGGATGTGACCGACAATGGGGATGGTGGTCCATATTACCTGGATCAGATTAAAACAGTCTCAAGAGGTCCTCTACACTGTGGCTTGTAGAGTTCGCTAACTCCTTTCCCTAGTATAATTTCAACTTAGGTCTGTTCTTTCTTTCTGCCTCTGCCTTCAGAGTACTGGGATTAAAGGCATGCACCACCATGTCCGCAAACTTCAGCTGTTTCTTAAACTTCTTTATATATTCTTGCATCTTATATATGTACTTACTTTTAACAGATTGAATTCTAGGTAAGTTGTGCTTCTGGGTAAACACAGCCTTTTCCTAGAAGTATCCATTCTAGGGAGAGCACAAAGGAGACATGGACAGTGAGAAGAGAAATTTAAGCCCTGTGCCTACCATGATCTAAGTTGCTGAATCTCAACTTGGCCAGTCTGCTTTGCCTCCTTGATTGCTCTGCTTACATTGTTGAGTACTTGACCAACTACTGAATCCTATCAGAATTCTTCCCTTTTGAGAAGGATCAAATGAACAAATGAATGAAAAATGGACAAAAAGTAGAAAGGAAGGAAGGAAGAAAGAAAGGAAGGATGAGACTGCTGGTAAGGTCAAGACCAGAGAAAACCAAAGATCCTCTCCACTTAATAAGAAAAACCAGTGAGGTAACCGGAAGTAGGAGTCAGGAGGCTGGAACTAGATAGGGTAATATCACCTGATTTTTTATCACTGATACCTGAACCTCCTTTCAGGGAAATCAAATTATCCTTTGTGCATAAGGTCCAAAATTCACTCACACTCTCTCCTAACCTCTGTGTGTGTGTGTTTGTTTGTGTGTGTGTGTGTGTGTGTGTGAGTGAGTGAGTGAAATAGTATGTTGTGAGGTTGTAATGGTGTGTGTGGTATGTAAGTTCCGAGTATGATTTCGTGAGGTATCCAGGGAGGAGAACCTCCACACCAGATGATCCAATGTAAGGATGTGTGTGTGTGTGTGTGAGCTCCCGAGCGAACGTGTCTTTGCACACTTGTGGTGGATGCCAAAGGACAGCTTTAGTGTGTTTCCTCAGGTGCTGTCCACTTATTTTATCAGACAGAGTCTTTCATTGGCCTGAAGCTCACAAAATAGGGTAAGCTGTCTGACCGGTAAACCCAAGGAACATTACGTCTCCACAGTTTTGTGCTGGGATTCCACAACTGGAGTTTTATGTAGATTCTGGGGATTGCAAAAAAAGCACCTTGTAAACTGAGATATCCCTTCAGATCTGACAATGAAGTTTTTAATTGGGATACAAGATAATCAAAAATATAGTTTTTAAAAAAGTAGATATATTTTTAAAAAAATGGGTTTATGTGGGAGTGTCATATCAATCTGTTGATTTCTTTGGCTAAGCAATAAAGAAACTGCTAGGCCCATTTGATAGGCCTACCCTTAGGTGGGTGGAGTAAACAGAACAGAACGCTGGGAGGAAGAGGAAGTGAGGTCAGACTCGACAGCTCTCCGGAGCAGACACCTCAGAGAGAGATGCCATGTCCCAGCTCCCAGGCAGACGCAAGCAATGAAGCTCTGACCCAGGATGGACATAGGCTAGAATCTTCCCGGTAAGCGCACCTAGGGGCGCTACACAAATGATTAGAAATGGGCTAAATAAATATGTGAGAATAAGCCTAGAAGAGGCTAGATAGAAATGGGCCAAAGCAGTGTTTAAATGAATACAGTGTCTGTGTAATTATTTCGGGGGCATAAGCTAGCCGAGCTGGCGGCTGGGGTGTTGGGGGATGCAGCCCCGCCGCCGCCCCATATTACTACAAATGGCGCCCAACGTGATGGACTAAACCCACTTAAAAAAACTGAGAAGGCTTAAAAATAAGGGAGAGAGAATTTAACACAGATTTTTGCTGTTTGTTGGTGGCGTGCTTTAGAGAGATTTCCTGATTCGGCAACAGCAGCAGAAAAAACGCTGTGTCATTTCAAAGCGTGGCTTCCTGGGGCTGTGCCGCCAGTGCAAACTCTGACTTTATGTTTGTGTTCCCGCTTCGGATCAGAAGGAGAGTGCTCTGAGACCATGACGATGACTCAGAGCTCCCCGCCTGCTCCTGGGCAGAAGGCAGAATCAGGCTTAGGCAGGCGGAAGAGCTTGGCGGATTCCTGCCGCCATACAGGGACGTGTTTTCAGACTGCGCAGTGCTCTGCGTGTCAGATTTGGATGTAACTTGAATGAAAAGAATTTCTGTGCTGCACGCTCAGTCTCAAAATTAAAATGCTGAGTGCCGCTCCTACCTGGTAGCCCCAGAGCTAGCACAAAATGGTATGTCCTCCATTTTGAAATTTTCCTGACTCAGCAACAGGAACAAACCTGTGTTGTTTTAAAATGCCGGCTTTCTGGGCCATCCTGCCAGGGCAAACTCTGACTGTTTGAGGCACGAGGGCCGGCTACCGAGAGAGGACTTGAGTGTCGTCTGTTGTAGCTTGCTGGCTGGCAGGGACCTTGAAATGCTATAATCATGGCTGCAGCCTGTATATCCGCCATGAGGCTGGAAAGCTAAGGAATGGACTGGATCTAGCTGGCAAAGCCACGGCTTTAGTCCTACTGATATTGCTTGGTAAATTAAAGACTCTTGTGGTCAGAAAAAGAGAGATATACAGTTAAAGAGAGATTCAAAGACAGAGAAAATTTCTGAATGGTTTAAAGTGTGTTAAAATATATGCAAGCTGAAAGTTGAAGTTCTTAAAACAAAAAACAAAAAAAGGAAGAGAGTTGTTGTGTGTACACACCTTTAATCCCAACACTTGGGAGGCAGAGGGAGATAGACCTCTGTGACTTCAAGGTGTGGTAGCACACGCCTTTAATCCCAGTGCCTAAAAGGCAGAGACAAACAGATCTCTGTGAGTTCAAGGTGTAGTAGCAAACACCTTTAATCCCAATGCCTGGGAGGCAGAGACAGGAGGATCTCTGAGAGTTCAAAGACAGCCTGGTCTACAGGGTTATTCCAGGTCAAAGATTTACGCTCAAAAAGCTAAAAGTTAATGTAGGAATGTCACAGCTTAGATTCTTAAGCGCCTAGTGATTTAAAGGCGCAAATCAAAAGTGCTCCTGGATAATAAAAAAATTGCAGATTCACAATAGGACAGATTCAGACCACTAAATGAGTCACACTGTTGGATGAGTGTACATAGGCTTGGGAGAGAGAAGAAAAAGAATATAGAAAATAAAGTTAATGGTTTTAAAAAAAAGGTAAAGTCTTTAAAGAGACAGAATAAAGTAAAGTGATAGAGTAAAAATAAGCTGCGTAAAAATGGAAAATTCACAGAGAGTCTGGATTCTTTGTATTATTGGGTTTTCTTTAAATTTTTTGACTGTGAAGGAGCTAAGTACAGAGAGACATTTCATTACATGGGCTGCCAAGCTAAACCAGAATGGATATAAGGGTATTATGATTTCAGAATTTGGGTCTAAGGATATGATGCTTTGGAGAGAGTCTTCTTTTGTTTTCACAGAGGATGAGACCCTGTTCATTTCTTCTATTCCAATTTGGTATTATGGACCATGTCCTCCTGAAGGGTTGCTGTGAACATCTTCAGAAAATTGCTTCGCTCAACTGCCAACTGAGATGACCCTGGCACACAGGTTATACCATGAAAGGCCTAATTAATGACGCCCCCATTCAGCAGGAAGCAGTTTGGAGAGAAAAAACTGTGCCCATGTTCCCAAATATGGTTTATAAATGTTCTTTTACATTTAAAGGGGGATATGATATAGGTATGAATAATTTGCATTAGTATAGATTTTGCTTTATTGATAGAGATTTACGGTCAATTTTGTTATATGTATAAATGTTTCTGATGTAACTTTACTTGATAACTGTTTTGTTATATGTAATTTTGCTATGTTAAGGTTAAAGCCTTCCTTTTTTTGTTTAAACAGAAAAAGGGGAAGTGATGTGGGAGTGTCATATCAATCTGTTGATTTCTTTGGCTAAGCAATAAAGAAACTGCTAGGCCCATTTGATAGGCCCACCCTTAGGTGGGTGGAGTAAACAGAACAGAACGCTGGGAGGAAGAGGAAGTGAGGTCAGACTCGACAGCTCTCCGGAGCAGACACCTCAGAGAGAGATGCCATGTCCCAGCTCCCAGGCAGACGCAAGCAATGAAGCTCCGACCCAGGATGGACATAGGCTAGAATCTTCCCGGTAAGCGCACCTAGGGGCGCTACACAAATGATTAGAAATGGGCTAAATTAATATGTGAGAATTAGCCTAGAAGAGGCTAGATGGAAATGGGCCAAAGCAGTGTTTAAATGAATACAGTGTCTGTGTAATTATTTCGGGGGCATAAGCTAGCCGGGCAGGCGGTTTGGGGTGTTGGGGGACGCAGCCCCGCTGCCGCTTCTTATTACTACAATGGGTATATTCTGAATACATTGACTAAGATCTGAGAGATAAGTGTTTCCCAAATCAGGTAGGACTCCAACAGACCAAGGTATTATTCCTCCAAAACCCAACTTGGTGAGCCAAAGAGTTTAAAACTTACAGCTAACAGATGAGGGATTACTTACAGGAACAAAACAACGACTGACTGCTGCGTGGAAGAAGGATTCCTTCTCTGTAGCTGGATAGATGGAAGTGCCTGCCCCATCAGTCGACCTTCTACACTCTCGGTACTCTAGTGTCTCCAGAGGCTACAGAACGACATGTAACTGGGACAGAATCTCAAACAGCTGAAAAGGACATGCCTCACAGAGAGACTAGAATCTCAAGTGAGAGTCTAATGACACCTGTCCAATGCCCAACACCCTTGCTTAAAGAGACTTCAGCAGGCAGATGGAGGTAGGGTGTATAACAAGGAAGGTGAGAGAGCCATGGAAAGCAAGCCAGTAAGCAGCATTCCAGCCATGAGCTCTGTATGCTGCTATATCTGTGTTTAAATGAATAAAGCTTGCCTGAAGATCAGCGGGCAAAGCAGCCACACTCGTCAGCTACACAGGAATGGTGGGGTGGCAGACACATTTACTCCCAGGACTCGGGAGACACAGGCAGGCAAATCTCGGTGATTTCAAGGCTGTCCTGGGCTATACAAGACTGATCCAGAAATAGATCCAGATGGTGGTGGTTTATACCTTTCATCTCAGTGTTTGGGTGTCACACACTTTAAATCCCAGCACTAGGGAGTTGGTGACAGGAGCAATATTCTGGGAAGAGAGAGTAATATAAAGGGGAAGAGACAGGAACTCACTGGAGTTTGGAGACTGAGGAATCGTGGAGACAGGATCTCGCCCTTTGAGTCTGAACACTTGGCAGAGGTAAGAGGTCTCTCTAGTGTTTGCTGCTTTGCCTTTCTGAACTTCAGCTTGGAACCCAATAACTGTATCTGGGTTTGCATTATTCTGCTACACCTCTGCTTTGATTCCTGCTTCAAGATTCCTTCCTTTATTTCCTTACACAATGGACTACATCTGTAAACTTAAATGGACCCTTTCATCTTGACTTTTACCACAGTGATTTCAATTTAAACTAAGGCAGCATATTCCCTAGTGGGGGATAAACCAGAAAACCTTAAACATGACATTTGAACCATCCATAATCTTCAGCGTGACACATACCCTCCATTCAGTGCCCCAAACCACCATAAGATCACTTGTTTTTAAGAAATTATTTTTAAATTCAGAAATTTGTATTTAACGGAGAAGTTGCAAAAATAGGACAAAATATTTCCAAATGCCCTGCTCCTAGTTGATTTTTTGGTACTACATTGAGTGGATGTATCACAATTGTTGAGCCAATCAAGACATTTCTAATTACTAAAACCATGGTTTTTTTGAGATTTCCTTACCTTTTACCATTACTCTTTACCATTGTCCATTACAAAATCCCGCGAGGAGCCTAATTCATACAAGAGTGGTTCACATGGATTTCCTGTAAGACCATGTCGTGTGTGTTGTGTGTGTGTGTGTGTGTGTGTGTGTGTGTGTGTGTGTGTGTAGTTTGTGCTGAGAAATCATTTCTTAGACTTCTAGAGTAAAATGAAACGTTAGTGTGTTGCATCCTTCCCTCCTCTCTTTATCTCAATGGAGTCACCTTTGGGAAGTCATGTGTACAATACACCATGATGAGACTTCCATAAGAAGTTCTTCTCTGAAGTAGATCACCTCCGTCAAGGTTGCAGAAAACATCAAGTTCTTTATGGTGTATATTGTTCATTTTCTAAAAGCTCCCTCCAGAAATGGAAGCCTCACAGACATGGTGGCTGTCCTAGTTTTATTGTCTACCTAACACAGTGCCAGCTGAGAGGGAATCCTCTACTGATAAACTGCCTACATCAGATTAGGAGGTTGGTCTTTGGAAACATGTGTGTGTGGTTTCCTTGATTATTAACTCACATAAGAGGTCCCGACCGCTGTAGGCAATACCATTCCTAGGTCGGAGGCTCTGGGTTAGATAAAAGTACCAGGGAAGCATGAGCCTATGAGCAAGCCAGAGAAGGGACAAAGAAACAGCGCTCTTCCTTCCAGGTTCCTGCCTTGATATCCTGCCCCGATTTCCCCAGGGATGAACTGTGACTTGGAAGCCTGTGCAAATAAACCCTTTCTTCTCTAAGCTGACTTTGCGTTGGGGTGTTTTATAACAGCCCCAGAAACTGCTACTGTGACAGACTCTGTTGTCAGGCATGGGCAAGGGAAGGCACATCCCAGACTAGTCTGGGCTACATAACGAAACACTGAATCAAAAAGTAAAACAAAAACCATAGTGATAACCCCAAAATAAAAGTGTAAATCCACTTTTAGGAATACTGGTCGCTGACCAATATTATTAGCTGTGTCATGGAATTCCAATGCCTGTCTCTGATGCATCAGAAATTTTTCAGGTTGAAGAAAAAGAATACTAGAAATAAAAACATCCTTTGCTGCAAAGAAAGAACATCAGGAGGCTTGAATGTCATCCTAATGCCAAGTTTCCTATTTCCACATTTTTTCCTTTAAAATATGTACAGTGGGGGGAGGTGGAGGGAAATGGGAGGCAGTGGCGGGGAGGAGGCACAAATCCTTAATAAATAAATAAATTAAAAATAAAAATAAAATAAAATATGGACAGTGCCTGGCAAGATGGCTCAGTGCGTACAGATGCTTGCATCGAGCATGATGGCCTGAGTTTGCCTCCCTGGATACAGCAAAAAGAAAGAAGTGAATCCTAAAAGTAGCCTGAAACATCCATGTGTATATTTTACACACATGCATAAACACATAAACACAGATAAAACATAAAATATATGTGAATGCTTAAAAGTAAGTAATGTTATTTTATGTGTGTTTAACACATATGCACGTGTATTGTAGAATATGGAACACTAAAAAATCGCAAGGGGTTTCTATTGTTAAAAAGTTTTACTTTTGAAATGCGATCTCACTCTGTAACTCATATTGGACTTAACCTCACCATGTGTCCCCCACTGGCCTCAAACTCATATCAAACCCTTTGCTTCCACTTCCTGAGAAGTGACTCCTAAAAGTTGCCTGCTACCTCCATGTGTATATTGGGACACACATGCATAAACACATGTACACAAAATGTAAAATATATTAAATGCTTAAAAGCAAATACTGATAATTTAGGTATGTTTAACACATATTCATGTGGATTATCTATAGTGTATTGTAGAATAAAGAGCACTAGAAAACGGCAAAAGTATTTCTATTGTTAAATATTTTACTTTTGAAACATGATTTCACCCTGCAACCCATACTTTACTGAACCTCACTATGTGTTCCCAGCTGGCCTCAATCTCATGTCAAAACCTTTGCTTCCACTTCCTGAGCCCGGGGATTACAGGTGTGAGGCACCACACCTACCATCAGGATTTACTTTATGGGGAAAGGGGACAAAAAGAAATACTGTGTAGACTATAAAATAGTAAGGACATGTAATTTATAATCACTAAAACATATAAGAAATGCTGACGAGAAATTATAGAGTTCTAAAGCTAAAACATTAACAATAAGAATTAGAGAAACAAAATATGAGGGGGATAAGAGGGCAAATGATAAAGAGGAGAACGTCACAACAGATACATTAGCTATTAATGGATCAAACACTGCAAATAAAGGATAAATATTTTCTGAACAGATACAAAAGCAAGAACAGTAATACCTTGTCCGTAAGCTAGAGAGTTTACTAAGTGTGTTTGAGGGCTGGGAGGATGGCTCAGCAGTTAGCATCACTGACTGCTCTTCCAGAGACCCCAGGTTTAATTCCCAGAACCCAAATGGCAAATCACACCTGGCTGTCACTACAATTCCAGGGGACCCGGCACCCTCACACATGCAGGCCAAACACTCACGCACGTAAAATAAGAAAAAGTAATTCTCTTTAAAGTAGAAGAAAAAGATGCTGGCGACAGTGGTGATGCTGTCACTGCCTTTAGAATCATTTACTGCTCATTTAGTCAGAGCTGGTTGCTGGGAATAGCTGCTGCCCTCAGTTCAGTTTAGTCTACTTAGAGTGTTTGTGGGGTTTGCAAGTTTGCTGTTTGAGCACTTAGCCCCCAGCAGGTGGCACTGTTGGAGGACTGTGGGGAGCATCCCAGGCCTGTAGCATGAGGGCAGGGCCTTTGAAAATTGTTACACTTACCACTCACTGAATCTGATCTGTAAATTTTGCATCCTGGCCATTGCCACATGAGGAGTCTCCACCATGTTCCTTGGTCCCCATTAACAGCACCGTGATGGCATTGTTACTTGACACTTTTCCTGGGTAGGGAACCCATGTCAGACCAAATTGTGGGTGAGGACTTTACACAACAGGGGTGATTCTGAAACACTTGCATCACTAAAACCCCACTCTCTCCCGGGTGAGGACTCACATAGTCTGCATCTATCTGAATGTCCGGAGGTTGTGGATGACTCCAAAGTAACATCGTTCTCCAGACCCAACAGAGCTGACGCACATAGGACCTCACAGAGACTGTTACACAACTGACGAGATCTGCAGGAGCTCAAGCCAGATAAAATCCCAGCATGGAGGAGGGGAAGTGGCCACAACGCCTTACACCTAGCCAATAGCTTTTGTGATTGATAGCTGCTTTCGCAATGGAGTGACACTGGGTATGGCAAACACACCCCAGAACAGGCCCCATGTGCAGTAGTTTCCAGTATAAATAGAACTCCGTGGATTTGTTTTTGACTTACAAACAGACTGTTTTGTTTAAGCAAGAGAAAGAGCATGATGTTTAGTTGAAAGGAGTTGGGGAAGGGGAAAATATAAAAATAAACAAAAATTGTAAAAAGAAAACTTTGAAGTAAAATAAATACGCTGAGGCAAGGCTGAGGGAATGGCTCTTCCAGAAGACCTAACTTCAGTCCCCAGACCACAAATGGTGGTTCATAACTGATTGTTATTCCAATTCCAAGGGATCTGTCACCATCTTTTGACCTCCGAGGGAAAATCCTCAGACTCACAGGCAGGTAAAATACCCATACACATAAAATTAAAATAAACAAAACCTGAAATAATATGATGTACCTGTTGGCCTGGATAGTGCTCTTATCCAGAGGACCTGAGTTCAGTTTCAGTACCTATAACAGCCATCTGTAACTGTGAGGCCACCCTGGGCTGTTTAGCCCATGTTTATTTAGTCCTTGTTACATAGCAAGACATACACACATATACCAACACACAAACACACGTTCTCCACATAGTCTGTACATTTATATATTTATTTCACTATTATCGTGATTCTATATGATAAGTCTTGTTGACATCTACACTTCTCATGCAAACGGTAAGGCACAGAGTGGCCGAGTAAGTAGCTCCCAAGTCATAGAGCAACTAAGATGTTACCCATAATTAAGTCTTGCCTCCTAGTCATCCTGATCATTGTGAGGTCAGGAGGCAACCTGGGCCCTCACCATGTAACCATACGAAGCAGGCAGTAGATACAGGAAACTGAGAAACACCAAAATGTCACATTCCTGGCTCATTTCCAAGACTCTGACAACTGGTCACTCTTGCTCTATGATTTGGAAACAGATTGGAAAGTAAAGGCTGGGGATCCGAGATGGGCCAGATACTGGTTCTAGGCTTTCTTCACAGAAAGGGGTATATGAAAGAGAGAGATATAAATGTGTGATGGGAAAGAGTGAGAAGGCTAGTTTGTCTGCTTCCCTGATTTCCTGCTGTGGACCAGTACAAAGTCTACCTTTGTACTGGTCCACAGCAGTAACTTAATCAGACGTAGAAATGTACATTGCAAAATGATATATATATATATATATATATATATATATATATCAATACAATATATATATCAATACATAAAAATGATTTAAACAGAGGTAGCAGACTCCCATACAGTATTCAATAAAATTTAACTTTGTATCAATATACAAGAATCAATACCAATATAATTTCTAAAAACAATAACTCACAAACACCAATCTATTATCCTATCACCAATTTTCCCTCTTTTTTTTTCAAGAATACCCATGAGCCTATGAAATACTTCCCCCATCCCTCAACCATATACCAATTATAACCAACCCCAAAAGGGTGTCCCTAAACCTGAAGGCAAACTCTGCTGGGAGAGGGGACGTTATGCCCTAAAATTGCTTCCAGCTGTCATGGGGGTGACGTTCTTCTTAGGGCTTCCTGTGAAAGTAAATATGGTAAAATTTCAAGATTAATATTTGGTCTGGAAAAATTGCAAATAGTGTCTGAGAGTTTTGAGGACGTCTGGCCAGGGTGTTGTAAAAGATGTGCACCATTTGGAACTGTCTTGTGTGGTTGGTACCAAAAATCAGGTCTTGTAGTAGCACTAGCAACATGATGATGTCTTATTAGCCAGGTGGAGTCGATATTGTGTGTGCCCATCTTCTTCTTGGAAACTTAAAAGTTCATGGCAGGAAAATTTATTATTTCTTCTGGGAAACTAAGCATTATATATAAAGACATATACAGACATATATATTCAGTGAAAGGTATAATAAAGACAGAAACAGATATGAGGAAAGGCAAAGAAAGTTTATAAATTATTATCTTTATTATTATTATTATTATGTCCCATATCATGGCTCTTGACATGAGACAGAAACTCTGGGATATCGCTTATGAAAAGGCTTCGAATTGGAGAGGGACTGAGCCTAAGTCCAACTCCAAAACCAGCTCTCTATATTTATAAATAAATGCACATTAACACATATTTAATTATGTTTATTATAATTTATTTACTGAACCTATTCAGTTTTCTTGCTGATCCTTATTGGGTTGTAAATAGTTTCCATCTGTCAGTATTCAAATATCCAAGGTCCCTCGAATTCTTTGAAGATGAGTGTTTTCCTGCGGAGATAAGCAGAGATCCCTGCCCCCATCCTATATGTTGTTCTTACCATCGATATGATTATCATCATTGTGGATGAGCTGTCATTTCTTCTTTCCAAGAGATTCCTCCTCTTCAAACTGAACCTTTATTTATTTTGATGGTACCCAAAATTATTCTTCTCTTTTAAAAACATGAGCAAAACCACTTACCCAATGCAGAACATATCCTGGCTTCCATTGCGAGGTCAGCATAACCTTGAAATAAACTGGTTGATTTAATTCTGCAGTCTTTTCGGTTATTCAATGTCTTTTTTGCGGACATTGTCCCCTTCTCAGTAGAGTTGAAAAATTCAAGGTTAATAAAGCATTATGAGTGAGCAGAGCTAGTGTGCAGGCCAGATGGAGGGGAGCCAATGGCAGTTTGCTCTGAACAGGTGAGGTCCAGACCTGAGGAAAGAACCTAGCACATAGCACCAAGTGCGGCCTGCAGGCACAAGCTCATGGCTCTTAGATCCCCTCACTCTGGCTGGGCTGTGGGAGAAAGCTGACTGCAGGAAGGGCATGAGATGGTGCGGATATCAATGAACGAATGGATGTGGTGTGGCCTCATCTGGCCAGAGCCTTAAAGGGCACTAAAAAACCCCAAAGATGGGCACCAAGTGATGGTGCATTCGATCGGCATGCTAGAATTAACCAGACCAGCTGAAAACAACAGATACAATTTAATTATTGAAAATGGGGAAACTCACACAACCTGGGTAAAGGTTCCCATGTCCAAAACAGGTCTGAAGAACACCATGCAAAGAGAGACAAAGAGAGCTAATTCACCTGAACTCCCAGGTTTTCTTCCCTGGCCCCAGACAGCTGCACCCTAGCCAAATGTAGGTTGGCTGAGCTTCCCCACTCAGAGACCAACTTCCTCTAAAGGGTGGTGACAGAAAAAGTTAACTCAGTCTCTTAGGCATTGAAAACATTCTTCATGCCTGAAGGTGACATAGATGTTTTCAGAAAGAAAGAAAAGTAAGAGTCCTGAGAACAAGCAGAAATACACAAATATAAACAATCAGAAATTCTACAGGCTTAAGAAAAAGAATACCAGAAACAACAACATCCTTTCCTGCAAATAAAGACCATCAGAAAACTTGAATGTCTTCTAAATGCCAAGTTCCCTATTTCCACTTTTTTCCTTTAAAATACACACAGGGACTGGCAAGATGGCCCAGTTCCAACAGATGCTTGTGCCGAGATGATGGCCTGAGTTTGCCTCCCTGGGTACAGTAAAAAGAAAGAAGTGACTCCTAAAAGTCGCCTGCTACCTCCATGTGTATATTGTGACACACATGCATAAACACATGCACACAGATGAAATATAAAATATATGTGAGTGCTTAAAAGCAAATGATGATATTTTATGGATGTTTAACACATATGCACGTGGACTGTCTATAGGGTATTGTAGAATAAAGAGCTCTAAAAAATAGCAAATGTATTTCTATTGCTAAATATTTTACTTTTAAAATATGATTTCACCCTGCAACCCATACTGTACTGAACCTCATCATGTGTTCCCGGCTGGCCTCAATCTCATGTCAAATCCTTTGCTTCCACTTCCTGAGCCCTGGGATTACAGGTGTGAGGCACCACACCAAACATCAGGATTTACTTTCTGGAGAAAGGGGTCAAAAAGAAATACTGTGTAGACTATAAAATAGTAAGGACCTATAATTTATAATCAATAAAACATATCAGAAAGGAAGATGAGAAATTAGAGAGCTCTAAAGCTAAAACATTAAAAATAAGAATTAGAGAAACAAAATATGAGGGGGTAAGAGTGCAAATGACACAGAGTAGAACGTCACAACAGATACATTAGCTATTAATGGATCAAACACTACAAATAAAGGATGAATATTTTCTGAACAAATACAAAAGCAAGAACATTAATACCTTATCAGTAAGATAGAGAGTTTAAGAAGTTTGTGAGGGCTGGGAGGATGGCACAGCAGTTAGCATCACTGACTGCTCTTCCAGAGGACCAGGGTTCAACTCCCAGCACCCACATGGCAGCTCACAGCTGGATGTCACTAAAATTCCAGGGGACCTGGCACCTGTACACAGGCCCATATCGTGCAGGTCACACACTAACACACGTAAAATAAAAATAAGTAATTCTCTTTAAATTGAAGAAAAAGATGCTGTGGACAGTTGTGAACCTGTCACTGGCTTTAGAATCATATACTCCTAGTTGCTGGGAACAGCTTCTGTTCTCAGTTTAGGTTAGTCTACTTAGACTGTTGGTGGGGTTTGCAAGTCTGCTGTTTGAGCACTTAGCCCCCACAGGTGGCACTGTTGGAGGACTGTGGGGAGCATCCCAGGCCTGTAGCATGAAGGCAGGGCCTTTGAAGGCTGTTACACTTAGCACTCACTGAATCTGATCTGTAAGCTTTGCATCCTGACCATTGCCACATGAGGAGTCTCCACCATGTGCCACGGTCCCCATTAACAGCACCGTGATGGCATTGTGTGACACTCTTCCTGAGTAGGAAACCTATGTCAGACCAAATTGTTGGGTGAGTAGTTTACATAAACAGGGGTGATTCTAAAGCACTTGTATCACTAAAAGCCCATTCTCTCACGGGTGAAAACTCACAGATGCTGCATCTATCTGAATGTCCGGAGTTGGTGGATGACTCCAAAGTAACATTGTTCTCCAGACCCAACAGAGCTGGTGTACATAGGACCTCACAGAGACTGTGAGATCACTCAGGAGATCTGCAGGAGCTCAAGGCCAGATATAATCCCAGCATGGAGGATGTGAAGTGGCCACAAAGCCCTACACCTAGCCAAGTGGCTATTTGTGATTGATAGCTGCTTGGAGAGAGAAAAAAGTTTTCTCAATGTAGTGTCACTGGGTATGGCAAACACAGCCCAGAACAGGCCTCATGCCCAGTTGTTTCCAGTATAACTAGGACTCCATGGTTTTGTTTTTGACTTATAAAAGGACTGTTTTGTTTGTTTTAAGCAAGAGAAAGAGCATAATATTAAGTTGGGAAAAATTAGGGAAGGGAGAAAATATGATAAAAATGAATGAAAAATTTAAAAACAAGGAAAAATGAAAGTAAAATATATATGTTGAGGTGGGGCTGAGGGGATGGCTCTTGCAAAAGACCTGACTTCAGTTCCTGCATGCCAAACGGTGACTCACAATTGCCTGTTATCTAGTTCCAAGCAATCTGACACCATCTTATGACCTATGTGGGCAAATCCACAAAGACACACGGAGATAAAATATCCCTACACATAAACTTAAAATAAACAAATCCTGAAATAATATGATAGAACTATTGGTTTCAATAGTGCTCTTAGTCATAGGACCTGAGTTCAGTTTGCAGAACCTACTAACAGCCATCTGTAATGTGAGGCCACCCTGGGCTATTAAACCCATGTTATATAGCAAGACATACACACACACACACACATTCTCCAAATATCTGTACATTTATATATTTCTTTCACTATTAGTGTGACTCCATCTCATAAGCATTGTTGCCAAACATATTTTATACAAGAAACAAAAGTCTCAGAGAGACTGAATAAGTAGCTCCCAAGTCACAGAGCAACTAAGATGTTACCCATGATTAAGTCATGCCTCCTAGTCATCCTGATCATTGCGAGGTCAGGAGGCAACCTGGGCCCTCAGTGTTTAACCATATGAAGGAGGCATTAGATACAGAAAACTGAGAAACACCCAAGATCGCACATTCAGGGCTCATTTCCTAGACTCTGGCAACTACTCACTCTCAGCTCTATGATTTGGAAAAGGATCAGAAAGTCAAGGCAGGGGATCCCAGGTGGGCCAGATACTGGTTCTATACTTTATTCACTGGAAGGGGTATATGAAAGAGATATATGAATGTGTGAGGAAAAAGTATGGGGACACTTGTTTGTCTGCCTCCCTAATTTCCTGCAGTGGACCAGGACAAAATCTACCTGTGATTGGAAATGGTGGCCCAGCCTGAAAAGAACAGAAAAGATTCTCGCCAGTATCTCATCGATAAGCAGAAAATGAAAGTGTAAATCCACTCTTAGGTTACAGGTCGCTGAAAAATAGTATTCTGCTGTGTCATGTTATGCCAATGCCTGTTTCTGATGTTCATTCTCTCATCTAAGAGCCATCGAAGTCCTCCTGTCTCTTTGGCTTTCTCTAATACTACTGCAGTATGAGATGAATTGATCTACCATGATTTCCTTTAAAGGGACCATGGAATTGATTTTTCATGTGTGTCGAGTGAGAGAGGAGGAAAGCCTCACTTGTATACAGGGATAGCTGGAAATCCCAAGACCACGTATTGAAAAGATGTACAATGCCCTCCTCACACTTGAGGTGTTAGCATATCACACAAGACACATTTTATTCAAAAAGCTCTGACTTTTTCATCAGTGACCTTGGAGGCTATTAGAGTGGTGGTGTATTCGACTGGTATACTAGGATTAATCAGACCAGCTCAAAACAGCAGATATAATTTAATAATTGAAAACAGAGAAACTCAACACTACCGGGTAAAGGTTCCCATGTCCAAAACCAGTCTGGTGAACACTGCACTAAGAGAGGCAGAGGGAGCAAGGGCAGCTGGATTCCCAGGTTTTCTTCCCTGCACCCAAGCAGCCATACCATAGCCGAATGTGATTGGCTGAGCTTCCCCATTAAGAGAGAAACTTCCTCTAAATGTGGTGACTGGAAAAACTTAACTCAGTCTCTTATCCATTGATAACATTCTTCCTGAAGGAAAACCTTAACTCAGTCTCTTATCCATTGATAACATTCTCCCTGACAGAAAAACTTAACTCAGTCTCTTATCCATTGACAACATTCTTCCTGACAGAAAAACTTAATCTCTTATCCATTGATAACATTCTTCCTGCCTGAAGGTGACATAGCTGTTTTCAAAAAGAAGGAAAAGTAAGAGTCCTGGGAACAAGGAGAAATATATAAATATAAAGAATTAGAAATTATCCAGGTTGCAGAAAAAGAATACCACAGATAACAACATCTTTTAGTGCAAATTAAGCCTATCAGAAGGCTTGAATGTCGTCTTAATACCAAGTTCCCTATCTCCACTTTTTCCTTTAAAATACACACAGGGCCTGGCAAGATGGCACAGTGCCTACAGATGCTTGTGACCACGATGATGGCCTCAGTTTGCCTCCCTGTGTACACTGAAGAAAGAAGTGACTCCTAAAAGTTGTCTGCTATCTCCACGTGTATATTGTGACACACATGCATAAACACATGTACACAAAATGTGAAATATTAAATGCTTAAAAGCAAATACTTATATTTTAGGTATGTTTAACACATATTCATGTGGATTATCTATAGTGTATTCTAGAATAAAGAGCACTAGAAAATGGCAAAAGTATTTCTATTGTTAAATATTTTACTTTTGAAACATGATTTCACCCTGAAACCTATACTGTACTGAACCTCACTATGTGTTCCCGGCTGGCCTCAATCTCGTGTCCAACCTTTTGCTTCCACTTCCTGAGCCCTGGGATTACAGGTGTGAGGCACCACACCTACCATCAGGATTTACTTTATGGGGAAAGGGGACAAAAAGAAATACTGTGTAGACTATAAAATAGTAAGGACATGTAATTTATAATCACTAAAACATATAAGAAACGCTGATGAGAAATTATAGAGTTTTAAAGCTAAAACATTAACAATAAGAATTAGAGATACAAAATATGAGGGGGATAAGAGGGCAAATGATAAAGAGTAGAACGTCACAACAGATACATTAGCTATTAATGGATCAAACACTATAAATAAAGGAGGAATATTTTCTGAACAGTTACAAAAGCAAGAACAGTAATACCTTATCAGTAAGATAGAGAGTTTAATAAGTGTGATTGAGGGCTGGGAGGATAGCTCAGCAGTTAGCATCACTGACTGCTGTTCCAGAGGCCCGGGTTCAATTCCCAGCACCCACATGGCAGCTGGCAGCTGGCTGTCACTACAATTCCAGGGGGACAAGTACTCTTAAACAGGCCTGTATCATGCAGGCCAAACACTAACACACGTAAAATAAAAATAAGTAATTCTCTTTAATGTAGATGAAAAAGATGCTGGTGAATGTGGTGAACCTGTCACTGCCTTTAGAAACATTTACTGCTCATTTAGTAAGGGCTGGTTGCTGGGAATAGCTTCTGCCCTCAGTTCAGTTGGGTTGAGACTGTGTAGCCCAGGCTGGCCTTGAACTCAGAGTGAGTCTCCTACCTCAGCCTCACAAGCACTGAGGGTTTTTTTTGTTTGTTTGTTTTTTGTTTTTTGTGGATTTTTTGAGACAGGGTTTCTCCGTAGCTTTTGGTTCCTGTCCTGGAACTAGCTCTTGTAGACCAGGCTGGCCTCGAACTCACAGAGATCCGCCTGCCTCTGCCTCCCGAGTGCTGGGATTAAAGGCGTGCGCCACCACCGCCCGGCCACTGAGGTTTTAATACAGCCACCACGATTAACCATATACTTTTTATTTTTTTATTTTATTTTATTTTATTTTTATTTATTTATTTATTTATTTTGGTTTTTCGAGACAGGGTTTCTCTGTAGCTTTGGAGCCTGTTGGTGGGGTTTGCAAGTGTGCTGTTTAAGCACTTAGTCCCCAGCAGGTGGCACTGTTGGAGGACTGTGTGGAGCTTCCCAGGCCTGCAGCATGAGGGCAGGGCCTTTAAAGGCTATTACACATAGCACTCACTGAATCTGATCTGTAAGCTTTGCATCCTGTCCATTGCCACATGAGGAGTCTCCACCATGTGCCGGGGTCACCATTAACAGCACCGTGATGGCATTGTGTGACACTCTTCCTGGGTAGGGAACCTATGGCAGACCAAATTGTGGGTTAGGACTTTACACAACAGGGGTGATTCTAAAGCACTTGCATCACTAAAAGCCCACTCTCTCACGGGTGATGACTCATGGAGTCTGCATCTATCTGAATCTCCAGAGGTGGTGGATGACTCCAAAGGAACATCGTTCTCCAGACCCAACAGAACTGATTCACATAGGACCTCACAGAGACTGTGAGATCACTCACAAGATCGGCAGGAGCTCAAGCCAGATAAAATCCCTGCATGGAGGATGTGAAGTGGCCACAAAGCCCTACACCTAGCCATGTAGCTATATGTGATGGATAGCTGCTTTCTTAATGGAGTGACACTGCGTACAGCAAACACACCCTAGAACAGGCCCCATGCCCAGTAGTTTCCAGTATAAATAGGCCTCCATGGTTTTGTTTTTGACATATAAACAGACTGTTTTATTTGTTTTAAGCAAGAGAAAGAGCATGACGTTGTGTTAGGGAGAGTTAGGGAAGAGTGAAATATGATAAAAATAAATAAAAATTTTTAAAATACGGAAAAATTGAAAGTTAAATATCTATGTTGCGGCAAAGCTGAGGGGATGGCTCTTCCAGAGACCCTGACTTCAGTCCCCAGACCCCAAATGATGGCTCACAAGTTCCTGTTATTCCAGTTCCAAGGGATCTGACACCATCTTATGAGCTCCGTGGGCAAATCAACAGGCACAAACGCAAGTAAAATACCCATACACATGAAATTAAAATAAACAAAACCTGAAATAATAATAAGATATACCGGTTGTTCTGGATAGTGCTCTTAGCCAGAGGACCTGAGTTCAGTTTGCAGTACCTACTGACAGCCATCTGTAACTTTGAGAGGCCACTCTGGGCTATTTAGCCCATGTTTATTTAGACCATGGTACATAGCAGGCCATACATACATACATACATACATACATACATACTTACATACATACAACACATTGTCTACATAGTCTATACATTTATACATTTACTTCACCATTATAGTGATTCCATATCACAAGTATTGTTGCCATCCACAAAACAATTTTGTGTGCCTCCCTACTTTCCTGCAGTGGACCAGTACAAATTCTACCTGTGCTTAGAAATGTTGGCCCAGCCTGAACAGAACAGAAAAGCTTCTCACCAGGATCTCTGTCGACATTCAGTGGTCAAGCATGTGGGGACCAGCAATGAAGACAGTAAGGACCATGAGCAGAAGGGGAGAAGAGCCAGGGCTGTGAGAACAAGACACCCAGTCACTGTGAGGAGCTGCTCTGATGCGTTTCCCAGCAATTGTTGTCACGTTATCCACAGTGGGCACTATGATGCATAAAAGTGATGTCACAAAGCTCCTGAAACCAGAGCTGGAGCCATGAATTCATGTGTTCCTGGAAGAGACCAAATCTTGACCCTTCTAGCCATGGTTTTGTAGAGATAGGAACCACAGGCAGGGCCTTAGCCTTGTGCTCCTTGCTTTCTATTCTGGAGGGCTTCCTGCCGCCCAATGGACACCCCTGGGACTCAGAGAACCTGACAGGACCTGCTCTGTAGGGACCATCTCCTTTCCTTGGCCAGAGGGACTGGCAGTACAACCTGCCACTCTCCTCTCTGTTCAGTATCCCTGGGGCCCTACTCAGGCCTGACTAACCCCTCATTCTTACCTTCCAGGTTTAAGGTCTGAGGATTCTGTCTCCTCCCCAGGCTGAAGCAGTGCCTTTCCCGACCACAGCCAGAACAACTCATTCTGGGTCCATGGTCCCAGGTAGGATGAGATGCCCATTCTTGCTTAAAAGGCTTTATTGTTGGTCAGGCCTGAAACATGAGCAAAAAAGAATCTTCCAGATGGCTAGACTCACCCTGACTGGTGTACAGTTTCATCATTTTCTGTTTCCACTCAGCATGATTCTGGGAAGCCTGTGCTGGCTGTCACTGGCTGCTTTCTTCTCTGAGAGCTGGTACACTGCCCCAAATGAGCTGAAGAATAACCAAGATCTGAGCCAGATGTCCGGACACCAGCCTGTCTCCATTGTGCTGAAGGAAAGAGACTAAAAAGACCTAGGATTTGAGTATGATGGCAGTTGACAGTGAAGCTCTTAGGCATAAGGTGAGCTCTGGGAGGACCAACAGACCACAAAGACAGGCCATAGAAGAATGGGTAGGCAGCCAAAGGTCCTGAAGTGGTATAAAGATAATTTGGTGGCCTACCTGGGGTCAAGAGAGAAGGCGAATGGCAATTGGAGACTCAGGATGGAGCCACTGCAGGACCTTCCAAACAGAATGTGACCAACAATGGGGGACAGTGGTCCATATGAGCTGAATCAGATTAAAACAGCCTCAAGACTTCCTCTGCAGGGTGGCATGCAGAGTGCTCTAAACCTTTCCCCTAGTAAATGTTCAACTTTGCTGTGCCCTTTCTTTCTTTCATTCTTTCTTTCTTTCTTTCTTTCTTTCTTTCTTTCTTTCTTTCTCTCTCTCTCTCTCTCTCTCTCTCTCTCTCTCTCTGTCTTTTTTTCTTCTTTCTTCCTTCCTTCCTTTCTGTTTTTTTCTTTCTTTCCTTCCTCCCTCTCTCCCTCCCCCTCCCTCCCTTCCTTCCTTCCTTCCTTCCTTCCTTCCTTCCTTCCTTCCTTCCTTCCTTCCGTCTTATTATTCTGAGTTTCTCTGTGTAGCATCGGATGTCCTGGAACATTCTCTATAAACCAGACTGGCCAAGAACTCAGAGATTCATGTGCCTCTGCCTTCAGAGTGCTAGGATTTATGGCATGCACCACCATAACTGACAAAGTTCATTTGTTTCATAACTTCTTTACATATTCTTGCATCTTATACACCTACTTACCTATAACAGATTGAATTCTAGGTAAGCTGGGCTTCTGAGAAAAGCACACACTTTTTCTACGAGTATCCATCCTAGGGCGAGCACAAAGGAGAGATGGACAGTGAGAAGAGAAATTTAGGCCCTGTGCCCACTAGAATCTAGGTTGCTGCATCTTGATTTGGCCAGGTTGCTTTGCCACCTTGATTGCTCTGCTTACAGTCTTTAGTACTTGACCAACTACTTCATCCTACCAGAATTCTTCCCTTTTGAAAACAAGAAGGATCACATGAAAAATGAATGAAATTAAGACAGACAGGAAGAATGAAGGACGGGAGAGAGAAAGGAAGGAAGAGACTGCTAGTAAGGTCAAGACCAGAGAAAAACAAAGATCCTCTCCACTTAATAAGAAAAACCAGTGGGGTAACTGGAAGTAGGAGTCAGGAGGCCGGAACTAGATAGGGTAATATCACCTGATTTCTTAGCACTGATATCTGGACCTCCTTTCAGATAAATCAAATTAGCCTTTGGGCATAAGGTCCAAAATTCACTCACTCTCTCTCCCACCCTTTGTGTGTGTGAGTGTGTGGGAATGTTGTGAGGTAGTATTGGTGTGTGTGGTATATAAACTCCTAGTATGATTTCGTGAGGTATCCAGGGAGGAGAACCTGCACACCAGATGATCAAATGTAAGGGTGTGTGAGTGTGTGTGTGTGTGCGTGTGCGAACACACACAGGTGTCTGTACACAATTTTGGTGGATGCCAAAGAACAGCCTGGGTGTGTTTTCTCAGGTCTGTCCACTTTTTTCTGAGACAGAGTCTTTCATTGGCCTGAAGCTCACAAAATAGGGTAGCTGTCTGACCGGTAAACCCCAGGAACAATACGTCTCCACAGTTTTGTGCTGGGATTCCACAATTAGAGTTTTATGTAGGTTCTGGGGATTGCAAAGCAAGCACCTTGTTAACTGAGCCATCCCCTCAAATCCTAGGATGAAGTTTTTAATTGGGGAACAAGATAATCAGTTAGAAAGGTGGTTTTTAAAACGTGGGTGTACTTTTTAAAAAAGGAGGGGGTGTATTCTGAAAACAGTTACTTAGATTCTGAGTGCTAAGTGTTTCGCAAATCAGGTAGAGCTCCAACAGACCAAGGTATTATTCCACGAAAACCCAACTTGGTGGGCCAAAGAGTTTAAAACTCACAGCTAATGGATGAGGGATTACTTACAGGAGCAAAGCAGCAACTGACTGCTGTGTGGAAGAAGGAGTCCTTCTCTGTAGCTGGATAGATGAAAGTGCTTGCCATGTCAGTGGACCATCCACACTCTTGGTACTCCAGCGTCTCCAAAGGCGAGGAAACCACATGTAACTGGGACAGAATCACACAGCTGTCAAGCTCAAAGAGAGGCTGGAATCACAGGTGAAAGTTTTATAACACCTGCCCCAATCCCAACACCCTTGTTATAAGAAACTCAGGCAGGCAGGTGGTGGTAGGGTGTGTAACAAGGATGGTGAGTGAGCCATGGACAGCAAGCCAGTAAGCAGCCTTCCCGCCATGGCCAATGTATACTGCATATTTGTGTTTAAATGTATAAAGCTTGCATGAAGATCAGCGGGCAAAACAGCCACACTCGTCAGCTATACAGGACAGCATGGTGGTAGTACATGACTTTAATCCCAGGACTCAGGAGACAGAGGCAGGCAAAACTCTGTGAGTTCAAGGCTACCCTGGGCTGTACAAGATTGATCCAGAAACAGGTCCAGGTGGTGGTGGTTCACACCTTTAATCTCAGTGTTTGGGAGTCACACCCTTTTAATCCCAGCACTAGGGAGGTGCAGACAGGAGCAATAATCTGAGTAGAAGGAGGAATATAAAGGAGAAGAGACAGGAACTCAGGAGTGTGGAGTCTTAGGATTTGTGGAGATAGGATCTCGCCCTTTTGGTCTGAAGGCTTGGTGTAGGGTAAAAGGTCTCTCTAGCAGTTGGCAGCTTTGCTTTTCTGATCTTCAGATTCGACCCTAATACCTGTTTCTGGGTTTGTATTATTCTGCTACACCTCTGCTTTGACTCCTGCTTCAGATCCCTTTCTTGAGTTCCTATCACGATGGATTAAAGCTGTAAACTTAAAAGAACCCTTTCAACTTGCTTTTGAACACAGTGATTACAATTTAAAACTTAAACAGAATATTCCCAAGAGTGGGATAAACCAGACACATTAAACCTCACATTTGAGCCATCCATAATATTCAGAGTAACACAAACCCTGCATTCAGAGCCCCTAACCAACATAAGGCCACTTGCTTTTAAAATTTTTTAAATTTTAGAAATTTATATTTTACGGAGAAGTTGCAAAAATAGGACAGAATATTCCCACACACCCTCACACAGGCCTATATCATGCAAGCCAAAAATTTACGCATGTAATAAAAATATGTTATTCTCTTTAAAGTAGAAGAAAAAGATGCTGGCGACAGTGGTGATGCTGTCACAGCCTTTAGAATCATTTACTGCTCATTTAGTCAGGGCTGGTTGCTGGGAATAGCTGCTGCCCTCAGTTCAGTTTAGTCTACTTAGATTGTTGGTGGGGTTTGCAAGTTTGCTGTTTGAGCACTTAGCCCCCAGCAGGTGGCACTGTTGGAGGACTGTGTGGAGCATCCCAGGCATGTAGCATGAGGGCAGGGCTTTTAAGGCTGTTACACTTTCCACTCACTGAATCTGATCTGTAAGCTTGGCATCCTGTCTATTGCCACATGAGGAGTCTCCACCATGTGCCATAGTCACCATTAACAGCACCGTCGTGGCATTGTGTGACATTATTACTGGGTAGGGAACCCATGCCAGATCAAATTGTGAATGAAGAGTTTACATAAACAGGGGTGATTCTTTTTTTTTTTTAATTTGTTTATTTATTAAAGATTTCTGTCTCTTCCCCGCCACTGCCTCCCATTTCCCTCCCCCTCCCCAATTAAGTCCCCCACTCCTCAGCCCGAAAAGCAATCAGGGTTCCCTGTCCTGTGGGAAGTCAAAGGAACCCCCACCTCCATCCAGGTCTAGTAAGTTGAGCATCCAAACTGCCTAGGCTCCCACAAAGCCAGTGCGTGCAGTAGGATCAGAAACCCATTGCCATTGTTCTTGAGTTCTCTGTAGTCCTCATTGTACGTTATATTCAGAGACTCTGGTTTTGTCCCAGGCTTTACCAGGCCCAGGCCAGCTGGCCTTGGTGAGTTCCCAGTAGAACATCCCCATTATCTCAGTGTGTGGGTGTACAAACAGGGGTGATTCTAAAGCACTTGCATTACTAAAAGCCCATTCGTTCATGGGTGATGACTCACGAAGTCTACATCTATCTGAATCACCGGAGGTAGTGGATGACTCCAAAGGAACATCGTTCTCCAGACCCAACAGAGCTGATGCACATAGGACCTCACAGAGACTGTGAGATCACTCACAGGATCTGCAGGAGCTCAAGCCAGATAAAATTCCAGCCTGGAGGAGGGGAAGTGGCCACAAAGCCCTACACCTAGCAAGTAGCTGTTTGTGATGGATAGCTGCTTTCTCACTTTAGTGACACTGGGTATGGCAAAGAAACCCGAGAACAGGCCCCATGCACAGTAGTTTCCAGTATAAATAGGACTCCACAGTTTTGTTGTTGACTTATACAAGGACTGTTTTGTTTGTTTTAAGCAAGAGAAGCAGTATAATGTTAAGTTGGGAGGATTTGGGGAAGGGGGAAATATGTTAAAAAATGTAAAATTTAAAAATAAGGAAAAATTAAAAGAAAAATATATATGATGAGGAGGCGCTGAGGAGATGGCTCTTGCAGAGGACCTGACTTCAGTCCCAAGACCCCAAATGGTGGCTCACAACTACATGTTATTCCAGTTCCATGGGATATGACAGTATCTTATGACCTCAGTGGGCAAATCCACAGACACCCACGCAGGGAAAATATACATACGCATAAAATTAAAATAAACAAGACCTGAAATAATAATAATAAGATATATCTTTTGATCTGGATAGTACTCTTAGCCAGAAGACCAGAGATCAGATTGCAGAAACTACTAACAGCCATCTGTGACTGTGAGGCCACCCTGGGCTACTTAAACCATGTTACATAGCAAGACACACGTACACACACACACACACACACACACACACACACAAACGTTCTCCACATACATTTACTTCACCATTAGAGTGACTAGATATCATAAGTATTGTTGCCATTTACATTGTACACAAGAAGCGAAATGCCCAGAGAGGCTAAATAAGTAGTTCCCAAGTCAGAGCAACTAAGATGTTACCCATGATTTAGTCATGCCTCCTAGTCATCCTGATCATTGTGAGGTCAGGAGGCAACATGGGCCAACACTATATAACCATATGAAGCAGGCAGTAGATACAGGAGACTGAGAAACACCCAAAATGGGACATTCATGGCTCATTTCCTAGACTCTGGCAACTACTCAATCTCAGGTCTATGATTTGGAAAAGGATCAGAATATCAAGGCAGGGGATGCCAGGTGGGCCAGTTTTGGTTCCAGACTTTATTCACTGGAAGGGGTATATGAAAGAGAGATATGAGTGTGTGAGGGGAAAGTACAAGGACACTTGTTTGTCTGCCTCCCTAATTTCCTGCGGTGGACCAGAACAAAATCTACCCTCTATTGGAAATGTTGGCCCAGCCTGAAAAGAACAGAAAAGCTTCTCACCAGTATCTCTGTTGACATCTAGTGGTTGTAGATGTGAACGACACCTCACACAAAATGCTCCTGTGGGGCCCAGCAGTGAGGACAGGAAGGACCATGAGCAGAAGGGGAGAAGAGGCAGGGCTGTGAGAACAAGACAGAGCCAGGTCTGTGAGAACAAGACACAGCCAGTCACTGTGAGGAGCTTCTCTGAAGCGTTTCCTGGCAACGGTTGTCATGTTATCCACAGTGGGCGCTATGTTACAGAAAACTGATGTCACAAAGCTCCTGAAACTAGAGCTGGATCCATGAATTCATTTGTTCCAGGTAGAGACCAAGTCTCCACCCATCTAGCCTTGGTCTTGTGAAGATAGGAACCACAGAAAGGGCCTTAGCCCTGTGCTTCCTGCTTTCTATGCTGGAGGGCTTCAGGGCTCGAGATGGGCACCCCTGGGAGTCAGAGAATCTTACAGGACCTGCTCTGTAGGGACCATATCCTTTCCTTGGCCAGCAGGAACTGGTAGTACAACCTGCTGCTCTCCCCTCTGTTCAGCATCCCTGGGGCCTTTCTCAGGCCTGACTAACCCCTCATTCTTACATTCCAGGATTAAAGTCTGAGGATTCTGCCTCCTCCCCAGGCTGAAGCCATCCATCTACTACTGCAGTCGGCTTCAGTGCCTTTCCCGACCACGGCTAGAACAACTCATTCTGTCCCAATGGTCCTAGGTAGGCTGAGTTGCCCACTCTTGCTTAAAATGCTTTTGTTGGTCAGGCCTGAAACATGAGCAAGAAAGTAACTTCCAGATGGCTAGACTCACCCTGCCAGTTTCATCCTCTTCTTTTTCCACACAGCATGATTCTGGGAAGCCTGTGCTGGCTGTTTCTGGCTGCTTTCTTCTCTGAGAGATGGTGCACTGCCCCAAATGAGCTGAGGAATAACCAAGATCTGAGCCAGATGTCTGGACACCAGCCTCTCTCCATTGTGCTGAAGGAAAAACACAAAAAGACCTAGGATTTGAGTATGATGGCAGTTGGTACTGAAGCTATCAGGCATAACGTGAGCTCTGGGAGGAACAACAGACCACAAAAGACATGGCATAGAACAATATGTAGGCAGCCTAGGGTCCTAAGTGACATAAAGTTAATGTGGTGGCCTACCTGGGGTCAAGAGAGTGGAGAATGGCAGTGGGAGTCTAGGGATGGCCCAGCTCAGGTCCTTCCAAACAGGATGTGACCAACAATGGGTGCGGTGGTCCATAATAGCTGGATCAGATTAAAATAGTCTCAAGACTTCCTCTGCAGGGTGGCATGCAGAGTGTTCTAACCCTAATAAACTTTCAACTTAGCTTCGTTCTCTCTCTCTCTCTCTCTCTCTCTCTCTCTCTCTCTCTCTCTCTCTCCCTCTGTCTCCCTTCCTTCCTTTCTTCATTTTTTTGATTTCTACCTGCCTTCTTTTTTTCTAAGTTTCTCTGTGTAGCCCTGCATATCCTGAACCATTCTCTATAAACCAGACTGGACAAGAACTCAGAGATTCATGTGTCTCTGCCTTCAGAGTGCTAGGATTAATGGCGTGCACCACCATAACTGACAAACTTCAGCTGTTTCTTAAACTTCTTTACATATTCTTGCATCTTATACACCTACTTACTTATAACAGATTGAATTTTAAGTAAGCTGGACTTCTCAGAAAAGCACAATGTTTTTCTAGAAGTATCCATTCTAGGGGGAGCACAGCGGAGAGAAGTACAGTAAGAAGAGACTTTTAGGTCATGTGCACAATAGAATCTAGGATGCTGCATCTCAACTTGGCCAGTTTGCTTTGTCTCCTTGATTCCTGTGCTTACACTCTTGAGTACTTGACCAACTACTGCATCCTATCAGAATTCTTCTCTTTTGAGAACAAGAGGGATCAAATGAACAAATGAATTAAAGAAAGACACAGAAAGATGAAAGGAAGAAAGAGAGAAAGGAGGGAAGAGACTGCTGGTAAGGTCAAGAGCAGAGAAAAAGAGAGGTCCTCTCCACTTAGTAAGAAAACCCGCAAGGAAACTGGAAGTAGGAGTCAGGAGGCCGGAATTAGGTTGAGCAGTGTCACCTGATTTCTTAGCACTGAGACCTGGACCTCCTTTCAGGCTAATCAAATTAGACCTTGGGCATAAGGTCCATAATTCATTCTCTCTCTCTCTCTCCTCTCTCTCTCCCTTCCTCCCTTCCTCCCTCTCCTTTCCTCCCTCCCTCCCTCTATCTCTTCCTCCCTCCCTCCCTCCCTCTATCTCTCTCTCCCTTCTTACCTTCCTCCCTCCTTCTCACTCTCTCTCTCCATCCTCTGCCTGTTAGGGGGGAGGTTGTTTTGAGGTTGTAGTGATGTGTGCGATATGCAAGCTCCTAGTATGATTTCACAGCGTATCCAGGGAAGAGAATAACCACACCGGGTGATCAAATACAGGTGTGTGTGTGGCAGTGGTGTGCGTGGGTGGGTGTGGGTTTCTGTGCACACTCCTGGGAGATGCCTAAGGAAAGTTATGGGTGTGTTTTCACAGGTGCTGTCCACTTTTTTTCTGAGACAGCGTCTTTATTGGCCTGAAGCTGACAAAATGGGGTAAGTGGTCTGACTGGTAAACCCAAGGAACATTAGGACTGCACAGTTTTGTGCTGGATTTTAAGTACAGACTACCAGAACTTTAGATTTTACTTAGATTTGGGGGTGGAATTTGTGTCCTCGTGCTTGCAAAGAGAGCACCTTGCTAACTGAGCTATCCTTCTAATGGTAGGATGAAGTTTAATTTGGGATACAAGATAATCAGACATGTAGTTTTTAAAAAGTGGATGTATTAAAAAAAGTGGCTATATTCTGAAAACTTTAACTTAGAACCTGAGAGGTAAATGTTTCCCAAATCAGCTAGGCCTCCAACAGACCAAGGTATTATTTCACCAGAACACAACTTGGTGAGCCAAAGAGTTTAAAACTTACATCTAGCAGATGAGGGATTACTTGCAGGTGCAGAGCAGCGACTGACTGTGGCGTGGAAGAAGGATTCCTTCTCCATAGCTGGATAGATGGAAGTGCCTGCCCTGTCAATCGACCTTCTACACTCCCGGTACTCTAGGGTCTCCAGAGGCTACAGAACCATATGTAACTGAGACAGAGTCTCAAACAGCTGAAAAGGAGATGCTTCAAGGAGAGGCTGGAATCTCAGGTGAGAGTCTAATGACACAGGCCCTAAGTCTTGTATAAAGAAACTTTAGCAGGTAGGTGGTGATAGTTTGTAAAACACGGAAGCTGAGTAAGCCATGAAAAGCAAGGCAGTAAGCAGCATTCCCGCCATGACCTCTGTATACTGGTATATTTGTGTTTAAATGAATAAAGCTTGCCTGAAGATCAGTGGGCAAAGCAGCCACACTCCTCAGCTATACGGGACAGGGCGGGGGGTGGGGTGGCACACACCTATCATCCTAGAACTGGGAATACAGAGGCAGGCAAATTTCTGTGAGTTCCAGGCTATCCTGGAATATACAAGATTAGTACAGAAACAGATACAAGTGGTGTTGGTCTACACCTTTAATCTCAGTGTTTGGGACTCACACACTTTTAATCCCAGCAAGAGGGAGCTGGAGACAGGAGCAATATGCTGAGCAGAGAGAGGAATATAAAGGAGAAGAGACAGGCACTCACTGGAGTGTGGAGTCTGAGGATTGGTGGAGACAGGACTTCGCCCTCTGAGTCTGAACACTTGGTAGGGTAAAAGGTCTCTCTAGTGATTTGCTGCTTTGCTTTTCTGGTCTTAAGCTTGGACCCCAATACTTATCTCTGGGTTTGTATAATTCTGCTACACCTCTGCTTTGATTCCTGCTTCGAGATTCCTTCTTTGAGTTCCTTTCACAAAGGACTACAACTGTAAACTTAAATAAGTCTTTTCAACTTGACGTTGAACACAGTGATTACAATTTAAAACTAAGACAGCATATTTCCAGTGGGGGATAAACCAGACACCTTAAACCTCACATTTGAGCCATCCATAATGTTCAGTGTGTCACATACCCAGCATTCAGAGCCTCTAACCACCATAAGGCCATGTCCTTTTAAGAAATTTTTTTTTTTAATTTTAGAGATTTATATTTTACGGAAAAGTTGCAAAAGAAAAGACAGAATATTCGCAAATGCCATGAAGTTGGTTGATTGTTTTGTTACTACTTTGAGTAGATGGGTCAAAACTGAGCCAATCAAGGCATTCCTAATTACTGAATCCATGGTTTATTGAGATTTCCTTACCTTTTACCATTACTCTTTACCATTGTCCATTACAAAATCCCGCGAGGAGCATAATTCATACAACAGTGTTTCACATGGCTTTCCTGTAAGACCATGTCATGTGTGTGTGTGTGTGTGTGTGTGTGTGTGTGTGTGTAGTTTGGGCTGAGGAATCATTTCTTAGATTTCTAGGGTAAAATGAAACGTTAGTGTGTTGCATCCTTCCCTCCTCTCTTTATCTCAATGGAGTCACATTTGGGAAGAGCATGTGCACACTACACCATGATGAGGCTTCCATAAGAAGTTCTTCTCTGAAGTAGATCACCTCCGTCAAGGTTGCAGAAAACATCATTTTCTTCATGTTGTATATTGTTCATTTTATAAAAGCTCCCTCCAGAAATGGAAGCCTCACAGACATGTTGGCAGTCCTAGTTATTTGTCGACCTACCACAGTGTCTACTGAGAGGGAATCCTCTAATGAGAAACTGCTTACATCAGATTAGGAGGTTGGTCTTTGAACACATTTGTGTGTGGTTTCCTTGAATATTAACACACATAAGAGGTCCCTACCGCTATACGAAATACCATTCCTAGGGAGGAAGCTCTGGGTTAGATTAAAGTACCAGGGAAGCATGAGCCTATGAGCAAGCCAGAGAAGGGACAAAGAAACAGTGCTCTCCCTTCCAGGCTTCCCTACTCCAGGTTACTGCCTTGAGTTACTGCCCGCATTTCCCCAGTGATGAACTGTGACTTGGACGCCTGTGCAAATAAACCCTTTCTTCTCTAAGCTGATTTTTTGTTGGAGTGTTTTATAACAGCACCGGAAACTGCTACTGTGGCCCACCCTGTTGGCAGGCACGGGCAAGGGAAGGCACATTCCGGACTAGTCTGGGCTACATAATGAAACACTGAATCAAAAACTAAAACCAAAACCATAGTGATAACCACAAAATGAATGTGTAAATCCACTCTTAGGAATACAGGTCGTTGAACAACAGTATTCTGCTGTGTCATGGTAGGCCAATGCCTGTCTCTAATGTTCATTCTCTCCTCTCAGAGCCACCAAAGTCCTCCCGCCTCTTGGGCTTTCTAATACTACTGCAGGTATAAGGTGAATTGATCTACTATGACTTCCTTTAAAGGGACCATGGAATTGATTTTTCGTGTGAGTGGAAAGAGTGAGGGAAAAAGCCTAATTTGTATACATGGATAGCTGGAAATCCCAAGAGCACGTATTGAATAGATGGCCACTCCCCTCCATCCACTTGAGGTGCTAGCACATCAAGCATGACGTGTTTTATTCAAAACGCTGTGACTTTCTCATCAGTGACCTTGGACCCTAGAAGAGAGTGAGAGCGTATTTTACCAATAAGCTAGAATTAAGCAGACCTGCTGAAAAAAACTGATATAATTTAATAATTGAAAAGGATTAACTCACACAACCAGGTAAAGTTTCACACGTCCAAAACCAGTCTTGCTAAGGCAGCAAGAAGAGTACAAAAGAGAGCAAGGGCAGCTGGATTCCCAGGTTTTCTTCCCTGTCTGCAGGCAGCCACAACCAGCCAAAAGTGATTGGCCAAGCTTCCCTATCAAGAGAGCAACTTCCTCTAAAAGGTGATGACAGAAAAAAGTTAACTCAGTCTTTTATCCATTGATAACATTCTCCATGCCTGAAGGTGACAGAGATGTTTTCAGAAAGAAAGAAAAGTAAGAGTCCTGGGAACAAGAGAAATACAGAAATATAAACAATCAGAAATTCTTCAGGTTGAAGAAAAAGACCAGAAACAACAATATCCTTTGGTGCAAATAAAGACGATAGAATGCATGAATATCATCTTAATACCAAGTTCCCTATTTCCACGTTTTTCTTTATAATACACACAGTGCCTGGCAAGATGGCCCTGTGCCTACAGATGCTTGCGCCAAACACAGTGGCCTGAGTTTGCCTTCCTGGGTACAGTGAAAAGAAAGAAGTGACTCCTAAAAGTAGCCTGCTAACTCCATGACACACATGCATAAATACATATGGACAAAATGTAAAATATATGTGAATTCTAAAAAGCAAATAATGATATTTTAGGTATGTTTAACATATATGCACATGAACTAACCACAGTGTATTGTAGAATAAAGAGCACTAGATAATGGCAAATGTATTACTATTGTTAAATATTTTACTTTTAAAATATGATTTCACCCTGAAACCCATACTTTACTGAACCTCACCATGTGTCCCCGGCTGGCCTCAAACTCATGTCAAACCCTTTGCTTCCACTTCCTGAGCCCTGGGATTACAGGTGTGAGGCACCACACCTAACATCAGGATTTAATTTCTGGGGAAAGGCGACAAAAAGCAATACTCTGTAGACTATAAAATAGTAAGAACATATAAGTTATAATCACTAAAACATATCAGAAAGGCTGATGAGAAATGAAAATGCTCTAAAGCTAAAATATAAAAATAAGAATTAGAGAAACAAAATATGAGGGGGATACAATTGCAAACGATAAAGAATAAAACATAACAACAGATACATTAGCTCTTAATGCATCAAACACTACAAATAAAGGGTAAATATTTTCTGAACAGTTACAAAAGCAAGAACAGTAATACCTTATCAGTAAGATAGAGAGATTAAGAAGTGTGTTTGAGGGCTGGGAGGATGGCTCAGCAGTCAGCATCACTGACTGCTGTTCCAGAGGACCAGGGTTCAATTCCCAGCACCCACATGGCAGCTCGCAGCTGGCTGTCACTAAAATTCCAGGGGACCTGGCACCCGTACACAGGCCTATATCATTCAGGTCAAACAGTAACACACATAAAATAAAAATAAGCAATTCTCTTTAAAGTGAAGAAAAAGATGCTGGCGACAGTTGTGAAACTGTCACTGTCTTTAGAATCATTTACTGCTAGTTGCTGGGAACAGTTTCTGTTCTCAGTTTGGGTTAGTCTACTTAGATTGTTGGTGGGGTTTGCAAATCTCCTCTTTGAGCACTTAGCCCCCAGCAGGTGGCATTGTTGGAGGACTGTGGGGAGCATCCCAAGCCTGTAGCATGAGGGCAGGGCCTTTGAAGGCTGTTATACTTACCACTCACTGAATCTGATCTGTAAGCTTTGCATCCTGTCCATTGCCACATGAGGAGTCTCCACCATGTGCCGCGGTCTCCATTAACAGCACCGTGAGGGCATTGTGTGACACTTTTCCTGGGTAGGGAGCCCATGTTAGACCAAATTGTGGGTAAGGCGTTTATAGAAACAGGGTGATTCTAAAGCACTTGCATCAGTGATAGCCCATTCTCTCACGGTTGAGGACCCACGGATGCTGCATCTATCTGAATCTCCTGAGGTGGTGGATGACTACAAAGCAGCATCAATCTCCAGACCCAACAGAGCTGATGCACATAGGACCTCACAGAGACTGTGACATCACTCACGAGATCTGCAGGAGCTCAAGCTGGTAAAATCCCAGCATAGAGGAGGGGAAGTGGCCACAAAGCCCTACTGCTAGCCAAGTAGCTATTTGTGATTGATAGCTGCTTGGAGAATGAAAACATTTTCTCAATGGAGTGACACTAGTTTTAGCAAACACACCCCAGAACAGGCCCCATGCCCAGTCGTTTCCAGGATAAATAGGACTCCATGGTTTTGTCTTTGACTTATAAACAGACTGTTTTGTTTGTTTTAAGCATGAGAAAGAGCATAATGTTAAGTTGGGAAAAGTTAGGGAAGGGAGAAAATATGATAAAAATGAATGAAAAATTTAAAAATAAGGAAAAATGAAAAGGAAAATATATACGTTGAGGTGGGGCTGAGGGGATGGCTCTTGCAAAAACCTGACTTCAGTTCCCAGATCCCAAATGGTGACTCACAATGGCCTGTTATCTAATTACAAGCAAACTGACACCATCTTATGATTTATGTGTGCAAATCCACAAAAATCACGGAGATAAAATACCCATACAAATAAAATTAAAATAAACAAAACCTGAAATAATATGATACAACTATTGATTTCGATAGTTCTCTTAGTCATAGGAACTGAGATAAGTTCGCAGTAACTACTAACAGCCATCTGTAATGTGAGGCCACCCTGGGCTATTTAGTTCATGTTTTTTTAGCCCATGTTACATAGCAAGTCATACATACACATTCACACACACACACACGTTCTCCACATATCTGTACATTTATATATTTACTTCACTATTAGTGTGACTCCATATCATAAGCATTGTTGCCATCCTCATTGTACACAAGAAACGAAAGGCCCAGAGAGACTGAATAAGTAGCTTCTAAGTCACAGGGCAACTAAGATGTTACCCATGATTTAGTCATGCCTCCTAGTCATCCTGATCATTGCAAGGTCAGGAGGAAACCTGGGCCCTCAGTGTTTAACCATATGAAGGAGGCAGTAGATACAGGAAACTGAGAAACACCCCAAGATGGCACATTCACGGCTCATGTCCTAGGGTCTGTCAAGTACTCGTTCTCCTCTCTATGATCTGGAAAAAGATCAGAAAGTCAAGGCAGGGGATCCCAGGTGGGCCAGTTTTGGTTCTCAGACTTTATTCACTGGAAGGGGTATATGAAGAAGAGAGAGGAGTGTGTGAGGAGAAAGTACGCAGACACTTGTTTGTCTGCCTCCCTAATTTCCTGCGGTGGACCGGAACAAAAATCTACCTGTGATTGGAAATGTTGCCCCAGCCTGAAAAGAACAGAATATTTTCTCGACATTATTTCTCTCAACATCTAGTAGTCAAGGATGTGAATGACACTTCACACAAAATGTTCCTGTGGAGCCCAGCAGTGAGGACAGGAAGGACCATGTCAGAAGGGGAGAAGAGCCAGGGCTGTGAGAACAAGACACTCAGTCACTGTGAGGAGCTGTTCTGATACGTTTCTTGGCAAATGTTGTCACATTACCGACATTGGGCACATGATGCATGAAACTGATGTCAGGAAGCTCCTGAATTCACAGCTGGAACCATGAATTCATACGTTCTGAGTAAAGACTAAGTCTTCAGCCATCTAGACTTGTTCTTGTGGAGATAGGAACCACAGGCAGGGCCTTAGCCTTGTGCTCCTTGCTTTCTATTCTGGAGGGCTTCCTGGTGCTAGATGGAAACCCTGGGAGTCAGAGAATCTTACAGGACCTGCTCTGTTGGGATCATCTCCTTTGCTTAGCCAGAAGGGACTGGCGGTACAGCCTGTGGCTCTCCCCTCTGCTCATTGTCCCTGTGTTCTTTCTCAGGCCTGACAAACCCCTCATTCTTACCTTCCAGGTTTAAGATCTGAGGATTCTGCCTCCTGCCCAGGCTGAAGCCGTCCATCTACTACTGCAGGCAGCTTCAGTTCCCTTCCCGACCAAGGCAAGAACAACTCATTCTGTGTCCATGGTCCCAGGTAGGCTGAGTTGCCCATTCTTGCTTAAAAGGCTTTATTGTTGGTCAGGCCTGAAACATGAGCAAGAAAGAAACTTCCAGATGGCTAAACTCACCCTGACTGGTGTACAGTTTCATCGTCTTCTCTTTCCACTCAGCATGATTCTGGGAAGCCTGTGCTGGCTATTGCTGGCTACTTTCTTCTCTGAGAGATGGTGCACTGCCCCAAATGAGCTGAGGATAACCAAGATCTGAGCCAGATGTCCGGAAACCAGACTGTCTCCATTGTGCTGAAGGAAAAACACTAAAAAGACCTAGGATTTGAGTATGATGGCAGTTGACAGTGAAACTATTAGGCATAAGGTGATCTCTTGGCAGGACAAACAGACCACAAAAGAAAGGCCATAGAACAATTGGGTAGGCAGCCTAAGGTCCTGATGTGGCATTAAGATAATGATGGTGGCCTACCTGGGGTCAAGAGAAAAGGATAATGGCAGTGAGAGACTCTGGAAGAGCCAGCTCAGGACCTTCCAAAGAAGATGTGAACAACAATGGGGGATGGTGGTCCATATTAGCTGTATCAGATAAAAACAGCCTCAAGACTTCCTCTGCAGGGTGGAATGCAGAGTGCTCTAACCCTTTCCCCAGTAAACTTTCAACTTAGGTTTGTCCTTTCTTTCTTTCTTTCTTTCTTTCTTTCTTTCTTTCTTTCTTTTTTTCTTTCTATCTATCTTTCTCTCTCTCTCTTTCTTTCTTTTTTTCCTTCCTTTCTTCTTTTTCGTACTTCCTGCCACACCAACTCCAGTGTCGTCTGTGTACATGACATCTGTCATTATCCCGGACTAGAGCTACATGTCCTATGGGACTAGGGTTCCTGGAGGTCAATGGCAGACCCTCGGTATAGGCTGGCCTTGAGGCATAGACGGAATTCTCGATTAGCTGGCTATGCGAGATATGGGCTTTGCACAATCTCTTATATAATAATGATATTCATTATATCTACAAGACAAGGAATATCTCTTCAGTAACAACTCTGGGATTGGGAAGCAGAATATGGGGATGTATAAGAATACAGCAGAACCTTTGTCATACACAGGGTGTATGATGATCTAGGGAATAGATGGGTTCATGTTGATAGACAAAGACTGTTATGTTATACTTTGAACTTTATGGATAGGCTTCCTAGATCCCAACCCCCATAGTGTCTGCTGCATAAGGAGGTACTAAAAAGTATATTTAAACAGGTGCAGAGAACTGATTAGGTATATTTGTTCACTAAATGAAATAAATGGTTAGGAATTGGAAGGGCCATGATAGCAATAATGAGACAGAAACTTTCTATTCATAAGAAGAAACCACTTGCCTAAGGTTTACATTCCCAAGAAAAAGATTTCCTCTTCTAAGGATGCTTTATGTCTAACACCTGTCCTGGTAATATACTTAAATATCGCTGATGTGACTAAAAGAAGCTTTCATACTGTGCCACCCAATGATACATGACCTTCTGATTTGTCCGTTGTTTGAATACTATATAATGAAAACCTGAATTCAGTAAAATTGCAGCAGATTCCAACCACTCTCTTGTGTGTTGTGTCTGTCTGTCACTCGCCTAACTTGTGCCTTCCTGTTACCAAGACACTGCTTCTCCCACGGTCTGAGTGGCTCCACTGGGCCGGTCCATGGCACCTTCCTTCCTTCTTTCTTCTTTCCATCTTTCCTTCTTTCCTTCCTTCCTTCCTTCCTTCCTTCCTTCCTTCCTTCCTTCCTTCTTCCTTTTTGTTTATCTGAGTTTCTCAGTGTAGCCATGGCTGTCCTGGAACTTTCTCTATAAATCAGAATGACCAAGAACTCAGATTCATTTGCCTCTGCCTCCAGAGTACTGGGATTAAAGGCATGCAGCACCATACCTGAAAAACTCCAGCTGTTTCTTAACTGCTTTACATATTCTTGCATCTTATGCACCTGCTTACTTATAACAGATTGAATTCTAGATAAGCTGGGCTTCTGAGAAAAGGACACACTTTTCCTAGAAGTATTCATTTTTGGGGGAGGACAAAGGAGAGATGGACAGTGAGAAGAGAAATTTAGGTCCTGTGCCCACTAGAATCTAGGTTGCTGCATCTCAACTTGGCCAGTTTGCTTTGCCTCCTTCATTGCTGTGCTTACACTCTTGAGTACTTGACCAACTACTGCATCCTATCAGAATTCTTCTTTTTTGAAAACAAGAAGGATCAAATGAACAAATGAATTAAAGAAAGACACAGAAAGATGAAAGGAAGAAAGAGAGAAAGGAAGAGACTGCTGCTAAGATCAAGGCCAGAGAAAAAGAGAGATCCTCTCCACTAAAAAAGAAAAACCAGTGAGGTAACTGGAAGTAGAATTCAGAAGGCCGGAATTAGATAGGGTAATATCACCTGATTTCTTAGCACTGCTACATGGACCTCCGTTCATGCAAATAAAATTAGCCTTTGGGCATAAGGTCCAAAATCCACTCACTCTCTCTCCCACCCTTTGTGTGTGAGGGGGGGTATGTTGTGAGGTAGTATTGGTGTGTGTGGTATATAAACTCCTAGTATGATTTCGTGAGTTATCCAGGGAGGAGAACCTCCACACCAGATGATCAAATGTCGGGGTGTGTTAGTGTGTGTGTGTGTGTGTGTGTGTGTGTGTGTGCATGCACGAACGCACACAGGTGTCTGTACACACTTTTGGTGATGCCAAAGAACAGCTTTGGGTGTGTTTTCTCAGGTCTGTCCACTTTTTTCTGAGACAGAGTCTTTCATTGGCCTGAAGCTCACAAAATACTGTAAGCTGTCCGACCGGTAAACACCAGGAACATTACGTCTCCACAGTTTTGTGCTGGGATTCCACAACTAGAGTTTTATGTAGGTTCTGGGGATTGCAAAGCAAGCACCTTGTTAACTGGGCCATCCCCGCAAATCCTAGGATGAAGTTTTTAATTGGGGAACAAGATAATCAGTTAGAAATGTGGTTTTTTAAACGTGGGTGTACTTTTTAAAAAAGGAGGGGGTGTATTCGGAAAACATTTACTTAGGTTCTGAGTGCTAAGTGTTTTGCATATCAGGTAGGGCTCCAACAGACCAAGGTATTATTCCACCAAAACCCAACTTGGTGGACCAAAGAGTTTAAAACTCACAGCTAATGGATGAGGGATTACTTACAGGAGCAAAGCAGCAACTGACTGCTGTGTGGAAGAAGGATTCCTTTTCTGTAGCTGGATAGATGAAAGTGCTTGCCATGTTAGTGGACCGTCCACACTCTTGGTACTCTAGAGTCTCCAGAGGCGAGGAAACCACATGCAACTGGGAGAGAATCATACACAGCTGTAAAGATGATGCCACAAAGAGAGGCTGGATTCACAGGTGAAAGTTTTATAACACCTGCCCCAATCCCAACACCCTTGTTATAAGAAACTCAGGCAGGCAGGTGGTGGTAGGGTGTGTAACAAGGATGGTGAGTGAGCCATGGACAGCAAGCCAGTAAGCAGCATTCCCGCCATGGCCACTGTATACTGGTATATTTGTGTTTAAATGAATAAAGTTTGATGAGCGGGCAAAGCAGCCACACTCGTCATCTATACAGGACAGCATGGTGGTAGTACATGACTTTAATCCCAGGACTCAGGAGACAGAGGCAGGCAAAACTCTGTGAGTTCAAGGCTACCTTGGGCTGTACAAGATTGATCCAGAAACAGGTCCAGGTGGTGGTGGTTCACACCTTTAATCTCAGTGTTTGGGAGTCACACCCTTTTAATCCCAGCACTAGGGAGGTGCAGACAGGAGCAATAATCTGAGTAGAAGGAGGAATATAAAGGAGAAGAGACAGGAACTCAGGAGTGTGGAGTCTTAGGATTTGTGGAGATAGGATCTCGCCCTTTTGGTCTGAAGGCTTGGTGTAGGGTAAAAGGTCTCTCTAGCAGTTGGCAGCTTTGCTTTTCTGATCTTCAGATTCGACCCTAATACCTGTTTCTGGGTTTGTATTATTCTGCTACACCTCTGCTTTGACTCCTGCTTCAGATCCCTTTCTTGAGTTCCTATCACGATGGATTAAAGCTGTAAACTTAAAAGAACCCTTTCAACTTGCTTTTGAACACAGTGATTACAATTTAAAACTTAAACAGAATATTCCCAAGAGTGGGATAAACCAGACACATTAAACCTCACATTTGAGCCATCCATAATATTCAGAGTAACATAAACCCTGCATTCACAGCCCCTAACCAACATAAGGCCCCTTGCTTTTAAATTTTTTTAAATTTTAGAAATTTATATTTTACGGAGAAGTTGCAAAAATAGGACAGAATAATCCCACACACCCTCACACAGGCCTATATCATGCAAGCCAAAAATTCACGAATGTAAAAAAAAAATATGTTATTCTCCTTAAAGTAGAAGAAAAAGATGCTGGCGACAGTGGTGATGCTGTCACAGCCTTTAGAATCATTTACTGCTCATTTAGTCAGGGCTGGTTGCTGGGAATAGCTGCTGCCCTCAGTTCAGTTTAGTCTACTTAGATTGTTGGTGGGGTTTGCAAGTTTGCTGTTTGAGCACGTAGCCCCCAGCAGGTGGCACTGTTGGAAGACTGTGTGGAGCACCCCAGGCCTGTAGCATGAGGGCAGGGCTTTTAAGGCTGTTACACTTATCACTCACTGAATCTGATCTGTAAGCTTGGCATCCTGTCTATTGCCACATGAGGAGTCTCCACCATGTGCCGCGGTCCCCATTAACAGCACCGTGATGGCATTGTGTGACATTATTACTGGGTAGGGAACCCATGCCAGATCAAATTGTGAATGAAGAGTTTACATAAACAGGGGTGATTCTTTTTTTTTAATTTGTTTATTTATTAAAGATTTCTGTCTCTTCCCCGCCACTGCCTCCCATTTCCCTCCCCCTCCCCAATTAAGTCCCCCACTCCTCAGCCCGAAAAGCAATCAGGGTTCCCTGTCCTGTGGGAAGTCAAAGGAACCCCCACCTCCATCCAGGTCTAGTAAGTTGAGCATCCAAACTGCCTAGGCTCCCACAAAGCCAGTGCGTGCAGTAGGATCAGAAACCCATTGCCATTGTTCTTGAGTTCTCAGTAGTCCTCATTGTACGTTATATTCAGAGACTCTGGTTTTGTCCCAGGCTTTACCAGGCCCAGGTCAGCTGGCCTTGGTGAGTTCCCAGTAGAACATCCCCATTGTCTCAGTGTGTGGGTGTACAAACAGGGATGATTCTAAAGCACTTGCATCACTAAAAGCCCATTCGTTCATGGGTGATGACTCACGAAGTCTACATCTATCTGAATCTCCGGAGGTAGTGAATGACTCCAAAGGAACATCCTTCTCCAGACCCAACAGAGCTGATGCACATAGGACCTCACAGAGACTGTGAGATCAGTCACAGGATCTGCAGGAGCTCAAGCCAGATAAAATTCCAGCCTGGAGGAGAGGAAGTGGCCACAAAGCCCTCCCTACACCTAGCAAGTAGCTGTTTGTGATGGATAGCTGCTTTCTCACTTTAGTGACACTGGGTATGGCAAAGAAACCCGAGAACAGGCCCCATGCACAGTAGTTTCCAGTATAAATAGGACTCCACAGTTTTGTTGTTGACTTATACAAGGACTGTTTTGTTTGTTTTAAGCAAGAGAAAGAGCATAATGTTAAGTTGGGAGGAGTTGGGGAAGGGGGAAATATGTTAAAAAATGTAAAATTTAAAAATAAGGAAAAATTAAAAGAAAAATATATATGATGAGGAGGCGCTGAGGAGATGGCTCTTGCAGAGGACCTGACTTCAGTCTCAAGACCCCAAATGGTGGCTAACAACTGCATGTTATTCCAGTTCCATGGGATATGACAGCATCTTATGACCTCAGTGGGCAAATCCACAGACACCCATGCAGGGAAAATATCCATACACATAAAATTAAAATAAACAAAAGCTGAAATAATAATAATAAGATATATCTTTTGATCTGGATGGTACTCTTAGCCAGAGGACCTGAGATTAGTTTGCAGAAACTACTAAGAGCCATCTGTGACTGTGAGGCCACCCTGGGCTACTTAAACCATGTTACATAGCAAGACACACACACACACACACACACACACACACACACACATGTTCTCCACATACATTTACTTCACCATTAGAGTGACTAGATATCATAAGTATTGTTGCCATTTACATTGTACACAAGAAGCGAAATGCCCAGAGAGGCTAAATAAGTAGCTCCAAGTCACAGAGCAACTAAGATGTTACCCATGATTTAGTCATGCCACCTAGTCATCCTGATCATTGAGAGGTCAGGAGGCAACCTGGGCACTCAGTGTGTAACCATATGAAGGAGGCAGTAGATACAGGAGACTGAGAAACACCCAAAATGTCACATTCACAGCTCATTTCCTAGACTCTGGCAATTACTCACTCTCAGTTCTATGGTTTGGAAAAGGATCAGAAAGTCAAGGCAGGGGATCCCAGGAGGGCCAGATACTGGTTCTCAGACTTTATTCACTGGAAGGGGTATATGAAAGGGAGAGATGAGTGTGTGAGGAGAGAGTACTCGAACACTTGTTTGTCAGCCTCCCTAATTTCCTGCGGTGGACCAGAACAAAATCTACCTGTGATTGGAAATGTTGGCCCAGCCTGAAAAGAACAGAAAAGCTTCTCACCAGTATCGCTGTGGACATCTAGTGGTTGTAGATATGAATGGCACCTCACACAAAATGTTCCTGTGGGGCCCAGCAGTGAGGACAGGAAGGACCATGAGCAGAAGGGGAGAAGAGGCAGGGCTGTAAGAACAAGACACAGCCAGTCACTGTGACTAGCTTCTCTGATGTGTTTCCTGGCAACTGTTGTCACGTTATCCACAGTGGGCGCTATGTTACAGAAAACTTATGTCACAAAGCTCCTGAAACTAGAGCTGGATCCATGAATTCATGTGTTCCAGGTAGAGACCAAGTCTCCACCCATCTAGCCTTGGTCTTTTGAAGATAGGAACCACAGAAAGGACGTTAGCCCTGTGCTTCCTGCTTTCTATACTGGAGGGCTTCTGCGCTCAAGATGGGCACCCCTGGGACTCAGAGAATCTTACAGGACCTGCTCTGTAGGGACCATCTCCATTCCTTGGCCAACAGGGACAGTTAGTACAACTGCTGCTCTCCCCTCTGTTCAGCATCCCTGGGGCCTTTCTTAGGCCTGACTAACCCCTCATTCTTACCTTCCAGGTTTAAGGTCTGAGGATTCTGCCTCCCTCCCAGGCTGAAGCCGTCCATCTCCTACTACAGTCGGCTTCAGTGCCCTTCCCGACCAAGGCCAGAACAACTCATTCTGTACCAATGGTCCCAGGTAGGCTGTGTTGCCCACTCTTGCTTAAAATGCTTTTGTTGGTCAGGCCTGAAACATGAGCAAGAAAGTAACTTCCAGATGGCTAGTCTCACCCTGACTGGTGTACAGTTTCATCATCTTCTCTTTCCACTCAGCATGATTTTGGGAAGCATGTGCTGGCTGTTGCTGGCTGCTTTCTTCTCTGAGAGCTGCTGCACTGCCCCAAATGAGCTAAGGAATAACCAAGATCTGAGCCAGATGTCCGGACACCAGCCTGTCTCCATTGTACTGAAGGAAAAACACAAAAAGACCTAGGATTTGAGTATGATGGCAGTTGCCACTGAAGCTATCAGGCATAACGTGAGTTCTGGGAGGACCAAGAGACCACAAAAGATAGGCCATAGAACAATGGGTAGGCAGCCTAGGGTCCTAAGTGACATAAAGTTAATGTGGTGGCCTACCTGGGGTCAGGAGAGTAGGAGAATGGCAGTTGGAGACTAGAGATGGCCCAGCTCAGGTCCTTCTAAACAGGATGTGACCAACAATTGTTGCGGTGGTCCATAATAGCTGGATCAGATTAAAACAGTCTCAAGACTTCCTCTGCAGGGTGGCATGCAGAGTGTTCTAACCCTAATAAACTTTCAACTTAGCTTCGTTCTCTCTCTCTCTCTCTCTCTCTCTCTCTCTCTCTCTCTCTCTCTCTCTCTCCCTCTGTCGCCCTTCCTTCCTTTCTTCATTTTTTTGATTTCTACCTGCCTTCTTTTTTTCTAAGTTTCTCTGTGTAGCCCTGCATATCCTGAACCATTCTCTATAAACCAGACTGGACAAGAACTCAGAGATTCATGTGTCTCTGCCTTCAGAGTGCTAGGATTAATGGCGTGCACCACCATAACTGACAAACTTCAGCTGTTTCTTAAACTTCTTTACATATTCTTGCATCTTATACACCTACTTACTTATAACAGATTGAATTTTAAGTAAGCTGGACTTCTCAGAAAAGCACAATGCTTTTCTAGAAGTATCCATCCTAGGGGGAGCACAACAGAGAGAAGTACAGTAAGAAGAGACTTTTATGTCATGTGCACACTAGAATCTAGGATGCTGCATCTCAACTTGGCCAGTTTGCTTTGCCTCCTTCATTGCTGTGCTTACACTCTTGAGTACTTGACCAACTACTGCATCCTATCAGAATTCTACTGTTTTGAGAACAAGAAGGATCAAATGAACAAATGAATGAAAGAAAGACACAGAAAGATGAAAGGAAGAAAGAGAGAAAGGAAGGAAGAGACTGCTGGTAAGGTCAAGAGCAGAGAAAAACAGAGATCCTCTCCACTTAGTAAGAAAACCAGTGAGGTAACTGGAAGTAGGAGTCAGGAGGGCTGAATTAGGTTGAGCAGTGTCACCTGATTTCTTAGCACTGATACCTGGACCTCCTTTCAGGATAATCAAATTAGACCTTGGGCATAAGGTACATAATTCATTCTCTCTCTCTCTCTCTCTCTCTCTCTCTCTCTCTCTCTCTCTCTCTCTCCATCCTCTCCATGTTGGGGGGCGGTTGTTGTGAGGATGTAGTGTTGTGTGCGATATGTAAGCTCCTAGTATGATGTCACAGCGTATCCAGGGAAGAGAATAACCACAACGGGTGATCAAATATAGGTGTGTGTGTGGCAGTGGTGTGCATGGGTGGGTGTGGGTTTCTGTGCACACTTCTGGTAGATGCCTAAGGACAGCTATGGGTGTGTTTTTGCAGGTGCTGTCTCTTTTTTTGAGTCAGGGTCTTTATTGGCCTGAAGCTGACAAAATGGGGTAAGTGGTCTGACTGGTAAACCCAAGGAACATTATGACTTCACAGTTTTGTGCTGGATTTTAAGTACAGACTACCAGAACTTTAGATTTTACTTAGATTCTGGGGGTGGAATTTGTGTCCTCGTGCTTGCAAAGAGAGCACCTTGCTAACTGAGCTATGCTTCTAATGCTAGTATGAAGTTTTATTTGGGATACAAGATAATCAGACATGTAGTTTTTAAAAAAGTGGATGTACTAAAAAAAAGTGGCTATATTCTGAAAACTTTAACTTAGACCCTGAGAGTTAAGTGTTTCCCAAATCAGCTAGGCCTCCAACAGACCAAGGTATTATTCCACCAAAACCCAACTTGGTGAGCCAGAGTTTAAAATTTACAGCTAATTGATGAGGGATTTCTTACAGGTGCAGAGCAGCGACTGACTGTGGCCTGGAAGAAGGATTCCTTCTCTTTAGCTGGATAGATGGAAGTGCCTGCCCTGTCAATCGACCTTCCACACTCTCGGTACTCTAGAGTCTCCAGAGGCTACAGAACCACATGTAACTGGGACAGAATCTCACACAGCTGAAAACGAAAAGCCTCAAGGAGAAGCTGGAATCTCAGGTGAGAGTCTAATGACACCTGCCCCAAGTCTTGTATAAAGAAACTTCAGCAGGCAAGTGGTGGTAGGGTGTAAAACAGGGAAGCTGAGTAAGCCATGGAAAGCAATGCAGTAAGCAGCATTCCCGCCATGGCCTCTGTATACTGGTATATTTGTGTTTAAATGAATAAAGCTTGCCTGAAGATCAGCGGGCAAAGCAGCCACACTCCTCAGCTATACGGGACAGGGCAGGGGGTGGGGTGGCACACACCTATAATCCTAGAACTGGGAATACAGAGGCAGGCAAATTTCTGTGAGTTCCAGGCTATCCTGAAATATACAAGATCAATACAGAAACAGATCCAGGTGGTGTTGGTTTACACTTTTAATCTCAGTGTTTGGGAGTCACACACTTTTAATCCCAGCTTAGGGAGTTGGAGACAGGAACAATATACTGAGGAGAGAGGAAAATAAAGGAGAAGAGACAGGAACTCACTGGAGTATGGAGTGTGAGTATTCGTGGTAACAAGACCTTGCCCTTTGAGTCTGAACACTTGGTAGAGTAAAAGGTCTCTCTATTGGTTTGCTGCTTTGCTTTTCTGATATTTAGCTTGGACCCCAATACTTGTCTCTGGGTTTGTTTTATTCTGCTACACCTTCTACTTTGATTCCTGCTTCAAGATTCCTTCCATAAGTTCCTTTCACAAAGGACTACAACTGTAAACTTAAATAAATCTTTTCAACTTGACTTTGAACACAGTGATTACAATTTAAAACTAAGACAGCATATTCCCTAGTGGGGGATGAACCAGACACCTTAAACCTCACATTTGAGCCATCCATAATGTTCAGTGTGTCACATACCCTGCATTCAGAGCCTCTAACCACCATAAGGCCACTTCCTTTTAAGAAATTTTTTTTTAATTTTAGAGATTTATATTTTACGGAAAGGTTGCAAAAAAAAAGACAGAATATTCACAAATACCATGCAGCTGGTTGATTCTTTTGTTAATACTTTGAGTAGATGTGTCAAAACTGAGCCAATCAGGGCATTCCTAATTACTGAATCCATGGTTTATTGAGATTTCCTTACCTTTTAACATTACTCTTTACCATTGTCCATTACAAAATCCCGCGAGGAGCCTAATTCATACAACAGTGGTTCACATGTCTTTCCTGTAAGACCATGTCGTGTGTGTGTGTGTGTGTGTGTGTGTGTGTGTGTGTAGTTTGGGCTGAGAAATCATTTCTTAGATTTCTAGGGTAAAATGAAACGTTAGTGTGTTGCATCCTTCCCTCCTGTCTTTATCTCAGTGGAGTCACCTTTGGGAAGAGCATGTGTACAATAAACCTTGATGCGGCTTCAATAAGAAGTTCTTCTGTGAAGTAGATCACCTCCATCAAGGTTGCAGAGAACATCAAGTTCTTCATGTTGTATATTGTTCATTTTATAAAAGCTCCCTCCATAAATGGAAGCCTCACAGACATGGTGGCTGTCCTAGTTTTATTGTCAGCCTAACACAGTGTCAACTGGGAGGAAAGCGTCTACTGAGACACTGCCTACATCAGATGAGGAGGTTGGTCTTTGGACACATCTGTGTGTGGTTTCCTTGATTATTAACTCACATAAGAGGTCCCGGTCTACTGTAGTCAATACCATTCTTAGGCAGGAGGTTCTGGGTTAAATAAAAGTACCAGGGAAGCATGATCCTATGACCAAGCTAGAGAAAAGACTGGCAAACAGCACTCTTCCTTCTAGGCTTCCCTCCTCCAAGTTCCTGCCTTGAGTTCCTGCCCCCATTTCCACAGTGATGAACTGTGACTTGGAAGCCTGTGCAAAAAAAAACCCTTCCTTCTCTAAGCTGATTTTGTGTTGGAGTGTTTTATAACAGCACCAGAAACTGCTACTGTGACACACCCTGTTGGCAGACATGGGCAAGGGAAGGCACCTTCCGGACTAGTCTGGGCTACATAATGAAACATGGAATCAAAAACTAAAACCAAAACCGTATTGATAAACACAAAATGAAAGTGTAAATCCACTCTTAGGAATACAGGTCGCTGAACAACAGTATTCTGCTGTGTCATGGTATGCCAATGCCTGTCTCTAATGTTCATTCTCTCCTCTCAGAGCCACCAAAGTCCGCCCGTCTCTTGGGCTTTCTCTAATACTACTGCAGGTATGAGATGAATTGATCTACCATGACTTCATTTAAAGGTACCATGGAATTGATTTTTTGTGTGAGTGGAAAGAGTGAGTGAAAAAAGCCTCATTTGTATACATGGATAGCCGGAAATCCCAAGACCACGTATTGAAAAGATGGCCACTCCCCTCCATCCACTTGAGGTGCTAGCACATCTAGTATGATGTGTTTTATTCAAAACGCTGTGACTTTCTCATCAGTGACCTAGGACCCTAGAAGAGAGGGAGGGCGTATTTTACCATTAAGCTAGAATTAAGCAGACCAGCTGAAAAAAACTGATATAATTTAATAATTGAAAAGGAGAAACTCACACGACCGGATAAAGTTTCCTACGTCCAAAACCAGTGTGGCTAATGCAGCAAGAAGAGTGCAAAAGAGAGCAAGGGCAGCTGAATTCCCAGGTTTTCTTCCCTCGCCCCAGGCAGCCACACCCTAGCCAAAAGAGATTGGCCAAGCTTCCCTATCAAGAGAGCAACTTCCTCTGATTGGTGGTGACAGAAAAAGTTAACTCAGTCTCTTACCCATCGATAACATTCTTCATGCCTGGAGGTGACAGAAATGTTTTCAGAAAGAAAGAAAAGTAAGAGTCATGGGAACAAGAGGAATACACAAATATAAACAATCAGAAATTCTTCTGGTTGAAGAAAAAGACCAGAAACAACAATATCCTTTGGTGCAAATAAAGACCATCAGAAGGCTTGAATGTCATCTTAATACCAAGTTCCCTATTTTCATGTTTTTCTTTATAATACACACAGTGCCTGGCCAGTTGGCCCAGTGCCTACACATGCCTGCGTCAAGCACAATGGCCTGAGTTTGACTCCATGGGTACAGTGAATAGAAAGAAGTGACTCTTAAAAGTAGCCTGCTACCTCCACTTGTATATTTTGGCAGGCATAAATACATGTGCACAAAATGTAAAATATATGTGAATGCTAAAAAGCAAGTAATGATATTTTAGGTATGTTTAACATATATGCACATGAATTGACCACAGTGTATTGTAGAATAAAGAGCACTAGAACTGGGCAAATGAATTTCTATTGTTAAAAAGATTTACTTTTGAAATATGGTCTCACCCTGTAAACTATAATAAACTGAACCTCACCATGTGACCCCTCCTGGCCTCAAATTCATGTCAAACCCTTTGATTCCACTTCTTGAGTCCTGGGATTACTCAAGGGGGATTTGAAAGAGAGATATGAGTGTGTGAGGAGAAAGTACGCAGACACTTGTTTGTCTGCCTCCATGATTTCCTGTAGTGGACAAGAACAAAGTCTACCTGTGAATGGAAATGTTGGCCCAGCCTCAGAAGAACAGAAAAGCTTCTTGCCATTATCTCTGTCAACGTCTAGTGGTCGAAGATGTGAATGACACCTCACTCGGAATGTGCCTGTGGGGTCCAGCAGTGAGGACAGTAAGGACCATGACTAGAAGAGGAGAAGATTCAGGGCTGTGAGAACGAGACACCCAGTCACTGTGAGGACTTGCTCTAATGCGTTTCCTGGCAATTGTTGTCAGGTTGTCCATAGTGGGCACTATGATGCATAAAACTGATGTCTCAAAGCTTCTGAAAACCAGAGCTGGAACCATGAATTCATGTGTTCACAGTAGAAACCAAGTCTCCACCCTTCTAGCCATGGTTTTGTAAAGATAGGAACCACAGGAAGGGCTTTAGCCCTGTGCTTCCTGCTTCCTCTTCTGGAGGGCTTCCCGGTGCTCGATGGACACCCCTAGGATCAGAGAACCTTACAGGACCTGCCCTTTTGGGACCATCTCCTTTCCTTGTCCAGAATGGACTGGCGATACACCCTGCCACTCTCCTCTCTGCTCAGCATCCCTGGGGCCTTTCTCAGGCCTGACTAACACCTTATTCTTACCTTCCAGGTTTAAGGTCTGAGATTCTGCCTCCTCCCCAGGCTGAAGCCTTCCATCTACTACTGCAGTCGGCTTCAGTGCCCTTCCCGACCACAGCCAGACCAACTCGTTCTGTCCCAATGGTCCCAGAAAAGCTGTGTTGCCCACTCTTGCTTAAAATGCTTTTGTTGGTCAGGTCTGAAACATGAGCAAGACAGTAACTTCCAGATGGCTAGACTCACCCTGACTGGTGTACAGTTTCATCATCTTCTCTTTCCACTCAGCATGATTCTGGGAATCCTGTGCTGGCTGTGGCTGGCTGCTTTCTGATGTGGAAGTGATATCTTATTAATAAAGAAACTGCCTAGACCCATTTGATAGGCCAACCCTTAGGTAGGCGGAGTAAACAGAATGGAATGCTGGGAGAAAGAAGCTGAGTCAAGGAGTCGCCATGGTTCTCCCACTCCAGACAGACGCAGATCTGGTAAGATCATTCCTGGTAAGCCAGCTTGTGGGCTACACAGATTAATAGAAATGGGTTAGATCAATATGTAAAAGCTAGCCAATAAGAAACTGAAACTAATGGGTCAGGCAGTGTTTAAAAGAATACAGTTTCCGTGTAATTATTTCGGGTAAAGCTAGCCATTCAGGCGGCCGGGTGCGGGGACTCAGCCCACCGCCCCTACTACTACAGCTTTCTTCTCTGAGAGTTGGTGCACTGCCCCAAATGAGCTGAGGAATAACCAAGATCTGAGTCAGATGTCCGGACACCAGACTGTCTCCATTGTGCTGAAGGAAAGAGACTAAAAAGACCTAGGATTTGAGTATGATGGCAGCTGCCAGTGAAGCTATTAGGCATAATGTGAGCTCTGGGAGGACCTACAGACCACATACAATGGGTAGGCAGCCTAGGGTCCTGACATGCCTTGAAGATAATGGTGGTGACCTACCTGGGGTCAAGAGAGAAGGAGAAGGGCAGTGGGAGTTTCTGGAAGAGTCAGCTCAGGTCCTTCAAATAGGATGTGACTACCAATGGGGGCGGTGGTCCATATTAGCTGAATCAGATTAAAACAGCCTCAAGACTTCCTCTGCAGGGTGGCATCTAGAATACCCTAACCCTTTCCCCTAGTAAACTTTCAATTTAGCTATAATCTTTCTTTCTTTCTTTCTTTCTTTCTTTCTTTCTTTCTTTCTTTCTTTCTTCCTTCCTTCCTTCCTTCCTTCCTTCCTTCCTTCCTTCCTTTCTTCCTTCTTTCTTCCTTTCTTTTTTCTTTCTTTTTTGTTCCTTCCTTCTCTTTCTTCCTTGCTTCCATCCTTCCTTCTTTGTTTCCTTCCTTCTTTCTTGTTTATCTGAGTTTCTCTGTGTAGCCCTGGCTGTTCTGAATCATTAGCTCCAAACCAGACTGGCCAACAACTCAGAGATTCATCTGCCTCTGCCTCCAGAGTTCTGAGGTTAAAGGTGTGCACCACCATGCCTGGCACATCAGCTGTTCCTTAAATTTCTATACATATTCTTGCATCTTATACATGTACTTGCTTATAACAGATTGAATTCTAGGTAAGCTAGGCTTCTGAGAAAAGCACAGCCTTTTCCAAGGAGTATCTATTCTAAGGAGAGCACAAAGGAGACATGGATAGTGAGAAGAGAAATTTAGGCCCTGTGCCCATGAGAATTGGGGTTGCTGTATCTCAACTTGGGCAGTTTGCTTTGCCTCCGTGATTGCTCTGCTGACACTCTTTAGTACTTGTCCAACCACTGCATCCTATCTGAATTCTTCTCTTTTGAGAACAAGAAGGATCAAATAAACAAATGAATGAAAGAAAGACAGACAGAAAGAAGAAAGGAAGGAAGGAAGGAAGGAAGGAAAGAAAGAAGAGACTGCTCCTAAAGTCAAGAACAGAGAAAAACAGAGATCCTCTCCACTTAAAAAGAAAAACCAAAAAAAAAAACCAAAAAAAAATTAAAAAAAAGAAAAAAAGAAAAGAAAAGAAAAGAAAAAAGAAAAACCAGTGAGGTAAGTGGAAGTAGGAGTCAGGAGGCTGGAATTAGGTTGGGTAGTATCACCCAAAAGTTGGCAAAGCAGCCAACCCCTAGAGAGACCTTTTACCTCTACCAAGTGTTCATATTCAAAGGGCGAGGTCCTGTCACTAGGAATGCTCACACTCCACACTCCAGTGAGTGCCTGTTTCTTCTCATTTATATTCCTCACTCTGTGCAGAATGTTGCTCTTGTCTCCAACTCAAAGTGATGGGATTAAAAGTGTGTGATCCCAAACACTGAGATTAAAAGTGTAAACCACCACCACCTGGATGTGTTTCTGGATCAATTTTGTATAGCCCAAGATAGCCTGGAACACACAGAGATTTGCCTGACTCTGTCTTCCAAGTCCTGGGATTAAAGGGGTGTGCTACCTTCCCCCCCTTGTCCTGTATAGCTGAGGAGTGTGGCTGCTTTGCCCGCTGATATTCAGGCAAGCTTTATTCATTTAAACACAAATATACCAGTATACAGAGGCCAGTGAGGGAATGCTGCTTACTGCCTTGCTTTCCATGGCTTACTCAGCTTCCCTGTTATACACCCTACCACCACCTGCCTCCTGAAGTTTCTTTATACAAGACTTGGGGCCGATGTCATTAGACTCTCACCTGAGATTCCAGACTCTCCTTGAAGCATCTCCTTTTCAGCTGTGTGAGATTCTGTCCCAGTTACATGTGGTTCTGTAGCCTCTGGAGACCCTAGAGTACCGAGAGTGTAGAAGGTCGATTGACAGGGCAGGCACTTCCATCTATCCAGCTACAGAGAAGGACGACTTCTTCCAGGCCACAGTCAGTCGCTGCTCTGCACCTGTAAGTAATCTCTCATCCGTTAGCTGTAAGTTTTAAACTCTGGCTCACCAAGTTGGGTTTTGGTGGAATAATACCTTGGTCTGTTGGAGGCCTAGCTGATTTGGGAAACAGTTAACTCTCAGGGTTTAAGTCAATGATTTCAGAATATACCAATTTTTTTTAATACATGCACTTTTTTTTAGTACATCCACTTTTAAAAAAAACTACATTTCTGATTATCTTGTATCCCAACTAAACACTTCATCCTAGATGTGAGGAAATAGCTCAGTTAGCAAGGGGCTCTCTTTGCAAGCACGAGGACACAAATTCAACTGCCAGAATCTAAATGAAAACTCTAGTTCTCGTAGCCTGTACTTGAAATGCCAGCACAAAACTGTGCAGATGTAATGATCCTGGAGTTTACTGGTGAGAAGGCTTACCCTATTTTGTGAGCTTCAGGCCAATGAAAGACTCTCTCTCAGGAAAAAAAAAGTGGATAGCACCTGAGAATACACACACAAAGCTGTCCTTAGGCATCTACCAAAAGTGTGCACAGATACCCAAACCCACATCAACCCACCGAAACCGCCCCTCCCTACATACACACGCATACATACACACACACCTACATTTGATCACCTGGTGTGGAGATTCTCTTCCCTGGATACCCTGTGAAATCATACTAGGAGCTTACATATCCCACACACCAATACAACCTGACAACACCCTCAGGCACCACACACAGAGGGATGGAGAGAGAGAGAGTGAATTATGGACCTTATGTCCAAAGGCTATTTTGATTAGCCTGAAAGGAGGTCCAGGTATCAGTACTAAGAAATCAGGTGATACTAACCAACCTAATTCCGGCTTTTGAATCTTACTTTTAGTTACCTCACTGGTCTTCTTACTAAGTGCAGAGGATCTCTATTTCTCTCTGGTCTTGACCTAAACAGCAGTTTCCTTCCTTTCATCTTTCTGACTGTCCTTCTTTCATTCATTTGTTCATTTGATCCACTTGTTCTCAAAAGAGCAGAATTCTGATAGGATGCAGTAGTTGATCAAGTACTCAAGAGTGTAAGCAGAGCAATCATGGAGGCAAAGCAAACTGGCCAAGTTGAGATACAGCAAGCAAGATTCTAGTGGGCACAGGACCTAAATTTCTCTTCTCACTGTCCATCTCTCTTATGTGCTCCCCCTAGAATGGATACTTCTAGGGAAAGTGTGTGCTTTTCTCAGAAGCCCAGCTTATCTAGAATTCAATCTGTTATAAGTAAGTAGGTGTATAAGATGAAAGAATATGTAAAGAAGTTTAAGAAACAGCTGAAGTTCACCGGGCATGGTGGTGCACGCCTTTAATCCCAGTACTTTGGAGGCAGAGGTAGATGAATCTGAGTTCGTGGACAGTCTGGTTTATAGAGAAAGTTCCAGGACAGCCAGGGCTACACAGAGAAACTCATATACACAAGAAGGAAAAAAGGAAGGAAGGAAGGAAGGAAGGAAGGAAGGAAGGAAGGAAGGAAGGAAGGAAGGAAGGAAAAGACAACCAAAGACCTAGGAATGTTTTCTAGGGGAAAGGGTTAGAGCATTCTGCATGACACCCTGCAGAGGAAGTATTGAGGCTGTTGTAATCTGATCCAGCTAATATGAAGCACTGTCCCCCATTTTTGATCATATCCCGTTTGGCCCATCCTGACTCTCCCACTGCCATGCTTCTACTTGACCAAAGGTAGGCCACCACCATTATCTGATATATATAGTTTGGGCTGAGGAATCATTTTTAGACTTTTAGAGAAAACGAAACGTTAGTGTGTTGCATCCTTCCCTCCTGTCTTTACCTCAGTGGAGTCACATTTGGGAAGAGCATGTGTACATTTGACCATGATGAGGCTTCCATAAGAAGTTCTTCTGTGAAATAGATCACATCCGTTATGCTTACAGAGAACATCAAGTTCTTCATGTTGTATATTGTTCATTTCATAAAAGCTCCCTCCAGAAATGGAAGCCTCATGGACATGGTGGCAGTCCTAGTTTTATTGTCTATCTAACACAGTGTCAGCTGAGAGGGAAGCGTCTACTGAGAAACTGCCTACATCAGATGAGGAGGTTGGTCTTTGGACACATCTGTGTGTGGTTTCCTTGATTATTAACTCACATAAGACGTCCCAGTCCGCTGTAGGCAATATCATTCCTAGGGAGGAGGCTCTGGGTTAGATAAATGTACGAGCAAAACATGAGGCTATGAACAAGCTAGAGAAGGGACAAGCTAACAGCACTCTTCCTTCCAGGTTCCTCCCTTGAGTTCCTGCCCCGATTTCCCCAGGGATGAACTGTGACTTGGAAGCCTGTGCCAAATGAACCCTTTCTTCTCTAAGCTCATTTTGTGTTGGAGCATTTTAGAACAGTGCCAGAAACTGCTACTGTGACAGACCCTGTTGGCAGGCACGGGCAAGGGAAGGCACATTCCAGACTAGTCTGGGCTACATAATGAAACACTGAATCAAAAAGTAAAAACAAAACCATACGGATAACCACAAAATGAAAGTGTAAATCCACTCTTAGGAATACAGGTCGGTGAGCAAAAGTATTCTGCTGTGTCATGTTAGGCCAATGCCTGTTTCTAATGTTCATTCTCTCATCTCAGAGCCATCGAAGTCCTCCCGTCTCTTGGGCTTTCTCTAACACTACTGCAGGGGTGAGATGAATTGATCTACCATGCCTTCCTTTAGAGGGACCATGAAATTGATTTTTCCTGTGTGTGGAAAGAGTGAGAGAGGAGGAAACCTCATTTGTATTCATGGATAGCTGGAAATCCCAAGACCACGTAATAAAAAGATGGCCACTCCCCTCCATACACTTGAGGTGCTAGCATATCAAGCATGAAGGGTTTTATTCAAAAAGCTGTGACTTTCTCATCAGTGACCTTGGACCCTAGAAGAGAGTGGTGGCGTTTTTGATTGGTATGATACAATTAACCAGACCAGCTCAAAACAACAAATATAACTTAATAATTGAAAACAAGGAAACTCACAGGACCTGGGTAAATGTTCAGATGTCCAAAATGGGTTTGGCGAGCACAGTGCAAAGAGAGCAAGTGCACCTGGATTCCCAGATTTTCTTTACTGGCCCTAGGATGCCACACTCTAGCCAAATGTGATTGGCTGAGCTTCCCCATCATCTCCCCCTTTTGTCTAAACAAGATCAAATCATGCCCTATACAAGTATATACAATAGGAACAGATACCAAATATGAAATTACAAGCAACAAACAATATTAAGAAACACATAACAAAAGGTTTACTAAGCATTTTATTTCAAGGAGTCTAAATAACTTATTGAAATTAAGTTTAGCTAAATCATGAGTAGGGTAACTACAATTCTCTAATCTTCAACTCCATCAAAATTCTGAGAAGGGAAGTAATATTATTTGAGCAACCAGGAAGTACTAACGAGAAACTTCCAAAATGTGCCAAATGATAGAGACAACTGATGACCTGAGCAATCACCCAAAGTCTTATTTGCAATGTTGAGGCAACCAACTTTGGCTAAGGCCTAACGTAACTGACATACCATTTTCAAAGGCAAGAAACTTTTCAGAACTATCTTACCCTGTCTTGGCAGGATATGACAATCCTGTTTTTATCCATTTATGGATACTCTGTAGATCTGTCAGTGGTCAAGGAAAGGCTTTTCTTTGCCCAAAGGCCAGTTCTGCCAAGAAGTAGACAAGCTCCAAGTGGCATGTCTTTGGTGCTCAACATTCTCTTGAAAGTAGAACGGTGTTGCCAGGAGTGATTGTGTCTCACTACCACGGAACTCTAGGTTATATTAAAGGCCATTTTCTACAGCTCTTTGAAAAGGTTGAAGATTCTACTATCTATACTAAATATAATCTCTGTGTATATAAAGAACCTGATTAGCCTAAACATAAATATGATAAACATAGATGACTATTGATCTATAATTCTCGATGCCTATCTAACTTAAAGACTAAGAGAATTAACAACTGTGTAATGAATGAGGACAATGACCTCGAAATGTAAACAATATATATCATTACATAAACACTATGTAAGTACCTTAATCAGAGGTAGAAATGTACATTGCAACATGATATATATATATATATATATATATATATATATAAATACATAAAAATGATTTAAACAGAGGTAGCAGACTCACATACAATATTCAATATAATTTAACTTTGTATCTATATACAAGAATCAATACCAATATAATTTTCTAAAAACAATAACTCGCAAACACCAATTTATTATCCTATCACCAATTTTCCCTCTTTTTTTTTCAAGAATACCCATGAGCCTATGAAATACTTCCCCCATCCCTCAACCATATACCAATCATAAAGAATTCCAAAAGGATGTCCCTGAACCTGAAGGCAAACTCTGCTGCGAGAGGAGACGTTATCCCCTAAAATTGCTTCCAGCTGTCATGGGGGTGACGTTCTTCTTAGGGGGTCCTGTGAAAGTAAATATGGTAAAATTTCAAGATTAATATTTGGTCTGGGAAAATTGCAAATAGTGTCTGAGAGTTTTGAGGAGGTCTGGCCAGGGTGTTGTAAAAGATGTGCACCATTTGGAACTGTCTTGTGCAGTTGGTACCAAAAATCAGGTCTTGTAGTAGCACTAGCAACATGATGATGTCTTATTAGCCAGGTGGAGTCGATATTGTGTGTCCCCATCATCTTCCTGGAAACTTCAAAGTTCACGTCAAAAAAATTTATTATTTTTTCTGGGAAACTAAGCATTATATATAAAGACATATACAGACATATATATTCAATGAAAGGTATAATAAAGACAGAAACAGATATGAGGAAAGGCAAAGAAAGTTTATAAATTATTATTATCATTATTATTATTATTATGTCCCACATCAAGGCTCTTGAAATGAGACAGAGACTCTGGGATATCTCTTATGAACAGATAAGCCATGTTAAATAACAAGACATACACGCGCATACACAGACATACACACAAACACACACACACACATAAACACACACTTTTTCCACAAATCTGTACATTTATATATTTACTTCACTATTAGTGTGACTCCATATCACAAGCATTGTTGCCATCCACATTTTATACAAGAAACAAAAGGCCCAGAGAGACTGAATAAGTAGCTCCCAAGTCACAGAGCAACTAACATGTTACCCATGATTAAGTCATGCCTCCTAGTCATCCTGATCATTGTGAGGTCAGGAGGCAACCTGGGCCCTCGGTGTTTAACCATATGAAGGAAGCAGTAGATACAGGAAACTGAGAAATACCCAAGATGGCACATTCATGGCTCATGTCCTAGGGTCTAGCCACTACTCAGTCTCAGCTCTATGATTTGGAAAAGGATCAGAAAGTCAAGGCAGGAGATCCCAGGAGGGCCCGACACTGGTTCTCAGACTTTATTCACTGGAAGGGGTATATGAAAGAGGGATATGTGTGTGTGAGGGGAAAGTATGCGGACACTTGTTTGTCTGCCTTCCTAATTTCCTGCAGTGGACCAGGACAAAATCTACCTGTGATTGGAAATGGTGGCCCAGCCTGAAAAGAACAGAAAAGCTTCTCGCCAGTATCTCTGTCGATAAGCAGAAAATGAAAGTGTAAATCCACTCATGGAATACACTTCACTGAACAACAGTATTCTGCTGTGTCATGTTATGACAATGCCGGTTTCTGATGTTCATTCTCTACTCTCAGAGCCATCGAAGTCCTCCCGTCTCTTGGGCTTTCTCTAATACTATTGCAGTATGAGGTGAATTGATCTACCATGATTTCCTTTAAAGGGACCATGGAATTGATTTTTCATGTGTGTCGAGTGAGAGAGGAGGAAAGCCTCACTTGTATACAGGGATAGCCGGAAATCCCAAGACCACTTATTGAAAAGATATCCAATCCCCTCCATACACTTAAGGGGCTAGCATATCACACAAGACATGTTTTATTCAAAAAGCTCTGACTTTCTCATCAGTGACCTTGGAGGCTATTAGAGACTGGTGGTGTATTTGACTGGTATGCTAGGATTAATCAGACCAGCTCAAAAGAGCAGATATAATTTAATAATTGAAAATGGAGAAACTCAACACTACCGGGGTAAAGGTTCCCATGTCCAAAACCAGTCTAAGAGAGCCAAAGGGAGCAAGGGCACCTGGATTCCCAGGTTTTCTTCCCTGCCCCCAGGCAGCCACAAAATAGCCGAATGTGATTGGCTGAGCTTCCCATCAAGAGAGAAACTTCCACTAAAAGTTAGTGACAGAAAAACTTAACTCAAGCAGGGCGGTGGTGGCGCATGCCTTTAATCCGAGCACTCAGGAGGCAGAGGCAGGCGAATTTCTGTGAGTTCGAGACCAGCCTGGTCTAAAAGAGCTAGTCCCAGGACAGGCTCCAAAGCCACAGAGAAACCCTGTCTCGAAAAACCAAAGGAAAAAAAAAAGAAAAGAAAAAGAAAAATTAGCTCAGTCTCTTATCCATTGATAACATTCTTCCTGACAGAAAAACTTAACTCAGTCTCTTATCCATTGATAACATTCTTCCTGCCTGAAGGTGATTTAGATGTTTTCAAAAAGAACGAAAAGTAAGAGTCGTGGGAACAAGGAGAAATATATAAATATAAACATTCAGAAAAAGAATACCACAGATAACAACATCTTTTGGTGCAAATTAAGCCCATCAGAAGGCTTGAATGTCATCTTAATACCAAGTTCCCTATCTCCACATTTTCCTCTAAAATACACACAGGGCCTGGCAAGATGGTCCAGTGCCTACAGATGCTTGTGACCACGATGATGGCCTCAGTTTGCCTCCCTGTGTACACTGAAGAAAGAACTGACTCCTAAAAGTTGCCTGCTACCTCCACGTGCATATTGTGACACACATGCATAAACACATGTGCACAAAATGTAAAGTATATTAAATGCTTAAATGCAAATAATGATATCTTAGGTATTTTTAACATATATGCACATGAATTAACTACAGTGTATTGTAGAATAAAGAGCACTGGAAAATGGCAAAAGAATTTCTATTGTTTAAAAGTTTTACTTTTGAAATACGATCTTACCGTGTAACCCATACTGGCCTGAACCTCACTATGTGGCCCCAGCTGGCCTCAAAATCATGTCAAACACTTGGCTTCCACTTCTTGAGTCCTGGGATTACAGGTATGAGGCACCACACCTACCATCAGGATTTACACTCTGGAGAAAGTCGCCAAAAAGCAATACCGTGTAGACTATAAAATAGTAAGGACATATAATTTATAATCTCTAAAACATATCAGAAAGGCTGATGAGAAATGAGAGAGTTCTAAAGCTAAAACATTAAAAATAAGAATTAGAGAAACAAAATATGAGCAGATAAGAGTAAAAATGATAAAGAATACAAGGTCACAACAGATACATTAGCTGTTAATCTATCAAACACAACAAATAAAGGAGGAATATTTTCTGAACAGATACAGAAGCAATAACAGTAATACCTAATCAATAAGATAGAGACTTGACCCTAGAGGGGCTCCCAGGTGCCCAAGCTGACGTCCCCAGTTAGTTCCTTGGGCAGCTGAGGATAGGGAAACTGAAATGACCCTATCCTAGAGCAATACTGACAAATATCTTGCATATCATCCTAAAACTTTCATCTGGCGATGGATGGAGATAGAGACAGAGACCCACACTGGAGCACTGGACTGAGCTCTCAAGGTCCCAAGGAGGAGCAGAAGGAGGGAGAACATGAGTAAAGAAGTCGGGACCACGAGGGGTGCACCCACCCACTGAGACAGTGAAGCGGATCTACTGGGAGCTCACCAAGGCCAGCTGGACTGGGACTGAAAAAGCATGGGTTAAAACTGGACTCTCTGAACATGGCGAACAATGAGGGCTGATGAGACACCAAGGACAATGGCACGCGGTTTTGATCCTACGCAATGTCCTGGCTTTGTGGGAGCCTAGCCAGTTTTGATGTTCACCTTCCTAGATATGGACAGAGGGGGGAGGACCTAGGACTTACCACAGGGCAGGGAACCCTGACTGCTTTTTGGAATGGAGAGGGAGGGGGAGAGGAGTGGGGGGAAGGCGAGGGAAATGGGAGGCTGGGAGGAGGTGGAAATTTGTTTTTTTTTCTTTTCTTTATTCTCCTTTAATCAATAAAAAAAGAATGATTAAATATGTTGACCGATATTGAAAAAAAACGGTAGAGAGATTAAGAAGTGTGTTTGAGGGCTGGGAGGATAGCTCGGCAGTTAGCATCACTGACTGCTGTTCAAAAGGACCTGGGTTCAATTCCCAGTACCCACATGGCAGCTGGCAGCTGGCTGTCACTACAATTCCAGGGGAAGCGGCACCCTTACACAGGACAATATCATGCAGGTCAAACACTAACCCACGTAAAATAAAAATAAGTAATTCTCTTTAATGTAGATGAAAAAGATGCTGGCGACAGTGGTGAAGCTGCCACTGCCTTTAGAATCATTTTCTGCTCATTTAGTAAGGGCTGGTTGCTGGGATTAGCTTCTGCCCTCAGTTCAGTTTAGTCTACTTAGATTGTTGGTGGGGTTTGCAAGTTTGCTGTTTGAGCACTTAGCCCCTAGCAGGTGGCACTGTTGGAAGACTGTGGGGAGCATCCCAGGCCTGTAGCATAAGGACAGGGCCTTTGAAGGCTGTTACACTTACCACTCACTGAATCTGATGTATAAGCTTTGTTTCCTGTCTATTGCCACATGAGGAGTCTCCACCATGTGCCACGGTCCCCATTAACAGCACCGTGATGGCATTGTGTGACACTCTTCCTGGGTAGGGAACCTATGCCAGACCAAATTGTGGGCAAGGACTTTACACAACAAGGGTGATTCTAAAGCACTTGCATCACTAAAAGCTCACTCTATCACGGGTGAGGACTCACATAGTCTGCATCTATCTGAATGTCCAGAGGTGGTGCATGGCTCCTCTTATAAAGACATATACAGACATATATATTCAGTGAAATGTATGATAAAGACAGAAACAGATATGAGGAAAGGCAAAGAAAGTTTATAAATTTTTATTATTCTCATTATTATTATTATTCTGTCCCATATCATGGCTCTTGACATGAGACAGAAACTCTGGGATATCTCTTATTAACAGGCTTGGAATTGGAGAGGGACTGAGCTAGAGTCCAACTCCAAAACCAGCTCTCTATATTTATAAAAAATTGCACATTAACACATATTTAAAAATAGGTTTATTATAATTTATTTACTGAACCTATTCGGTTTTCTTGCTGATCCTTTTTGGGTTGTAAATAGTTTCCATCTGTCAGTATTCAAATATCCAGGGTCCCTTGAATACTTTGAAGATGAGTGTTTTCCTGGGGAGATAGGCAGAGAACCCTACCCCCATCCTATATGTTGTTCTTACCATTGGTATGATTATCATCATTGTGGATGAGCTGTCATTTCTTCTTTCTAAGAGATTCCTCCTCTTCAAACTGAACCTTTATTAATTTTGATGGTATCCACAATTTTTCTTCTCCAGTGGAAACAAGAGCAAAACCACTTACCCAACACAGCACATATCCTGGCATCCATTGCGAGGTCAACACATCTTTTAAATAAGCTGGTTGATTTAATTCAGCAGACTTTTCCATTATCCAATGACTTTCTGCAGCCATTGTCCCCTTTTCATGAGCATTGAGAAAACTCAAGGTTAATAAAGCATTATGAGTGAGCAGAGCTGGGAGCTGGGAGCCAATGGCTGGGTGCTCAGAACAGTTGAGGTCCAGACCTGGGGCTCTAGCCCAGGACATAGCACCAAGTGTGGCTGCTAGTGCAGGCACAAGCTCCTTGCTCTCAGGTCCCCTCACTCTCGGCTGGGATGTGGGAGAAAGCTGACTGCAGGAAGGGCATGAGATGGTGCGGATATCAATGAACAAATGGATGTGGTGTGGCCTCAACAGGCCAGAGCCTTAAAGAGCTCCAAAAAGCCCCAAGGACGGGAACCAAGTGATGGTGCATTCGATCAGCATGCTAGAATTAACCAGACCAGCTGAAAACAACAGATATAATTTAATAATTGAAAATGGGGAAACTCACACGACCTGGGTAAAGGTTCCTATGTCCAAAACAGGTCTGAAGAACACCATGCAAAGAGAGACAAAGAGAGCTAATTCACCTGGATTTCCAGGTTTTCTTCCCTGGCCCCAGGGAGCTGCACCCTAGCCAAATGTGATTGGCTGAGCTTCCCCATCCAGAGACCAGCTTCCTCTAAAGGGTGCTGACAGAAAAAGTTAGATCAGTCTCTTATGCATTGAAAACATTCTTCATGCCTGAAGGTGACATAGATGTTTTCAGAAAGAAAGAAAAGTAAGAGTCCTGAGAACAAGCAGAAATACACAAATATAAACAATCAGATATTGTCCAGGCTGAAGAAAAAATACCAGAAACAACAACATCCTTTGTTGCAAATAAAGACCATCAGAAGGCTTGAATGTCTTCTTAATGCCAAGTTCCCTATTTCCACATTTTTCCTTTAAAATACACACAGGGCCTGGCAAGATGGCCCAGTTCCAACAGATGCTTGTGTGGACCAGGATGTCCTGAGTTTGCCTCCCTGGGTACAGTAAAAAGAAAGAAGTGACTCCTAAAAGTCGCCTGCTACCTCCATGTTTATATTGTGACACAAATGAATAAATACATGCAGACAGATGAAATATAAAATATATGTGAATGCTTAAAAGCACGATAATATTTTATATGTGTTTAACACATCTGCACATTGATTATCTATAGGGTATTGTAGAATAAAAGCACTAGAAAACAGCAAATGTATTTCTATTGTTAAATGTTTTACTTTTGAATTATGATTTCACCCTAAACCCATACTAAACTTAATTTCACGATATGTCCCTGGCTGGCCTCAAACTCATGTCAAACCCTTTGCTTCCACTTCTTGATCCCTGGGATTACAGGTGTGAGGTACCACACCTAACATCATGATTTACACTCTGGAGAAAGTGGTGAAAAAGCAATACTGTGTAGACTATAAAATAGTAAGGACATATAATTTATACTCACTAAAACATATCAGAAACGCTGATGAGAAATGAGAATGCTCTAAAGCTAAAACAAAAAAATAAGAATTAGAGAAACAAAATATGAGCAGATAGGAGTGCCAATGATAAGGAGTAGAACGTCACAACAGATACATTAGCTATTAATGCATCAAACACTGCAAATAAAGAATAAATATTTTCTGAACAGTTACAAAAGCAAGAACAGTAATACCTTATCAGTAAGATGGAGAGATTAATAAGTGTGTTTGAGGGCTGGAGAGATGGCTCAGCGGTTAAGAGCATTGCTTGTTCTTCCAATAGTCCTGAGTTCAAATCCCAGCAACCACATGGTGGCTCACAAGCATCTGTAATGAGGTCTGGTGCCCTTGTCTGGCCTGCAGACAGAATATTGTATACATAATAAAAAAATAAATATTTTTAAAAAGAGTGTGTTTGAGGGCTGGGTAAATGGCACAACAGTTAGCATCACTGACTGTTCTTCCAGATGACCCGGGTTCAATTCCCAGCACCCACATGGCAGCTCACAGCTGTCACTACAATTCCAGGGGACCTGGCACCCTTACACAGGCCAATATCATGCAGGTCAAACACAAAAACACATGAAATAAAAATAAGTAATTCTCGTTAAATTGAAGAAAAAGATGCTGGCGACAGTTGTGAACCTGTCACTGCCTTTAGAATCATTTACTGCTAGTTGCTGGGAACAGATTCTGTTCTCAGTTCAGTTTAGTGTACTTAGATTGTTGGTGGGGTATGCAAGTTTGCTGTTTGAGCTCTTAGCCCCCAGCAGGTGGCACTGTTGGAGGACTGTGTGGAGCATCCCAGGCCTGTCCCATGAGGGCAGGGCCTTTGAAGGCTGTTACACTTAGCACTCACTGAATCTGATCTGTAAGCTTTGCATCCTGTCCAGTTCCACATAAGGAGTCTCCACCATGTGCCGCGGTCCCCATTAACAGCACCTTGATGGCATTGGTGAGACTTTTCCTGGGTAGGGAACCCATGTCAGACCAAATTGTGGGTGAGGAGTTTATAGAAACAGGGGTGATTCTAAAGCACTTGCATCATTCAAAGCCCACTCTCTCACGGTTGATGACCCACGGAGTCTTCATCTATCTGAATCTCCAGAGGTGGTGGATGACTCCAAAGTAACATCGTTCTCCAGATCCAACAGAGCTGATACACATAGGACCTCACAGAGACTGTGAGATCACTCACAAGATCGGCAGGAGCTCAAGCTAGATAAAATCCCACCATGGAAGGGTCGAAGTGGCCACAAAGCCCTAGACCTAGCCAAGTGGCTATTTGTGATTGATAGCTGCTTGGAGAGGGAAAACAATTTTCTCAATGAAAAGACACTGCGTATAGCAAACACAGCCCCCACGCCCAGTTGCTTCCAGTATAACTAGGACGCCATGGTTTTGTTTTTGACTTATAAAAGGACTGTTTTGTTTGTTTTAAGCAAGAGAAAGAACATTATGTTAAGTTGGGAAAAGTTAGGGAAGGGAGAATATATGATAAAAATGAATGAAATATTTAAAAATCAGGAAAAATGAAAAGTAAAATATATATGTTGAGGTGGGGCTAAGAAGATGGCTCTTGCAAAAGACCTGACTTCAGTTCCCGGAGGCCAAATGGTGACTCACAATTGCCTGTTATCTAGTTCCAAGCAATCTGACACCATCTTATGACCTATGTGGGCAAATCCACAAAGACACACAGAGATAAAATATCCCTACACATAAAATCAAAATGAACAAAACCTGAAATAATAAGATTACAACTATTGGTTTCGATACTGCTCTTAGTCATAGGACCTGAGTTCAGTTTGCAGAACCTACTAAGAGCCATCTGTAATGTGAGGCCACCCTGGGCTATTAAGCCCATGTAAAATAGCAAGACATACACATGCACACACACACACACACACACACACACACATAAACACACACACACAAACACATTCTCCACATATCTGTACATTTATATATTTACTTCACTATTAGTGTGATTCCATATCACAAGCATTGTTGCCATCCACATTGTACACAAAAAACGAAAAGCCCAGAGAGGCTGAATAAGTAGCTCCCAAGTCACAGAGCAACTAACATGTTACCCATGATTAAGTCATGCCTCCTAGTCATCCTGATCATTGTGAGGTCAGGAGGCAACCTGGGCCCTCAGTGTTTAACCATGTGAAGGAGGCAATAGATACAGGAAACTAAGGAACACCCAAGATGGCACATTCACGGCTCATGTCCTAGGATCTGGCAACTACTCAGTCTCAGCTCTATGATTTGGAAAAGAACCAGAAAGTCAAGGCAGGAGATCCCAGGAGGGCCAGACACTGGTTCTGAGACTTTATTCACTGGAAGGGGTATATGAAAGAGGGATATGAGTGTGTGAGGGGAAAGTATGCAGACACATGTTTGTCTGCCTTCCTAATTTCCTGCAGTGGACCAAAACAAAATCGACCTTTGTTTGGAAATTTTGACCCAGCCTGAAAAGAACAGAAAACCTTCTCGCCAGTATCTCTGTTGATAAGCAGAAAATGAAAGTGTAAATCCACTCTTAGGAATACACTTCACTGAACAACAGTATTCTGCTGTGTCATGTTATGACAATGCCTGTTTCTGATGTTGATTCTCTACTCTCAGAGCCATTGAAGTCCTCCCGTCTCTTGGGCTTTCTCTAATACTAGTGCAGTATGAGATGAATTGATCTACCATGACTTTCTTTAAAGGGACCATGGAATTGATTTTTCATGTGTGTGGAAAGAGTGAGAAAGGAGGAGACCTCATTTGTATACAGGAATACCCAGAAATCCCAAGACCACGTATTGAAAAGATGTCCAATCCCCTCCATACACTTGAGGTGGTAGCGTTATCACACAACACATGTCTTATTTAAAAAGCTGTGACTTTCTCATCAGTGACCTTGGAGGCTATTAGAGACTGGTGGTGTATTAGACTGGTATGCTAGGATTAAGCAGACCAGCTCAAAACAACAGATATAATTTAATAATTGAAAACGGAGAAACTCAACACTACTGGGGTAAAGGTTCCCATGTCCAAATCCAGTCTGGCAAACACTGTGAACTTTACACTAAGAGAGCCAAAGAGAGCAAACTCACCTGGATAGCCAGGTTTTCTTCCCTGCCCCCAGGCAGCCACACCCTAGCCAAATGTGATTGGCTGAGCTTCCCATCTAGAGAGAAACTTCCTCTAAAAGGTGGTGACTGAAAAACTTAACTCAGTCTCCTATCCATTGAAAACATTCTTCCTGCCTGAAGGTGATGTAGATGATTTCAAAAAGAAAGAAAAGAAAGAGTCCTGGGAACAAGTAGAAGTATGCAAATATAAACAATCAGAAATTATTCAGGTTGCAGAAAAAGAATACCATAGATAACATCTTTTTGTGCAAATTAAGCCCATCGGGAGGTTTGACTGTCATCTTAAAACCAAGTTTCCTATTTCCACATTTTCCTTTAAAATACACACAGAGCCTGGCAAGATGGCTCAGTGCCTACACGTGCATGCGCCCACCATGATGGCCTCAGTTTGCCTCCCTGTGTACACTCAAGAAAGAACTGACTCCTAAAATTGCCTGCTACCTACACGTGTATACTGAGACACACATGCATAAACACATGTGCACAAAGTATAAAATATATTAAATGCTTAAGAGCAAATAATCATATCTTAGGTATTTTTAACATATATGCACATGAATTAACTACAGTGTATTGTAGAATAAAGAGCACTAGAAAATAGCAAAAGAGTTTCTATTGTTAAAATGTTTTACTTTTGAAATACGATCTTACCGTGTAACCCATACTGGCATGAACCTTACTATGTGGCCCCAGCTGGCTTCGAACTCATGTTAAACCCTTGGCGTCCACTTCTTGAGTCCTGGGATTACAGGTATGAGGCACCACATGTACCATCAGGATTTATTATCTGGAGAAGGGACAAAAAGCAATACTGTGTAGACTATAAAATAGTAAGGACATATAATTTATAATCTCTATAACATATCAGAAAGGCTGATGAGAAATGAGAATGCTCTAAAGCTAAAACAATAAAAATAAGAATTAGAGAAACAAAATATGAGGGGGATAAGAGTGCAAATGATAAAGAGTAGAACGTAACAACAGGTATTATTGTTCTTGCTTTTATAGCTGTTCAGAAAATATTTAGTCTTTATTGGTAGTGATTAATCCATTAATAGCTAATTTATCTGATGTCACGATATCAAATTAAACGGAGAGAATCTCAAAGCCATCCCGCTTAACTCAGGAACACGACAAGGCTGTCCACTCTCGCCATACCTCTTCAATATAGTGCTTAAAATCTAGCAATAGCAATAAGACAACATAATGGGATCTAGGGGATTCGAATTGGAAAGGAAGAAGTTAAACTTTCATTATTCGCAGATGATAAGATAGTGTACTTAAGCGACCCCCAAAACTCCACCAAAGAACTTTTACAGCTGATAAACAGCTTTAGTAATGTGGCAGGATACAAGATCAACTCCAAAAAATCAGTTGCCCTCTTATACACAAAGGATATGGAAGCAGAGAGGGAAATCAGAGAAGCTTCACCTTTCACGATTGCCACAAACAGCATAAAATATCTTGGGGTAAATCAAACCAAGGAAGTGAAAGATCAATTTGACAAGAACTTTAAGGCATTGAAGAAAGAAATTGAAGAGGATACCAAAAAATGGATGGGCCTCCCTTGCTCTTGGATTGGGAGGATCAATATAGTAAAAATGGCAATTCTACCTAAGGCAATTTAGAGATTCAATGCAATCCCCATCAAGATCCCATCAAAATTCTTCACAGATCTGGAGAGGACAATAATCAACTTTATATTGAAAAACAAAAAACCCAGGATAGCCAAAACAACACTATACAATAAAGGATCTTCTGGAGGCATTACCATCCCTGACTTCAAACTCTATTACAGAGCTACAGTAATGAAAACAATGTGGTACTGGCATAAAAACAGAGAAGTCGACCAATGGAATCGTATAGAAGACCCGGATTTTAACCTACAAACCTATGAACACCTCATTTTTGATAAAGGAGCTAAAAGTATACAATGGAAGAAAGAAAGCATCTTCAACAAATGGTGCTGGCACAACTGGATGTCAACCTGTAGAAGAATGAAAATAGACCCATATCTATCACCGTGCACAAAACTCAAGTCCAAGTGGATCAAAGACCTCAAAATCAGCCCAAGCACATTGAACCTGATAGAAGAGAAAGTGGGAAATACCCTACAACAGATGGGCACAGGAGATCGCTTCCTATGTATAACCCCAGAAGCACAGACATTAAGGGCAACATTGAATAAATGGGACCTACTAAAACTGAGAAGCTTCTGTAAAGCAAAGGACACTGTTGCTAAGACACAAAGGCAACCTACTGACTGGGAGAAGATCTTCACCAACCCTGCAACAGACAAAGGTCTGATCTCCAAAATATATAGAGAACTCACGAAACTAGACTTTAAAATGCTAATTAACCCAATTAAAAAATGGGACACTGAACTGAACAGAGAATTCTCAACAGAAGAAGTTCAAATTGCCAAAAGACACTTAAGGTCATGCTCAACTTCCTTAGCAATCAGGGAAATGCAAATCAAAACAACTTTGAGATATCATCTTACACCTGTCAGAATGGCTAAAGTCAAAAACACCAAGGATAGCCTTTGCTGGAGAGGCTGTGGAGGAAGGGGTACCCTCATCCATTGCTGGTGGGAATGCAATCTTGTGCAACCACTATGGAAGTCAGTGCTTTGGTTTCTCAGGAAATTCGGGATCAACCTACCCCTGGACCCAGCAATACCACTCTTGGGAATATACCCAAGAGATGCCTGATCATATGACAAAAGCATTTGTTCAACTATGTTCATAGCAGTATTATTTGTAATAGCCAGAACCTGGAAACAACCTAGATGCCCTTCAATGTAAGAATGGATGAAGAAAGTATGGAATATATACACATTAGAGTACTACGCTGCGGTAAAAAACAATGGCTTCTCGAATTTTGCATGCAAATGGATGGAAATAGAAAACACTATCCTGAGTGAGGTATCCCAGACCCAAATAGATGAACATTTGATGTACTCACTCATAATTGGTTTCTAGCCATAAATAAGGGTCACGGAGTCTACAATAGGTGAATCTAAAGAAGCTAAGTAAGAAGGGGAAACCAAGGAAAAACATATAGTTATCCTCTTGGCTAAGGGAAGTAGACAAAATTGGCGGGGAGAAAATTGGGATCTTGGGGGTGGGGTGGGATGGGGGTAAGGGGAGATGGGGAGAGAAAAGTTAGAAGGGAAGGAGGTGGGGCCATGGGGAAACAGGAGGATTGGGATAAAGGAAGGTTGGACAGGGGAGCACAGAACCACAGTTCTTAGTTAAGGGAGCCACTTTAGGTTTGGCAAGAGACCTGACCCTAGAGGGGCTCCCAGGTGCCCAAGCCGAGGTCCCCAGTTAGTTCCTTGGGCAGCTGAGGATAGGGAACCTGAAATGACCCTATCCTAGAGCAATACTGACAAATATCTTGCATATCATCCTAGAACCTTCATCTGGTGATGGATGGAGATAGAGACAAAGACCCACACTGGAGCACTGGCCTGAGCACCCAAGGTCCCAATGAGGAGCAGAAGGAGGGAGAACATGACCAAAGAAGTCAGGCCCACGAGGGGTGCACCCACCCACTGAGACAGTGGAACTGATCTATTGGGATCTCACCAAGGCCAGCTGGACTGTGACTGAAAAACCATGGGATAAAACTGGACTCTCTGATCATGGCGAACAATGAGAGCTGATGAGATGCAAAGGACAATGGCATGGGATTTTGATCCTACGTAATGTGCGGGCTTTGTGGGAGCCCAGCCAGTTTGGATGTTCACCTTCCTAGATATGGACGGAGGGGGGAGTACCTAGGACTTACCAAAGGGCAGAAAACCCTGACTGCTCTTTGGACTGGAGAGGGATGGGGAAAGGAGAGGGGGAAGGGGGAGAAGGGTGGGAGGAGGGGGAGAGGGGTGGGAGGAGGGGTAGGGGAATGGGAGGATGGGAGGAGGTGGAAACTTGTTTTTTTCTCCTTTTCTCAATAAAAAAAATATATGTGATGGGGGCTGGAGAGATGGCTCAGTGGTTAAGAGCATTGCCTGCTCTTCCATAGGTCCTGAGTTCAATTCCCGGCAACCACATGGTGGCTCACAACCATCTGTAAAGAGGTCTGGTGCCCTCTTCTGGCCTGCAGACATGCACACAAACAGAATATTGTATACATAATAAATAAATAAATATTTAAAAAAATATATGTGAATGCTTAAAAGCATGATAATATTTTATGTGTGTTTGACACATATGCACGTGGATTATCTATAGGGTATTGTAGAATAAAGAGAACTAGAAAATGGCAAATGTATTTCTATTGCTAAATATTTTACTTTTAAAATATAATTTCACCCTGAAACCGATACGGTACTGAACTTCACGGTGTGTCCCCAGCTGGCCTCAAACTGATGTCAAACCCTTTGCTTCCACTTCCTAAGCTCTGGGATTACAGGCATGAGGCACCACTCTTAACATCAGGATTTACACTCTGGGGAGAGTGGTCAAAAAGCAATACTGTGTAGACTATAAAATAGTAAGGACATATAATTTATAATCTCTAAAACATATCAAAAAGGCTGATGAGAAATGAGAGTGTTCTAAAGCTAAATCATTAAAAATAAGAATTAGAGAAACAAAATATGAGGGGAATAAGAGTGCAAATGATAAACAGTAGAACGTGATGTCAGATAAATTAGCTATTAATGAATCAAACACTACCAATAAAGACTAAATATTTTCTGAACAGCTATAAAAGCAAGAAACATAATACCTTATCTGTAAGATAGAGAGTTTAATAAGTGTGTTTGAGGGCTGGGAGGATGGCTCAGCAGTTAGCATCACTGTCTACTCTTCCAGGGGACCAGGTTCAATTCCCAGCAGCCACATGGCAGCTCGCAACTGGCAGTCACATGAGGAGTCTCCACCATGTACCGCGGTCACCATTAATAGCACCATCGTGGCATTGTGTGACATTATTACTGGGTAGGGAACCCATGCCAAACCAAACTGTGAATGAATAGTTTACACAAACAGGGGTGACTCTAAAGCACTTACATCACTAAAAGCCCACTCCGTCATGGGTGATGACTCACGAAGTCTGCATCTATCTGAATCTCTGGAGGTGGTGGATGACTACAAAGGAACATCGTTCTCCAGACCCAAGAGAGCTGATGCACATAGGACCTCACAGAGACTGTGAGATCACTCAGGAGATCTGCAGGAGCTCAAGCCAGATAAAATCCCAGCATGGAGGAGGGGAAGTGGCCACAAAGCCCTACACCTAGCAAGTGGCTGTTCGATGGATAGCTGCTTTCTCAATGGAGTGACCTTGGGTATGGCAAAGAAACCCGAGAACAGGCCACATGCACAGTAGTTTCCAGTATAAATAGGACTCCATGGTTTTGTTGTTGACTTATAAAAAGGACTGTTCGTTTGTTTTAAGCAAGAGAAAAAGCATAATGTTAAGTTGGGAGGAGTTGGGGAAGGGGGAAAATATGGTAAAAATAAATGTAAAATTTAGAAATAAAGAAAATTAAAAGTAAAATATTTATGATGAGGAGGCACTGAGGAGATGGCTTTTGAAGAGGACCTGACTTCAGTCCCAAGACCCCAAATGGTGGCTCACAACTGCATGTTATTCCAGTTCCATGGGATATGACAGCGTCTTATGACCTCAGTGGGCACATCCACAGACACACACGCAGGGAAAATATCCATACGCATAAAATTAAAATAAACAAGTCCTGAAATAATAATAAGATATATCTTTTGATCTGGATAGTGCACTTATCAAGAGGACCTGAGTTCAGTTTGCAGAAACTACTAACAGCCATCTGTGACTGTGAGGCCACCCTGGGCTATTCAACTCATGTTACATAGCAAGACATACATACGCACAAACACACACACACACACACACACATTCTCCACATGGTTTGTACATTTATATATTTACTTCACCATTAGAGTGACTCCATATCATAAGTATTGTTGCCATCCACGTTGTACACAAAAGCAAAAGGCCCAGAGAGGGTAAATAAGTAGCTCCCAAGTCACAGAGCAACTAAGGTGTTACCCATGATTAAGTCATGCTTCCTACTCATCCTGATCATTGTGAGGTCAGGAAGCAACATGGGCCTTCACTATGTAACCATATGAAGGAGGCAGTAGATACAGAAAATGGAGAAACACCCAAATGTCACATTCAGAGCTCATTTCCTAGACTCTGTAAACTACAAACTCTCAGCTCTATGATTTGGCAAAGGATCAGAAAGTCAAGGCAGGGGATCCCAGGTAGGCCAGGTACTGGTTCTCAGACTTTATTCACTGGAAGGGGTATATGAAAGAGAAATATGAGTGTATGAGGGGAAAGTGTGCGGACACGTGTTTGTCTGCCTCCTTAATTTCCTGCGGTGGACCAGAACAAAATCTACCTGTGATTGGAAATGTTGGCCCAGCCTGAAAAGAACAGAAAAGCTTCTCACCAGTATCTCTGTGGACATCTAGTGGTTGTAGATGTGAATGACACCTCATACAAAATGTTCCTCTGGGTCCCACAGTGAGGACAGGAAGGACCATGAGCAGAAGGGGAGAAGAGCCAGGGCTGTGAGAACAAGACACAGCCAGTCACTGGGAGGAGCAGCTCTGATGCGTTTCCTGGCAACTGTTGTCACGTTATCCACAGTGGGCGCTATGTTGCAGAAAACACAAAGCTCCTGAAACTAGAGCTGGATTCATGAATTCATGTGTTCCAGGTAGAGACCAAGTCTCCACCCATCTAGCCTTGGTCTTGCGGAGATAGGAACCACAGAAAGGGCCTTAGCCCTGTGCTTCCTGCTTTCTATGCTGGAGGGCTTCAGGGCTCGAGATGGGCACCCCTGGGAGTCAGAGAATCTTACAGGACCTGCTCTGTAGGGACCATCTCCTTTCCTTGGGAAACAGGGACAGGTAGTACAACCTGCTGCTCTCCCCTCTGTTCAGCATCCCTGGGGCCTTTCTCGGGCCTGACTAACCCCTCATTCTTACCTTCCAGGATTAAGGTCTGAGGATTCTGCATCCCCAGGCTGAAGCCTTCCATCTACTACTACAGTCGGCTTCAGTGCCCTTCCCGACCACGGCCAGACCAACTCGTTCTGTCCCAATGGTCCCAGGTAGGGTGTGTTGCCCACTCTTGCTTAAAATGCTTTTGTTGGTCAGGCCTGAAACATGAGCAAGAAAGTAACTTCCAGATGGCTAGACTCACCCTGACTGGTGTACAGTTTCATCATCTTCTCTTTCCACTCAGCATGATTCTGGGAAGCCTGGGCTGGCTGATGCTGGATGCTTTCTTCTCTCAGAGCTGTTGCACTGCCCCAAATGAGCTGAGGATAACCAAGATCTGAGCCAGATGTCCAGAAACCAGACTGTCCCCATTGTGCTGAAGGAAAAACACAAAAACACCTAGGATTTGAGTATGATGGCAGTTGCCACTGAAGCTATTAGGCATAACGTGAGCTCTGGGAGGACCAACAGACCACAAAAGACATGCCATAGAACAATGGGTAGGTAGCCTAGGGTCCTAAGTGACATAAAGTTAATGTCGTGGCCTACCTGGGGTCAGGAGAGTAGGAGAATGGCAGTGGGAGACTAGGGATGGCCCAGCTCAGGTCCTTCTATACAGGATGTGACCAACAATGGGTGCGGTGGTCCATAATAGGTGGATCAGATTAAAATAGTCTCAAGACTTCCTCTGCAGGGTGGCATTCAGAGTGTTCTAACCACATCCCCTAGGAAACTTTCACCTTAGCTTTGTTCTCTCTCTCTCTCTCTCTCTCTCTCTCTCTCTCTCTCTCTCTCTCTCTCTGTCTTTCTCTCCTTTCCTTCCTTTCTTCATTTTTTGATTTCCACCTGCCTTCTTTTTTTTCTGAGTTTCTCTGTGTAGCCCTGAATATCCTGGAACATTCTCTATAAACCCGACTGGACCAGAACTCAGAGATTCATGTGTCTCTGCCTTCAGAGTGCTAGGATTAATGCGTGCACCACCATAACTGACAAATGTCAGCTGTTTCTTAAACTTCTTTACATATTCTTGCATCTTATACACCTACTTACTTATAACAGATTGAATTTTATGTAAGCTGGGCTTCTCAGAAAAGCACAACGTTTTTCTAGAAGTAGCCATCCTAGGGGGAGCACAACGGAGAGAAGGACATTAAGAAGAGAATTTTAGGTCATGTGCACACTAGAATCTAGGGTGCTGCATTTCAACTTGGCCAGTTTGCTTTGCCTCCTTCATTGCTGTGCTCTTGAGTACTTGAAAAACTACTGCATCCTATCAGAATTCTTCTCTTTTGAGAACAAGAAGGATCAAATGAACAAATGAATGAAAGAAAGACACAGAAAGATGAAAGGAATAAAGAGAGAAAGGAGGGAAGAGACTGCTGGTAAGGTCAAGAGGAGAGAAAAACAGAGATCCTCTCGACTTAGTAAGAAAACCAGTGAGGTAACTGGAAGTAGGAGTCAGGAGGGCGGAATTAGGTTGAGCAGTGTCACCTGATTTCTTAGCACTGATACCTGGACCTCCTTTCAGGCTAATCAAATTAGACCTTGGGCTTAAGGTACATAATTCATTCTCATTCTCTCTCTCTCTCTCTCTCTCTCTCTCTCTCTCTCTCTCTCTCTCTCTTCATCCATCCATCCTCTGCGTGCTGGGGGGAGGTTGTTGTGAGGTGATGTGTGGGATATTTAAGCTCCTAGTTTGATCTCACAGCGAATCCAAGGAAGAGAATAACCACACCGGTGATCAAATATAGGTGTGTGTGTGTGGCAGTGGTGTGCATGAGTGGGTGTGGGTTTCTGTGCACATTTCTGGTAGATGCCTAAGGAAAGGTATGGGTGTGTTTTCGCAGGTACTGTCTCTTTTTTTCTGAGACAGGGTCTTTATTGGCCTGAAGCTGACAAAATGGGGTAAGTGGTCTGACTGGTAAACCCAAGGAACATTATGACTGCACAGTTTTGTTCTGGATTTTAAGTACAGACTACCAGAACTGGAGATTTTAATTAGGTTCTGTGGGTGGAATTTGTGTCCTCGTGCTTGCAAAGAGAGCACCTTGCTAACTGAGCTATCCTTCAGATGCTAGGATGAAGTTTAATTTGGGATACAAGATAATCAGACATGTAGTTTTTTTTTAAAAAAAGTGGATGTACTAAAAAAAAAGTGGCTATATTCTGAAAACATTAACTTAGACCCTGAGAGTTAAGTGTTTCCCAAATCAGCTAGGCCTCCAACAGACCAAAATATTATTCCACCAAAACCCAACTTGGTGAGCCAAAGAGTTTATAACTTACAGCTAATGGATGAGGGATTACTTACAGGTGCAGAGCAGTGACTGACTGTGGCGTGGAAGAAGGAGTCCTTCTCTGTAGCTGGATAGATGGAAGTGCCACCCTGTCAGTGGACCTCCCACACTCTCGGTACTCTAGAGTCTCCAGAGGCTATGGAACCACATGTAACTGGGACAGAATCTCACACAGCTGAAAAGGAGAAGCTTCAAGGAGAGGCGGGAATCTCAGGTGAGAGTCTAATGACACCTGCCCCAAGTCTTGTATAAAGAAACTTCAGCAGGCAGTTGGTGGTAGGGTGTATAATAGGGAAGCTGAGTAAGCCATGGAAAGCAGGCCAGTAAGCAGCATTCCCGCCATGGCCTCTGTATACTGGTATATTTGTGTTTAAATGAATAATGCTTGCCTGAAGATCAGCGGGCAAAGCAGGCACTCTCCTCAGCTATACCGGACAGGGCGGGGGGTGGGGTGGCACACACCTATAATCCTAGAACTGGGAATACAGAGGCAGGCAAATTTCTGTGAGTTCCAGGCTATCCTGGAATATACAAGATTAGTACAGAAACAGATACAAGTGGTGTTGGTTTACACCTTTAATCTCAGTGTTTGGGAGTCAAACACTTTTAATCCCAGCACTAGGGAGTTGGAGACAAGAGCAATGTGCTGAGCAGATGGATGAATATAAAGGGAAAGAGACAGGAACTCACTAGAGTGTGGAGTCTGAGGATTCGTGGAGAGAAGACCTCGCCCTTTGAATCTGAACACAAGGTAGAGTTAAAAGGTCTCTCTAGTGTTTACTGCTTTGCTTTTCTGACCTTCAGCTTGGACCTGTCTCTGGGTTTGTATTATTCTGCTACACCTCTGCTTTGATTCCTGCTTTGAGATTCCTTCCTTGAGTTCCTTTAACAAAGGACTACAACTGTAAACTTAAATAAATCTTTTCAACTTGACTTTGAACACAGTGATTACAATTTAAAACTAAGACAGCATATTCCCTAGTGGGGGATGAACCAGACACCTTAAACCTCACATTTGAGCCATGCATAATCTTTAGTGTGTCACATACCCTGCATTCAGAGCCCCGAACCACCATAAGGCCACTTTCTTTTAAGAAATTTTTTTTAATTTTAGAGACTTTAACGGAAAAGTTGAAAAAAAAGGCAGAATATTCACAAATGCCATGCAGCTGGTTGATTCTTTTGTTACTACTTTGAGTAGATGTGTCAAAACTGAGCCAATCAAGGCATTCCTAATTACTGAATCCATGGTTTATTGAGATTTCCTTACCTTTTACCAATACTCTTTACCATTATCCATTACAAAATTCTGCGAGGAGCCTAATTCATACAACAGTGGTTCACATGGCTTTCCTGTAAGAACATGTCTTTTGTGTGTGTGTGTGTGTGTGTGTGTGTGTGTATGTGTGCGTGTGTGTGTATAGTTTGTGCTGAGGAATCATTTCTTAAGATTTCTATGGTAAAATGAAACATTAGTTTGTTGCATCCTTCCCTCCTGTCTTTATCTGTAGTAATAGGAGCAGTGGGCTTGCGTGCCCAGCACCCCAGCAGCCTGGCTAGCTTATGCCCTGAAATAACAATACACAAAAAGTATTCATTTAAACACTGCTTGGCCCTTTAGCTCTAGCCCTTACTGGCTAATTCTGATATCCCGATCAACCCATCTCTAATAATCTGTGAGCACCGGTCTCACCGGGAAGATTCTAGCCTAAGTCCATCCTGGGTAGGAGCTTCATTGCATGTGTCTGCCCCGGAGCATGGCATGGCATCTCTCTGAGGCTTCTGCCCCCGAGAGGAGATCTGTGGAGTCTGAGCTGACTTCCTCTTCCTCCCACCATTCTGTTCTGTTTACTCCACCCACCTATGTTTTAACCTATGAGGGCCAGCCAAGCAGTTTCTTTATTTTTTTAAACAATGACCTTCCTCCATCATTTATTTCAATGGAGTCACCTTTGGGAAGAGCATGTGCACACTACATCTTGATGAGGCTTCCATAAGAAGTTCTTCTCTGAAGTAGATCACCTCCGTCATGCTTACAGAGAACATCAAGTTCTTCATGTTGTATATTGTTCATTTTATAAAAGCTCCCTCCAGAAATGGAAGGCTCACAGACATGGTGGCTGTCCTAGTTTTATTGTCTACCTAACACAGTGTCAACTGAGAGGGAAGCCTCTACTGATAAACTGCCTACATCAGATTAGGAGGTTGGTCTTTGGACACATCTGTGTGTGGTTTCCTTGATTATTAACTCACATAAGAGGTCCTGGTCTGCTGTAGGCAATACCATTCCTAGGGAGGAGGCTCTTGGTTAGATAAATGTACCGGCAAAGCATAAGACTATGAGCAAGCTAGAGAAGGGACAAACAAACAGCACTTTTCCTTCCAGGCTTCCCTCCTCCAGGTTCCTGCCTTGAGTTCCTGGCCTGATTTCCCCAGGGATGAACTGTGACGTGGAAGCCTGTACCAAATAAACCCTTTCTTCTCTAAGCTGATTTTGTGTTGGAGTGTTTTACAACAGCACCAGAAACTGCTACTGTAGCCTACCCTGTTGGCAGGCACGGACAAGGGAAGGCACATTCCAGACTAGTCTGGGCTACATAACCAAACAATGAATCAAAAACTAAAACCAAAACCATAGTGATAACCACAAAATGAAAGTGTAAATCCACTCTTAGGAATACAGGTCGCTGAACAACAGTATTCTGCTGTGTCATGGTATGCCAATGCCTGTCTCTAATGTTCATTCTCTCCTCTCAGAGCCACCAAAGTCCTCCTGTTTCTTGGGCTTTCTCTAATACTAGTGCAGGTATGAGGTGAATTGATATACCATGACTTCCTTTAAAGGGACAATGAAATTGGTTTTTCATGTGAGTGGAAAGAGTGAGAGAGGAAAGCGTCTTTTGTATACATGGATAGCCGGAAATGCCAAGACCACGTATTAAAAAGATGGCCACTCCCCTCGATACACTTGAGGTGCTAGCATATCAAGCATGACGGGTTTTATTCAAAAAGCTATGACTTTCTCATCAGTGACCTTGGACCCTAGAAGAAATTGAGTGCGTACTTTACCAATAAGCTAGAATTAAGCAGACCAGCTGAAAACAACAGATATAATTTAATAATTGAAAAGGGGAAACTCAAACTACCAGGGTAAAGTTTCCCATGTCCAAAACGTTTCTGGAGAACATCCCACAAGGAGTGCAAAAGAGAGCAAGGGCAACTGGATTCCCAGGTTTTCTTCCCTGGCTCCAGGCAGCCACACCCTAGCCAAATGTGTTTCGCTGAGGTTTCCTATCGGGAGAGCAACTTCCTCTAAAAGGTAGCAGAGGAAAAAGTTAAATCAGTCTCTTAGCCATTGAAAACATTCTTCATGCCTGAAGGTGACATAGATATTTTCAGAAAGAAAGAAAAGTAAGAGTCCGGGGAACAAGAGGAATACAGAAATATAAACAATCAGAAATTCTTCAGGTTGAAGGAAAAGACCAGAAACAACAACATCCTTTAGTGCAAATAAAGACCATCAGAAGTCTTGAATGTCATCTTAATAACAAGTTCCCTATTTCCACTTTTTTCTTTTATAATACACAAGGGCCTCCCAAGATGGCCCAGTGCCTACAGATGCTTGTGTCGAGATGATGGCCTGAGTTTGCCTCCCTGGGTACAGTAAAAAGAAACAATTGAATCCTAAACGTAGCCTGCTACCTCCACGTGTATATTGGGACACACATGCAAAATACATGTGCACAAAAAGTAAAATATATGAGAATGCTAAAAAGCACATCATGATATTTTAGGTATGTTTAACACATATGCAAACGAATTAACTATAGTGTATTGTAGAATAAAGAACACAAGAAAATGGCAAATGAATTTCTATTCATAAAAAGTTTTACTTTTGAAATATGATCTCAAGCTATAAACCATAATGGACCGAACCTCACTATGTGACCCGGGCTGGCATCAAATTCTTGTCAAACCCTTTGCTTCCACTTCTTGAGTCCTGATATTATGGGTTTGAGGCACCACACCTAACATCAGGATTTACTTTGTGGAGAAAGGGGTCAAAAAGAAATACTGTGTAGACAACAAAATAATAAGGGCATATAACTGATTATCACTAAAACATATCAGAATGGATGATGAGAAATGAGTGTGTTCTAAAGCTAAAACATTAAAAATAAGAACTAGAGAAACAAAATATGAGGGGGTAAGAGTGCAAATGATAAAGAATAGAACATAACAACAGATACATTAGCTATTAATGGATCAAACACTACAAATAAAGGATAAATATTTTCTGAACAGATAAAGAAGCAAGAACAACAATACATTATTAGTAAGATAGAGAGATTAAGAAGTGTATGTGAGGGCTGGGAGGATGGCACAGCAGTTAGCATTACCGTCTACTCTTCCAGAGGACCCGGGTTCAATTCCCAGCACCGACATGGCATCTGGCAGCTGTCGGTCACTACAATTCCAGGGGACCTGGCACCCTCACACAGGCCAATATCATGCAGGCCAAACACTAACACACGTAAAATAAAAATAAGTAATTCTCTTTAAAGAAAAGGATGCTGGCAACAGTTGTGAACCTGTCACTGCCTTTAGAATCATTTACTGCTAGTTGCTGGGAACAGTTTCTGTTCTCAGTTTAGGTTAGTCTACTTAGATTGTTGGTTTGCAAGTCTGCTATTTGAGCACTTAGTCCCCAGTAGGCGGCATTGTTGGAGGACTGTGTGGAGCATCCCAGGCCTGTACCATGAGGGCAGGGCCTTTGAAGGCTGTTACACTTACCACTCACTGAATCTGATCTGTAAGCTTTGCATCCTGTCCATTGCCACATGAGGAGTCTCCACCATGTGCCGCGGTCCCATTAACAGCACCGTGATGGCATTGGTGAGACTTTTCCTGGGTAGGGAACCCATGTCAGACCAAATTGTGGGTAAGGAGTTTATAGAAACAAGGTGATTCTAAAGCACTTGCATCACTAAAAGCCCACTCTCTCATGGTTGAGGACCCACGGATGCTGCATCTATCTGAATCTCCGGAGGTGGTGGATGACTACAAAGAAACATCGTTCTCCAGACCCAACAGAGCTGATGCACATAGGACCTCACAGAGACTGTGAGATCACTAATGAGATCTGCAGGAGCTCAAGCCAGATAAAATCCCAGCATGGAGGAGGGGAAGTGGTCACAAAGCCCTACATCTAGGCAAGTGGCTATTTGTGATTGATAGCTGCTTGGAGAATTAAAACACTTTTCTCAATGGAGTGATACTAAGTATAGCAAACACACCCTAGAACAGGCCCCATGCCCAGGAGTTTCCAGTATAAATAGGACTCCATGGTTTTGTTTTTGACTTATTAACAGACTCTTTTGTTTGTATTAAGCAAGAGCAAGATCATAATGTTAATTTGGAATAGTTAGGGAAGGGAGAAAATATGATAAAAATGAATGAAAAATTTAAATATAAGGAAAAATGAAAAGTAAAATATATATGTTGAGGTGGGGCTGAGGGGATGGCTCTCGCAAAAGACCTGACTTCAGCTCCCAGATTCCAAATGGTGACTCACAATGGCCTGTTATCTAGTTCCAAGCAAACTGACACCATCTTATGACCTATGTGGGCAAATCCACAAAGACACACGGAGATAAAATACCCATACACATAAAATTAAAATAAATAAAACCTGAAATAATATGATACAACTATTGATTTCGATAGTGTGCTTAGTCATACGACCTGAATTCAGTTTGCAGTAACTACTAACAGCCATCTGTATTGTGAGGCCACCCTGGGCTATTTAGTTCATGTTTATTAGCCCATGTTACATAGCAAGACATACATACACACTCACACGCGCGCACACACACACACGTTCTCCACATATCTGTACATTTTTATATTTACTTCACTATTAATGGGACTCCATATCATAAGCATTGTTGCCATCCACATTGTACAAGAAACGAAAGGCCCAGAGAGGATGAATAAGTAGCTCCCAAGTCACAGAGCAACTAAGATGTTACCCATGATTTATTTATGCCTCCTAGTCTTCCTGATCATTGTGGGGTCAGGAAGCACCCTGGCCACTCAGTGTGTAACCATATGAAGGAGGCAGTAGATACAGGAAACTGAGAAACACCCAAGAAGGCAGATTCATGGCTCATTTCCTAGACTCTGGAAACTACTAACTCTCTGCTCTGATTTGGAAAAAGATCAGAAAGTCAAGGCAGGGGATGCCAGGTGGGCCAGATACTGGTTCTCAGACTTTATTCACTGGAAGGGGTATATGAAAGAGAGAGATGAGTGTTTGAGGGGAAAGTACGCGAACACTTGTTTGTCTGCCTCCCTACTTTCCTGCGGTGGACCAGAACAAAATCTACCTGTGATTGGAAATGTTGCCCCAGCCTGAAAAGAACGGAAAATCTTCTCGCCAGTATCTCTCTCAACATCTAGTAGTCAAAGATGTGAATGACGCTTCACACAAAATGTTCCTGTGGAGCCCAGCAGTGAGGACAGGAAGGACCATGAGTAGAAGGGGGGAAGAGCCAGGGCTGTGAGAACAAGACATCCAGTCACTGTGAGGAGCTGCTCTGATACGTTTCTTGGCAAATGTTGTCACGTTATCCACATTAGGCACATGATGCATGAAACTGATGTCACGAAGCTCCTGAAACCACAGCTGGAGTCAAGAATTCATACGTTCTGGGTAGAGACTAAATCTTCACCCATCTAGACTTGTTTTTGTGGAGATAGGAACCACAGGCAAGCCATAAGCCTTGTGCTCCTTGCTTTCTATTCTAGAGGGCTTCCTAAAGCTAGATGGACACCCTGGGAGTCAGAGAATATTAGAGGACCTACTCTGTTGGGATCATCTCCTTTGCTTGGCCAGAAGGGCCTGGTGGTACACCATGCCGCTCTCCCCTCTGTTCCTTGTCCCTGTGTTCTTTCTCAGGCCTGACAAACCCCTCATTTTTACCTTCCAGGATTAAGATCTGAGATTCTACCTCCTCCCCAGGCTGAAGTTGTCCATCTCCTACTGCAGTTGGCTTCAGTGCCCTTCCCAACACCGACAAGAACAACCCGTTTCTCCCGATCGTCCCAAGTAGGCTGAGTTGCCCATTCTTACTTAAAAGGCTTCATTGTTGATCAGGCCTGAAACATGAGCAAGAAAGAAACTTCCAGATGGCTAGACTCACCATGACTGGTGTACAGTTTTATCATCTAATCTTTCCATTCAGCGTAATTCTGGGAAGCCTCTCCTGCCTGTGGCTCCTTGCTTTCTTAGCTGACAGCTGGTGCACTGCCCCATATGAGCTGAGGATAACCAAGATCTGAGCCAGATGTCCGGACACCAGCCTGTCTCCATTGTGCTGAAGGAAAAACACTAAAAAGACCTAGGATTTGAGTATGATGGCAGTTGACAGTGAAGCTATTAGGGATAAGGTGATCTCTTGGCAGGACAAACAGAGCACAAAAGAAAGGCCATAGAACAATGGGTAGGCAGTTAAGGTCCTGATGTGCCATTAAGATAATGATGGTGGCCTACCTGGGGTCAAGAGAAAAGGAAAATTGCAGTGGGAGACTCTGGAAGGGCCAGCTCAGGACCTTCCAAACAGGATGTGACCAACAATGGGAAATGGTGGTTCATATTATCTGGATCAGATAAAAACAGGCTCAAGACTTCCTCTGCAGGGTGGCATGCAGAGTGCTCGAACCCTCCCCCAGTAAACTTTCAACTTAGGTTTGTCTTTTCTTTCTCTCTCTCTCTCTCTCTCTCTCTCTCTCTCTCTCTCTCTCTCTCATTCTTCCTTTCTTTCTCTCTTTCTTTTTTTTTCCTTCCTTTTTTTCTTTCCTTCCTTCCTGCTTCACCAACTGCAGTGTTGACTGTGTGACGTGACATCTGTCATTATCCCAGACGAGAGCTACATGTCCTATGGGACTAGGCTTCTTGGAGGACAATGGCAAATGGCCCTGTATTAGCCACCACTGAGGCATAGATGGTTTTCTTGATTAGCTGGCTATGTGAGATATGGACTTTGCACAATCTCTTTTATAATAATGATATTCTATATATTTACAAGACAAGCATTATCTCTTCAGTAACAACTCTGGGATAGGGACACACAATATGGGGATGTACAATACTACAGCAGAACCTTTGTCATACACAGGGTGTATGATAACCTAGGGAATAGATGGGTTAATGTTGATAGACAAAGACTGTTATGTTATATTTTGAAGTTTATGGATAGGCTTGCTAGATCCCAACCCCCATTTCTCTGCTGCATAACAAGGTACAAAAATGTGTATTTCAACAGGTGCAGAGAACTGATTAGGTATATTTGGTCACTAGATGAAAGAAAGGTTTAGGAAGAGGAAGGGCCATGATAGCGATAATGAGACAGAAACTTTCTATTCATAAGATGACACCACTTGCCTGAGGTTTACATTCCCAAGAAAAAGATTTACTCTTCTAAGGATGCTTTATGTCTAACACCTGTTCCGGGTAATATACTTAAATATCGATGATGTGACTAAAAGAAGCTTTCATACTGTGCCAACCAATGATACATGACCTTCTGATTTGTTCTTTGTCTGAATACTATATAATAAAAACATGAAATCAGTAAAATTGCAGCAGATTCCAAGCACTCTCTTGTGTGTTGTGTCTGTCTGTCTGTCATTCACCGAACTTGTGCCTTTCTGTTACCAAGACACTGATTCTCCCACGGTCTGAGTGGTTCCCCTGGGCCGATCCATGGCACCTTCCTTCCTTCCTTCCTTCCTTCCTTCCTTCCTTCCTTCCTTTTTGTTTATCTGAGTTTCTCTGTGTAGCCATGGCTGTCCAGGACCTTTCTCCATAAACAAGACTGACCAAGAACTCAGAGATTCATTTGCTTCTGCCTCCAGAGTACTGGGATTAAAGGCATTCAGCCCCATACCTGAAAAACTTCAGCTGTTTCTTAAACTGCTTTACATATTCTTTCATCTTATACACCTACTTATAACAGATTGAATTCTAGGTAACCTAAACTTCTAAGAAAAGCACACACTTTTCCTAGAAGTATCCATTTTAGGGGGAGGACAAAGGAGAGATGGACAGTGAGAAGAGAAATTTAGGCCCTCTGCCCACTAGAATCTGGGTTGCCGCATCGCAACTTGGCCAGGTGGCTTTGCCTCCTTAATTGCTCTGCTTACACTTTGAGTACTTGACCAACTACTGCATCCTATCAGAATTCTTCTCTTTTGAAAACAAGAAGGATCATATGAACAAATGAATGAAAGAGAGACAGAAAGAAGAAAGGAAAGAAGAGAGAAAGGAAGAGATTCCTGCTAAGATCAAGACCAGAGAAAAAGAGAGATCCTCTCCACTTAATAAGAAAAACCAGTGAGGTAACTGGAAGTAGGATTCAGGAGGCCGGAATTAGGTTGGGTAGTATCACCCAAAGGCTGGCAAAGCAGCCAACCCCTGGAGTGACCTTTTACGGCTACCAAGTGTTCATACTCAAAGGGCGAGGTCCTGTCACCACGAATCCTCAGAATCCACACTCCAGTGAGTGAATGTCTCTTCTCATTTATATTCCTCACTCTGCTCAGATTATTACTCCTGTCTCCAACTCAAAGTGATGGGATTAAAAGTGAGTGATCCCAAACACTGAGATTAAAGGTGTAAACCACCACCACCTGGATCTGTTTCTCGATCAATCTTGTGTAGCCCAGGATATCCAGGAACTCACAGAGATTTGCCTGCCTCTGTCTTCCAAGTCCTGGGATTAAAGGGGTGTGCTACCACCCCCTTGTCCTGTATAGCCGACGAGTGTGGCTGCTTTGCCCGCTGATCTTCAGGCAAGCATTATTCATTTAAACACAAATATACCAGTATACAGAGGCCATGGCGGGATTGCTGCTTACTGCCTTGCTTTCCATGACTTACTCAGTTTCCCTGTTATACACCCTACCACCACCTGCCTGCTGAAGTTTCTTTATACAAGACTTGGGGCAGGTGTCATTAGACTCTCACCTGAGATTCCAGCTTCTCGTTGAGACTTTTCCCAGCTGTGTGAGATTCTGTCCCAGTTACACGTGGTTCTGTAGCCTCTGGAGACTCTAGAGTACCAAGAGTGTGGAAGGTCAATTGATGGGGCAGGCACTTCCATCTATCCAGCTACAGAGAAGGAATCCTTCTTCCATGCCACGGTCAGTCGCTGCTCTGCACCTGTAAGTAATCTTCATCCATTAGCTGTAAGTTTTAAACTCTTTGGCTCACCAAGTTGGGTTTTGGTGGAATAATACCTTAGTCTGTTGGAGGCCTAGCTGATTTGGGAAACACTTAACTCTCAGGGTCTAAGTCAATGTTTTCAGACTATACCCACCGTCTTTTTTAGTACATCCACTTTTTTTAAAAAAAACTACATTTCTGATTATCTTGTATTCCAGCTACACACTTCATCCTATATCTGAGGGGATAGCTCAGTTAGCAAGGTGCTTGCTTTGCTAGCACGAGGACACAGATTCAACCGCCAGAATCTAAATAAAACCTCCTGTTCTGTTAGCCTGTACTTGAAATCCCAGCACAAAACTGTGCAGACATAATGTTCCTGGGGTTTACTGGTGAGAAGACTTATCCTATTTTGTGAACTTCAGGCCAATGAAAGACTCTGTCTCAGAAAAAAAAAAGAGGACCGCACCTGAGAAAACACACCCAAAGCTGTCCTTAGGCATCTACCAGAAGTGTGCACAGATAACCAGATCCACACCAACCCACCGACCCCCCCCCACACACACAATCAAACACACACCTACATTTGATCACCTGGTGTGGAGATTCCCTTCCCTGGATACCCTGTGAATTCATACTAGGAGCTTACATACCACACACACAACTACAACCTGACAACACCCTCTGCCCCCACACACAGAGGGATGGAGAGAGAGAGTGAATTATGTACCTTATGCCCAAAGGCTAATTTGATTAGCCTGAAAGGAGGTCCAGGTATCAGAGCTAAGCAATCAGGTGACACTACCCAACCTAATTCCGGCCTTCTGAATTCTACTTTAAGTTACCTCACTGGTTTTGTACTAAGTGGACAGGATCTCTATTTTTCTCTGGTCTTGACGTTAACAGCAGTTTCCCTAATTTCTTCATTCCTTTCATCTTTCTGTCTGTCTTTCTTTCATTCATTTGTTCATTTGATACTTCTTGTTATCAAAAGGGAATGATTCTGATGGGATGCAGTAGTTGGTCCAGTACTCAAGAGTGTAAGTAGAACAATCGAGGAGGCAAAGCAAACTGGCCCAGTCGAGATGCAGCAACCTATATCCTGATAGGAACAGGGCCTAAATTGCTCCTCTAACTGTCCATCTTTCCTTTGTCCTCCCCCTAGAATGAATACTTCTGGGAAAAGTGTGTGCTTTTCTCACAAGCCCAGCTTACCTGGAATTCAATCTGTGATAAGTAGGTGTATAAGATGCAAGAATATGTAAAGAAGATTAAGAAACAGGTTAAGTTCTCCGGGCATGGTGGTGCATGCTTTTAATCCCAGTACTCTAGAGGCAGAGGTAGATAAATCTCTGAGTTCTTGGTCAATCTGGTTTATAGAGAAAGTTCCCGGACAGCCATGGCTACACTGAGATACTCAGATACACAAGAAGGAAGGAAGGAAGGAAGGAAGGAAGGAAGGAAGGAAGGGAGGGAGGGAGGAAACGAAAGAAAGAAAGAAAAAAAGAGTAAGAAAGATTGCACAAGAAAAGACAGAAATCTTTAATGAATAAATAAATAATAATAAAAAACAAAAAAATGGTAATACCCAAACCATAGTGATAAACACAAAATGAAAGTGAAAATCCACTCTTAGGAATACAGGTCGCTGAACAACATTATTCTGCTGTGTCATGGTATGCCAATGCCTGTCTCTAATGTTCATTCTCTCCTCTCAGAGCCACCAAAGTCCTCCTGTTTCTTGGTCTTTCTCTAATACTATTGCAGTATGAGATGAACTGATCTACCATGATTTCCTTTAAAGGGACCATGGAATTATTTTTCATGTGTGTCAAGTGAGATAGGAGGAAAGCCTCACTTGTATACAAAGATAGCCGGAAATCCCAAGACCACGTATTGAAAAGATATCCAATCCCCTCCATACACTTTAGGTGCTAGCATATCACACAAGACACGTTTTATTCAAAAAGCTCTGACTTTCTCATCAGTGACCTTGGAGGCTATTAGTGACTGGTGGTGTATTCGACTGGTATGCTAGGATTAATCAGACCAGCTCAAAACAGCAGATATAATTTAATAATTGCAAACGGAGAAATTCAACACTACCGGGGTAAAGGTTCCCATGTCCAAAACCAGTCTGTGAAACTGCACTAAGAGAGCCAAAGAGAGCAAGGGCACCTGGATTCCCAGGTTTTCTTCCCTGCCCCCAGGCAGCCACACCTTAGACAAATGTGATTGGCTGAGCTTCCCCATCAAGAGAGAAACTTCCTCTAAAAGGTAGTGACAAAAAACTTAACTCAGTCTCTTATCCATTGATAACATTCTTCCTGCCTGAAGGTGACAAAGATGTTTTCAAAAAGAATGAAAAGTAAGAGTCCTGTGAACAAGGAGAAGTATACAAATATAAACAATCAGAAATTATTCAGGTTGCAGAAAAAGAATACCACAGATAACAACATCTTTTTGTGCAAATTAGCCCATCAGAAGGCTTGAATGTAAACTTAATACCAAGTTCCCTATCTCCACTTTTTTCTTTAAAATACACACAGGGCCTGGAAAGATGGCCCAGTGCCTACAGATGCTTGTGACTACGATGATGGCCTCAATTTGCCTCCCTGTGTACACTGAAGAAAGAAGTGACTCCTAAAAGTTGCCTGCTACCTCCACTTGTATACTGAGACACACATGCATAAACACATGTGCACAAAATGTAAAATATATTGAATGCTTAAAAGCAAATACTGATATTTTAGGTATGATTAACATATCAGCACATGAATTAACTACAGTGTATTGTAGAATAAAGAGCACTACAAAATGGCAAAAGAGTTTCTATTGTTAAAAAGTTTTACTTTTGAAATACGATCTTACCATGGAACCCATACTGGCATGAACCCCACTATGTGGGCCCAGCTGGCCTCAAACTCATGTCAAACCCTTTGCTTCCACTTCGTGAGTCCTGGGATTACAGGTGTGAGGCACCACACCTAACATCAGGATTTACACTCTGGAGAAAGTGGTCAAAAAGCAATACTGTTGTGGAGTATAAAATAGTAAGGACATGTAATTTATAATCACTAAAACATATCAGAAAGGCTGATGAGAAATGAGAGAGTTCTAAAGCTAAAACAATAACAATAAGAATTGGAGAAACAAAATATGATGGGGATAAGAGTGCAAATGATAAAGAGTAGAACGTCACAACATATACATTAGATATTAATGGATCAAACACTGCAAATAAAGGATGAATATTATCTGAACAGATACAAAGGCAAGAAGAGTAATACCTTATCAGTAAAATAGAGAGATTAAGAAGTGTGTTTGAGGGTTGGGAGGATTGCTCAGAAGTTAGCATCACTGACTGTTCTTCCAGAGGACCAGGGTTCAACTCCCAGCACCCTCATGGCAACTGTCAGCTGGCTGTCACTACAATTCCAGGGAAACTGGCACCCTAAACAGGCCTGTATCATGCAGGCCAAACACTAACACACGTAAAATAAAAATAAGTAATTCTCTTTAATGTAGATGAAAAAGATGCTGGCGACAGTGGTGAACATGTCACAGCCTTTAGAAACATTTACTGCTCATTTAGTAAGGGGTTTGCAAGTCTGCTGTTTGAGTACTTAGCCCCCATCAGGTGGCACTGTTGGAGGACTGTGGTGAGCATCCCAGACCTGCAGCATGATGGCAGGGCCTGTGAAGGCTGTTACACTTAGCACTCACTGAATCTGATCTGTAAGCTTTGCATCCTATCTATTGCCACATGAGGAGTCTCCACCATGTGCCGGGGTCACCATTAACAGCACCGTCGTGGCATTGTGTGACATTATTACTGGGCAGGGAACCCATGCCAGATGAAATTGTGAATGAAGACTTTACACAACAAGGGTGAATCTAAAGCACTTGCATCACTAAAAAGCCCACTCAGTCATGGGTGATGACTCACGAAGTCTGCATCTATCTGAATCTCCGGAGGTGGTGGATGACTCCAAAGGAATATCTTTCTCCAGACCCAACAGAGGTGATGCACATAGGACCTCACAGAGACTGTGAGATCACTCACAAGATCTGCAAGAGCTCAAGCCAGATAAAATCCCAGCATGGAGGAGGGGAAGTGGCCACAAAGCCCTACACCTAGCAAGTAGCTGTTTGTGATGGATAGCTGCTTTCTCAATTTAGTAACACTGGGTATGGCAAAGAAACCCGAGAACAGGCCACATGCACAGTAGTTTCCAGTATAAATAGGACTCCACAGTTTTGTTGTTGACTTATACAAGGACTGTTTGTTTGTTTTAAGCAAGAGAAAGAGCATAATGTTAAGTTGGGAGGAATTGGGGAAGGGGGAAATATGTTTAAAAATGTAATATTTAAAAATAAGGAAAAATTAAAAGAAAAATATATATCATGAGGAGGCGCTGAGGAGATGGCTCTTGCAGAGGACCTGACTTCAGTCCCAAGACCCCAAATGGTGGCTCACAACTGCATGCTATTCCAGTTCCATGGGATATGACAGCATCTTATGACCTCAGTGGGCAAATCCACAGACACCCATGCAGGGAAAATATCCATACACATAAAATTAAAATAAACAAGACCTGAAATAATAATAATAAGATATATCTTTTGATCTGGATAGTGCTCTTAGCCAGAGGACCTGAGATCAGTTTGCAGAAACAACAAACAGCCATCTGTAACTGTGAGGCGACCCTGGGCTATTCAACCCATGTTACATAGCAAGACACACACACACACACACACACACACACACACACACACACACACACACACGTGATCCACATAGTCTGTTCATTTATATATTTACTTCACCATTAGAGTGACTCCATGTCATAAGTATTGTTGCCATTTATATTGTACATAAGAAGCAAAATGCTCAGAGAGGCTAAATAAGTAGCTCCCAAGCCACAGAGCAACTAAGATGTTACCCATGATTTGGTCATGCCTCCTAGTCATCCTGATCATTGTGAGGTCAGGAGGCAACATGGGCAGTCACTACGTAACCATATGAAGAAGGCAGTAGATACAGGACACTGAGAAACACCCAAAATGGCACATTCACGGCTCATTTCCTAGACTCTGGCAACTACTCACTCTCAGCTCTATGATTTGGAAAAAGATCAGAAAGTCAAGCCAGGGGATCCCAGGTGGGCCAGATACTAGTTCTCAGACTTTATTCACTGGAAGGGGTATTTGAAAGAGAGATATGTGTGTGTGAGGGGAAAGTACAAGGACACTTGTTTGTCTGTCTCCCTAATTTCCTGCGGTGGACAAGAACAAAATCTACCTGTGATTGGAAATGTTGGCCCAGCCTGAAAAGAACAGAAAAGCTTCTCACCAGTATCTCTGTGGACATCTAGTGGTTGTAGATGTGAACGGCACCTCACACGATATGTTCCTGTGGGTCCCAACAGTGAGGACAGGAAGGACCATGAGCAGAAGTGGAAAAGAGTCAGGGCTGTGAGAACAAGACACAGCCAGTCACTGGGAGGAGCTTCTCAGATGCGTTTCCTGGCAACTGTTGTCATGTTATCCACAGTAAGCGCTATGTTACAGAAAACTGATGTCACAAAGCTCCTGAAACTAGAGCTGGAGTCATGAATTCATGTGTTCCAGGCAGAGAACAGGTCTCCACCCATCTAGCCTTGGTCTTGTGAAGATAGGAACCACAGAAAGGGCGTTAGCCCTGTGCTTCCTCCTTTCTATACTGGAGGGCTTTCGGGCTCGAGATGGGCACCCCTGGGAGTCAGAGAATCTTACAGGACCTGCTCTGTAGGGACCATCTCCTTTCTTGGCCAACAGGGACTGGTAGTACAACCTGCTGCTCTCCCCTCTGTTCAGCATCCCTGGGGACTTTCTCAGGCATGACAAATCCCTAGTTCTTACCTTCCAGGTTTAAGGTCTGAGGATTCTGCCTCCTCCCCAGGCTGAAGCCGTCCATCTACTACTGCAGTCGGCTTCAGTGCCCTTCCCGACCACGACCAGACCAACTCGTTCTGTCCCAATGGTCCCAGGTAGGGTGTGTTGCCCACTCTTGCTTAAAATGTTTTTGTTGGTCAGGCCTGAAACATGAGCAAGAAAGAAACTTCCAGATGGCTAGACTCACCCTGAGTGGTGTACAGATTCATCATCTTCTCTTTCCACTCAGCATGATTCTGGGAAGCCTGTGCTGGCTGTGGCTGGCTGCTTTCTTCTCTGAGAGCTGGTGCACTGCCCTAAATGAGCTAAGGAATATCAAGGTTTGAGCCAGATGTCCGGACACCAGACTGTCTCCATTGTACTGAAGGAAAAACACAAAAAGACCTAGGATTTGGAGTATGGTGGCAGTTGCCAGTGAAGCTATTAGGTATAATGTGAGCTCTGGGAGGGACCAACAGACCACAAAAGACATGCCATAGAACAATGGGTAGGCAGCCTAGGGTCCTAAGTGACATAAAGTTAATGTGGTGGCCTACCTGGGGTCAGGAGAGTAGGAGAATGGCAGTGGGAGACTAGGGATGGCCCAGCTCAGGACCTTCTAAACAGGATGTGACCAACAATGGGTGCGGTGGTCCATAATAGCTGGATCAGATTAAAATAGTCTCAAGACTTCCTCTGCAGGGTGGCATGCAGAGTGTTCTAACCCTTTCCCCTAATAAATTTTCAACTTAGTTTTGTTCTCTCTCTCTCTCTCTCTCTCTCTCTCTCTCTCTCTCTCTCTCTCTCTCTCTGTCCCTTCCTTCCTTTCTTCATTTTTTTGATTTCTACCTTCCTTCTTTTTTTTCTGAGTTTCTCTGTGTAGCCCTGAATATCCTGGAACATTCTCTATAAACCAGACTGGCCAAGAACTCAGAAATTCATGTGTCTCTGCCTTCAGAGTGCTAGGATTAATGGCGTGCACCACCATAACTGACAAACTTCAGCTGTTTCTTAAACTTCTTTACATATTCTTGCATCTTATACACCTACTTACTTATAACAGATTGAATTTTATGTAAGCTGGACTTTTCAGAAAAGCACAACGCTTTTCTAGAAGTATCCATTCTAGGAGGAGCAAAGCTGAGAGAAGGACAGTAAGAAGAGAATTTTAGGTCATGTGCACACTAGAATCTAGGATGCTGCATCTCAACTTGGCCAGTTTGCTTTGCCTCCTTCATTGCTGTGCTTACACTCTTGAGTACTTGACCAACTACTGCATCCTATCAGAATTCTTCTCTTTTGAGAACAAGAAGGATCAAATGAACAAATGAATGAAATAAAGACACAGAAAGATGAAAGGAAGAAAGAGAGAAAGGAAGGAAGAGACAGCTGGTAAGGTCAAGAGCAGAGAAAAAGAGAGATCCTCTCCACTTAGTAAGAAAACCAGTGAGGTAACTGGAAGTAGGAGTCAGGAGGGCGGAATTAGGTTGAGCAGTGTCACCTGATTTCTTAGCACTGATACCTGGACCTTTTTTCAGGCTAATCAAATTGGACATTGGGCATAAGTTCCATAATTCATTCTCTCTCTCTCTCTCTCTCTCTCTCTCTCTCTCTCTCTCTCTCTCTCTCTCTCTATCTCTCTCTCTCTCTTCATCCTCTGCGTGTTGGGGGGAGGTTGTTGTGAGGTTGTAGTGATGTGTGGTATATGTAAGCTCCTAGTATGATGTCACAGCGTATCCAAGGAAGAGAATAACCACACCGGTGATCAAATATAGGTGTGTGTGTGGCACTGGTGTGCGTGGGTGGGTGTGGGTTTCAGTGCACACTTCTGGTAGATGCCTAAGGAAAGGTATGGGTGTGTTTTTGCAGGTGCTGTCTCTTTTTTTCTGAGACAGTGTCTTTATTGGCCTGAAGCTGACAAAATGGGGTAAGTGGTATGACTGGTAAACCCAAGGAACATTACGACTGCACAGTTTTGTGCTGGATTTTATGTACAGACTACCAGAACTGGAATTTTTACTTAGATTCTGGGGGTGGAATTTGTGTCCTCATGCTTGCAAAGAGAGCACCTTGCTAACTGCGCTATTCTTCAGATGCTAGGATGAAGTTTAATTTGGGATACAAGATAATCAGACATGTAGTTTTTAAAAAAGTGGATTACTAAAAAAAAGTGGCTATATTCTGTAAACATTAACTTAGACCCTGAGAGTTAAGTGTTTCCCAAATCAGCTAGGCCTCCAACAGACCAAGGTATTATTCCACCAAAACCCCACTTGGTGAGCCAGAGTTTAAAACTTACACCTAATGGATGAGGGATTACTTACAGGTGCAGAGCAGTGACTGACTGTGGCGTGGAAGAAGGAGTCCTTCTCCATAGCTGGAGAGATAGAAGTGCCTCCCCTGTCAATCGACCTTCTACACTCTTGGTATTCTAGGGTCTCCAGAGGCTACAGAACCACATGTAACTGGGACAGAATCTCACACAGCTGAAAAGGAGATGCTTCAAGGAGAGGCTGGAATCTCAGGTGACAGTCTAATGACACCTGCCTCAAGTCTTGTATAAAGAAACTTCAGCAGGTAGGTGGTGATCGCTTGTAAAACAGGGAAGCTGAGTAAGCCATGGAAAGCAAGGCAGTAAGCAGCATTCCCGCCATGGCCTCTGTATACTGGTATATTTGTGTTTAAATGAATAAAGCTTGCCTGAAGATCAGCGGGCAAAGCAGCCACACTCCTCAGCTATACGGGACAGGGCAGGGGGTGGGGTGGCACACACCTATAATCCTAGAACTGGGAATACAGAGGCAGGCAAATTTCTGTGAGTTCCAGGCTATCCTGAAATATACAAGATTAATACAGAAACAGATACAGGTGGTGTTGCTTTACACCTTTAATGTCAGTGTTTGGGAGTCACACACTTTTAATCCCAGCACTAGGGAGTTGGAGACAGGAGCAATATGCTGAGCAGAGGGATGAATATAAAGGAGAAGAGACGGGAACTCACTGGAGTATGGAGTGTGAGGATTCGTGGTGACAAGACCTTGCCCTTTGAGTCTGAACACTAGGTAGGGTAAGAGGTCTCTCTAGTGGTTTGCTGCTTTGCTTTTCTGATCTTCAGCTTGGACCCCAATACCTGTCTCTGGGTTTGCATTATTCTGCTACACCTCTGCTTTGATTCCTGCTTTGAGATTCCTTCCTTGAGTTCCTTTCACAAAGGACTACAACTGTAAACTTAAATAAATCTTTTCAACTTGACTTTGAACAGAGTGATTACAATTTAAAACTAAGACAGCATATTCCCAAGTGGGGGATGAACCAGACACCATAAACCTCGCATTTGAGCCATCCATAATCTTCAGTGTGTCAAATACCCTTCATTCAGAGCCCCGAACCACCATAAGGCCACTTCCTTTTAAGAAAATTTTTTTAATTTTAGAGATTTATATTTTACGGAAAAGTTGCAAAAAAAAAAAGGCAGCATATTTACAAATGCCATGCAGGTGCTTGATTCTTTTGTTACTACTTTGAGTAGATGCGTCAAAACTGAGCCAATCAAGGCATTCCTAATTACTGAATCCATGGTTTATTGAGAATTCCTTACCTTTTACCATTACTCTTTACCATTGTCCATTACAAAATCCCGCGAGGAGCCTAATTCATACAACAGTGGTTCACATGGCTTTCCTGTAAGACCATGTCGCATGTGTGTGTGTGTGTGTGTGGTTTGTGCTGAGGAATCATTTCTTAGATTTCTAGGGTAAAATAAAACATTAGTGTGTTGCATCCTTCCCTCCTGTCTTTAAATCAATGGAGTCACATTTGGGAAGAGCATGTGTACAATAAACCTTGATGAGGCTTCCATAAGAAGTTCTTCTCTGAAGTAGATCACCTCCGTCATGCTTACAGAGAACATCAAGTTCTTCATGTTGTATATTGTTCATTTTATAAAAGCTCCCTCCAGAAATGGAAGGCTCACAGACATGGTGGCTATCCCAGTTTTATTGTCTATCTAATACAGTGTCAACTGGGAGGAAAGCATCTAGTGAGACACTGCCTACATCAGATGAGGAGGTTGATCTTTGGACACATCTGTGTGTGGTTTCTTTGATTATTAACTCACATAAGAGGTCCCGGTCTGCTGTAGGCAATACCATTCTTAGGCAGGAGGCTCTGGGTTAGATAAAAGTACCAGAGAAGCATGAGCCTATGACCAAGCTAGAGAAAAGACTGGCAAACAGCGCTCTTCCTTCTAGGCTTCCCTCCTCCAGGTTCCTGCCTTGAGTTCCTGCCCCTATTTCCCCAGTGATGAACTGTGATTTGGAAGCCTGTGCAAATAAACCCTTTCTTCTCTAAGCTGATTTTTTGTTGGAGTGTTTTATAACAGCACCAGAAACTGCTTCTGTGGCCCACCCTGTTGGCAGGCACGGGCAAGGGAAGGCACATTCCGGACTAGTCTGGGCTACATAATGAAACACTGAATCAAAAACTAAAACCAAAACCATAGTGATAACCACAAAATGAAAGTGTAAATCCAGTCTTAGGAATACAGGTCGTTGAACAACAGTATTCTGCTGTGTCGTGGCATGCCAATGCCTGTCTCTAATGTTCATTCTCTCCTCTCAGAGCCACCAAAGTCCGCCCGTCTCTTGGGCTTTCTCTAATACTACTGCAGGTATGAGATGAATTGATCTACCATGACTTCCTTTAAAGGTACCATGGAATTGATTTTTCGTGTGAGTGGAAAGAGTGAGTGAAAAAAGCCTCATTTGTATACATGGAAAGCTGGAAATCCCAAGACCACGTATGAAAAGATGGCCACTCCCCTCCATCCACTTGAGGTGCTAGCACATCTAGTATGATGTGTTTTATTCAAAAAGCTGTGACTTTCTCATCAGTGACCTAGGACCCTAGAAGAGAGGGAGGGCATATTTTACCAATAAGCTAGAATTAAGCAGACTAGCTGAAAAAAACTGATATAATTTAATAATTGAAAAAGAGAAACTCACACGACCGGATAAAGTTTCCCACGTCCAAAACCAGGGTGGCTAATGCAGCAAGAAGTGTGCAAAAGAGAGCAAGGGCAGCTGGATTCCCAGGTTTTCTTCCCTTGCCTCAGAAAGCCACAACCTAGCCAAAAGAGATTGGCCAAGCTTCCCTATCAAGAGAGCAACTTCCTCTAAAAGGTGGTGACAGAAAAAGTTAACTCAGTCTCTTACCCATTGATAACATTCTTCATGCCTAAAGGTGACAGAGATGTTTTCAAAAAGAAAGAAAAGTAAGAGTCCTGGGAACAAGCACAAATACACAAATATAAACAATCAGAAATTCTTCTGGTTGAAGAAAAAGACCAGAAACAAGGATATCCTTTGGTGCAAATAAAGACCATCAGAACGCATGAATGTCATCTTAATACCAAGTTCCCGATTTCCACGTTTTTCTTTATAATACACGCAGTGCCTGGCAAGATGGCCCTGTGCCTCCAGATGCTTGCGCCAAGCACAGTGGCCTGAGTTTGCCTTCCTGGGTACAGTGAAAAGAAAGAAGTGACTCCTAAAAGTAGCCTGCTAACTCCACGTGTATATTGTGACACACATGCATAAATACACGTGGACAAAATGTAAAATATATGTGAATGCTAAAAAGCAAATGATGATATTTTACGTGTGTTTTACAGATATGCACGTGGATTATCTACAGGGTTTTGTAGAATAAAGAGCTCTAAAAAATGGCAAATGTATTTCTATTGTTAAATATTTTACTTTTAAAATATAATTTCACCCTGAAACCCATACTTTACTGAACCTCACCATGTGTCCCCGGCTGGCCTCAAACTCATGTCAAACCCTTTGCTTCCACTTCCTGAGCCCTGGGAATACAGGTGTGAGGTACCACACCTAACATCAGGATTTACTTTCTGGAGAAAGGGGGCAAAAAGCAATTCTGTGTAGACTATAAAATAGTAAGGACATATAAGTTATAATCTCTAAAACATATCAGAAAGGCTGATGAGAAATGAGAATGCTCTAAAGCTAAAATATTAAAAATAAGAATTACATAAACAAAATATGAGGGGGATAAAGTGCAAATGATAAAGAATAGAACATAACAACAGATACATTAGCTGTTAATGCATCAAACACTACAAATAAAGGATGAATATTTTCTGAACAGTTACAAAAGCAAGAACAGTAATACCTTATCAGTAAGATAGAGAGATCAAGAAGTGTGTTTGCGGGCTGGGAGGATGGCTCAGCAGTCAGCATCACTGTCTGCTCTTCCGGAAGACCCGGGTTCAATTCCCAGCACCCACATGGCAGCTCACAGCTGGCTGTCACTAAAATTCCAGAGGACCTGGCACCAGTACACAGGCCTATATCATGCACGTCAAACACTAACACATATAAAATAAAAATAAGCAATTCTCTTTAAAGTAGAAGAAAAAGATGCTGTCGAAAGTTGTGAACCTGTCACTGCCTTTAGAATCATTTACTGCTAGTTGCTGGGAACAGCTTCTGTTCTCAGTTTGGGTTAGTCTACTTAGATTGTTGGTGGGGTTTGCAAGTCTGCTGTTTGAGCACTTAGCCCCCATCAGGTGGCACTGTTGGAGGACTGTGGGGAGCATCCCAGGCCTGTAGCATGAGGGCAGGGCCTTTAAGGCTATTACACTTACCACTCACTGAATCTGATCTATAAGCTTTGCATCCTGTCCATTGCCACATGAGGAGTCTCCACCATGTGCCGTGGTCCCCATTAACAGCACCATGATGGCATTGGTGACACTTTTACTGGGTAGGGAACCCATGTAAGACCAAATTGTGGGTAAGGAGTTTATAGAAACAGGGGTGATTCTAAAGCACTTGCATCACTCAAAGTCCACTCTGTCACGGGTGACAAATCACGGAGTCTGCATCTATCTGAATCTCCGGAGGTGGTGGATGACTACAAAGCAGCATCAATCTCCAGACCAAACAGAGCTGATGCACATAGAACCTGACAGAGCCTGTGACATCACTGACGAGATCTGCAGGAGCTCAAGCCAGATACAATCCGAGCATGGAGGAGGGGAAGTGGCCACAAAGCCTAACACCTAGCCAATAGCTTTTGTGATTGATAGCTGCTTTCTCAATGGAGTGACACTGGGTATGGCAAACACACCCCAGAACAGGCCCCATATTCAGTAGTTTCCAGTATAAATAGAACTCCATGGTTTTGTTTTTGACTTACAAGCAGACTGTTTTGTTTAAGCAAGAGAGAGAGCATGATGTTTAGTTGAAAGGAGTTATGGAAGGGGAAAATATAAATATAAACAAAAATTTTAAAAAGAAAGAAAACTTTAAAGTAAAATAAATATGCTGAGGCAAGGCTGAGGGAATGGCTCTTCCAGAACACCTAACTTCAGTCCCCAGACCACAAATGGTGGTTCATAACTGCCTGTTATTCCAATTCCAAGGGATGTGACACCATCTTTTGACCTCCGAGGGAAAATCCACAGACTCACAGGCAGGTAAAATACCCATACACATAAAATTAAAATAAACAAAACCTGAAATAATATGATATACCTGTTGGCCTTGATAGTGCTCTTATCCAGAGGACCTGAGTTCAGTTTCAGTACCTATAACAGACATCTGTAACTGTGAGGCCACCCTGGGCTATTTAGCCCATGTTTCCTTAGTCCTTGTTACATAGCAAGACATACACACATATACCGACACACAAACACACATTCTCCACATAGTCTGTACATTTATATATTTATTTCACTATTATCATGATTCTATATGATAAGTATTGTTGCCATCCACGTTGTACACAAAAAGCAAAAGGCCCAGAGAGCCTAAATAAGTAGCACCCAAGTCACAGAGCAACTAAGATGTTATCCATGATTAAGTCATGCCTACTAGTCATCCTGATCATTGTGAGGTCAGGAGGCAACCTGGGCCCTCACCTTGTAACCATACGAAGGAGGCAGTAGATACAGGAAACTGAGAAACACCAAAATAGCACATTCCCGGCTCATTTCCAAGACTCTGACAACTGGTCACTCTTGCTCTATGATTTGGAAATGGATCAGAAAGTAAAGGCTGGGGATCCGAGATGGGCCAGATACTGGTTCTAGGCTTTCTTCACAGGAAGGGGTATATGAAAGAGAGAGATATAAATGTGTGATGGGAAAGAGTGAGAAGGCTAGTTTGTCTGCTTCCCTGATTTCCTGCTGTGGACCAGTACAAAGTCTACCTGTAATTGGAAATTTTGGCCCAGCATGAAAAGAACAGAAAAGATGCTCACCAGAATCTCTGTCAACATCTAGTGGTCGTTAATGTGAATGACACGTGACATGGAATGTACATGTGGGGCCCAGCAGTAAGGACAGTAAGGACCAGGAACAAAGAGGAGAAGAGCCATAGCTGTGAGAACAAGAGACCCAGTCACTGTGAGGAGCTGCTCTGATGCGTTTCTTGGCAATTGTTGTCACATTATCCACAGTGGGCACTATGATGCATAAAACTGATGTCACAAAGCTCCTGAAAACCAGAGCTGGAGCCATGAATTCATGTTTTGGGTGGAGACCAAGACTCCACATATCTACCAGTGGTCTTGTGGAGATAGGAACCAAAGGCTGGGCCTTTGTCTTGTAATTCTTGCTTTCTATTCTGGAGAACTTACTGGCACAAGATAGGCACCCCTGGGAGTCAGAAAATCTGACAGGACCTGCTCTGTAGGGACCTTTTCATTCCTGGCCAGAAGGGACTGGCAATACACCCTGCCACTCTCCCCTCTGTTCAGCATCCCTGGAGTCTATGTCAGGCCTGACAACCCCCTCATTCTTACCTTCCAGGTTTAAGGTCTGAGGATTCTGCCTCCTCCCCAGACTGAAGCTGTCCATCTACTACTGCAGTCGGCTTCAGTGCCCTTCCCGACCACAGCCAGGACAACTCATTCTGTGTCCATGGTCCCAGGTATGCTGAGTTGCCCATTCTTGCTTAAAAGACTTTATTGTTGCTCAGGCCTGAAACATGAGCAAGAAATAAACTTCCAGATGGCTAGACTCACCCTGAGTGGTGTACAGATTCATCATCTTCTCTTTCCACTCAGCATGATTCTGGGAAGCCTGCGCTGGGTGTTTCTGGCTGTTTTCTTCTCTGAGAGCTGGTGCACTGCCCCAAATGAGCTGAGGAATAACCAAGATCTGAGCCAGATGTCCGGACACCAGACTGTCTCCATTGTGCTGAAGGAAAAAGACTGAAAAGACCTAGGATTTGGAGTATGATGGCAGTTGACAGTGAAGCTATTAGGCATAAGGTGAGCTCTGGGATGGACCAACAGACCACAAAGACAGGCCATAGAACAATGGGTAGGCAGGCCAAGGTCCTGAGATGCTATAAAGAAAATTTGGTGGTAGTTTCTGAGGAATTCTATCTGGAGTGGTGAGTGTGTGTATCCAGGGGCAGACTGTCCTGGAAGAGAGCACAAACCCCCCTCACCCAGCTCCTTCTGCAGGGCTGTCTTTCTTTCGCACGACCCAGAACCCCAGCCCCCTTCCCCAACCCTGCCCTGCTGTAGGCTAGGACCAGTGCTCAAGAACAGTTTTAAGCTCCTACACTAAGGCTACCCACCCAGAGCGGTGAGTGCCTGCCTACCGGGCAGGCCTTAGGGTCCCCTTTAAGGGAGCCCGCACACCTCCAGGTTCTGTGCCAGGCTTCCTGGGCTCTTCTGGATACTGCTCCGCCCCCCCGCCCTGCCTTGCTCCATTCATCCTTTCGTCCCTGGATCATTGAGCTACCTAGCGGCCCTGTTTAGTTGCTGAGGAATCCCATCTGGACGGGAACGGTTCCTGCTTCTACACTGAAGAGATACACCCAGAGAGTCAATCACAGCAGAGACTGGACCAAGACACCAGGCCTCTCCTGGCTCCATTTGAAGGAAGAGATGGGAAGGTGCCAAGGCAAGAATTCCTTCAACAACCTGAAAGGCAACATGACACCACCAGAATCCAGGGATCCCGAAATAAGAAGAATTGTACACCCTACTCCAGAAGAAATAGAAGAAATCGACTCAAAAGTGAACTATATGAAAATAATAGAGGACCTTAAACAGGAGGTGAAAAACTGCCATAAACAATTAGAGATTACAAACAAAAAGGTAGAAAAAATGAATAAATCGCTCAAAGACACACAAGAAAACCAAGAGAAACAAGAAAAAGCAATCAAACAGGTTAGGGAAGCGGTTCAAGACTTGAAGAAATGAGATGGAAGCAATGAAGAAAACACAAACCGAGGGAAGAATGGAGATGGAAAATCTGGGTAAACGAACAGGAACTACGGAGACAAGTACTAACAACAGATTACAAGAGATAGAAGAAAGAATGTCAGACACTGAAGATACCATAGAGAAAATAAACACACTGATCAAAGAAAACAGCAAAACCAACAAATCCTCATCACAAAACATTCAGGAAATCTGGGACACAATAAAAAGACCAAACTTTAGAATAATTGGGATAGAAGGAAGAGAAGAAGTACAGCTAAACGGTCCAGAAAATATATTTAATTAAATTATAGAAGAAAATTTCCCAACCTGAAGAAAGATGTACTTATGAAGGTTCTAGAAGCATACAGAACACCGAATAGGCTGGATCAAAAAAACATCCCCTCGCCACATAATAATCAAAACACAAAGCATACAGAATAAAGAACGAATATTAAGAGCCGCAAAGGAAAAAGGCCAAGTTACTTATAAAGGTAAATGTATCAGACTTACACTTGACTTCTCTATGGAAACCATGAAAGCCAGAAGGTCCTGGATAGATGTACTGCAAAAACTAAGAGACCATGGATGCAAGCCCAGACTACTGTACCCAGCCAAGCTTTCATTCACTATAAATGGAGAAAACAAAATTTTCCAGTATAAAAACAAATTTAAACAATACGTAGCCACAAATCCAGCTTTACAGAAAATAATAGAAGGAAAATCACTAACCAAGGAGTCCAACAATGACCACAATAACTCAGACATCTAGAGACCCTTCACCAACACAACTCAAAGAAGAGAAACACACAAACCCTATGACTAAAAAAGTGACCGGAGTTCAAAAACACTGGTCATTAATATCACTTAATGTCAATGGGCTCAACTCACCTATAAAAAGGCACAGGCTAAGAGATTGGATACGAAAACAGGATCCAACATTCTGCTGTTTACAAGAAAAACACCTCAACCACAAAGACAGACACCTACTCAGAGTAAAGGGCTGGGAAAAGGCTTATCAAGCAAATGGACCTAAGAAACAAGCAGGTGTGGCCATACTAATTTCTAACAAAGTTGACTTCAAACTTAAATCAATCAGAAGAGATAGAGAGGGACATTTTATACTCATAACAGGAACAATTCATCAGGATGAAGTCTCAATCCTGAATATCTATGCCCCTAATATAAAAGCACCCACGTACATAAAAGAAACATTACTAAAACTCAAGGCAGCCATCAAACCGCACACACTAATAGTAGAACACTTCAACACTCCTCTCTCACCAATGGACAGGTCAATCAAACAGAAATCTAACAGAGAAATTAGAGAATTAATGGAGGTAATGAAACAAATGGACTTAACAGACATCTATAGATTATTCCACCCAAAGAGGAAAGAATATACGTTCTTCTCTGCAGCTCATGGAACCTTCTCGAAAATTGACCATATACTCGGTAGCAAAGCTAACTTACACAGTTACAAAAAAATATTAGTAACCACCTGTGTCTTATCAGATCACCATGGATTAAAGTTAGAATTCAACAACAATGCTACTCCCAGAAATCCTACAAACTCATGGAAACTGAACAGTCAACTACTGAACCATAGTTGGATTAAGGAAGAAATAAAGAAAGAAATTAAATTCTTCCTTGAATTTAATAAAAATAAGGAAACAACATACTCAAACTTATGGGATACTATGAAAGCAGTCCTAAGAGGAAAGTTCATAGCACTAAGTGCCCACTTAAAGAAAACAGAGAAAGCACATATTGAAGACTTAACAGCCCACATGAAAGCTCTTGAAAAAAAAGAAGCAGACTCACCTAGGAGGAGTAGGAGACTGGAAATAATCAAACTGAGGGCTGAAATCAACAAAATAGAAACACAGACAACAATCCAAAGAATCAATGAAACATAAAGCTGGTTCCTGGAGAAAATCAACAAGATTGATAACCCCTATCCAAACTAATCAAACAGCAGAGAGAGAATATGCAAATTAATAGGATCAGAAATGAAAAGGGGGACATAACCACAGACACAAAGGGAATTCAGAGAATCATCAGATCTTACTACAAAAGCCTGTATAACTGGAAAATGTAAAAGAAATGGATAGTTTTTAGATAAATACCATATACAAAAGTTAAACCAGGACCAGGTGAACAATCTAAACAGACGTGTTCGTCGCGAATAATTAGAAGCTGTTATCAAAAACCTCCCTACCAAAAACAGCCCAGGACCAGATGGTTTCAATGCAGAATTCTACCAGAACTTCCAAGAAGAGCTAATACCTATACTCCTTAATGTATTCCACAACATAGAAACAGAAGGGTCATTACCAAATTCCTTATATGAAGCTACAGTTACTCTGATACCAAAACCAAACAAAGACTCAACCAGGAAAGAGAATTACAGGCCAATCTCACTCATGAACATCGACGCAAAAATCCTCAATAAAATACTGGCAAACCTAATCCAAGAACACATCCGAAAAATTATTCATTATGATCAAGTAGGCTTCATTCCAGAGATGCAGGGCTAGTTCAACATACGAAAATCTATCAATATAATCCAGCATATAAATAAACTGAATGAAAAAAACCATATGATCATTTCATTAGATGCTGAAAAAGCATTTGACAAAATTCAACATCCTTTTATGATAAAAGTATTGGAGAGATTGGAGACTCGAGGGTCATACCTAAATATAATAAAAGCTACATACGGCAAGCCAACAGCTAACATCAAATTAAACGGAGAGAAACTCAAAGCCATACCACTAAACTCAGGAACACGAAAAGGATGTCCACTCTCGCCATACCTCTTCAATATAGTGCTTGAAGTTCTAGCAATAGCAATAAGACAACATAATGGGATCAAGGGGATTCGAATTGGAAAGGAAGAAGTTAAACTTTCTTTATTTGCAGATGATATGATAGTGTACATAAGCGACCCCCAAAACTCCACCAAAGAACTTTTAGAGCTGATAAACAGCTTTAGTAATGTGGCAGGATACAAGATCAACTCCAAAAAATCAGTCGCCCTCTTATACACAAAGGATATGGAAGCAGAGAGGGAAATCAGAGAAGCTTCATCATTCACGATAGGCACAAACAGCATAAAATATCTTGGGGTAAATCTAACCAAGGAAGTGAAAGATCTATTTGACAAGAACTTTAAGTCTTTGAAGAAATAAATTGAAGAGGATACCAGAAAATGGAAGGACCTCCCTTGCTCTTGGATTGGAAGGATCAATATAGTAAAAAGGGCAATTCTACCAAAGGCAATTTATAGATTCAATGCAATCCCCATCAAGATCCCATCAAAATTCTTCACAGATCTGGAGAGGACAATAATCAACTTTGTATGGAAAAACAAAAAACCCAGGTTAGCCAAAACAATCCTATACAATAAAGGATCTTCTGGAGGCATTACCATCCCTGACTTCAAACTCTATTACAGAGCTACAGTAATGAAAACAGTGTGGTACTGGCATAAAAACAGAGAAGTCGACCAATGGAATCACATAGAAGACCCGATTTTAACGCATAAACCTATGAACACCTCATTTTCTGTAAAGGAGGCAAAAGTATACAATGTAAGAAAGACTGCATCTTCAACAAATGGTGCTGGCAGAACTGAATGTCCACCTGTAGAAGAATGAAAATAGACCCATATCTATCAACATGTACAAAACTCAAGTCCAAATGGATTAAAGACCTCAATATCAGCCCGAACACACTGAACCTGAAAGAAGAGAAAGTCGTAAGTAGACTACAACACATGGGCACAGGAGATCGCTTCCTATGTATAACCCCAGAAGCACAGACATTAAGGGCAACATTGAATAAATGGGACCTACTAAAACTGAGAAGCTTCTGTAAAACAAAGGACACTGTCACTAAGACAAAAAGGCAACCTACTGACTGGGAGAAGATCTTAACCAACCCCGCAACAGACAAATGTCTGATCTCCAAAATATATAGAGAACTTAAGAAACTAGACTTTAAAATGCTAATTAACCCAAGTAAAAAATGGGGCACTGAACTGAACAGAGAATTCTCAACAGAAGAAGTTCAAAAGGCCAAAAGACACTTAAGGTCATGCTCAACTTCCTTAGCAATCAGGGAAATGCAAATCAAAACAACTTTGAGATATCATCTTACACCTGTCAGAATGGCTAAAGTCAAAAACACCAATGATAGCCTGTGCTGGAGAGGCTGTGGAGGAATGGGTACCCTCACCCATTGCTGGTGGGAATGCAATCTTGTGCAACCACTTTGGAAATCAGTGTTTCGGTTTCTCAGGAAATTCGGGATCAACCTACCCCTGGTCCCAGCAATACCACTCTTGGGAATATACCCAAGAGATGCCCTATCATATGACAAAAGAATTTGTTCAACTATGTTCATAGCAGTATTATTTGTAATAGCCAGAACCTGGAAACAACCTAGATGCCCTTCAATGGAAGAATGGATGAAGAAAGTATGGAATATATACACATTAGAGTACTACGCTGTGGTAAAAAACAATGGCTTCTCGAATTTTGCATGCAAATGGATGGAAATAGAAAACACTATTCTGAGTGAGGTATCTTAGACCCAAAAAGATGAACATGGGATGTACTCACTCATAATTGGTTTCTAGCCATAAATAAGGGTCACAGAGACTACAATTGGTGAACCTAAAGAAACTAAATAAGAAGGTGAACCTAAGGAAAAACATATAGTTATCCTCTTGGATAAGGGAAGTAGACAAAATTGCCGGGGAGAAAATTGGGATCTTGGGGGTGGAGTGGGATGGGGGTAAGGGGAGATGGGGAGAGAAAAGTTAGAAAGGAAGGAGGGGGGGACTTGGGGAAACAGGAGGATTGGGAAAAAGGAAGGTTGGACAGGGGAGCATGGAACCACAATTCTTAGTTAAGGGAGCCAGTTTTGGGTTGGCAAGAGACTTGACCCTAGAGTGGCTCCCAGGAGCCCATGGTGATGTCCCCAGTTAGTCCCTTGGGCAGCTGAGGATAGGCAACCTGAAATGACCCCATCCTATAGCAATACTGACGAATATCTTCCTTACCATCATAGAACCTTCATCTGGTGATGGATGGAGATAGAGACAGAGACCCACACTGGAACACTGGTCTGAGCTCCCAATGTCCCAATGAGGAGCAGAAGGAGGGAGAAGATGAGCAAGGAAGTCGGGACCACGAATGGCGTACCCACCCACTGAGACAAGGGGGCTGATCTAGTGGGAGATCAACAAGGCCAGCTGGACTGTGACTGAAAAAGCATGGGATAAAACCGGACTCTCTGAACATGGCAAACAATGAGGGCTAATGAGAAGCCAAGGACAATGGCATGGGGTTTTGACCCTACTTCATGTTCTGGCTTTGTGGGAGCCTAGCCAGTTTGGTTGTTCACCTTCCTAGACATGGACAGAGGGCGGCGGTCCTTGGACTTTCCACAGGGCAGGGAACACTGACTGCTCTACAAACTGGAGAGGGAGGGGGAGAGGAGTTTGGGGGAGAGGGAGAAGGGTGGAAAAAGGGGGAGGGAAATTGGAGGCTGGGAGGAGGCAGATATTTTTTTTCCTTTTCTCAATAAAAAAAGATAAAGAAAAAAAACACAACTTAAAAAAAATAAAAAAAAAAGAAAAAGAAAAAAAAAAGGGGAAATTCACACTACCAGGGTATAGGTTCTCATGTCCAAAACGTTTCTTGAGAACACCCCACTAAGAGTGCAAAAGAGAGCAAGGGCAACTGGATTCCCAGGTTTTCTTCCCTGGCCTCAGGCAGCCACACCCTAGCCAAATATGTTTGGATGAGCTTCCCCATCAAGAGAGCAACTTCCTCTAAAGGCAGTGAAGGAAAAAATTAAATCAGTCTCTTGAAAACATTCTTCATGCCTGAAGATGACATAGATGTTTTCAAAAAGAAAGAAAAGTAAGAGTCTTGGGAACAAGCACAAATACACAAATATAAACAATCAGAAATTCTTCAGGTTGAAGGAAAAGACCAAAAACAACAACATCCTTTAGTGCAAATAAAGACCATCAGAAGGCTTGAAGGTCATCTTAATACCAAGTTCCCTATTTCCACTTTTTTCCTTTATAATACACAAGGGCCTCCCAAGATGGCCCAGTGCCTACAGATGCTTGTGCCGAGATGATGGCCTGAGTTTGCCTTCCTAGGTACAGTAAAAAGAAACAATTGAATCCTAAATGTAGCCTGCTACCTCCAGGTGTATATTGGGACACACATGCAAAATACATGTGCACAAAAAATAAAATATATGTGAATGCTAAAAAGCAAATTATGATATTTTAGGTATGTTTAACGCATATGCAAATAAATTAACTATAGTGTATTGTAGAATAAAGAACACTAGAAAATGGCAAATGAATTTGTATTCATAAAAAGTTTTACTTTTCAATTATGATCTCACCCTATAAACCATAATGGACCGAACCTCACTATGTGACCCAGGCTGGCATCAAATTCTTTTTTTTTAATCTTTTTTTTTTATTGAGAAAATGAGGAAAAAAAACAAGTTTCCACCTCCTCCCAGCCTCCCATTTCCCTCCCCCTCCTCTCACCCTTCTCCCCCTCCTTCCACCCTTCTCCCCCTCCCCCCGCTCCTTTCCCCCTCCCTCTCCAGTCCAAAGAGCTGTCAGGGTTCCCTGCCCTGTGGTAAGTCCTAGGTCCTCCCCCCTCCGTCCATATCTAGGAAGGTGAATATCCAAACTGGGTAGGCTCCCACAAAGCCAGCACATTATGTAGGATCAAAACCGCGTGCCATTGTCCTTGGCGTCTCACCAGTCCTCATTGTTCGCCATGTTCAGAGAGTCCAGTTTTATCCCATGCTTTTTTGGTAACAGTCCAGCTGGCCTTGTTGATCTCCCACTAGATCAGCCCCCTTGTCTCAGTGGGTGGGTACGCCATTCGTGGTCCCGACTCATCCCTTGGTGAGCTCCCAGTAGATCAGCTCCGCTGTCTCAGTGGGTGGGTGCACCCCTGGTGGTCCCGACTTCTTTGCTCTTGTTCTCCCTCCTTCTGCTCCTCATTGGGACCTTGGGAGCTCAGTCCAGTGCTCCAGTGTGGGTCTCTGTCTCTATCTCCATCCATCACCAGATGAAGGTTCTATGATGATATGCAAGATGTTCGTCAGTATTGCTATAGGATAGGGTCATTTCAGGTTGCCTATCCCCAGCTGCCCAAGGAATTAACTGGGGACTTCGGCTAAGGCACCTGGGAGCCATTCTAGGTTCAAATCTCTTGCCAACCCTAAGGTGGCTCCCTTAACTAAGAATTGTGGTTCCGTGCTCCCCTATCCAACCTTCCTTTTTCCCAATCCTCCTTTTTCTCCAAGTTCCCCCCTTCCTCCCCTTCTCCCTTTTCTCTCCCCATCTCCCCTTACCCCCATCCCACCCCACCCCCAAGATCTCAATTTTCTCTCCGGCAGCTTTGTCTCCTTTCCTTAGCCAAGAGGATAACTATATGTTTTTCCTTTGGTTCACCTTCTTACTTAGCTTCTTTAGGATCACCAATTGTAGGCTCCGTGTCCCTTATTTATGGCTAGAAAGCAATTATGAGTGAGTACATCAAATGTTCATCTTTTTGGGTCTGGGTTACCTCACTCAGGATAGTGTTTTCTATTTCCATCCATTTGCATGCAAAATTCGAGAAGTCATTGTTTTTTACCACAGCGTAGTACTCTAATGTGTAGATATTCCACACTTTCTTCAACCATTCTTCCATTGAAGGGCATCTAGGTTGTTTCCAGGTTCTGGCTATTACAAATAATACTGCTATGAACATAGTTGAACAAATGCTCTTGTCATATGATAGGGCATCTCTTGGGTATATTCCCAGGAGTGGTATTGCTGGGTCCAGGGGTAGGTTGATCCCAAATTTCCTGAGAAACCGAAACACTGATTTCCAAAGTGGTTGCACAAGATTGCATTCCCACCAGCAATGGATGAGGGTATCCCGTCCTCCACAGCCTCTCCACCAAAGGCTATCATTGGAGTTTTTTATTTTAGCCATTCTTACAGGTGTAAGATGATATCTCAAAGTTGTTTTGATTTGCATTTTCCTGATCGCTAAGGAGGTTGAGCATGACCTTAAGTGTCTTTTGGCCATTTGAACTTCCTCTGCTGAGAATTCTCTGTTCAGTTCAGTGGCCCATTTTTTAATTGGGTTAATTAGCATTTTAAGGTCTAGTTTCCTGAGTTCTCTATATACTTTGGAGATCAGACATTTGTCTGTTGTGGGGTTGGTGAAGATCTTCTCCCAGTCAGTAGGTTGCCTTTTTGTCTGGGTGACAGTGTCCTTTGCTTTACAGAAGCTTCTCAGTTTTAGTAAGTCCCATTTATTCAATGTTGCCCTTAATGTCTGAGCTGTTGGGGTTACACATAGAAAGCGACCTCCTGTGCCCATCTGATGTAGGGTATTTCCCACTTTCTCTTCTATCAGGTTCAGTGTTTTCGGGCTGATATTGAGGTCTTTAATCCATTTGGACTTGAGTTTTGTGCATGGTGATAGATAAGGGTCTATTTTCATTCTTCTACAGGTTGACATCCAGTTATGCCAGCACCATTTGTTGAAGATGCTTTCTTTCTTCCATTGTATACTTTTGCCTCCTTTATCAAAAATGAGGTGTTCATAGGTTTGTGGGTTAAAATTCGGGTCTTCTGTACGATTCCATTGGTTGACTTCTCTGTTTTTATACCAGTACCACACTGTTTTCATCACTGTAGCTCTGTAATAGAGTTTGAAGTCAGGGATGGTAATGCCTCCAGACCATCCTTTATTGTATAGGATTCTTTTGGCTATCCTGGGTTTTTTGTTTTTCCATAAAATGTTGATTATTGTCCTCTCAAGATCTGTGAAGAATTTTGATGGGACCTTAATGGGGATTGCATTGAATCTATAAATTGCCTTTCGTAGAATTGCCATTTTTACTATGTTGATCCTCCCAATCCAAGAGCAAGGGAGGTTCTTCCATTTTCTGGTATACTCCTCAGTTTCTTTCTTCAATGCCTTAAAGTTCTTGTCAAATAGATCTTTCTAGAAAACAAAGGAAAAACAATCAAACAGATAATGGGAACAGTTCAAGACTTGAAAACTGAAATCTAGGCAAAGAAGAAAACACAAACAGAGGGCCAGCTGGACATGGAAAATCTAGGTAAATTAATAGAGACTACAGAAACAAGCATAACCAACAGAATACCAGAGATAGAAGAAAGACTCTCAGATTCTGAAGATACCATAGAGAAAATAAACACTATGATCAAAGAAAACAGCAAGTCCAACAAACTCTCATCACAAAACATTCAGGAAATATGGGAAACAATAAAAAGACCAAACCTAAGAATAATAGGAGTAGAAGATGGCATCAAATTCTTGTCAAACCCTTTGCTTCCACTTCTTGAGTCCTGATATTATGGGTTTGAGGCACCACACCTAACATCAGGATTTACACTCTGGAGAAAGTGGTCAAAAAGCAATACTGTGTAGACTATAAAATAGTAAGGACATATAATTTATAATCACTAAAACATATCAGAAAGGCTGATGAGAAATGAGAGTGTTCTAAAGGTAAAATATTAACAATAAGAATTAGAGAAACAAAATATGAGGGGGTAAGAGTGCAAATGACACAGAGTAGAACGTCCAACAGATACATTAGCTATTAAAGGATCAAACACTGCAAATAAAGACTAAATATTTTCTGAACAGATACAAAAGCAAGAACAGTAATACCTTATCAGTAAGATGGAGAGTTCAGAAGTGTGTGTGAGGGCTGGGAGGATGGCACAGCAGTTAGCATCACTGTCTGCTCTTCCAGAGGACGAGGGTTCATCTCCCAGCACAAACATGGCAGCTCACAGCTGGCTGTCACTAAAATTCCAGGGGACCTGGCACCCTTACACAGGCCTATATCATGCAGGTCAAACACTCACACATGTAAAATAAAAATAAGTAATTCTCTTTAAAGTAGAAGAAAAATATGCTGGCGACAGTGGTGAACCTGTCACTGCCTTTAGAATCATTTACTGCTCATTTAGGAAGGGCTTGTTGCTGGGAATACCTGCTGCCCTCAGTTCAGTTTAGTCTACTTAGATTGTTGGTGGGGTTTGCAAGTTTGCTGTTTGAGCACTTAGCCCCCATCAGGTGGCACTGTTGGATGAGTGTGGGGAGCATCCCAGGCCTGTAGCATGAGGGCAGGGCCTTTGAAGGTTATTACACTTAGCACTCACTGAATCTGATCTGTAAGCTTTACATCCTGGCCATTGCCTCATGAGTCTCCACCATGTGCCGTGGTCCCCATTAACAGCACCTTGATGGCATTGGTGACACTTTTCCTGGGCAGAGAACCCATGCCAGACCAAATTGTGGGTGAGGACTTTACACAACAGGTGTGATTCTAAAGCACTTGCATCAGTGATAGCCCTCTCGGTCATGGGTGATAACTCATGGAGTCTGCATCTATCTGAATCTCGAGAGGTGGAAGATGACTACAAAGTAACATCGTTCTCCAGACCCAACAGAACTGATGCACATAGGCCCTCACAGAGACTGTGAGATCACTTACAAGATCGGCAGGAGCTCAAGCCAGATAAAGTCCCTGCATGGAGGAGGGGAAGTGGCCACAAATCCCTACACCTAGCCAAGTAGCTATATGTGATGGATAGCTGCTTTCTCAATGGAGTGACACTCGAATAGCAAACACATCCCAGATCAGGCACCATGCCCAGTAGTTTCCAGTATAAATAGGACTCCATGGTTTTGTTATTGACTTATACACAGGCTCTTTTGTTTGTTTTAAGCAAGAGAAAGAGCATGATGTTGAGTTAGGGGTGGTTAGGGAAGAGTGAAATATGATAAAAAAAAAATAAATGAAAAATTTAAAAATACAGAAAAAATTAAAATAAATATATATGTTGCGGGGAGGCTGAGGGGATGGCTCTTCCAGACTCTTATTCTTAAAAAATATCCCTGGGGTCAGGCCACACCATAGCAAACTCAGCGGGTCCCAGCAGTGCTGGGCACCGGTGCACCTGAGAATGTGGCTACAGTCGGCGGCTGTGGCGGCGGGTCAGACATATAAACACAGGAAATAGTTATAAATGTTTATTAATAAAGGGGGGAGAGAAGAAGGGAGAGAGAGAAGAAGAAGAAAGAGAGGGAAAGAAGGAAAGAGAGAGGAGGAGAGAGGCAGAGCCCCGTGTGTACAGCGGGGGAGAACACAGGGAGAGAGCAATGGCCTGCGGAGGGCAGAGGTTAAAAAGGAGTGGGCTGCCACGTGGCCCGCCATCACTGCTCTGAGACCAGCAGCTGTCTCTGCCTGGGACTGGCTGCTCCAGGGCCCGCTGTCTGAGGCCACATGGCCCGCCACCACCACTGCCCGGCCTCTGCTCTGGACTGGGAACCAACCACTGCTCCAAGACCAGCAGCTGTCTCTGCCTGGGACTGGCTGCTCCCACAGCCCGCTGTCTGCATCCACATGGCCCGCCACCACCACCGCTCGGGCCACCGCTGTGGGACCAGCAGCCATTTCTGCTTGGGACTGGCTACTCCCAGGGTCCGCTGCCTGCCACCACATGGCCCGCCGCCACCATTTGGGACCTACAGCATTTCTGTTGCCTACTGCCGCAGGGATCTTGGAGCATTTTTAAAAAAGAACAACACAGAGGACCTGATTTCAGTCCCCAAACCCCAAATGGGGGTTCACAACTGCCTGTTATTCCTGTTCCAAGGGATATGACACCATCGTATGAGCTCCGTGTGCAAATTCAAAGACACAAACGCAAGTAAAACACCCATACACATGAAATTAAAATAAACAAAACCTGAAATAATAATAAGATACATACTTTGGTCTGGATAGTGCTCTTAAACAGCGGACCTGAGTTCAGGTTGCAGTAATTACTAACAGCAATCTATAACTGTGAGGGTTCCCTGCGTTATTTCGCCCATGTTTATGTAGCCCATGTTACATAGCAATACATACATACATACATACATACATACATACATACACACACATGCACACACACACACACGGTCTCCACATAGTCTGTACATTTATATATTTACTTCACCATTACAGTGATTCCATATCACAAGTATTGTTGCCAACCACATTGTACACAAGAAGCGAAACGCCCAGAGAGGCTGAATAAGTAGCTCCCAAGTCTCAGAGCAACTAAGATGTTACCCATGATTAAGACATGCCTCCTAGTCATACTGATCATTGTGAGGTCAGGAGGCAACCTGGGCCCTCAGTGTGTAACCATATGAAGGAGGCAGTACATACAGGAAACTGAGAAACACTCAAGATGGCACATTCAGGGCTCATTTTTTAGACTCTGGCAACTACTCACTCTCAGCTCTATGATTTGGAAAAGGATCAGAAAGTCAAGGCAGGGGATCCCAGGTGGGCCAGATACTGGTTCTCAGACTTTATTCACTGGAAGGGGAATATGAAAGAGAGATATGATTGTGTGAGGAGAAAATATGCGGACACAATTTTGTGGGCCTCCCTACTTTCCTGCAGTGGACCAGGACAAAGTCTACTTGTGCTTAGAAATGATGGCCCAGCCTGAACAGAACAGAAAAGCTTCCCACCAGGATCTCTGTCGACATCCAGTAGTCAAGGATGTGGGGGCCAGCAATGAAGACAGTAAGGACCATGAGCAGAAGAGGAGAAGAGCCAGGGCTGTGAGAACAAGACACCCAGTCACTGTGAGGAGCTGCTCTGATGTGTTTCCCAGCAATTGTTGCGATGTTACCCACAGTGGGCGCTATGATGCATAAAACTGATGTCACAAAGCTCCTGAAACCAGAGCTGGAGCCATGAATTCATGTGTTCCCGAGAGAGACCAAGTCTCGACCCTTCTAGCCTAGGGAATCATGAGGCTATTACCAAGCTAGAGAAGAGACAAGCTAACAGCTATCTTCCTTCCAGGCTTCCTTCTGGCAGGTGCCTGCCTTGAGTTCCTGCCCTGATTTCCCCAGGGGTGAACTGTGACTTGGAAACTTGTGCCAAATAAACCCTTTCTTCTCAAAGCTGATTTTGTGTTGGATTGTTCTAGAACAGTCCCAGAAACTGCTACTGTGGCCCACCCTGTTGTCAGGCACAGGCAAGGGAAGGCACATTCCAGACTAGTGTGGGCTACATAATGAAACATTGAATCAAAAACTAAAACCCAAACCGTAGTGATAACCACAAAATGAAAGTGTAAATCCACTCTTAGGAATACAGGTCGCTGAACAACAGTATTCTGCTGTGTCATGGTATGCCAATGCCTGTCTCTGATGTTCATTCTCTCCTCTTAGAGTCATCGAAGTCCTCCTGTTGCTTGGGCTTTCTCTAATACTAGTGCAGTATGATATGAACTGATCTACCATGATTTCCTTTAAAGGGACCAAGGAATTGATTTTTCATGTGTGTGGAAATGTGAGAGAGGAGGAAAGGCTAATTTGTAAACATGGATAGCCGGAAATACTAAGCCCACGTATTGAAAAGGTGGACAATCCCCTTCATACACTTGAGGTGCTAGCATATCAAGCTTGACGGGTTTTATTCAAAAAGCTGTGACTTTCTCATCAGTGACCTTGGACCCTAGAAGAGAGTGGTGTCATATTCCACCGGTACGCTAGAATTAACCAGACCAGCTTAAAACAACAGATATAATTTAATAATTGAAAATGGAGAAACTCAAACGACCAGGTAAAGGTTCCTATGTCCAAAACAGGTCTGGAGAACACAGCAAGAAGAGTGCAAAAGAGAGCAAGGGCAGCTGGATTTCCAGATTTTCTTCCCTGGCACTAGGTAGCCACACCCTAGTCAAATGTGATTGGCTGAGTTTCCCCATCAAGAGAGCAACTTCCTGTAAAAGGAGGTGACAGAAAAAGGTACTCAGTCTCTTATTCATTGAAAACATTCTTCATGCCTGAGGGTGACAGAGATGATTTCAGAAAGAAAGAAAAGTAAGAGTCCTGGGAACAAGCACAAATACACAAATATAAACAATCAGAAATTCTTCAAGTTGAAGAAAAAATATACCAGAAACAAAAAAAATCCTATGGTGCAAATAAAGACCATCAGAAGGCTTAATGTCATCTTAATACCAAGTTCCCTATTTCCACTTTTTTCCTTTAAAATGCAAGAGGGCCTCGAAGATGGCCAAGTGCCTACAGATGCTTGAGTCCACCATGATGGCTTGAGTTTGCCTCCGTAGGTACACTGAAAAGGGAGAACTGACTCCTAAAATTTGCCTGCTACCACCACGTGAATATTGTGCATAAATACATATGCACAAAATGTAAAATATATGTGAATGTTTAAAAGCAAGTTTTGATACTTTATGTATGTTTAACATGTATGCATATGAATTAACTATAGTGTATTGTAGAATAAAGAGCACTAGAAAATGGCAAATGAATTTCTAATGTTAAAAAGTTTTACTTTTGAAATATGATCTCACCCTGTCTCCCATACTGGACTGAACCTCACTATATGGGCCCGGCTGGCCTCAAATTTATTTGAAACCCTCTTGAGTCCTGGGATTACAGGGGTGAGGCACCAAACCTACCAACAGGATTTACTTTCTGGAGAAAGGTGTAAAAAGCAATACTGTGCCCACTATAAAATAGTAAGGACATATATTTTATAATCACTAAAACATATCAGAAAGGCTGACGAGAAATGAGAGTGTTCTAAAGCTAAAATATGAAAAATAAGAATTAGAGAAACAAAATATGAGGGGGATAAGATTGCAAATGATAAAGAGTAGAACGTCACAACAGAAACATTAGCTATTAATGCATCAAACACTACAAATAAAGGATAAATATTTTCTGAACAGGTACAAAAGCAAGAACACTAATACCTTATCAGTAAGATAGAGAGTTTAGAAGTGTGTGAGGGCCGGGAGGATGGCACAGCAGTTAGCATCACTGTCTGCTCTTCCAGAGGACCCGGGTTCAATTCCCAGCACCCACATGGCAGCTCACAGCTGGCAGTCACTAAAATTCTAGGGGAACCGGCACCCACACATACACCTAAATCATGCAGGCCAAACACTAATACGCGTAATATAAAAATAAGTAATTCTCTTTAAAGTAGAAGAAATGATGCTGGCCACAGTTGTGAACATGTCACTGACTTTATAATCATTTACTGATCATTTAGGAAGGGCTGGTTGCAGGGAACAGCTTCTGGCATAAGTTCAGTTTAGTCTACTTAGATTGTTGGTAGGGTTTGCAAGTTTGCTGTTTGAGCACTTAGCCCCCAGCAGGTGGCACTGTAGGAGGAATGTGGGGAGCATCCCAGGCCTGTAGCATGAGGGCAGGGCCTTTGAAGGCTGTTACACTTACCACTCACTGAATCTGATTTGTAAGCTTTGCATCCTGCCCATTGCCAGATGAGGAGTCTCCACCATGTGCCGCGGTCCCCATTAACAGCACCGTGATTGCATTGTGTGACAATTTTTCTGGGTAGGGAACCCATGTCAGACCAAATTGTGGGTAAGGAGTTTATACAACAAGGGTGATTCTAAAGCACTTGTATCACTAAAAGCCCACTCTCTCACGGATCTGCATCTATCTGAATCTCCGGAGGTGGTGGATGACTCCAAAGTAACATTGTTGTCCAGACCCAAAAGAGCTGACGCACATAGGACCTCACAGAGACTGTTACACAACTGACGAGATCTGCAGGAGCTCAAGCCAGATAAAATCCCAGCATGGTGGATGGGAAATGACCACAAAGCCTTACACCTAGCCAATAGCTTTTGTGATTGATAGCCGCTTTCTCAATGGAGTGACACTGGGTATGGCAAACACACCCCAGAACAGGCCCCATGTGCAGTAGTTTCCAGTATAAATAGAACTCCATGGTTTTGCTTTTGACTTACAAACATACTGTTTTGTTTAAGCAAGAGAAAGAGCATGATGTTTAGTTGAAAGTAGTTGGGGAAGGGGAAAATATAAAAATAAACTAAAATTTTAAAAAGAAAGAAAACTTTAAAGTAAAATAAATATGTTGAGGCAAGGCTGAGGGGATGGCTTTCCAGAGGACCAAACTTCAGTCCCCAGACCAAAAATGGTGGTTCATAACTGACTGTTATTCCAATTCCAAGGGATCTTATGACCTTCGAGGGAAAATCCATAGACTCACAGGCAGGTAAAATACCCATACACATAAAATTAAAATAAACAAACCTGTAATAATATGATATACCTGTTGGCGTGGATAGTGCTCTTATCCCGAGGACCTGAGTTCAGTTTGCAGTACCTATAACAGCCGTCTGTAACTGTGAGGCCACCCTGGGCTATTTTAGCCCAAGTTTATTTAGTCCTTGTTACAAAGCAAGACATACACACATATACCGACACACAAAAACAAGTTCTCCACATAGTCTGTACATTTATATATTTATTTCACTATTAGTGTGAGTCCATATCATAAGTATTGTTGCCATCCACGTTGTACACAAAAAGCAAAAGGCCCGGAGGCTAAATAAGTAGCTCCCAAGTCACAGAGCAACTAAGATGTTACCCATGATTTAGTCATGCCTCCTAGTCATCCTGATCATTGTGAGGTCAGGAGACAACCTGGGCACTCAGTGTGTAACCAAATGAAGGAGGCAGTAGATACAGGAAACTGAGAAACACCAAAATAGCACATCCCGGCTCATTTCCAAGACTCCGACAACTGGTCACTCTTGCTCTATGATTTGGAAATGGATCAGAAAGTAAAGGCTGGGGATCCCAGGTGGGCCAGATACTGGTTCTAGGCTTTCTTCACAGGAAGGGGTATATGAAAGAGAGAGATATAAATGTGTGATGGGAAAGAGTGAGAAGGCTAGTTTGTCTGCTTCCCTGATTTCCTGCTGTGGACCAGTACAAAATCTACCTGTAATTGGAAATTTTGGCCCAGCATGAAAAGAACAGAAAAGATGCTCGCCAGAATCTCTGTCAACATCTAGTGGTCGTTAATGTGAATGACACGTGACATGGAATGTGCATGTGGGGCCCAGCATTAAGGACAGTAAGGACCAGGAGCAAAGAGGAGAAGAGCCATAGCTGTGAGAACAAGAGACCCAGTCACTGTGAGGAGCTGCTCTGATGCGTTTCTTGGCAATTGTTGTCACGTTATCCACAGTGGGCAATATGATGCATAAAACTGATGTCACAAAGCTCCTGAAAACCAGAGCTGGAGCCACGAATTCAGGTGTTTTGGGTGGAGACCAAGACTCCACACATCTACCAGTGGTCTTGTGGAGATAGGAACCAAAGGCAGGGCCTTTGCCTTGTGCTTCTTGCTTTCTATTCTGGAGAATTTACTGGCACAAGATGGGCACCCCTGGGAGTCAGAAAATCTGACAGGACCTGCTCTGTAGGGACCTTCTCATTCCTTGGTCAGAAGGGACTGGCAATACACCCTGCTGCTCTCCCCTCTGTTCAGCATCCCTCGGGTCTTTCTCAGGCCTGACAAACCCCTCATTCTTACATTCCAGGTTTAAGATCTGAGATTCTTCCTCCTCCCCAGACTGAAGCCGCCCATCTACTACTGCAGTTGGCTTCAGTGCCCTTCCTGGCCAAAGACAGAACAACTCGTTCTCTTTCCATGGTCTCAAGTAGGCTGAGTTGCCCATTCTTGCTTAAAAGACTTTATTGTTGCTCAGGCATGAAACATGAGCAAGAAAGAAACTTCCACATGGCTAGACTCACCCTGACTGCTGTAGAGATTCATCATCTTCTCTTTCCACTCAGCATGATTCTGGGAAGCCTGCGCTGGGTGTTTCTGGCTGTTTTCTTCTCTGAGAGCTGGTGCACTGCCCCAAATGAGCTGAGGAATAACCAAGATCTGAGCCAGATGTCCGGACACCAGACAGTCTCCATTGTGCAGAAGGAAAGAGACTAAAAAGACCTAGGATTTGGAGTATGATGGCAGTTGACAGTGAAGCTATTAGGCATAAGGTGAGCTCTGGAAAGGACCAACAGACCCCAAACACATGCCATAGAACAATGGGTAGGCAGCATAAGGTCCTGAGATGCTATAAAGATAATGGGGGTGGCCTACCTGGGGTCCAGAGAGAAGGAGAATGGCAGTGGGAGACTTGGGACGGAGCCAGTTAATGTCTTTCCAAACAGGATGTGACTGACAAAGGCGATGGTGGTCCATATTACCTGGATCAGATTAAAACAGTCTCAAGACGTCCTCTACATTGTGGCTTCCAGAGTGCGCTGACTCTTTCCCCTAGTATAATTTCAACTTAGGTCTGTTTTTTCTTTCTTTCTTTCTTTCTTTCTTTCTTTCTTTCTTTCTTTCTTTCTTTCCTTCTTTCTTTCTTTCTTTTTTCCTTCGTTTCCTTCCTTCTTTCCTTCCTCTTTCCTTCCTTCCTTTTTCCTACCTTCCTTCTTTCCTTCCTTCCTTCTTGTTTATCTGAGTTTCTCTGTGTAACCATGGCTGTCCTGGAACTTTCTCTATAAACCAGACTGGCCAAAAACTCAGAGATTCATCTGCCTCTGCCTCCAGAGTACTAGGATTAAAGGTATGCACCACCATGCCCGCCAAACTTCAGCTGTTTCTTAAACTTCATTATATATTCTTGCATCTTATACACGTACTTACTTATAATAGATTGAATTCTAGGTAAGCCGTGCTTCTGGGTAAAGCGCAGTCTTTTTTAGAAGTATCCATTCTAGGGAGAGCACAAAGGAGACATGGACAGTGAGAAGAGAAATTTAAGCCCTGTGCCTACCAGGATCTAGGTTGCTGCATCTCGACTTGGCCAGTTTGCTTTGCCTCATTGATTGCTCTGCTAACACTCTTGAGTACTTGACCAATTACTGCATCCTATCAGAATTCTTCCCTTTCGAGAAGAAGGATCAAATGAACAAATGAATGAAAAATGGACAGAAAGTAGGAAAGAAGGAAGGAAGAGAGGAAGGGAGGAAGGGAGGAAGGAAGGATGAGACTGCTGGTAAAGTCAGGACCAGAGAAAAACAGAGGTTCTCTCCACATAATAAGAAAAACCAGTGAGGTACCTGGAAGTAGGAGTCAGGAGGCCGGAGTTAGATAGGGTAACATCACCTGATTTTTTAGCACTGATACCTAGACCTCCATTCAGGCAAATCAAATTATCCTTTGGGCATAAGGTCCAAAATTCAATCAGTCTCTCGCCCACCCTTTGTGTGTGTGTGTGTCTGTGTGAGTGGGATGGTATGTTTTGAGGTTGTAGTGGTGTGTGTGATATGTAAGCTCTTAGTATGATTTCGTGAGGTATCCGGGGAGGAGAACTTCCACACCAGATGATCTAATGTAGGGATGTGTGTGTGTGTGTGTGTGTGTGTGTGTGTGTGCTCCCGAGCAAAATTGTCTTTGCACACTTGTGGTGGATGCCAAAGGACAGCTTTGGGTGTGTTTCCTCAGGTGCTGTCCACTTTTTTTCTCAGAAAGAGTCTTTCATTCGCCTGAAGCTCACAAAATAGGGTAAGCTGTCTGATCAGTAAACCCCAGGAATATTATGCCTCCACAGATTTTGCGGGGATTCCAAAACTGGAGTTTTATGTAGATTCTGGGGATTGCAAATAAAGCATCTTCTTAACTGAGATATCCTTTCAGATCTGACAATGAAGTTTTTAATTGGGATACACGATAATCAGAATTATAGTTTTTAAAAAAGTAGATGTATTTTTAAAAAAATGTGGGTATATTTTGAATACATTGACTAAGACCCTGAGAGATAAGTGTTTCCCAAATCAGCTAGGACTCCAACAGACCAAGGTATTATTCCTCCAAAACCCAACTTGGTGAGCCAAAGAGTTTAAAACTTACAGCTAACAGAGGAGGGATTACTTACAGGAGCAAAGCAATGACTGACTGCTGCGTGGAAGAAGGAGTCCTTCTCTGTAGCTGGATAGATGGAAGTGCCTGCCCCATCAGTCGACCTTCCACACTCTCGGTACTCTAGCGTCTCCAGAGGCTATGGAACCACATGTAACTGGGACAGAATCACACACAGCTGAAAAGGACATGCCTCACAGAGAGGCTATAATCACAGGTGAGAGTCTAATGACACCTGCCCAAAGCCCAACACCCTTGCATAAAGAGACTTCAGCAGGCAGATGGAGGTAGGGTGTATAACAAGGAAGGTGAGAGAGCCATGGACAGCAAGCCATTAAGCAGCATTCCCGCCATGACCGCTGTATGCTGGTATATCTGTGTTTAAATGAATAAAGCTTGCCTGAAGATCAGCAGGCAAAGCAGCCACACTCGTCAGCTACACAGGAATGGGGGGGTGGCAGACACCTTTAATCCCAGGACTAGGGAGACACAGGCAGGCAAATCTCGGTGATTTCAAGGCTGTCCTGGGCTATACAAGATTGATCCAGAACCAGATCCAGATGGGGATGGTTTACACCTTTAATCTCTGTTTGGGAGTCACACACTTTAATCCCAGCACTAGGGAGTTGGAGACAGGAGCAATATGCTGGGAAGAGAGAGGAATATAAAGGGGAAGAGACAGGAACTCACTGGAGTTTGGAGACTGAGGGATCGTGGAGACAGGACCTCGCCCTTTGAGTCTGAACACTTGGTAGAGGTAAAAGGTCTCTCTAGTGTTTGCTGCTTTGCCTTTCTGACCTTCAGCTTGGACCCCAATAACTGTATCTGGGTTTGCATTATTCTGCTAGAACTCTGCTTTGATTCCTGCTTCAAGATTCCTTCCTTTATTTCCTTACACAATGGACTACATCTGTAAAGTTAAATGAACTCTTTCATCTTGACTTTTACCACAGTGATTACAATTTAAACTAAGACAGCATATTCCCTAGTGGGGGATAAACCAGAAAACCTTAAACATGACATTTGAACCATCCATAATCTTCAGTGTGTCACATTCCCTCCATTCAGAGCCCCTAACAACCATAAGATCACTTCTTTTTAAGAATTATTTTTTTAAATTAGAAATTTTTATTTCACGGAGAAGTTGCAAAAATAGGACAGAATATTCCCAAATTCCCTGCTCCTAGTTGATTCTTTTGGTACTACTTTGAGTGGATGTATCACAATTGTTGAGCCAATCAAGACATTTCTAATTACTAAAACCACGGTTTATTGAGATTTCCTTACCTTTTACCATTACTCTTTACCATTGTCCATTACAAAATCCTGTGAAAAGCCTAATTCATACAACAGTGGTTTTCATTCCTTTCCTGTAAGACCATGTCATGTGTGTGTGTGTGTGTGTGTGTGTGTGTAGTTTGTGCTGAGGAATCATTTCTTAGATTTCTAGGGTAAAATGAAACATTAGTGTGTTGCATCCTTCCCTCCTGTCTTTATCTCAATGGGGTCACCTTTGGGAAGAGCATGGGCACATTACACCATGATGAGGCTTCCATGAGAAGTTCTTTTCTGAAGCAGATCACCTCCATCAAGGTTGCAGAGAACATCAAGTTCTTCATGGTGTATATTGTTCATTTTATAAAAGCTCCCTCCAGAAATGGAAGCCTCACAGACATGGTGGCTGTCCCAGTTTTATTGTCTACCTAACACAGTGTCAGCTGAGAGGGAAGCGTCTACTGAGAAACTGCCTACATCAGATTAGGAGGTTGTTCTTTGGACACATGTGTGTGTGGTTTCCTTGATTATTAACTCACATAAGAGGTCCCGACTGCTGTAGGCAATACCATTCCTAGGGAGGAGGCTCTGGTTTATATAAAAGTACTACGGAAGCATGAGCCTATGACCAAGCTAGAGAAGGGACAAGCAAACAGTACTCTTTCTTCTAGGCTTCCTTCTTATAGGTTTCTACCTTGAGATCCTGCCCCAATTTCCCCAGGGATGAACTGTGACTTGAAAGCCTGTACCAAATAAATCCTTTCATCTCTAAGCTGATTTTGTGTTGGAGTGTTTTATAACAGCACCAGATACTCCTACTGTGGACCACCCTGTTGGCAGGCACAGGCAAGGAAAGGCACATTCCATACTAGTATGGGCTACATAATGAAACACCGAATCAAAAAGTAAAACCCAAACCATAGGGATAATGACAAAGTGAAAGTGAAAATCCACTCTTAGGAATACAGGTCGCTGAACAACAGTATTCTGCTGTGTCATGTTATGCCAATGCCTGTCTCTAATGTTCATTCTCTCCTCTCAGAGCCACGAAAGTCCACCTGTCTCTTTGGCTTTCTCTAATACTACTGCATGTATGAGATGGATTGATATACCATGTCTTCTTTTAAAGGTACAATGGAATGATTTTTCTTTTTTTATATATATTTATTTATTTATTATGTATACAATATTCTGTCTTTGAGTATACCTGCAGGACAGAAGAGGGCACCAGACCCCATTACAGATGGTTGTGAACCACCATGTGGTTGTCGGGAATTGAACTCAGGACCTTTGGAAGAGCAGACAATGCTCTTAACCTCTGAGCCATCTCTCCAGCCCCCTGGAATGATTTTTCATGTGTGTGGAAAGAGTGAGAGAGGAGGAAACCTCATTTGTATACATGGATAGCTGGAAATCCCAAGACCACATATTGAAAACATGGCCAATAGGGAGACACACAAATTCTACTTCCAAAAACAATAAGAATATCCGGCATAAACAACCACTGGTCATTAATATCACTTAAAATAATGGTCTCAATTCACCTATAAAACGGCACAGGCTAAGAGATTGGATACGAAAACAGGATCCAACATTCTGCTGTTTGCAAGAAACTCATCTCAACCACAAAGACAGGCATCTACTCAGAGTAAAGGGTTGGGAAAAGGTCTTTCAAGTAAATGGTTCTAAGAAAAAAGCAGGTGTGGCCATATTAATTTCTAACAAAACTGACTTCAAACTAAAATCAATCAGAAGAGATCGAGAGGGACACTTCATACTCATAACAGGAACAATTTTTCAGGATGACGTCTCAATCTTGAATATTTACGCCCCTAATATAAAAGCACCCACGTATGTAAAAGAAATATTACTAAAACTCAAGGCAGACATCAAACAACACACACTAGTAGTAGGAGACTTCAATATACCTCTCTCAGCAATGGACAGGTCAATCAGACAGAAACCTAATAGAGAAGTAAGAGAACTACTGGAGGTAATGAAACAAATGGACTTAACAGACATCTATAGAACATTCCACCCAAATAGGAAAGTGTAGTAATAGGGGCGGCAGGGCTGCGTCCCCAAACACCCCAGCCGCCGGCTTCGGCTAGCTTATGCCCGAAATAATTACACAGACACTGTATTCTTTTATAAACTGCTTGGCCCTTAGCTCTAGCCCTTACTGGCTAATTCTTACATATTAATTTAGCCCATTTCTAATCATCTGTGTAGCGCCCCTAGGTGCGCTTACCGGGAAGATTCTAGCCTAAGTCCATCCTGGGTCGGAGTGCGTCTTCCCTGGAGCAGGTAGCATGGCGTCCCTCCTGCGTCTGCTCCGGAGAGCAGAGCTGTGGAGTCTGACCTCACTTCCTCTTCCTCCCAGCGTTCTGTTCTGTTTACTCCTCCCACCTAAGGGTGGGCCTATCAAATGGGCCTAGCAGTTTCTTTATTGCTTAGCCAAAGAAATCAACAAATTGATATGACACTCCCACATCACTTCCCCTTTTTCTGTTTAAACAAAAAAGGAAGGCTTTAACTTTAACATAGCAAAATTACATATAACAAAACAGTTATCAAGTAAAAGTTACATCAGAAACATTTATACATATAACAAAATTGACCGTAAATCTCTATCAATAAAGCAAAATCTATACTAATGCAAATTATTCATATCTATATCATATCCCCCTTTAAATGTAAAAGAACATTTATAAACTATATTTGGGAACATGGGCGCAGTTTTTTCTCTCCAAACTGCTTCCTGCTGAATGGGGGCGTCGTTAATGATTTTTGGGTGTAACCTGTGTGCCAGGTTTATCTCAGTTGGCAGTTGAGCAAGGCAATTTTCTGAAGATGTTCACAGCAACCCTTCAGGAGGACGTGGTCCATCATACCAAATCGGAATAGAAGAAATCCATAGAGTCTCATCCTCTGTGAAAACAAAAGAAGACTCTCTCCAAAGCATCATATCCTTAGACCCAAATTCTGAAATCGTAATACCCTTATATCCATTCTGGTTTAGCTTGGCAGCCCATGTAATGAAATGTCTCTCTGTACTTAGCTCCTTCACAGTCAAAAATTTTAAAGAAAACACAATGTACATAATCCAGACTTTCTGTGAATTTTCCATCTTTACGCGGCTTATTTTTATTTATATCTATAACTATCTGTACTCTGTCTCTTTAAAGACTTTACTTTTACTTAACTTTATTCTCTATATTCTTTTTCTTCTCTCTCCCAAGCCAACGTACATTCATCCAACAGTGTGACTCATTCAGTGGTCTGAATCTGTCCTATTGTGCATCTGCAATTTTTTACTATCCAGGAGCACTTTTGATTTGCGCCTTTAAATCATTAGGCGCTTAAGAATCTAAGCTGAGACATTCCTAAGTTAACTTTTTGCTTTTTGAGCGCTTATCTTTGACCTGGAATAACCCTGTAGACCAGGCTGTTTTTGAACTCTCAGAGATCCTCCTGTCTCTGCCTCCCAGGCATTGGGATTAAAGGTGTTTGCTGCTACACCTTGAACTCACAGAGATCTGTTTGTCTCTGCCTTCTAGGCACTGGGATTAAAGGCGTGTGCTACCACACCTCGAAGTCACAGAGGTCTATCTCCCTCTGCCTCCCAAGTGTTGGGATTAAAGGTGTGTACTAGGACACAAAACAACTCTCTTCCTTTTTTGTTTTTTGCTTTAAGAACTTCAACTTTCAGCTTGCATATATTTTTAACACACTTTAAACTATTCAGAAATTTTCTCTGTCTTTGAATCTCTCTTTACTGTATATCTCTCTTTTTCTGACCACAAGAGCCTTTAATTTACCAAGCAATCTCAGTAGGACTAAAGGCGTGGCTTTGACGGCTGGATCCTTAGCTTTCCAGCCTCATGGCGGAAATACAGGCTGCAGCCATATTTATAGCATTTCAAGGTCCCTGCCAGCCAGCTAGCTACAACAGACAACACTCAAGTCCTCTCTCGGTAGCCGGCCCTCCTGCCTCAAACAGTCAGAGTTTGCCCTGGCAGGATGGCCCAGAAAGCCGGCATTTTAAAACGGCGCAGCTTTTTTCCTGCTACGGCTGTAAACCGAAAAGCATGCGTTCAGCTTTTCGTCAACACCGTTTAAGTGTTTCGTGGCAGGACCTCTTAATGAGCTGCAGGGTTTTGCAGCTAAAGCTGAGTCAGGAAGCCTCTTGGGGCTACCAGGTAGGAGCGGCACTTAGCACTTTAATTCTGAGACTGAGCGTGTAGCACAGAAATTCTTTTCATCCAAGTTACATACAAATCTGACACGCAGAGCACTGTGCAGTCTGAAAACACGTCCTTGTATGGCGGCAGGAATCCGCCATGCTCTTCCGCCTGCCTAAGCCTGATTCGGCCGTCTGCCCAGGAGCAGGCGGGGAGCTCTGAGTCATCGTCAAGGTCTCAGAGCACTCTCCTTCCGATCCCAAGCGGGAATACAAACATAAAGCCAGAGTTTGCACTGGTGGCACAGCCCCAGGAAGCCACGCTTTGAAATGACACAGCGTTTTTTCTGCTGCTGTTGCCGAATCAGGAAATCTCTCTACAGCACGCCACCAACAAACAGCAAAAATCTGTGTTAAATGCTCTCTCCCTTATTTTTAAGCCTTCTCAGGTTTTGTAAGTGGGTTTAGTTAGCCACACGTCTGGGCGTCATTTGTAGTAATAGGGGCGGCAGGGCTGCGTCCCCAAACACCCCAGCCGCCGGCTTCGGCTAGCTTATGCCCGAAATAATTACACAGACACTGTATTCTTTTATAAACTGCTTGGCCCTTAGCTCTAGCCCTTACTGGCTAATTCTTACATATTAATTTAGCCCATTTCTAATCATCTGTGTAGCGCCCCTAGGTGCGCTTACCGGGAAGATTCTAGCCTAAGTCCATCCTGGGTCGGAGTGCGTCTTCCCTGGAGCAGGTAGCATGGCGTCCCTCCTGCGTCTGCTCCGGAGAGCAGAGCTGTGGAGTCTGACCTCACTTCCTCTTCCTCCCAGCGTTCTGTTCTGTTTACTCCTCCCACCTAAGGGTGGGCCTATCAAATGGGCCTAGCAGTTTCTTTATTGCTTAGCCAAAGAAATCAACAAATTGATATGACACTCCCACATCAGGAAAGAATATACCTTCTTCTCTGCAGCCCATGGAACCTTCTCGAAAATTGACCACATACTCGGAAACAAAGGAAACCTCCACAGATACAAAAAAATATCAGTGTCCACCTGTGTCCTATCAGATCACCATGGATTAAAGTTAGAATTCAACAACAATCCTACCTCCAGAAAGCCCACAAACTCATGGAAACTGAATAGTCAACTACTGAACCACACCTGGGTCAAGGAAGAAATCAAGAAAGAAATTAAAGTCTTTCTTGAATTTAATGAAAATAAAGGGACAACATACTCAAACCTATGGGACACTATGAATGCAGTGCTAAGAGGAAAGTTCATAGCACTAAGTGCCCACTTAAAGAAAACAGAGAAAGCATACATCGGAAGGTCCTGAGCTGGCTCTTCCAGAGTCTCTCACTGCCATTATCCTTTTCTCTTGACCCCAGGTAGGCCACCATCATTATCTTTTTTTTTAAGTTTGTTTATACTTATACTTTTTTCATCTATGTTCTTTTTTTATTGATAAAAGGAGAATAAAGAAAAGAAAGAAAATAAAACAAATTTCCACCTCCTCCCAGCCTCCCATTTCCCTCCCCCTCCTCCCATTCTTCTCCCCCTCCTCCCACCCCTCTCCCTTTCCCCCCAATTTTCTCCCCCTCCCTCTCCAGTCCAAAGAGCAGTCAGGGTTCCCTGCCCTGTGGTAAGTCCTAGGTTCTCCCCCCTCCGTCCATTTCTAGGAAGGTGAACATCCAAAATTGCTAGGCTCCCACCAAGCCAGTACATTGCATTGGATCAAAACCACGTGCCATTGTCCTTGGCGTCTCATCAGCCCTCATGGTTCGTCATGTTCAGAGAGTCCAGTTTTATCCCATGCTTTTTTTTGGTAACAGTCCAGCTGGCCTTGGTGAGCTCCCAGTAGATCAGCTCCACTGTCTCAGTGGGTGGGTGCACCCCTCGTGGTCCCGACTTCTTTGCTCATGTTCTCCCTCCTTCTGCTCCTCATTGGGACCTTGGGAGCTCTATCCAGTGTGCCAGTGTGGGTCTCTGTCTCTATCTCCATCCATCGCCAGATGAAAGTTCTAGGATGATATGCATGATATTCGTCAGTATTGCTCTAGGATATTGTCATTTCAGGTTCCCTATCCTCAGCTGCACAAGGAACTAACTGGGGGCCTCAGCTTGGGCACCTGGGAGCCCCTCTAGGGTCAAGTCTCCTGCCCATCCTAAAGTGGGTCCTTTAACTAAGAAATGGGTTTCCATGCTCCCCTATCCAACCTTCCTTTATCCCGATCCTCCAGTTTCCCCAAGTCCCCCCTCCGTTCCTTCTACCTTTTCTCTCCCCATCTCCCCTTACCCCCATCCCACCACACCCCCAACATCCCACTTTTCTCCCCGGCAATTTTGTCTACTTCCCTTACCCAAGAGGATAACTATATGTTTTTCCTTGGGTTCACCTTCTTACTTAGCTTCTTTAGATTCGCCTATTGTAGACTCCGTGACCTCTATTTATGGCTAGATACCAATTATGAGTGAGTACATCCCATGTTCATCTTTTTGGGTCTGGGATACCTCACTCAGGATAGTGTTTTCTATTTCCATCCATTTGCATGCAAAATTCGAGAAGTCAATGTTTTTTACCGCAGCGTAGTACTCTAATGTGTATATATTCCATACTTTCTTCATCCATTCTTCCATTGAAGAGCATCTAGGTTGTTTCCAGGTTCTGGCTATTACAAATAATACTGCTATGAACATAGTTGAACAAATGCTTTTGACATATGTTAGAGCATCTCTTGGGTAAATTCCCAAGAGTGGTATTGCTGGGTCGAGGGGTAGGTTGATCCCGAATTTCCTGAGAAACCGAAACACTGACTTCCACAGTGGTTGCACAAGATTGCATTCCCATCAGCAATGGATGAGGGTACCCCTTCCTCCACAGCCTCTCCAGCAAAGGCTATCCTTGGTGTTTTTGACTTTAGCCATTCTGACAGGTGTAAGATGATATCTCAAAGTTGTTTTGATTAGCATTTCCCTGATTGCTAAGGAGATTGAACACGACCTTAAGTGTCTTTTGGCCATTTGAACTTCTTCTGTTGAGAATTCTCTGTTCAGTTCAGTGCCCCATTTTTTAATTGGGTTAATTAGCCTTTTAAAGTCTAGTTTCTTGAGTTCTCTATATATTTTGGAGATCAGACCTTTGTCTGTTGTAGGGTTGGTGAAGATCTTCTCCCAGTCAGTAGGTTGCCTTTGTGTCTTAGTGACAGTGTCCTTTGCTTTACAGAAGCTTCTCAGTTTTAGTAGGTCCCATTTATTCAATGTTGCCCTTAATGTCTGTGCTTCTGGGGTTATACCTAAGAAGCGATCACCTGTGCCCATCTGTTGTAGGGTACTTCCCACTTTCTCTTCTATCAGGTTCAGTGTGTTCGGGCTGATATTGAGGTCTTTAATCCATTTGGACTTGAGTTTTGTGCACGGTGATAGATTTGGGTCTATTTTCATTCTTCTACAGGTTGACATCCAGTTTTGCCAGCACCATTTGTTGAAGATGCTCTCTTTTTTCCATTGTATACTTTTAGCTCTTTTATCGAAAATCAGGTGTTCATAGGTTTGAGGGTTAATGTCAGGGTCTTCTATTCGATTCCATTGGTCGACTTCTCTGTTTTTATGCCAATACCAAGCTGTTTTCAATACTGTAGCTCTGTAGTAGAGTTTGAAGTCAGGGATGGTAATGCCTCCAGACAATCCTTTGTTGTATAAGATTGTTTTGGCTATCCTGGGTTTTTTGTTCTTCCAAATAAAGTTGATTATTGTCTTCTCCAGATCTTCGAAGAATTTTGATGGGATTTTGATGGGGATTGCATTGAATCTATAGATTGCTTTTGGTAGAATTGCCATTTTTACTATGTTGATCCTCCCAATCCAAGAGCAAGGGAGGTCCTTCCATTTTCTGGTGTCCTCTTCAATTTCTTTCTTCAAAGACTTAAAGTTCTTGTCAAATAGATCTTTCGCATCCTTGGTCAGAGTTACCCCAAGATATTTTATGCTATTTGTGGCTATCATGAAAGGTGATGCTTCTCTAATTTCCCTCTCTGTTTCCTTATCCTTAGTGTATAGGAAGGCCACTGATTTTTTGGAGTTGATCTTGTATCCCGCCACATTACTAAAGGTGTTTATCAGCTGTAGGAGTTCTTTGGTAGAGTTTTTGGGTTCGCTTATGTATACTATCATATCATCTGCAAATAACGAGAGCTTAACTTCTTCTTTTCCAATACGAATCCCCTTGATCCCTTTATGTTTTCTTATTGCTATTGCTAGAACTTCAAGCACTATATTGAAGAGGTATGGAGAGAGTGGACAGCCTTGTCGTGTTCCTGATTTTAGTGGGATGGCTTTGAGTTTTTCTCCATTTAATTTAATGTTAGCCGACAGCTTGCTGTAAATAGCTTTTTTTTAACATTTTTTTATTGATAAAAGAAGAATAAAGAAAAAAAAAACAAATTTCCACCTCTTCCCAGCCTCCCCTTTCCCTCCCCCTCCTCCCACTCTTCTCCCCCTCCTCCCACTCTTCTCCCCCTCCTCCCACCCCTCTCCCCTTCCCCCCACTCCTCTCCCCATCTCTCTCCAGTCCAAAGAGCAGTCAGGGTTCCCTGCCCTGTGGTAAGTCCTAGGTCCTCCCCCCTCTGTCCATATCTAGGAAGGTGAACATTCAAACTGGCTAGGCTCCCACCAAGCCAGCAGATTGCGTAGGATCAAAACTGCGTGCCATTGCCCTTGGCGTCTCATCAGCCCTCATGGTTCGTCATGATCAGAGAGTTCAGTTTTATCCCATGCTTTTTTTAGTAATAGTCCAGCTGGCCTTGGTGAGCTCCCAGTAGATCAGCTCCACTGTCTCAGTGGGTGGGTGCACCCCTCGTGGTCCCGACTTCTTTGCTCATGTTCTTCCTCCTTCTGCTCCTCATTGGGACCTTGGGAGCTCAATCCAGTGCTCCAGTGTGGGTCTCTGTCTCTATCTCCATCCCTCGCCAGATGAAAGTTCTAAGATGATATGCAAGATATTCGTCAGTATTGCACTAGGATGGGGTCATTTCAGGTTCCCTATCCTCAGCTGCCCAAGGAACTAACTGGGGACCTCATCTTGGGCACCTGGGAGCCCCTCTAGGGTCAATTCTCCTGCCCACCCTAAAGTGGGTCCATTAACTAAGGATTGTGGTTCCGTGCTCCCCTATCCAACCTTCCTTTATCCCGATCCTCCTATTTCCCCAAGTCCCCCCTCCTTCCCTTCTACCTTTTCTCTCCCCATCTCCCCTTACCCCCTTCCCACCCCACCCCCAATGTCCCAATTTTCTCCCCGGCAATTTTGTCTACTTCCCTTATCCAAGAGGATAACGATATGTTTTTCCTTGTGTTCACCTTCTTACTTAGCTTCTTTAGGTTCGCCAATTGTAGATTCTGTGACCCCTATTTATGGCTAGAAACCAATTATGAGTGAGTACATCCCATGTTCTTCTTTTTGGGTCTGAGATAACTTACACAGTTACAAAAAAATATTAGTAACCACCTGTGTCTTATCAGATCACCATGGATTAAAGTTAGAATTCAACAACAATGCTACTCCCAGAAATCCTACAAACTCATGGAAACTGAACAGTCAACTACTGAACCTAAAACGTTCCTTTGTCTCTTCTTGTCCTTTCTTTCTTATTTATTCTTTCTTTCTTTCTTTCTTTCTTTCTTTCTTTCTTTCTTTCTTTCTTTCTTTTCTCTCTCTTTCTTTCTTTCTTTCTTTCTCTTTCCTTTCTTCCTTCCATCCTTCCTTCCTTCCTTCCTTCCTTCCTTCCTTCCTTCTTCCTTCTTGTGTATCTGAGTATCTCTGTGTAGCCCTGGCTGTTCTGGAACTTTCTCTATAAAACAGACTGTCCAAGAACTCAGAGATTTATCTACCTCTGCCTCCAGAGTAGTGGGATTAAAGACGTGCACCACCATGCCTGGTGAACTTCAGCTGTTTCTTAAACTTCTTTACATATTCTTGCATCTTATACACCTACTTACTTATAACAGATTGAATTCTAGATAAGCTGGGCTTGTGAGAAAAGCACAGCCTTTTCCCAGAAGTATCCATTCTAGGGGGAGGACAAAGGAGAGATGGACAGTTAGAGGAGCAATTTAGGCCCTGTGTCTACCAGGATCTAGTTTGTTGCATCTTGACTCGGCCAGTATGCTTTGCCTCCTCGATTGTTCTACTTACACTCTTAAGTACTTGACCAGCTACTGCATCCTATCAGAATTATTCCCTTTTGAGAACAAAAAAGATCAAATGAACAAATGAATGAAACAAAGACAGACAGAAAGATGAAAGGAATGAAGAAAGGAGGGAAACTGCTGTTAAGGTCAAGACCAGAGAAAAATAGAGATCCTCTGCACTTGGTAAGAAAACCAGTAAGGTAACTAAAAGTAGGATTCAGAAGGCCGGAATTAGGTTGGGTAGTGTCACTTGATTTCTTGTTTTCTTTTTTTTTTTTTTTTGATTTTTCGAGACAGGGTTTCTCTGTGGTTTTGGAGCCTGTCCTGGAACTAGCTCTGTAGACCAGGCTGGTCTCGAACTCACAGAGATCCGCCTGTCACCTGATTTCTTAACACTGATACCTGGACCTCCTTTCAGGCTAATCAAATTAGACCTTGGGCTTAAGGTACATAATTCACTCTCTCTCTCTCTATCCCTCTGTGTGTGGTGGCAGAGGGTGTTGTCAGGTTGTAGTGGTGTGTGTGGTATGTAAGCTCCTAATATGATTTCATCGGGTATCCAGGGATGAGAATATCCATACCAGGTGATCAAATGTAGGTGTGTGTTTGATTGTGTATGTGTGTGTGGGGGGTCGGTGGGTTGGTGTGGGTCTGGGTATCTGTGCACACTTGTGGTAGATGCCTAAGGACAGCTTTGAGTGTGTTTTCTCAGCTGCGGTCCTCTTTTTTTTTTTCTGAGACAGTCTTTCATTGGCCTGAAGCTGACAAAATAGGGTAAGCCTTCTCACCAGTAAACCCCAGGAACATTACATCTGCACAGTTTTTTGCTGGGATTTCAAGTACAGGCTACGAGAACTAGAGTTTTTATTTAGATTCTGGCAGTTGAATTTGTGTCCTCGTGCTAGCAAAGCAAGCACCTTGCTAACTGAGCTATCCCCTCAGATCTAGGATGAAGTGTGTAGCTGGGATACAAGATAATCAGAAACGTAGTTTTTTTTTAAATGTAGCTGTACCAAAAAAGAAGGTGAGTATAGTCTGAAAACATTGACTTAGAACCTGAGAAAGAAAATATGAGAGAGAGAGATAAAAAAAGAAAGAAAGATAAATAGATAGATAGATAGATAGATAGATAGATAGATAGATAGATGATAGAAAGAAAGAGATAGAGAAAGAAAGGACAAACCTAAGTTTAAAGTTTACTGGGGAAAGGGTTAGAGCACTCTGCATGCCACCCTACAGAGGAAGTATTGAGGATGTTTTAATCTGATCCAACTAATATGAACCACCGTCCCCCATTGTTGATCACATCTTGTTTGGAATGTCCTGAGCTGGCCCTTCCTGAATCTCCCACTGCCATTCCCCTTCTCTCTTGAACCCAGGTATGCTACCACCATTATCTAATATAGGTAGTTTGTGCTGAGGAATCATTTATTATACTTTTATGGTAAAATGAAATGTTAGTGTATAGAAGGGGCAGCAGGCTGCATTCCTGCCACCCAGCTCCTGACTGCCTGGCTAGCTTATACCCCGAAATAACAACAGACAAACTGTATTCATTTAAATACTGCCTGTCCTATTTCTATTAATGTGTGTAGCACCACGAGGTGTGCTTACTGGGAAGATTCTAGCCTACGGCCATCTTGGGTCAGAGCTTCATTGCTTCTCCCTCAGAGAGGAGAGCTATGGCGTGTGTCTGAGATGTCTTACCTTACTGCCTCTTCCTCCCAGCATTCTGTTCTATTTACACCACCCACCTATGTTCTGACCTATCGGACCAAGCAGTTTATTAATTAACCAATGATCTTCTGACATGATTAGTGTGTTGCATCCTTCCCTCCTGTCTTTACCTCAGTGGAGTCAACTTTGGGAAGTCATGTGCACACTAGACCATGATGAGGCTTCCATAAGAAGTTCTTTTCTGAAGTAGATCACCTCCGTCAAGGTTGCAGAAAGCATCAAGTTCTTCATGGTGTATATTGTTCATTTTATAAAAGCTCCATCCACAAATGCAAGCCTCACAGACATGGTGGCAGTCCTAGTTTTATTGTCTACCTAACAAAAGTCAACTGAGAGGAAAGCGTCTAATGAGAAACTGCCTACATCAGATGAGGAGGTTGGTTTTTGGGCACATCTGTGTGTCGTTTCCTTGATTATTAAGTCACATAAGAGGTCCCGGTCTGCTGTAGGCAATACCATTCTTAGGCAGGAAGCTCTGAATTACATAAAAGTACCAGGGAAGCATGAGCCTATGACCAAGCTAGAGAAGGGACAAAGAAACAGCGCTCTTCCTTCCAGGCTTCCCTCCTCCAGGTTCCTGCCTTGAGTTCCTGCCCGCATTTCCCCAGTGATGAACAGTGACTTGGAAGCCTGTGCAAATAACCCCTTTCTTCTCTAAGCTGACTTTGTGTTGGAGTGTTTTATAACAGCCCCAGAAACTGCTAAGGTAACAGACTCTGTTGTCAGGCACGGGCAAGGGAAGGCACACCCCAGACTAGTCTGGGCTACATAACGAAACACTGAATCAAAAAGTAAAACCAAAACCATAGTAATAACCCCAAAATAAAAGTGTAAATCCACTCTTAGGAATACTGGTCGCTGACCAACATTATTAGCTATGTCATGAAATTCCAATGCCTGACTCTGATGAATCAGAAATTCTTCAGGTTGAAGAAAAAGAATACTGAAATAAAAACATCCTTTGCTGCAAATAAAGACCATCAGGAGGCTTGAGTGTCATCGTAATGCCAAGTTTCCTATTTCCACTTTTTTCCTTTAAAATATGTACAGTGGGGGGAGGGGGAGGGAAATGGGAGGCGGTGGCGGCAAGGAGGCAGAAATCCTTAATAAATAAAGAAATTTAAAAAAATAAAATAAAATATGTACAGTGACTGGCAAGATGGCTCAGTGCGTACAGATGCTTGAACCGAGCATGATGGCCTGAGTTTGCCACCCTGGATACAGCAAAAAGAAAGAAGTGACTCCTAAAAGTAGCCTGCAACATCCATGTGTATATTGTGACACACATGCATCAACACATAAACACAGATAAAAAATAAAATATATGTGAATGCTTAAAAGCAAGTAATGATATTGTATATGATTTTAAAACATATGCACGTATATTGTATAATATGGAACACTAAAAAATCGCAAGGGGTTTCTACTGTTAAAAAGTTTTACTTTTGAAATGCGATCTCACTCTGTAACACATATTGGCCTTAACCTCACCATGTGTCCCCCACTGGCCTCAAACTCATGCCAAACCCTTTGCTTCCACTTCTTGAGTCCTGGGATTACAGGAATGAGGCACCACACCTAACATCAGGATTTACTTTCTGGAGAAAGGGGTCAAAAAGCAATACTGTGTAGACTATAAAATAGTAAGGACATATAATTTCTAATCACTAAAACATATCAGAAAGGCTGATGAGAAATGAATGTGTTCTAAAGCTAAAACATTAAAAATAAGAATTAGAAAAACAAAATATGAGGGGGTAAGAGTGCAAATGACACAGAGTAGAACGTCACAACAGATACATTACCTATTAATGCATCAAACACTTCAAATAGAGGACGAATATTTTCTGAACAGATACAAAAGCAATAACAGTAATACCTTGTCCGTAAGCTAGAGAGTTTAATAAGTGTGTTTGAGGGCTGGGAGGATGGCTCAGCAGTTACCATCACTGACTGCTCTTCCAGAGGACCCGGGTTCAATTCCCAGAACCCAAATGGCAACTCACACCTGGCTGTCACTACAATTCCAGGGGACCTGGCAACCTTACACAGGCCTGTATCAGGCAGGCAAAACACTCACGCACGTAAAATAAAAATAAGTAATTCTCTTTAAAGTAGAAGAAAAAGATGCTGGCGACAGTGGTGATGCTGTCACTGCCCTTAGAATCATTTACTGCTCATTTAGTATGGGCTGGTTGCTGGGAATAGCTGCTGCCCTCAGTTCAGTTTAGTCTACTTAGATTGTTGGTGGGGTTTGCAAGTATGCTGTTTGAGCACTTAGCCCCCAGCAGGTGGCACTGTTGGAGGACTGTGTGGAGCATCCCAGGCCTGCAGAATGAGGGCAGGGCCTTTGAAGTCTATTACACTTAGCACTCATTGAATCTGATTTGTAAGCTTTGCATCCTGTCCATTGGCACATAAGGAGTCTCCACCATGTGCCGCAGTCCCCATTAACAGCACCGTGATGGCATTGTTGACACTTTTCTTGGGCAGAGAACCAATACCAGACCAAATTGTGGGTGTGGACTTTACACAACAGGGGTGATTCTAAAGAACTTGCATCACTAAAAGCCCACTAGGTCACTGGTGATGACTCATGGAGTCTGCATCTATCTGAATCTCAGGAGGTGGTGGATGACTCCAAAGTAATATCGTTCTCCAGACCCAGCAGAGCTGATGCACATAGGACCTCACAGAGACTGTGAGATCACTCAGGAGATCTGCAGGAGCTCAAGCCAGATAAAATCCCAGCATGGAGGAGGGGAAGTGGCCACAAAGCCCTACACCTAGCCAAGTAGCTATATGTGATGGATAGCTGCTTTCTTAATGGAGTGACAATGTGTACAGCAAACACACCCCAGAAAAGGCCCCATGCCCAGTAGTTTCCAGTATAAATAGGACTCCATGGTTTTGTTATTGACTTATACACAGGCTGTTTTGTTTGTTTTAAGCAAGATAAAGAGCATGACGTTGAGTTAGGGGTAGTTTGGGAAAAGTGAAATATGATAAAAAATAAATGAAAAATTTAAAAATACAGAAAAAATTAAAATAAAATATATATGTTGCGCGGAGGCTGAGGGGATGGCTCTTCCAGAGTCTTATTCTTAAAAAATATCCCTGGGGTCAGTCCGCACCATAGCAAACTCGGCGGTTCCCAGCAGTGCCGGGCGCCAGTGCACCTGAGCAAGCAGCTACAGTCGGCAATGGTGGCGGCGGGTCAGACATATAAACACAGGAAATAGTTATAAATGTTTATTAATAAAGGGGGGGAGAGAAGAAGGGAGAGAGAGAAGAAGAAAGAGAGGGAAAGAAGGAGAGAGAGAGGAGGAGGAGGAGAGAAAAAGGAGAGAGAGGAGGAGAGAGGCAGAGCACATTCACGCCTCATGTCCTAGACTCTGGCAACTGCTTGCTCTCAGCTCTATGATTTGGCAGAGGATCAGAAAGTCAAGGCTGGGTAACCCAGGTGGGCCAGACACTGGTTCTCAGACTTTATTCACTGGAAGGGGTATATGAAAGAGAGATATGATTGTGTGAGGAAAAGTATGAGGACACAATTTTGTGTGCCTCCCTAATTTCCTGCAGTGGACCAGGACAAATTCTACCTGTGCTTAGAAATGATGGCCCAGCCTGAACAGAACAGAAAAGCTTCTCACCAGGATCTCTGTTGACATCCAATGGTCAAGGATGTGGGGGCGAGCACTGAAGAGAGTAAGGACCATGAGCAGAAGAGGAGAAGAGCCAGGGCTGTGAGAACAAGACACACAGTCACTGGGAGGAGCTGCTCTGATGCGTTTCCCAGCAATTTATGTCACGTTATCCACAGTGGGCAATATGATGCCTAAAACTGATGTCACAAAGCTCCTGAAACCAGAGCTAGAGCCATGAATTCATGTGTTCCCAGGAGAGAACAAGTCTCGACCCTCCTAGCCTAGGGAATCATGAGGCTATTACCAAGCTAGAGAAGGGACAAGCTAACAACGCTCTTCCTTCCAGGCTTTCTTCCGGCAGGTGCCTGCCTTGAGTTCCTGCCCTGATTTCCCCAGGGATGAACTGTGACTTGGAAGCTTGTGCCAAAAAAACCCTTTCTTCTCAAAGCTGATTTTGTGTTGGAGTGTTCTAGAACAGTCCCAGAAACTGCTACTGTGGCCCACCCTATTGGCAGGCACAGGCAAGAGAAGGCACATTCCAGACTAGTGTGGGCTACATAATGAAACATTGAATCAAAAACTAAAACCCAAACCGTAGTGATAACCACAAAATGAAAGTGTAAATCCACTCTTAGGAATACAGGTCGCTGAACAACAGTATTCTGCTGTGTCATGGTATGCCAATGCCTGTCTCTGATGTTCATTCTCTCCTCTCAGAGTCATCGAAGTCCCCAAGTTGCTTGGGCTTTCTCTAATATTAGTGCAATATGAGATGAATTGATCTACCATGATTTCCTTTAAAGGGACCAAGGAATTGATTTTTCATGTGTGTGGAAAAGTGAGAGAGGAGGAAAGCCTAATTTGTATGCATGGATAGCCAGAAATACTAAGCCCACGTATTGAAAAGGTGGACAATCCCCTTCATACACTTGAGGTGCTAGCATATCAAGCATGACGGGTTTTATTAAAAAAGCTGTGACTTTCGCATCAGTGACCTTGGACCCTAGAAGAGAGTGGTGGCATATTAGACCGGTATGCTAGAATTAAACAGACCAGCTTAAAACAACAGATATAATTTAGTAATTGAAAACGAGGAAACTCACACGACCGGGTAAAGGTTCCTATGTCCAAAACAGGTCTGGAACACAGCAAGAAGAGTGCAAAAGAGAGCAAGGGCAGCTGGATTCCCAGGTTTTCTTCCCTGGCCCTAGGCAGCCACACCCTAGTCAAATGTGATTGGCTGAGTTTCCCAATCAAAAGACCAACTTCCTGTAAAAGGTGGTGACAGAAAAAGTTTACTCAGTCTTTTTTTTTTTTTTTTTTGGTTTTTCGAGACAGGGTTTCTCTGTGGCTTTGGAGCCTGTCCTGGAACTAGCTCTGTAGACCAGGCTGGTCTCGAACTCACAGAGATCCGCCTGCCTCTGCCTCCCGCTCAGACTTTTATTCATTGTAAATGTTCTTCATGCCTGAAGGTGACAGAGATGTTTTCAGAAAGAAAGAAAATTAAGAGTCCTGGGAACAAGCACAAATACACAAATGTAAACAATCAGAAATTCTTCAACTTGAAGAAAAAGTATACCAGAAACAAGAAAATCCTTTGGTGCAAATAAAGAACATCAGAAGGCTTAATGTCATCTTAATACCAAGTTCCCTATTTCCACTTTTTCCTTTAAAATACACAAGGGCTTGAACATGGCCAAGTGACTACAGATGCTTGAGTCCACAATGATGGCCTGAGTTTGCCTCCGTGGGTACACTGAAAAGGGAGAACTGACTCCTAAAATTTGCCTGCTACCACCACGTGTATATTGTGACACACATGCATATATACATGTGCACAAGATGTAAAATATATGTGAATGAGCAGGGCGGTGGTGGCGCACGCCTTTAATCCCAGCACTGGGGAGGCAGAGGCAGGCGGATCTCTGTGAGTTCGAGGCCAGCCTGGTCTACAGAGCTAGTTCTAGGACAGGCTCCGAAACCACAGAGAAACCCTGTCTCAAAAAAAAAACCAAAAAAAAATATATGTGAATGTTTAAAAACAAGTTTTGATATTTTAGGTATGTTTAACACATATGCACATGAATTAACTATAGTGTATTTTTGAATAAAGAACACTAGAAAATGGCAAACGAATTTCTATTGTTAAAAAGTTTTACTTTTGAAATATGATCTCACCCTGTCTCCCATACTGGACTGAACCTCACTATGTGGCCCGGCTCGCCTCAAATTTATATGAAACCCTCTTGAGTCCTGGGATTACAGGGGTGAGGCACCAAACCTACCAACAGGATTTACTTTCTGGATAAAGGGATCAAAAAGCAATACTGTGTACACTATAAAATAGTAAGGACATATAATTTATAATCTCTAAAACATATCAGAAAGGCTGATGAGAAATGAGAGTGTTCTAAAGCTAAAACATTAAAAATAAGATTTAGAGAAACAATATATCAGTGACATAAGAATGCAAATGATAAACCGTAGAAAGTGACATCAGATAAATTAGCTATTAATGGATCAAACACTACCAATAAAGACTAAATATTTTCTGAACAGCTATAAAAGCAAGAACAGTAATAGCTTATCTGTAAGATAGAGAGTTTAATAAGTGTGTTTGAGGGCTGGGAGGATGGCTCAGCAGTTAGCATCACTGTCTACTCTTCCAGGGGACCAAGGTTCAATTCCCAGCACCCACATGACAGCTCGCAATTGGCAGTCACATGAGGAGTCTCCAAAATGTACCGCGGTCACCATTAAAAGCACCATCGTGGCACTGTGTGACATTATTACTGGGTAGGGAACCCATGCCAAACCAAACTATGAATGAAGAGTTTACACAAACAGTGGTGACTCTAAAGCACTTGCATCACTAAAAGCCCACTCCGTCATGGGTGATGACTCACGAATTCTGCATCTATCTGAATCTCCGGAAGTGGTGGATGACTCCAAAGGAACATCATTCTCCAGAACCAACAGATCTGATGCACATAGGACCTCACAAAGACTGTGAGATCACTCACGAGATCTGCAGGAGCTCAAGCCAGATAAAATCCCAGCCTGGAGGAGGGGAAGTGGCCACAAAGCCCTACACCTAGCAAGTAGCTGTTCGATGGATAGCTGCTTTCTCAATGGAGTGACACTGGGTATGGCAAAGAAACCCGAGAACAGGCCACATGCACAGTAGTTTCCAGTATAAATAGGACTCCATGGTTTTGTTGTTGACTTATAAAAGGACTGTTCATTTGTTTTAAGCAAGAGAAAGAGCATAATGTTAAGTTGGGAGGAGTTGGGGAAGGGGGAAAATATGGTAAGAATAAATGTAAAATTTAGAAATAAAGAAAAATTAAAAGTAAAATATATATAATGATGAGGCACTGAGGAGATGGCTCCTGCAGAGGACCTGACTTCAGTCCCAAGACCCCAAATGGTGGCTCACAACTGCATGTTATTCCAGTTCCATGGGATATGACAGCGTCTTATGACCTCAGTGGGCAAATCCACAGACACACACACTGAGAAAATATCTATACATATAAAATTAAAATAAACAAAACCTGAAATAATAATAATAAGCTATATCTTTTGACCTGGATAGTGCTCTTAGCCAGAAGAACTAAGTTCAGTTTGCAGAAACTACTCACAGCCATCTGTGACTGTGAGGCCACCCTGGGCTATTCAACCCATGTTACATAGCAAGACATACATACGCACAAACACACAAACACACACACACACACACACACAAGTTCTCCACATAGTCTGTACATTTATATATTTACTTCACCATTAGAGTGACTCCATATCATAAGTATTGTTGCCATCCACATTGTACACAAAAGCAAAAGGCCCAGAGAGGCTAAATAAGTAGCTCCCAAGTCACAGAGCAACTAAGATGTTACCCATGATTAAGTCATGCCTCCTAGTCATCCTGATCATTGTGAGGTCAGGAAGCAACATGGGCCGTCACTATGTAACCATATGAAGGAGGCAGTAGATACAGGAAACTGAGAAACACCCAAAATGGCACATTCACGGCTCATTTCCTAGACTCTGACAACTACTCACTCTCAGCTCTATGATTTGGAAAAGGATCAGAAAGTCAAGGCAGGGGTCCCAGGTGGGCCAGATACTGGTTCTCAGACTTTATTCACTGGAGGGGTATATGTAAGAGAGAGATGAGTGTGTGAGGGGAAAGTGCACAAACACCTGTTTGTCTGCCTCCCTAATTTCCTGCGGTGGACCAGAACAAAATCGACCTTTGTTTGGAAATGTTGGCCCAGCCTGAGAAGAACAGAAAAGCTTCTCACCAGTACCTCTGTGGACATCTAGTGGTTGTAGATGTGAATGACACCTCATACAAAATGTTCCTGTGGGGCCAAACAGTGAGGACAGGAAGGACCATGAGCAAAAGGGGAGAAGAGCCAGGGCTGTGAGAACAAGACACAGCTAGTCACTGGGAGGAGCTGCTCTGATGCGTTTCCTGGCAACTGTTGTCATGTTATCCACAGTGGGCGCTATTTTACAGAAAACTGATGTCACAAAGCTCCTGAAACTAGACCTGGATTCATGAATTCATGTGTTCCAGGTAGAGACCAAGTCTCCACCCATCTAGCCTTGGTCTTGCGGAGATAGGAACCACAGAAAGGGCGTTAGCCCTGTTGTTCCTGCTTTCTATTCTGGAGGGCTTCCGGGCTCGAGATGGGCACCTCTGGGAGTCAGAGAATCTTAGAGGACCTGCTCTGTAGGGACCATCTCCTTTCCTTGGCCAACAGGGACAGGTAGTACAACCTGCTGCTCTCCCCTCTGTTCACCATCCCTGGGGCCATTCTTAGGCCTGACTAACCCCTCATTCTTACCTTCCAGGTTTAAGGTCTGAGGATTCTACGTCCTCCCCAGGCTGAAGCCGTCCATCTACTATTGCAGTCGGCTTCAGTGCCCTTCCCAACCATGGCCAGACCAACTCGTTCTGTCCCAATGGTCCTAGGTAGGCTGGGTTGCCACTCTTGCTTAAAATGCTTTTCTTGGTCAGGCCTGAAACATGAGCAAGAAAGTAACTTCCAAATGGCTAGACTCACCCTGATTGGTGTACAGTTTCATCATCTTCTCTTTCCACTCAGCATGATTCTGGGAAGCCTGTGCTGGCTGTTGCTGGCTGCTTTCTTCTCTGAGAGCTGGTGCACTGCCCCAAATGAGCTGAGGAATAACCAAGATCTGAGCCAGATGTCCGGACACCAGACTGTCTCCATTGTGGTGAAGGAAAAAGACTAAAAAGACCTAGGATTTGAGTATGATGGCAGTTGCCACTGAAGCTATTAGGCATAATGTGAGCTCTGGGAGGACCAACAGACCACAAAAGACATGCCATAGAACAATGGGTAGGCAGCCTAGGGTCCTAAGTGACATAAAGTTAATGTGGTGGCCTACCTGGGGTCAGGAGAGTAGGAGAATGGCAGTGGGAGACTAGGGATGGCCCAGCTCAGGTCCTTCCAAACAGGATGTGACCAACAATGGGTGCGATGGTCCATAATAGCTGGATCAGATTAAAATAGTCTCAAGACTTCCTCTGCAGGGTGGCATGCAGAGTGTTCTAAACCCATCCCCTAGTAAACTTTCAACTTAGCTTTGTTCTCTCTCTCTCTCTCTCTCTCTCTCTCTCTCTCTCTCTCTCTCTCTCTCTCTCTGTCTCTCTGTGTCTCTCTCTCCCTTCCTTTCTTTCTTCATTTTTTTGATTTCTACCTTTTTTCTTATTTTTTTCTCAGTTTCTCGAAGTAGTTCTGAATATCCAGGAACATTGTCTAAAAAACAGACTGGCCAAGAACTCAGAGATTCATGTGTCTATGCCTTCAGAGTGCTAGGATTAATGGCATGCACCACCATAACTGACAAACTTCAGCTGTTTCTTATACTTCTTTACATATTCTTGCATCTTATACACCTACTTACTTATAACAGATTAAATTGTAAGCAAGCTTGACTTCTCAGAAAAGCACAAAGTTTTTCTAGAAGTATCCATCCTAGGGGGAGCACAATGGAGAGGAGGACAGTAAGAAGAGAATTTTAGGTCATGTGCACACTAGAATCTAGGATGCTGCATCTCAACTTGGCCAGGTTGCTTTGCCTCCTTCATTCCTGTGCTTACACTCTTGAGTACTTGACCAACTACTGCATCCTATTGGAATTATTCCCTTTTGAGAACAAGAAGGATCAAATGAAGAAATGAATGAAAGAAAGACACAGAAAGATGAAAGGAAAAAAGAGAGAAAGGAAGGAAGAGACTGCTGGTAAGGTCAAGAGCAGAGAAAAAGAGAGATCCTCTCCACTTAGTAAGAAAACCCGCAAGGAAACTGGAATTAAGAGTCAGGAGGTCTTAATTAGGTTGAGCAGTGTCACCTGATTTCTTAGCACTGATACCTGGACCTCCTTTCAGGCTAATCAAATTAGACCTTGGGCATAAGGTACATAATTCATTCTCTCTCTCTCTCTCTCCCTCCCTCCCTTCATCCTCTGCGTGTTGGGGGGAGGTTGTTGTGAGGTTGTAATGATGTGTGGGATATGTAAGCTCCTAGTATGATCTCAAAGCGTATCCAGGGAAGAGAATAACCACACCGGGTGATCAAATATAGGTGTGTGTGGCAGTGGTGTGCGTGGGTGGGTGTGGGTTTCTGTGCACACTTCTGGTAGATGCATAAGAACAGCTATGGGTGTGTTTTCGCAGGTGCTTTCTATTTTTTTCTGAGACAGGGTCTTTATATGCCTGAAGCTGGCAAAATGGGGTAAGTGGTCTGACTGGTAAACCCAAGGAACATTATGACTTCACAGTTTTGTGCTGGATTTTAAGTACAGACTACCAGAACTTTAGATTTTACTTAGATTCTGGGGGTGGAATTTGTGTCCTCGAGCTTGCAAAGAGAACACCTTGCTAACTGAGCTATCCTTCAGATGCTAGGATGAAGTTTAATTTGGGATACAAGATAATCAGACATGTAGTTTTTAAAAAGTGGATGTACTAAAAAAAAAGGCTATATTCTGAAAACATTAAGTTAGACCTTGAGAGTTAATTGTTTCCCAAATCAGCTAGGCCTCCAGCAGACCAAGGTATTATTCCACCAAAACCCAACTTGGTGAGCCAAAGAGTTTAAAACATACAGCTAATTTATGAGGGATTTCTTACAGGTGCAGAGCAGCGACTGACTGTAGCATGGAAGAAGGAGTCCTCTGTAGCTGGATAGATGCAAGTGCCTGACCTGTCAGTAGACCTCCCACACTCTCGGTACTCTAGTGTCTCCAGAGGCTACGGAACCACATGTACCTGGACAGAATCACACACAGCTGAAAAGGAAAAGCCTCAAGAGAGACTGGAATCTCAGGTGAGAGTCTAATAACACCTGCCCAAAGCCTTGTATAAAGAAACTTCAGCAGGCAGGTGTTGGTAGGGTGTAAAACAGGGAAGCTGAGTAAGCCATGGAAAGCAAGGGAGTAAGCAGCATTCCCGCCATGACCTCTGTATAGTGGTATAGTTGTGTTTAAATGAATAAAGCTTGCCTGAAGATCAGCGGGCAAAGCAGCCACACTCCTCAGCTATACGGGACAGGGCAGGGGCTGGGGTGGCACACACCTATAATCCTAGAACTGGGAATACAGAGGCAGGCAAATTTCTGTGAGTTCCAGTCTATCCTGAAATATACAAGATTAATACAGAAACAGATCCAGGTGGTGTTGGTTTACACCTTTAATCTCAGTGTTTCGGAGTCACACACTTTTAATCCCAGCAAGAGGGAGTTGGAGACAGGAGAAATATGCTGAGCAGAGAGGAAAATAAAGGAGAAGAGATGGGAACTCACTGGAGTATGGAGTGTGAGGATTTGTGGTGACAAGACTTTGCCCTTTGAGTCTGAACACTTGGTAGGGTAAAAGGTCTCTCTAGTGGTTTGCTGCTTTGCTTTTCTGATCTTTAGCTTGGACCCAATACTTGTCTCTGGGTTTGTTTTATTCTGCTACACCTTCTACTTTAATTCCTGCTTTAAGATTCCTTCCCTGAGTTCCTTTCACTTAAATAAATCTTTTCACCTTGACTTTGAACACAGTGATTACAATTTAAAACCAAGACAGCATATTCCCAAGTGGGGGATAAACCAGACACCTTAAACCTCACATTTGAGCCATGCATAATGTTCAGTGTGTCACATACCCTGCATTCAGAGCCTCTAACCACCATAAGGCCACTTCCTTTTAAGAATTTTTTTTTTAATTTTAGAGATTTATATTTTACGGAAAAGTTGCAAAAAAAAAAAAAAGACAGAATATTTACAAATGCCATGCAGCTGGTTGATTCTTTTGTTACTACTTTGAGTAGATGTGTCAAAACTGAGCCAATCAGGGCATTCCTAATTACTGAATCCATGGTTTATTGAGATTTCCTTACCTTTTATCATTACTCTTTACCATTGTGCATTACAAAATCCCGCGAGGAGCCTAATTCATACAACAGTGGTTCACATGTCTTTCCTGTAAGACCATGTCTTGTGTGTGTGTGTGTGTGTGTGTGTGTGTGTGTGTGTTTGTAGTTTGTTCTGAGAAATCATTTCTTAGACCTCTAGGGTAAAATGAAACGTTAGTGTGTTGCATCTTTCCCTCCTGTCTTTAACTCAATGGAGTCACATTTGGGAAGAGCATGTGCACACTACACCATGATGAGGCTTCCATAAGAAGTTCTTTTCTGAAGTAGATCACCTCCATCAAGGTTGCAGAGAACATCAAGTTCTTCATGTTGTATATTGTTCATTTTATAAAAGCTCCCTCCAGAAATGGAAGCCTCACAGACATGTTGGCAGTCCTAGTTATTTTTTGACCTACCACAGTGTCTACTGAGAGGGAATCCTCTAAGGAGAAACTACCTACATCAGATTAGGAGGTTGGTATTTAAGCACATATGCACGTGGTTTCCTTGATTATTAACTCAGATAAGAGGTCCCGCCTCCTTAGGCAATACCATTCCTAGGGAGGAGGCTCTGGGTTAGATAAAAGTACCAGGGAAGCATGAGCCTATGACCAAGCTAGAGAAAAGACTAGCAAACAGCGCTCTTCCTTCTAGGCTTCCCTCCTCCAGGTTCCTGCCTTGAGTTCCTGCCCCCATTTCCACAGTCATGAACTGTGACTTGAAAGCCTGTACCAAATAAACCCTTTCTTCTCTAAGCTGATTTGGTGTTGGAGTGTTTTAAAACAGTAGCAGAAACTGCTACTGTAGCCTACTCTGTTGGCAGGCACGGACAAGGGAAGGCACATTCCAGACTAGTCTGGGCTACATAATGAAACACGGAATCAAAAACTAAAACCAAAACCGTATTGATAACCACAAAATGAAAGTGTAAATCCAGTCTTAGGAATACAGGTCGCTGAACAACAGTATTCTGCTGTGTCATGGTATGCCAATGCCTGTCTCTAATGTTCATTCTCTCCTGTCAGAGCCACCAAAGTCCTCCCGTCTCTTGGGCTTTCTCTAATACTACTGCAGGTATGAGAGGAATTGATCTACCATGACTTCCTTTAAAGGTACCATGGAATTGATTTTTCGTGTGAGTGGAAAGAGTGAGTGAAAAAAGCCTCATTTGTATACATGGATAGCCTGAAAACCCAAGACCACATATTGAAGAGATGGCCACTCCCCTCCATCCACTTGAGGTGCTAGCACGTCTAGTATGATGTGTTTTATTCAAAATGCTGTGACTTTCTCATCAGTGACCTAAAACCCTAGAAGAGAGGGAGGGCGTATTTTACCAATAAGCTAGAATTAAGCAGACCTGCTGAAAAAAAAAACTGATATAATTTAATAATTGAAAAGGAGAAACTCACACGACCAGGTAAATTTTCCCACGTCCAAAACCAGTGTGGCTAATGCAGCAAGAAGAGTGCAAAAGAGAGCAAGGGCAGCTGGATTCCCAGATTTTCTTCCCTCTCCCCAGGCAGCCACAACCTAGCCAAAAGAGATTGGCCTAGCTTCCCTATCAAGAGAGCAACTTCCTCTAAAAGGTGGTGACAGAAAAAGTTAACTCAGTCTCTTACCCATCGATAACATTCTTCATGCCTGAAGGTGACAGAGATGTTTTCAAAAAGAACGAAAAGTAAGAGTCGTGGGAACAAGGAGAAATATATAAATATAAACATTCAGAAAAAGAATACCACAGATATCAACATCTTTTGGTGCAAATTAAGCCCATCAGAAGGCTTGAATGTTATCTTAATACCAAGTTCCCTATCTCCACTTTTTCCTCTAAAATACACACAGGGCCTGGCAAGATGGCCCAGTGCCTACAGATGCTTGTGACCACGATGATGGCCTCAATTTGCCTCCCTGTGTACACTGAATAAAGAAGTGACTCCTAAAAGTTGCCTGCTACCTCCACGTGTATATTGTGACACACATGCATAAACACATGCGCACAAAATGTAAAATATATTAAATGCTTAAGAGCAAATTATATTTTAGGTATTTTTAACATATACGCACATGAATTAACTACAGTGTATTGTAGAATAAAGAGCACTAGAAAATGGCAAAAGAATTTCTATTGTTAATAAGTTTTACTTTTGAAATACGATCTTACCGTGTAACCCATACTGGCCTGAACCTCACTATGTGGGCCCAGCTGGCCTCAAACTCGTGTCAAACACTTGGCTTCCACTTCTTGAGTCCTGGGATTACAGGTATGAGGCACCACACCTACCATCAGGATTTACACTCTGGAGAAAGTGGTCAAAAAGCAATACCGTGTAGACTATAAAATAGTAAGGACATATAATTTATAATCTCTAAAACATATCAGAAAGGCTGATGAGAAATGAGAGAGTTCTAAAGCTAAAACATTAAAAATAAGAATTAGAGAAACAAAATATGAGCAGATAAGAGTAAAAATGATAAAGAATAGAAGGTCACAACAGATACATTAGCTATTAATCTATCAAACACAACAAATAAATGAGGAATATTTTCTGAACAGATACAGAAGCAATAACAGTAATACCTTATCAGTAAGATAGAGACTTGACCCTAGAGGGGCTCCCAGGTGCCCAAGCTGAGGTCCCCAGTTAGTTCCTTGGGGAGTTGAGGATAGGGAACCTGAAATGACCCTATCCTAGAGCAATACTGACGAATATCTTGCATATCATCCTAGAACTTTCATCTGGCGATGATGGAGATAGAGACAGAGACCCACACTGGAGCACTGGACTGAGCTCCCAAGGTCCCAATGAGGAGCAGAAGGAGGGAGAACATGAGCAAAGAAGTTGGGACCACGAGGGGTGCACCCACCCACTGAGACAGTGGAGCTGATCTACTGGGAGCTCACCAAGGCCAGCTGGACTGTTACCAAAAAAAGCATGGGATAAAACTGGACTCTCGGAACATGGTGAACAATGAGGGCTGATGAGACGCCAAAGACAATGGCACGCGGTTTTGATCCTATGCAATGTGCTGGCTTGGTGGGAGCCTAGCCAGTCTGGATGCTCACCTTCCTAGATATGGATGGAGGGGGGAGGACCTAGGACTTACCACAGGGCAGGGAACCCTGACAGCTCTTTGGACTGGAAAGGGAGGGGGAGAGGAATGGGGGGAAGAGGAGAGGGGTGGGAGGAGGGGGAGAAGAGTGGGAGGAGGGGGAGAAGAGTGGGAGGAGGGGGAGAAGAGTGGGAGGAGGGGGAGAAGAGTGGGAGGAGGGGGAGAGAAATGGGAGGAGGGGGAGGGAAATGGGAGGCTGGTGGGCGGAGGTGGAAATTTGTTTTTTTTTCTTTTCTTTATTCTCCTTTTATCAATAAAAAAATTAAAAAAAAAGTAGCCTGCTACCTCCACTTGTATATTTTGGCAGGCATAAATACATGTGCACAAAATGTAAAATATATGTGAATGATAAAAAGCAAATAATGATATTTTAGGTATGTTTAACATATATGCACATGAATTGACCACAGTGTATTGTAGAATAAAGAGCACTAGAACTGGGCAAATGAATTCCTATTGTTAAAAAGATTTACTTTTGAAATATGGTCTCACCCTGTAAACTATAATAAACTGAACCTCACCATGTGACCCCCCCTGGCCTCAAATTCATGTCAAACTCTTTGATTCCACTTCTTGAGTCCTGGGATTACTCAAGGGGTATATGAAAGAGAGATATGAGTGTGTCAGGAGAAAGTACGCAGACACTTGTTTGCTGCCTCCATGATTTCCTGTAGTGGACCAGAACAAAGTCTACCTGTGATTGGAAATGTTGGCCCAGCCTCAGAAGAACAGAACAGCTTCTCGCCAGTATCTCTGTCAACGTCTAGTGGTCGAAGATGTGAATGACAGCTCACTCGGAATGTGCCTGTGGGGTCCAGCGGTGAGGACAGTAAGGACCATGCCTACAAGGGGAGAAGATTCAGGGTTGTGAGAACAAGACACCCAGTCACTGTGAGGACTTGCTCTAATGCGTTTCCTGGCAATTGTTGTCACGTTGTCCATAGTGGGCACTATGATGCATAAAACTGATGTCACAAAGCTTCTGAAAACCAGAGCTGGAGCCATGAATTCATGTGTTCACAGTAGAAACCAAGTGTCCACCCTTCTAGCCATGGTTTTGTAAAAATAGGAACCACAGAAAGGGCCTTAGCCCTGTGCTTCCTGCTTCCTATTCTGGATGGCTTCCGGGTGCTCGATGGACACCCCTAGGATCAGAGAACCTGACAGGACCTGCCCTTTTGGGACAATCTACTTTCCTTGGCCAGAATGGACTGGCGATACACCCTGCCACTCTCCCCTCTGTTCAGCATCCCTGGGGTCTTTCTCAGGCCTGACTAACCCCTCATTCTTACCTTCCAGGTTTAAGGTCTAAGGATTCTGCCTCCTCCCCAGGCTGAAGCCTTCCATCTACTACTGCAGTCGGCTTCAGTGCCCTTCCCGACCACAGCCAGACCAACAGCCTTCTGTCCCAATGGTCCCTGAAAAGCTGTGTTGCCCACTCTTGCTTAAAATGCTCTTGTTGGTCAGGTCTGAAACATGAGCAAGAAAGTAACTTCCAGATGGCTAGACTCACCCGGACTGGTGTACAGATTCATCATCTTCTCTTTCCACTCAGCATGATTCTGGGAAGCCTGTGCTGGCTGTGGCTGGCTGCTTTCTTCCCTGAGAGCTGGTGCACTGCCCCAAATGAGCTGAGGAATAACCAAGATCTGAGCCAGATGTCTGGACACCAGACTGTCTCCATTGTGCTGAAGGAAAAACACTAAAAAGACCTTGGATTTGGAGTATGATGGCAGCTGCCAGTGAAGCTATTAGGCATAAGGTGAGCTCTGGGAGGACCAACAGACCACATACAATGGGTAGGCAGCCTAGGATCCTGACATGCCTTGAAGATAATGGTGGTGGCCTACCTGGGGTCAAGAGAGAAGGAGAATGGCAGTGGGAGACTCTGGAAGAGTCAGCTCAGGTCCTTCCAAATAGGATGTGACTAACAATGGGCGTGGTGGTCCATATTAGCTGAATCAGATTAAAACAGCCTCAAGACTTCCTCTGCACGGTGGCATCTAGAGTACCCTAAACCTTTCCCCTAGGAAACTTTCAATTTAGCTATAATCTTTCTTTCTTTCTTTCTTTCTTTCTTTCTTTCTTTCTTTCTTTCTTCCTTCCTTCCTTCTTTCCTTCCTTCCTTCCTTCCTTCCTTCCTACCTTCATTCCTTCCTTTGTTTCTTCCTTCTTTCTTCCTTTCTTTTTTCTTTCTTTTTTTGTTCCTTCCTTCTCTTTCTTCCTTGCTTCCATCCTTCCTTCTTTGTTTCCTTCCTTCTTTCTTGCTTATCTGAGTTTCTCTGTGTAGCCCTGGCTGTTCTGAATCATTAGCTCCCAACCAGACTGGCCAACAACTCAGAGATTCATCTGCCTCTGCCTCCAGAGTTCTGAGGTTAAAGGTGTGCACCACCATGCCTGGCAAACATCAGCTGTTCCTTAAACTTCTATACATATTCTTGCATCTTATACACGTACTTGCTTATAACAGATTGAATTCTAGGTAAGCTGGGCTTCTGAGAAAAGCACAGCCTTTTCCAAGGAGTATCTATTCTAGGGAGAGCACAAAGGAGACATGGACAGTGAGAAGAGAAATTGAGGCCCTGTGCCCATGAGAATTGGGGTTGCTGTTTCTCAACTTGGCCAGTTTGCTTTGCCTCCGTGATTGCTCTGCTGACACTCTTTAGTACTTGTCCAACCACTGCATCCTATCTGAATTCTTCTCTTTTGAGAACAAGAAGGATCAAATGAACAAATGAATGAAAGAAAGACAGACAGAAAGAAGAAAGGAAGGAAGGAAGGAAGGAAGGAAAGAAGAGACTGCTCCTAAAGTCAAGAACAGAGAAAAACAGAGATCCTCTCAACTTAAAAAGAAAAACCAAAAAAAAAAAAAAAACCAAAAAAATTAAAAAAAAAGAAAAAACAAAAACCAGTGAGGTAACTGGAAGTAGGAGTCAGGAGGCCGGAATTAGGTTGGGTAGTATCACCCAAAAGTTGGCAAAGCAGCCAACCCCTAGAGAGACCTTTTACCTCTACCAAGTGTTCATACTCAAAGGGCGAGGTCCTGTCACTAGGAATGCTCACACTCCACACTCCAGTGAGTGCCTGTTTCTTCCCATTTATATTCCTCACTCTGTGCAGAATGTTGCTCCTGTCTCCAACTCAAAGTGATGGGATTAAAAGTGTGTGATCCCAAACACTGAGATTAAAAGTGTAAAAAACCATCACCTGGATCTGTTTCTGGATCAATTTTGTATAGCCCAGGATAGCCTGGAACACACAGAGATTTGCCTGCCTCTGTCTTCCAAGTCCTAGGATTAAAGGGGTGTGCTACCCCCCCCTTGTCCTGTATAGCCGACGAGTGTGGCTGCTTTGCCCCATGATCTTCAGGCAAGCTTTATTCATTTAAACACAAATATACCAGTATACAGAGGCCATGGCAGGAATGCTGCTTACTGCCTTGCTTTCCATGGCTTACTCAGCTTCCCTGTTATACACCCTACCACCACCTGCCTCCTGAAGTTTCTTTATACAATACTTGGTGCCGGTGTCATTAGACTCTCACCTGAGATTCCAGCTTCTCCTTGAGGCTTTTCCTTTTCAGCTGTGTGAGATTCTGTCCCAGTTACATGTGGTTCTGTAGCCTCTGGAGACTCTAGAGTACCGAGAGTGTAGGAGGTCGACTGACAGGCAGGCACTTCCATCTGTTCGACTTCAGAGAAAGCCTCCATCTTCCATGCTGCAATCAGAATTTTCTGTGGTGTCGCTGCTCTGCACCTGTAAGTAATCCCTCATCCGTTAGCTGTAAGTTTTAAACTCTTTGGCTCACCAAGTTGGGTTTTGGTGGAATAATACCTTGGTCTGTTGGAGGCCTAGATGATTTGGGAAACAGTTAACTCTCAGGATTTAAGTCAGTAATTTCAGAATATACCCATTTTTTTAATATATGCACTTTTTTAGTACATCCACTTTTTTTTTTAAAAAAAAACTACATTTCTGATTATCTTGTATCCCAACTAAACACTTCATACTAGATGTGAGGAAATAGCTCAGTTAGCAAGGGGCTCTCTTTGCAAGCACGTGGACACAAATTCAACTGCCAGAATCTAAATGAAAACTCTAGTTCTCGTAGCCTGTACTTGAAATGCCAGCACAAAACTATGCAGATGTAATGATCCTGGGGTTTACTGGTGAGAAGGTTAACCCTATTTTGTGAGCTTCAGGCCAATGAAAGACTCTGTCTCAGGAAAAAAAAAGTGGATAGCTCCTGAGAATACACACCCAAAGCTGTCCTTAGGCATCTACCAAAAGTGTGCACAGATACCCACACCCACATCAACCCACCGAACCCCCCACACACACACACACGCATACATACACAGGCACCTACATTTGATCACCTGGTGTGGAGATTCTCTTCCCTGGATACCCTGTGAAATCATACTAGGAGCTTACATACCCCACACACCAATACAACCTGACAACACCCTCCGCCACCACACACAGAGGGATGGAGAGAGAGAGAGTGAATTATGTACCTTATGCCCAAAGGCTAATTTGATTAGCCTGAAAGGAGGTCCAGGTATCAGAGCTAAGCAATCAGGTGACACTACCCAACCTAATTCCGGCCTTCTGAATCCTACTTAAGTTACCTCACTGGTATTCTTACTAAGTGCAGAGGAACTCTATTTCTCTCTGGTCTTGACCTTAACAGCAGTTTCCTTCCTTTCATCTTTCTGACTGTCCTTCTTTCATTCATTTGTTCATTTGATCCACTTGTTCTCAAAAGAGAAGACTTCTGATAGGATGCAGTAGTTGGTCAAGTACTCAAGAGTGTAAGCAGAGCAATCATGGAGGCAAAGCATACTGGCCAAGTCGAGATGCAGCAACCTAGATTCTAGTGGGCCCAGGGCCTAAATTTCTCTTCTCAGTGTCCATCTCTCTTATGTGCTCCCCCTAGAATGGATACTTCTAGGAAAAGTGTGTGCTTTTCTCAGAAGCCCAGCTTATCTAGAATTCAATCTGTTATAAGTAAGTAGGTGTATAAAATGCAAGAATATTAAATAAGTTTAAGAAACAGCTGAAGTTCACTGGGCATGGTGGTGCATGCCTTTAATCCCAGTACTTTGGAGGCAGATGTAGATGAATCTCTGAGTTCGTGGACAGTCTGGTTTATAGAGAAAGTTTTAGGACAGCCAGGGCTACACAGAGAAACTCATATACACAAGAAGGAAAAAAGGAAAGAAGGAAGGAAGGAAGGATGGAAGGAAGGAAGGAAGGAAGGAAGGAAGGAAGGAAAGAAAAGACAAGAAAAGACCTAGGAAAGTTTACTAGGGGAAAGGGTTAGAGCATTCAGCATGACACCCTACAGAGGAAGTATTGAGGCTGTTGTAATCTGATCCAGCTAATATGAAGCGCCGTTCCCCATTTTTGATCATATCCCGTTTGGCCCTTCCTGACTCTCCCACTGCCATGCTTCTACTTGACCCAAGGTAGGCCACCACCATTATCTGATATATATAGTTTGGGCTGAGGAATCATTCTTAGACTTTTAGAGAAAAAGAAACGTTAGTGTGTTGCATCCTTCCCTCCTGTCTTTACCTCAGTGGAGTCACATTTGGGAAGAGCATGTGTACATTTGACCATGATGAGGCTTCCATAAGAAGTTCTTTTCTGAAGTAGATCACCTCCGTCAAGGTTGCAGAGAACATCAAGTTCTTCATGTTGTATATTGTTCATTTTATAAAAGCTCCCTCCAGAAATGGAAGCCTCACAGACATGGTGGCTGTCCTAGTTTTATTGTCTATCTAACTCAGTGTCAACTGAGAGGGAAGCGTCTACTGAGAAACTGCCTACATCAGATGAGGAGGTTGGTCTTTGGACACATCTGTGTGTGGTTTCCTTGATTATTAACTCACATAAGAAATCCCAGTCCGCTGTAAGCAAAATCATTCCTAGGGAGGAGGCTCTGGGTTAGAAAAATATACCAGCAAAACATGAGACTATGACCAAGCTAGAGAAGGGTCAAGCTAACAGCACTCTTCCTTCCAGGTTCCTCCCTTGAGACCTGCCCCGATTTCCCCAGGGATGAACTGTGACTTGGAAGCCTGTGCCAAATAAACCCTTTCTTCTCTAAGCTCATTTTGTGTTGGAGCATTTTAGAACAGCGCCAGAAACAGCTACTGTGACAGACCCTGTTGGCAGGCACAGGCAAGGGAAGGCACATTCCAGACTAGTCTGGGCTACATAATGAAACACTGAATCAAAAAGTAAAAACAAAACCATACTGATAAACACAAAACTAAAGTGTAAATCCACTCTTAGGAATACAGGTCGGTGAGCAAAAGTATTCTGCTGTGTCATGTTATGCCAATGCCTGTTTCTAATGTTCATTCTCTCATCTCAGAGCCATCGAAGTCCTCCCGTCTCTTGGGCTTTCTCTAACACTACTGCAGGGGTGAGATGAATTGATCTACCATGCCTTCCTTTAGAGGGACCATGAAATTGATTTTTCCTGTGTGTGGAAAGAGTGAGAGAGGAGGAAACCTCATTTGTATTCATGGATAGCTGCAAATCCCAAGACCACGTATTAAAAAGATGGCCACTCCCCTCCATACACTTGAGGTGCTAGCATATCAAGCATGAAGGGTTTTATTCAAAAAGCTGTGACTTTCTCATCAGTGACCTTGGACCTTACAAGAGAGTGGTGGCATTTTCGATTGGTATGATAGAATTAACCAGACCAGCTCAAAACAACAAATATAACTTAATAATTGAAAACAAGGAAACTCACAGGACCTGGGTAAATGTTCAGATGCCAAAATGTATTTGGCAAGCACAGTGCAAAGAGAGCAAGTGCACCTGGATTCCCAGATTTTCTTTCCTGGCCCCAGGATGCCACACTCTAGCCAAATGTGATTGGCTGAGCTTCCCCATCATCTCCCCCTTTTGTCTAAACAAGATCAAATCATACCCAATACAACTATATACAATAGGAACTGATACCAAATATGAAATTACAAGCAACAAACAATATTAAGAAACACATAACAAAAGGTTTATTAAGCATTTTATTTCAAGGAGCCTAAATAACTTATTGAAATTAAGTTTAGCTAAATCATGAGTAGGGTAACTACAATTCTATAATCTTCAACTCCATCAAAATTCTGAGAAGGGAAGTAATATTATTTGAGCAACCAGGAAGTACAAATGAGAAACTTCCAAAATGTGCCAAATGATAGAGACAACTGATGACCTGAGCAATCACCCAAAGTCTTATTTGCAATGTTGAGGCAACCAACTTTGGCTAAGGCCTAACGTAACTGACATACCATTTTGAAAGGCAAGAAACTTTTCAGAACTATCTTACCCTGTCTTGGCAGGATATGACAATCCTGTTTTTATCCATTTATGGATACCCTGTAGATCTGTCAGTGGTCAAGGAAAGGCTTTTCTTTGCCCAAAGGCCAGTTCTGCCAAGAAGTAGACAAGCTCCAAGTGGCATGTCTTTGGTGCTCAACATTCTCTCGCAAGTAGAACAGTGTTGCCAGGAGTGATTGTGTCTCACTACCACGGAACTCTAGGTTATATTAAAGGCCATTTTCTATAGCTCTTTGAAAAGGTTGAAGATTCTACTATCTATAGTAAATATAATCTCTGTGTATATAAAGAACCTGATTAGCCTAAACATAAATAGGATAAACATAGAAGACTATTGATCTATGATTCTCAATGCCTATCTAACTTAAAGACTAAGAGAATTAACAACTGTGTAATGAATGAGGACAATGACCTCAAAATGTAAACAATATATATCATTACATAAACACTATGTAAGTACCTTAATTAGAGGTAGAAATGTACATTGCAACATGATATATATATATATATATATATATATCAATACAATATATATATCAATACATAAAAATGATTTAAACAGAGGTAGCATACTCACATACAATATTCAATATAATTTAACTTTGTATCTATATACAAGAATCAAAGCCGGGCGGTGGTGGCGCACGCCTTTAATCCCAGCACTCGGGAGGCAGAGGTAGGCAGATCTCTGTGAGTTCGAGACCAGCCTGGTCTACAGAGCTAGTTCCAGGACAGGCTCCAAAACCACAGAGAAACCCTGTCTCGAAAAACCAAAAAAAAAAAAAAAAGAATCAATACCAATATAATTTTCTAAAAACAATAACTCACAAACACCAATCTATTATCCTATCACCAATTTTCCCTCTTCTTTTTTCAAGAATACCCATGAGCCTATGAAATACTTCCCCCATCCCTCAACCATATACCAATCATAAAGAACCCCAAAAGGATGTCCATGAACCTGAAGGCAAACTCTGCTGCAAGAGGAGACGTTATCCCCTAAAATTGCTTCCAGCTGTCATGGGGGTGACATTCTTCTTAGGGGTTCCTGTGAAAGTAAATATGGTAAAATTCCAAGATTAATATTTGGTCTGGGAAAATTGCAAATAGTGTCTGAAAGTTTTGAGGAGGTCTGGCCAGGGTGTTGTAAAAGATGTGCACCATTTGGAACTGTCTTGTGCAGTTGGTACCAAAAATCAGGTCTTGTAGTAGCACTAGCAATATGATGATGTCTTATTCGCCAGGTGGAGTCGATATTGTGTGTCCCCATCTTCTACCTGGAAACTTCAAAGTTCACGTCAAAAAAATTTATTATTTTTTCTGGGAAACTAAGCATTATATATAAAGACATATACAGACATATATATTCAATGAAAGGTATAATAAAGACAGAAACAGATATGGGGAAAGGCAAAGAAAGTTTATAAATTATTATTATCATCATCATCATCATCATCATTATTATTATTATTATTATTATTATTATTATTATTATTATTATTATTCTGTCCCATATCAAGGCTCTTGACATGAGACAGAGACTCTGGGATATCTCTTATGAACAGATAAGCCCATGTTAAATAACAAGACATACACGCGCACACACAGACATACACACAAACACACACACACATAAACACACACTTTCTCCACATATCTGTACATTTATATATTTACTTCACTATTAGTGTGACTCCATATCACAAGCATTGTTGCCATCCGCATTTTATACAAGAAACAAAAGGCCCAGAGAGACTGAATAAGTAGCTCCCAAGTCACAGAGCAACTAAGATGTTACCCATGATTTAGTCATGCCTCCTAGTCATCCTGATCATTTTGAGGTCAGGAGGCAACCTGGGCCCTCGGTGTTTAACCATATGAAGGAAGCAGTAGATACAGGAAACTGAGAAACACCCAAGATGGCACATTCACGGCTCATGTCCTAGGGTGAGACTACTCAGTCTCAGCTCTATGATTTGGAAAAGGATCCGAAAGTCAAGGCAGGAGATCCCAGGTGGGCCAGATACTGGTTGTGAGACTTTATTCACTGGAAGGGGTATATGAAAGAGAGATATGAGTGTGTGAGGGGAAAGTATGCGGACACTTGTTTGTCTGCCTTCCTAATTTCCTACAGTGGACCAGGACAAAATCTACCTGTGATTGGAAATGGTGGCCCAGCCTGAAAACAACAGAAAAGCTTCTCGCCAGTATCTCTGTCGATAAGCAGAAAATGAAAGTATAAATCCACTCTTAGGAATACACTTCACTGAACAACAGTATTCTGCTGTGTCATGTTATGCCAATGCCTGTTTCTGATGTTCATTCTCTACTCTCAGAGCCATCAAAGTCCTCCCGTCTCTTGGGCTTTCTCTAATACTATTGCAGTATGAGGTGAATTGATCTACCATGATTTCCTTTAAAGGGACCATGGAATTGATTTTTCATGTGTGCCGAGTGAGAGAGGAGGAAAGCATCACTTGTATACAGGGATAGCCGGAAATCCCAAGACCACGTATTGAAAAGATGTCCAATCCCCTCCATACACTTGAGGTGCTAGCATATCACACAAGACATGTTTTATTCAAAAAGCTCTGACTTTCTCATCAGTGACCTTGGAGCCTATTAGAGACTGGTGGTGTATTTGACTGGTATGCTAGGAATAATCAGACCAGCTTAAAACAGCAGATATAATTTAATAATTGAAAACGGAGAAACTCAACACTACCGGGGTAAAGGTTCCCATGTCCAAAACCAGTCTAAGAGAGCCAAAGGGAGCAAGGGCACCTGGATTCCCAGGTTTTCTTCCCTGCCCCCAGGCAACCACACCATAGCCAAAAGTGATTGGCTGAGCTACACATCAAGAGAGAAACTTCCTCTAAAAAGTAGTGACAGAAAAACTTAACTCAAGCAGGGCGGTGGTGGTGCATGCCTTTAATCCCAGCACTCGGGAGGCAGAGGCAGGCGAATCTCTGTGAGTTCGAGACCAGCCTGGTCTACAAGAGCTAGCCCCAGGACAGGCTCCAAAGCCACAGAGTAACCCTGTCTCGAAAAACCAAAGGAAAAAAAAAAAGAAAAGAAAAAGAAAAACTTAACTCAGTCTCTTATCCATTGAAAACATTCTTCCTGACAGAAAAACTTAACTCAGTCTCTTATCCATTGATAACATTCTTCCTGCCTGAAGGTGATTTAGATGTTTTCAAAAAGAATGAAAAGTAAGAGTCGTGGGAAGAAGGAGAAATATATAAATATAAACATTCAGAAAAAGAATACCACAGATAACAACATCTTTTAGTGCAAATTAAGCCCATCAGAAGGCTTGAATGTCATCTTAATACCAAGTTCCCTATCTCCACATTTTCCTCTAAAATACACACAGGGCCTGGCAAGATGGCCCAGTGCCTACAGATGCTTGTGACCACGATGATGGCCTCAATTTGCCTCCCTGTGTACACTGAATAAAGAAGTGACTCCTAAAAGTTGTCTGCTACCTACACGTGCATATTGTGACACACATGCATAAACACATGCACACAAAATGTAACATATATTAAATGCTTAAGAGCAAATACTCATATTTTAGGTATTTTTAACATATACGCACATGAATTAACTACAGTGTATTGTAGAATAAAGAGCACTAGAAAATGGCAAAAGATTTTCTATTGTTTAAAACTTTTACTTTTGAAATACGATCTTGCCGTGTAACCCATACTGGCCTGAACCTCACTATGTGGGCCCAGCTGGCCTCAAACGCATGTCAAACCCTTGGCTTCCACTTCTTGAGTCCTGGGATTACAGGTATGAGGCACCACACCTACCATCAGGATTTACACTCTGGAGAAAGTCGCCAAAAAGCAATACCGTGTAGACTATAAAATAGTAAGGACATATAATTTATAATCTCTAAAACATATCAGAAAGTCTGATGAGAAATGAGAGAGTTCTAAAGCTAAAACATTAAAAATAAGAATTAGAGAAACAAAATATGAGCGGATAAGAGTAAAAATGATAAAGAATAGAAGGTCACAACAGATACATTAGCTACTAATCTATCAAACACAAACAACAAATAAAGGAGGAATATTTTCTGAACAGATACAGAAGCAATAACAGTAATACCTTATCAGTAAGATAGAGACTTGACCCTAGAGGGGCTCCCAGGTGCCCAAGCTGAGGTCCCCCATTAGTTCCTTGGGGAGCTGAGGATAGGGAACCTGAAATGACCCTATCCTAGAGCAATACTGACGAATATCTTGCATATCATCCTAGAACTTTCATCTGGCGATGATGGAGATAGAGACAGAGACCCACACTGGAGCACTGGACTGAGCTCCCAAGGTCCCAATGAGGCGCAGAAGGAGGGAGAACATGAGCAAAGAAGTCGGGACTACGAGGGGTGCACCCACCCACTGAGACAGTGGAGCTGATCTACTGGGAGCTCACCAAGGCCAGCTGGACTGTTACCAAAAAAGCATGGGATAAAACTGGACTCTCTGAACATGGCGAACAATGAGGGCTGATGAGACGCCAAGGACAATGGCACGCGGTTTTGATCCTACGCAATGTCCTGGCTTTGTGGGAGCCTAGCCAGTTTTGATGTTCACCTTCCTAGATATGGACGGAGGGGGGAGGACCTAGGACTTACCACAGGGCAGGGAACCCTGACTGCTCTTTGGACTGGAGAGGGAGGAGGAGAGGAGTGGGGGGAAGGGGAGGGAAATGGGAGGCTGGGAGGAGGTGGAAATTTGTTTTTTTTTTCTTTTCTTTATTCTCCTTTTATCAATAAAAAAAGAATGATTAAATATGTTGACCTATATTGAAAAAAAAAAGATAGAGAGATTAAGAAGTGTGTTTGAGGGCTGGGAGGATAGCTCGCAAGTTAGCATCACTGACTGCTGTTCCAAAGGACCTGGGTTCAATTCCCAGGACCCACATGGCAGCTGGCTGCTGGCTGTCACTACAATTCCAAGGGAAGTGGCACCCTTACACAGGCCAATATCATGCAGGTCAAACACTAACCCACGTAAAATAAAAATGAGTAATTCCCTTTAATGTAGATGAAAAAGATGCTGGCGACAGTGGTGAAGCTGTCACTGCCTTTAGAATCATTTTCTGCTCATTTAGTAAGGGCTGGTTGCTGGGAATAGCTTCTGCCCTCAGTTCAGTTTAGTCTACTTAGATTGTTGGTGGGATTTGCAAGTTTGATGTTTGAGCACTTAGCCCCCAGCAGGTGGCACTGGTAGGAGGACTGTGGGGAGCATCCCAGGCCTGTAGCATAAGGGCAGGGCCTTTGAAGGCTGTTACACTTACCACTCACTGAATCTGATCTATAAGCTTTGCATCCTGTCTATTGCCACATGAGGAGTCTCCACCATGTGCCACGGTCCCCATTAACAGCACCTTGATGGCATTGTGTGACACTCTTCCTGGGTAGGGAACCTATGCCAGACCAAATTGTGGGCGAGGATTTTACACAACAGGGGTGATTCTAAAGCACTTGCATCACTAAAAGCCCACTCTATCACGTGTGAGGACTCACATAGTATGCATCTATCTGAATCTCCGGAGGTGGTGCATGACTCCTCTTATAAAGACATATACAGACATATATATTCAATAAATGTATGATAAAGACAGAAACAGATATGAGGAAAGGCAAACAAAGTATATAAATTTTTATTATTCTCATTATTATTATTATTCTGTCCCATATCATAGCTCTTGACATGATATAGAAGCTCTGTGATATGTCTTATGAACAGGCTTGGAATTGGAGAGGGACTGAGCTTGAGTCCAACTCCAAAACCAGCTCTCTATATTTATAAAAAATTGCACATTAACACATATTTAAAAATATGTTTATTATAATTTATTTACTGAACCTATTCAGTTTTCTTGCTGATCCTTATTGGGTTGTAAATAGTTTCCATCTGTCAGTATTCAAATATCCAGGGTCCCTTGAATACTTTGAAGATGAGTGTTTTCCTGGGGAGATAAGCAGAGAACCCTGGCCCCATCCTATATGTTGTTCTTACCATCGGTATGATTATCATCATTGTGGATGAGCTGTCATTTCTTCTTTCTAAGAGATTCCCCTCTTCAAACTGAACCTTTATTAATTTTGATGGTATCCAAAATTTTTCTTCTCCAGTGGAAACAAGAGCAAAACCACTTCCCCAACACAGCACATTTCCTGGCATCAATTAAGAGGTCAACACATCTTTGAAATAAGCTGGTTGATTTAATTCAGCAGACTTTTCCATTATCCAATGACTTTCTGCAGCTATTGTCCCCTTTTCATGAGCGATGAGAAAACTCAAGGTTAATAAAGCATTATGAGTGAGCAGAGCTGGGAGCTGGGAGCCAATGGCTGGGTGCTCAGAACAGTTGAGGTGCAGACCTGGGGCACTAGCCCAGGACATAGCACCAAGTGCGGCCGCTGTTGCAGGCACAAGCTCCTTGCTCTCAGGTCCCCTCGCTCTGGGCAGGGATGTGGGAGAAAGCTGCCTGCAGTGAGGGCATGAGATGGTGCGGATATCAATGAACAAATGGATGTGGTGTGGCCTCAACTGGCCAGAGCCTTAAAGAGCTCCAAAAAGCCCCAAGGACGGGAACCAAGTGATGGTGCATTCGATCGGCACGCTAGAATTAACCAGACCAGCTGAAAACAATAGATATAATTTAATAATTGAAAACGGGGAAACTCACACGACCTGGGTAAAGGTTCCCATGTCCAAAACAGGTCTGAAGAACACCATGCAAAGAGAGACAAAGAGAGCTAATTCACCTGGATTCCCAGGTTTTCTTCCCTGGCCCCAGGCAGCTGCACCCTAGGCAAATGTGATTGGCTGAGCTTCCCCATCCAGAGACCAACTTCCTCTAAAGGGTGGTGACAGAAAAAGTTAACTCAGTCTCTTAGCCATTGAAAGATTCTTCATGCCTGAAGGTGACATAGATGTTTTCAGAAAGAAAGAAAAGTAAGAGTCCTGAGAACAAGCAGAAATACACAAATATAAACAATCAGAAGTAGTCCAAGCTGAAGAAAAAATACCAGAAACAACAACATCCTTTGTTGCAAATAAAGACCATCAGAAGGCTTGAATGTCTTCTTAATGCCAAGTTCCCTATTTCCACATTTTTCCTTTAAAATACACACAGGGCCTGGCAAGATGGCCCAGTTCCAACAGATGCTTGTGTGGAGCAGGATGTCCTGAGTTTGCCTCCCTGGGTACAGTAAAAAGAAAGAAGTGACTCCTAAAAGTCACCTGCTACCTCCACGTGTATATTGTGACACACATGCATAAATACATGCAGACAGATGAAATATAAAATATTTGTGAATGCTTAAAAGCACGATAATATTTTATATGTGTTTAACACATCTGCACATGGATAATCTATAGGGTATTGTAGAATAAAAGCACTAGAAAACAGCAAATGTATTTCTATTGTTAAATGTTTTACTTTTGAAATATTATTTCACCCTAAACCCATACTAAACTTAACTTCACGATGTGTCCCTGGCTGGCCTCAAACTCATGTCAAACCCTTTGCTTCCACTTCTTGAGCCCTGGGATTACAGGTGTGAGGTACCACACCTAACATCATGAATTACACTCTGGAGAAAGTGGTGAAAAAGCAATAAAGTGTAGACTATAAAATAGTAAGAACATATAATTTATAATCACTAAAACATATCAGAAACGCTGATGAGAAATGAGAATGCTCTAAAGCTAAAACAATAAAAATAAGAATTAGAAAAACAAAATATGAGCAGATAGGAGTGCAAATGATAAGGAGTAGAACGTCACAACAGATACATTAGCTATTAATACATCGAACACTATAAATAAAGGATAAATATTTTCTGAACAGTTACAAAAGCAAGGACAGTAATACCTTATCAGTAAGATAGAGAGTTTAATAAGTTTGTGAGGGCTGGGAGGATGGCACAGCAGTTAGCATCACTGTCTGCTCTTCCAGAGGACCCGGGTTCAATTCCCAGCACCCACATGGCAGCTCACAGCTGTCCGTCACTACAATTCCAGGGGACCGGGCACCCGTACACAGGCCAATATCATGCAGGTCAAACACAAAAACACATGAAATGAAAATAAGTAATTCTCGTTAAATTGAAGAAAAAGATGCTGTCGACAGTTGTGAACCTGTCACTGCCTTTAGAATAATTTACTGCTAGTTGCTGGGAACAGCTTCTGTTCTCAGTTCAGTTTAGTCTACTTAGATTGTTGGTGGGGTTTGCAAGTTTGCTGTTTGAGCTCTTAGCCCCCAGCAGGTGGCACTGTTGGAGGACTGTGTGGAGCATCCCAGGCCTGTCCCATGAGGGCAGGGCCTGTGAAGGCTGTTACACTTAGCACTCACTGAATCTGATCTGTAAGCTTTGCATCCTGTCCATTGCCACATGAGGAGTCTCCACCATGTCCCGGTGTCCCCATTAACAGCACCGTGATGGCATTGGTGAGACTTTTCCTGGGTAGGGAACCCATGTCAGACCAAATTGTGGGTGAGGAGTTTACAGAAACAGGGGTGATTCTAAAGCACTTGCATCACTCAAAGCCCACTGTCTCACGGTTGAGGACCCATGGAGTCTGCATCTATCTGAATCTCCAGAGGTGGTGGATAACTCCAAAGTAACATCGTTCTCCAGATCCAACAGAGCTGATGCACATAGGACCTCACAGAGACTGTGAGATCACTCACAAGATCGGCAGGAGCTCAAGCTAGATAAAATCCCACCATGGAAGGGTGGAAGTGGCCACAAAGCCCTAGACTTAGCCAAGTGGGTATTTGTGATTGATAGCTGCTTGGAGAGGGAAAACAATTTTCTCAATGAAAAGACACTGCGTATAGCAAACACAGCCCCCACGCCCAGTTGCTTCCAGTATAACTAGGATGCCATGGTTTTGTTTTTGACTTATAAAAGGACTGTTTTGTTTGTTTTAAGCAAGAGAAAGAACATTATGTTAAGTTGGGAAAAGTTAGGGAAGGGAGAATATATGATAAAAATGAATGAAATATTTAAAAATCAGGAAAAATGAAAAGTAAAATATATATGTTGACGTGGGGCTAAGGGGATGGCTCTTGCAAAAGACCTGACTTCAGTTCCCGGAGGCCAAATGGTGACTCACAATTGCCTGTTATCTAGTTCCAAGCAATCTGACACCATCTTATGAACTATGTGGGCAAATCCACAAAGACACACAGAGATAAAATATCCCTACACATAAAATCAAAATGAACAAAACCTGAAATAATAAGATTACAACTATTGGTTTCGATACTGCTCTTAGTCATAGGACCTGAGTTCAGTTTGCAGAACCTACTAACAGCCATCTGTAATGTGAGGCCACCCTGGCCTATTTAGCCCATGTAAAATAGCAGGACATACACATGCACACACACACTCACACACGTAAACACACACACAAACACATTCTCCACATATCTGTACATTTATATATTTACTTCACTATTAGTGTGATTCCATATCATAAGTATTGTTGCCATCCACATTGTACACAAAAAATGAAAAGCCCAGAGAGGCTGCATAAGTAGCTCCCAAGTCACAGAGCAACTAAGATGTTACCCATGATTAAGTCATGCCTCCTAGTCATCCTGATCATTGTGAGGTCAGGAGGCAACCTGGGCCCTCAGTGTTTAACCATATGAAGAACGCAATAGATACAGGAAACTAAGAAACAGCCAAGATGGCACATTCACTGCTCATGTCCTAGGATCTGGCAACTACTCAGTCTCAGCTCTATGATTTGGAAAAGAACCAGAAATTCAAGGCAGGAGATCTCAGGTGGGCCAGACACTGGTTCTCAGACTTTATTCACTGGAAGGGGTATATGAAAGAGAGATATGAGTGTGTGAGGGGAAAGTATGCGGACACTTGTTTGTCTGACTTCCTAATTTCCTGCAGTGGACCAGAACAAAATCGACCTTTGTTTGAAAATTTTGACCCAGCCTGAAAAGAACAGAAAAGCTTCTCGCCAGTATCTCTGTCGATAAGCCGAAAATGAAAGTGTAAATCCACTCTTAGGATACAGGTCACTGACCAACAGTATTCTGCTGTTTCATGTTATGCCAATTCCTGTTTCTGATGTTCATTCTCTACTCTCAGAGCCATCGAAGTCCTCCCGTCTCTTGGGCTTTCTCTAATACTAGTGCAGTATGAGATGATTGATCTACCATGACTTTCTTTAAAGGGACCACAGAATTGATTTTTCATGTGTGTGGAAAGAGTGAGAAAGGAGGAAACCTCATTTGTATACAGGAATACCCAGAAATCCCAAGACCACGTATTGAAAAGATGTCCAATCCCCTCCATACACTTGAGGTGGTAGCGTTATCACACAACACCTGTCTTATTTAAAAAGCTGTGACTTTTTCATCAGTAACCTTGGAGGCTATTAGAGACTGGTGGTGTATTTGACTGGTATGCTAGGATTAATCAGACCAGCTCAAAACAACAGATATAATTTAATAATTGAAAACGGAGAAACTCAACACTACTGGGGTAAAGGTTCCCATGTCCAAATCCAGTCTGGCAAACACTGTGAACTTTACAGTAAGAGAGCCAAAGAGAGCAAACTCACCTGGATTGCCAGGTTTTCTTCCCTGCCCCCAGGCAGCCACACCCTAGCCAAATGTGATTGGCTGAGCTTCCCATCAAGAGAGAAACTTCCTCTAAAAGGTGGTGACTGAAAAACTTAACTCAGTCTCGTATCCATTGAAAACATTCTTCCTGCCTGAAGGTGATGTAGATGATTTCAAAAAGAAAGAAAAGAAAGAGTCCTGGGAACAAGGAGAAGTATGCAAATATAAACAATCAGAAATTATTCAGGTTGCAGAAAAAGAATACCATAGATAACATCTTTTTTTGCAAATTAAGCCCATCGGGAGGTTTGACTGTCATCTTAATACCAAGTTTCCTATTTCCACATTTTCCTTTAAAATACACACAGAGCCTGGCAAGATGGCTCAGTGCCTACACATGCTTGCGCCCACCATGATGGACTCAGTTTGCCTCCCTGTGTACACTGAAGAAAGAACTGACTCCTAAAATTGCCTGCTACCTACACGTCTATACTGAGACACACATGCATAAACACATGTGCACAAAATATAAAATATATTAAATGCTTAAGAGCAAATAATCATATCTTAGCTATTTTTAACATATATGCACATGAATTAACTACATTGTATTGTAGAATAAAGAGCACTAGAAAATAGCAAAAGAGTTTCTATTGTTAAAAATTTTACTTTTGAAACACGATCTTACCGTGTAACCCATACTGGCATGAACCTTACTATGTGGCCCCAGATGGCCTTGAACTCATGTTAAACCCTTGGCTTCCTCTTCTTGAGTCCTGGGATTACAGGTATGAGGCACCACACGTACCATCAGGATTTATTGTCTGGAGAAGGGACAAAAAGCAATACTGTGTAGACTATAAAATAGTAAGGACATATAATTTATAATCTCTATAACATATCAGAAAGGCTGATGAGAAATGAAAATGCTCTAAAGCTAAAACAATAAAAATAAGAATTAGAGAAACAAAATATGAGGAGGATAAGAGTGCAAATGATAAAGAGTAGAACGTAACAACAGGTATTATTGTTCTTGCTTTTATAGCTGTTCAGAAAATATTTAGTCTTTATTGGTAGTGTTTGATCCATTAATAGCTAATTAATCTGATGTCACGATATCAAATTAAACGGAGAGAATCTCAAAGCCATCCCGCTTAATTCAGGAACACGACAAGGCTGTCCACTCTCGCCATACCTCTTCAATATAGTGCTTAAAATCTAGCAATAGCAATAAGAAAACATAATGGGATCAAGGGGATTCGAATTGAAAAGGAAGAAGTTAAACTTTCATTATTCGCAGATGATAAGATAGTGTACTTAAGCGACCCCCAAAACTCCACCAAAGAACTTTTACAGCTGATAAACAGCTTTAGTAATGTGGCAGGATACAAGATCAACTCCAAAAAATCAGACGCCCTCTTATACACAAAGGATATGGAAGCAGAGAGGGAAATCAGAGAAGCTTCCCTTTCACGATAGCCACAAACAGCATAAAATATCTTGGGGTAAATCAAACCAAGGAAGTAAAAGATCTATTTGACAAGAACTTTAAGGCATTGAAGAAAGAAATTGAAGAGGATACCAAAAAATGGATGGACCTCCCTTGCTCTTGGATTGGGAGGATCAATATAGTAAAAATGGCAATTCTACCTAAGGCAATTTATAGATTCAATGCAATCCCCATCAAGATCCCATCAAAATTCTTCACAGATCTGGAGAGGACAATAATCAACTTTGTATGGAAAAACAAAAAACCCAGGATAGCCAACACAATACTATACAATAAAGGATCTTCTGGAGGCATTACCATCCCTGATTTCAAACTCTATTACAGAGCTACAGTAATGAAAACAGTGTGGTACTGGCATAAAAACAGAAAAGTCGAACAATGGAATCGTATAGAAGACCCGGATTTTAACCTACAAACCTATGAACACCTCATTTTTGATAAAGGAGCTAAAAGTATACAATGGAAGAAAGAAAGCATCTTCAACAAATGGTGCTGGCACAACTGGATGTCAACCTGTAGAAGAATGAAAATAGACCCATATCTATCACCGTGCACAAAACTCAAGTCCAAGTGGATCAAAGACCTCAATATCAGCCCAAACACATTGAACCTGATAGAAGAGAAAGTGGGAAATACCCTACAACAGATGGGCACAGGAGATCGCTTCCTATGTATAACCCCAGAAGCACAGACATTAAGGGCAACATTGAATAAATGGGACCTACTAAAACTGAGAAGCTTCTGTAAAGCAAAGGACACTGTTGCTAAGACACAAAGGCAACCTACTGACTGGGAGAAGATCTTCACCAACCCTGCAACAGACAAAGATCTGATCTCCAAAATATATAGAGAACTCACGAAACTAGACTTTAAAATGCTAATTAACCCAATTAAAAAATGGGACACTGAACTGAACAGAAAATTCTCAACAGAAGAAGTTCAAATGGCCAAAAGACACTTAAGGTTGTGCTCAACTTCCTTAGCAATCAGGGAAATGCAAATCAAAACAACTTTGAGATATCATCTTACACCTGTCAGAATGGGTAAAGTCAAAAACACCAATGATAGCCTGTGCTGGAGAGGCTGTGGAGGAAGGGGTACCCTCATCCATTGCTGGTGGGAATGCAATCTTGTGCAACCACTATGGAAGTCAGTGTTTTGGTTTCTCAGGAAATTTGGGATCAACCTACCCCTGGACCCAGCAATACCACTCTTGGGAATATACCCAAGAGATGCCTGATCATATGACAAAAGCATTTGTTCAACTATGTTCATAGCAGTATTATTTGTAATAACCAGAACCTGGAAACAACCTAGATGCCCTTCAATGGAAGAATGGATGAAGAAAGTATGGAATATATACACATTAGAGTACTACGCTGCGGTAAAAAACAATGACTTCTCGAATTTTGCATGCAAATGGATGGAAATAGAAAACACTATCCTGAGTGAGGTATCCCAGACCAAAAAAGATGAACATGGGATGTACTCACTCATAATTGGTTTCTAGCCATAAATAAGGGTCACGGAGTCTACAATAGGTGAATCTAAAGAAGCTAAGTAAGAAGGGGTAACCAAGGAAAAACATATAGTTATCCTCTTGGCTAAGGAAAGTAGACAAAATTGCCGGGGAGAAAATTGGGATCTTGGGGGTGGGGTGGGATGGGGGTAAGGGGAGATGGGGAGAGAAAAGTTAGAAGGGAAGTAGGTGGGGCCATGGGGAAACAGGAGGATTGGGATAAAGGAAGGTTGGACAGGGGAGCACGGAACCACAGTTCTTAGTTAAGGGAGCCACTTTAGGTTTGGCAAGAGACCTGACCCTAGAGGGGCTCCCAAGTGCCCAAGCCGAGGTCCCCAGTTAGTTCCTTGGGCAGCTGAGGATAGGGAACCTGAAATGACCCTATCCTAGAGCAATACTGATGAATATCTTGCATATCATCCTAGAACCTTCATCTGGTGATGGACGGAGATAGAGACAAAGACCCACACTGGAGCACTGGACTGAGCTCCCAAGGTCCCAATGAGGAGCAGAAGGAGGGAGAACATGACCAAAGAAGTTGGGACCACGAGGGGTGCACCCACCCACTGAGACAGTGGAACTGATCTATTGGGAGCTCACCAAGGTCAGCTGGACTGTGACTGAAAAACCATGGGATAAAACTGGACTCTCTGAACATGGCGAACAATGAGAGCTGATGAGACGCAAAGGACAATGGCACGGGATTTTGATCCTACGTAATGTGCTGGCTTTGTGGGAGCCTAGCCAGTTTGGATGTTCACCTTCCTAGATATGGACGGAGGGGGGAGGACATAGGACTTACCACAGGGCAGAAAACACTGACTGCTCTTTGGACTGGAGAGGGATGGGGAAAAAAGAGAAGGAAGGGGGAGAAGGGTGGGAGGAGGGAGAGAAGGGTGGGAGGAGGGGTAGGGAAATGGGAGGCTGGGAGGAGGTGGAAACTTGTTTTTTTTTCTCCTTTTCTCAATAAAAAACATATATGTGAATGCTTAAAAGCATGATAATATTTTATGTGTGTTTGACACATATGCACGTGGATTATCTATAGGGTATTGTAGAATAAAGAGCACTAGAAAATGGCAAATGTATTTCTATTGCTAAATATTTTACTTTTAAAATATAATTTCACCCTGAAACCGATACTGTACTGAACTTCACCATGTGTCCCCAGCTGGCCTCAAACTGATGTCAAACCCTTTGCTTCCACTTCCTAAGCTCTGGGATTACAGGTATGAGGCACCACTCTTAACATCAGGATTTACACTCTGGGGAGAGTGGTCAAAAAGCAATACTGTGTAGACTATAAAATAGTAAGGACATATAATTTAAAATCACTAAAACATATCAGAAAGGCTGATGAGAAATGAGAGTCTTCTAAAGCTAAAACATTAAAAATAAGAATTAGAGAAACAAAATATGAGGGGAATAAGAATGCAAATGATAAACAGTAGAACGTGACGTCAGATAAATTAGCTATTAATGGATCAAACACTACCAATAAAGACTAAATATTTTCTGAACAGCTATAAAAGCAAGAACAGTAATACTTATCCGTAAGCTAGAGATTTTAATAACTGTGTTTGAGGGCTGGGAGGATGGCTGAGCAGTTAGCATCACTGTCTACTCTTTCAGGGGACCAGGTTCAATTCCCAGCAGCCACATGGCAGCTCGCAACTGGCAGTCACATGAGGAGTCTCCACCATGTACCGTGGTCACCATTAATGGCACCATCGTGGCATTGTTACTGGGTAGGAAACCCATGCCAAACCAAACTGTGAATGAAGAGTTTACACAAACAGGGGTGACTCTAAAGCACTTACATCACTAAAAGCCCACTCCGTCATGGGTGATGACTCACGAAGTCTGCATCTATCTGAATCTCTGGAGGTGGTGGATGACTACAAAGGAGCATCATTGTCCAGACCCAACAGAGCTGATGCACATAGGACCTCACAGAGACTGTGAGATCACTCACGAGATCTGCAGGAGCTCAAGCCAGATAAAATCCCAGCATGGAGGAGGGGAAGTGGCCAAAAAGCCCTACACCTAGCAAGTGGCTGTTCGATGGATCGCTGCTTTCTCAATGGAGTGACACTGGGTATGGCAAAGAAACCCGAGAACAGGCCACATGCACAGTAGTTTCCAGTATAAATAGGACTCCATGGTTTTGTTGTTGACTTATAAAAGGACTGTTTGTTTGTTTTAAGCAAGAGAAAAAGCATAATGTTAAGTTGGGAGGAGTTGGGGAAGGGGGAAAATATGGTAAAAATAAATGTAAAATTTAGAAATAAAGAAAATTAAAAGTAAAATATTTATTTTGAGGAGGCGCTGAGGAGATGGCTCTTGCAGAGGACCTGACTTCAGTCCCAAGACCCCAAATGGTGGCTCACAACTGCATGTTATTCCAGTTCCATGGGATATGACAGCGTCTTATGACCTCAGTGGGCAAATCCACAGACACACATGCAGGGAAAATATCCATACGCATAAAATTAAAATAAACAAGACCTGAAATAATAATAAGATATATCTTTTGATCTGGATAGTGCACTTATCCAGAGGACCTGAGTTCAGTTTGCAGAAACTACTAACAGCTATCTGTGACTGTGAAGCCACCATGGGCTATTCAACCCATGTTACATAGCAAGACATACATACGCACAAACACACACACACACACACACACACGTTCTCGACATGGTCTGTACATTTATATATTTACTTCACCATTAGAGTGACTCCATATCATAAGTATTGTTGCCATCCCCGTTGTACACAAAAGCAAAAGGCCCAGAGAGGCTAAATAAGTAGCTCCCAAGTCACAGAGCAACTAAGATGTTACCCATGATTAAGTCATGCTTCCTACTCATCCTGATCATTGTGAGGTCAAGAAGCAACATGGGCCTTTACAATGTAACCATATGAAGGAGGCAGTAGATACAGAAAACGGAGAAACACCCAAAATGTCACATTCAGAGCTTATATCCTAGACTCTGGAAACTACAAACTCTCAGATCTATGATTTGGAAAAGGATCAGAAAGTCAAGGCAGGGGATCCCAGGTGGGCCAGATACTGGTTCTCAGACTTTATTCACTGGAAGGGGTATATGAAAGAGAGATATGAGTGTGTGAGGGGAAAGTACAAGGACACTTGTTTGTCTGCCTCCCTAATTTCCTGCGGTGGACCAGAACAAAATCTACCCGTGATTGGAAATGTTGCCCCAGCCTGAAAAGAACAGAAAAACTTCTCACCAGTATCTCTGTTGACATCTAGTGGTTGTAGATGTGAATGATACCTCACACAAAATGTTCCTGTGGGGCCCAGCAGTGAAGACAGGAAGGACCATGAGCAGAAGGGGAGAAGAGCCAGGGCTGTGAGAACAAGACACAGCCAGTCACTGGGAGGAGCTGCTCTGATGCGTTTCCTGGCAACTGTTGTCACGTTATCCACAGTGGGCGCTATGTTGCAGAAAACTGATGTCACAAAGCTCCTGAAACTAGAGCTGGATTCATGAATTCATGTGTTCCAGGTAGAGACCAAGTCTCCACCCATCTAGCCTTGGTCTTGCGGAGATAGGAACCACAGAAAGGGCCTTAGCCCTGTTCTTCCTGCTTTCTATTCTGGAGGGCTTCCGGGGTCGAGGTGGACACCCCTGGGACTCAGTGAATCTTACAGGACCTGCTCTGTAAGGACCATCTCCTTTCCTTGGGAAACAGGGACAGGTAGTACAACCTGCTACTCTCCCCTCTGTTCAGCATCCCTGGGGCCTTTCTCAGGCCTGACTAACCCCTCATTCTTACCTTCCAGGATTAAGGTCTGAGGATTCTGCCTCCTCCCCAGGCTGAAGCCGTCCATCTACTACTGCAGTCAGCTTCAGTGCCCTTCCCGACCACGGACAGACCAACTCGTTCTGTCCCAATGGTCCCAGGTAGGGTGTGTTGCCCACTCTTGCTTAAAATGGTTTTGTTGGTCAGGCCTGAAACATGAGCAAGAAAATAACAGCCAGATGGCTAGATTCACCCTGACTGGTGTACAGTTTCATCATCTTCTCTTTCCACTCATCATGATTTGGGAAGCCTGGGCTGGCTGTTGCTGGCTGCTTTCTTCTCTCAGAGCTGGTACACTGCCCCAAATGAGCTGAGGATAACCAAGATCTGAGCCAGATGTCTGGAAACCAGACTGTCCCCATTGTGCTGAAGGAAAAACACAAAAACACCTAGGATTTGAGTATGATGGCAGTTGCCACTGAAGCTATTAGGCATAACGTGAGCTCTGGGAGGACCAACAGACCACAAAAGACATGCCATAGAACAATGGGTAGGCAGCCTAGGGTCCTAAGTGACATAAAGTTAATGTGGTGGCCTGTCTGGGGTCAGGAGAGTAGGAGAATGGCAGTGGGAGACTAGAGATGGCCCAGCTCAGGTCCTTCTATACAGGATGTGACCAACAATGGATGTGGTGCTCCATAATAGCTGGATCAGATTAAAATAGTCTCAAGACATCCTCTGCAGGGTGGCATGCAGAGTGTTCTAACCACATCCCCTAGTAGACTTTCAACTTAGCTTTTCTCTCTCTCTCTCTCTCTCTCTCTCTCTCTCTCTCTCTCTCTCTCTGTCTCTCTCTCCTTTCCTTCCTTTCTTCATTTTTTTGATTTCTACCTGCCTTCTTTTTTTCTGAGTTTCTCTGTGTAGCCCTGAATATCCAGGAACATTCTCTATAAACCAGACTGGACAAGAGCTCAGAGATTCATGTGTCTCTGCCTTCAGAGTGCTAGGATTAATGCGTGCACCACCATAACTGACAAACTTCAGCTGTTTCTTAAACTTCTTTACATATTCTTGCATCTTATGCACCTACTTACTTATAACAGATTGAATTTTAAGTAAGCTGGACTTCTCAGAAAAGCACAACATTTTTCTAGAAGTAGCCATCCTAGGGGGAGCACAACGGAGAGAAGGATATTAAGAAGAGAATTTTAGGTCATGTGCACACTAGAATCTAGGATGCTGCATTTCAACTTGGCCAGTTTGCTTTGCCTCCTTCATTGCTGTGCTTGCACTCTGGAGTACTTGACAAACTACTGCATCCTATCAGAATTCTACTGTTTTGAGAACAAGAAGGATCAAATGAACAAATGAATGAAAGGGAGACAGAAAGAAGAAAGGAAAGAAGAGAGAAAGGAAGAGACTGCAGGTAAGGTCAAGACCAGAGAAAAAGAGAGATCCTCTCCACTTAATAAGAAAACCCGCAAGGCAACTGGAAGTAAGAGTCAGGAGACCGGAATTAGGTTGAGCAGTGTCACCTGATTTCTTAGCACTGATACCTGGACCTCCTTTCAGGCTAATCAAATTAGACCTTGGGCATAAGGTACATAATTCATTCTCATTCTCTCTCTCTCTCTCTCTCTTCATCCATCCTCTGCGTGTTGGGGGGAGGTTGTTGTGAGGTGATGTGTGGGATATGTAAGCTCCTAGTTTGATCTCACAGCGTATCCAGGGAAGAGAATAACCACACTGGGTGATCAAATATAGGTGTGTGGGTGGCAGTGGTGTGCGTGGGTGGGTGTGGGTTTCTGTGCACACTTCTGGTAGATGCCTAAGGAAAGGTATGGGTGTGTTTTCGTGGGTACTGTCTCTTTTTTTCTGAGACAGGGTCTTTATTGGCCTGAAGCTGACAAAATGGGGTAAGTGGTCTGACTGGTAAACCCAAGGAACTTTATGACTGCACAGTTTTGTGCTGGATTTTAAGTACAGACTACCAGAACTGGAGATTTTAATTAGATTCTGGGGGTGGAATTTGTGTCCTCGTGCTTGCAAAGAGAGCACCTTGCTAACTGAGCTATCCTTCAGATGCTAGGATGAAGTTTAATTTGGGATACAAGATAATCAGACATGTAGTTTTTAAAAAGTGGATGTACTAAAAAAAGAGGCTATATTCTGAAAACATTAACTTAGACCCTGCGAGTTAAGTGTTTCCCAAATCAGCGAGGCCTCCAGTAGACCAAGGTTTTATTCCACCAAAACCCAACTTGGTGAGCCAAAGAGTTTATAACTTACAGCTAATGGATGAGGGATTACTTACAGGTGCAGAGCAGTGACTGACTGTGGCATGGAAGAAGGAGTCCTCTGTAGCTGGATAGATGGAAGTGCCACCCTGTCAGTGGACCTCCCACACTCTCAGTACTCTAGAGTCTCCAGAGGCTACAGAACCACATGTAACTGGGACAGAATCTCACACAGCTGAAAAGGACATGCCTCACAGAGAGACTAGAATCTCAGGTGAGAGTCTAATGACACCTGTACAAAGCCCAACACCCTTGCATAAAGAGACTTCAGCAGGCAGATGTAGATAGGGTGTATAACAAGGAAGGTGAGAGCCATGGACAGCAAGCCAGTAAGCAGCATTCCTGCCATGACCTCTGTATGCTGGTATATCTGTGTTTAAATGAATAAAGCTTGCCTGAAGATCAGCAGGCAAAGCAGCCACACTTGTCAGCTACACAGGAATGGGGGGGTGGCAGACACCTTTAATCCTAGGACTAGGGAGACACAGGCAGGCAAATCTCGGTGATTTTCAATGCTGTCCTGGGCTATACAAGATTGATCCAGAAACAGACCAGATGGGGATGGTTTATACCTTTCATCTCAGTGTTTGGGTGTCACACACTTAATCCCAGCACTAGAGAGTTGGAGACAGGAGCAATATGCTGGGAAGAGACAGTAAGATAAAGGGGAAGAGACAGGAACTCACTGGAGTGTGGAGACTGAGGGATCGTGGAGACAGGATCTCGCCCTTTGAGTCTGAACACTTGGTAGAGGTAAAAGGTCTCTCTAGTGTTTGCTGCTTTGCCTTTCTGACCTTCAGCTTGGACCCCAATAACTGTATCTGGGTTTGCATTATTCTGCTACACCTCTGCTTTCATTCATGCTTCAAGATTCCTTCCTTTATTTCCTTACACAATGGACTACAACTTTAAACTTAAATGAACGCTTTCATCTTGACTTTTACCACAGTGATTACAATTTAAACTAAGACAGCATTATCCCTAGTGGGGGATAAACCAGAAAACCTTAAACATGACATTTGAACCATCGATAATCTTCAGCGTGACACATACCCTCCATTCAGAGCCCCAATCCAAAATAAGATCAATTGTTTTTAAGAATTTTTTTTTAATTTAGAAATTTGTATTTTACTGAGAAGTTGCAAAAAAAAAGGACAAAATATTTCCAAATGCCCTGCTCCTAGCTGATTCTTTTGGTACTATTTTGAGTGGATGTATCACAATTATTGAGCCAATCAAGACATTTATAATTACTAAAACCCTGGTTTATTGAGATTTCCTTACCTTTTAACATTACTCTTTACCATTGTCCATTACAAAATCCCGCGAGGAGCCTAATTCATACAACAGTGGTTCACATGGCTTTCCTGTAAGACCATGTCGTGTGTGTGTGTGTGTGTGTGTGTAGTTTGTGCTGAGGAATCATTTCTTAGATTTCCAGGGTAAAATGAAACATTAGTGTGTTGCATCCTTCCCTCCTGTCTTTATCTCAATGGAGTCACCATTGGGAAGTCATGTGTACAATACACCATGATGAGGCTTCCATAAGAAGTTCTTCTCTGAAGTAGATGACCTCCGTCAAGGTTGCAGAAAACATCAAGTTCTTTATGGTGTATTTTGTTCTTTTTATAAAAGCTCCCTCCAGGAATGGAAGCCTCACAGACATGGTGGCTGTCCTAGTTTTATTGTCTACCTAACACAGTGCCAGCTGAGAGGGAATCCTCTAATGAGAAACTGCCTACATCAGATTAGGAGGTTGGTCTTTGGATACATGTGTGTGTGGTTTCCTTGATTATTAACACACATAAGAGGTCCCGACCGCTGTAGGCAATACCATTCCTAGGTCGGAGGCTCTGGGTCAGATAAAAGTACCAGGGAAGCATGAGCCTATGAGCAAGCCAGAGAAGGGACAAAGAAACAGCGCTCTTCCAGGTTCCTGCCTTGATATCCTGCCCCGATTTCCCCAGGGATGAACTGTGACTTGGAAGCCTATGCAAATAAACCCTTTCTTCTCTAAGCTGACTTTATGTTGGAGTGTTTTATAACAGCCCCAGAAACTGCTACTGTGACAGACTCTGTTGTCAGGCACGGGCAAGAGAAGGCACATTCCAGACTAGTCTGGGCTACAAAAGAAACACTGAATCAAAAAGTAAAACCAAAACCATAGTGATAAACCCAAAATAAAAGTGTAAATCCACTTTTAGGAATACTGGTTGCTGACCAACATTATTAGCTGTGTCATGAAATTCCAATGCCTGTCTCTGATGTATCAGAAATTCTTCAGGTTGAAGAAAATGAATACTAGAAATAAAAACATCCTTTGCTGCAAAGAAAGAACATCAGGAGGCTTGAATGTCATCTTAATGCCAAGTTTCCTAGTTCCACTTTTTTTCCTTTAAAATATGTACAGTGGGGGGGACGGGGAGGGAAATGGGAGGCGGTGGCGGGGAGGAGGCAGAAATACTTAAAAAATAAATAAATTTTAAAAAATAAAATATGAACAGTGCCTGGCAAGATGGCCCAGTGCCTACAGATGCTTGCACCGAGCATGGTGGCCTGAGTGTGCCTCCCTGGATACAGTAAAAAGAAAGAAGTGACTCCTAAAAGTAGCCTGCTACATTCATGTGTATATTGTGACACACATGCATCAACACATAAACACAGATAAAACATAAAATATATGTGAATGCTTAAAAGCAAATAATGATATTTTATATGTTTTTAACACATATGCACGTGTATTGTAGAATATGGAACACTAAAAAATCGCAAGGCGTTTCTATTGTTAAAAAGTTACTTTTGAAATGCGATCTCACTCTGTAACTCATATTGGCCTTAACCTCACCATGTGTCCCCCACTGGCCTCAAACTCATGTCAAACCCTTTGCTTCTACTTCCTGAGCCCTGGGATTACAGGAATGAGGCACCACACCTAACAGCAGGATTTACTTTCTGGAGAAAGTGGTCAAAAAGCAATACTGTGTAGACTATAAAATAGTAAGGACATATAATTTATAATCACTAAAACATATCAGAAAGGCTGATGAGAAATTAGAATGTTGTAAAGCTAAAACATTAAAAATAAGAATTAGAGAAACAAAATATGAGGGGGATAAGAGTGCAAATGATAAAGAGTAGAACGTCACAACAGATGCATTAGCTATTAATGGATCAAACACTGCAAATAAAGGATAAATATTTTCTGAACAGATACAAAAGCAAGAACAGTAATACCTTGTCCGAAGCTAGAGGGTACAATAAGTGTGTTTGAGGGCTGGGAGGATGGCTCAGCAGATAGCATCACTGACTGCTCTTCCAGAGAACCCAGGTGCAATTCCCAGCACCCACATGGCAGCTCACAGCTGGCTGTCACTACAATTCCAGGGGACCCGGCACCCTCACACATGCAGGCCAAACACTCAGGCACGTAAAATAAGAAAAAGTAATTCTCTTTAAAGTAGAAGAAAAAGATGCTGGCGACAGTGGTGATGCTGTCACTGCCTTTAGAATCATTTACTGCTCATTTAGTCAGAGCTGGTTGCTGGGAATAACTGCTGCCCTCAGTTCAGTTTATTCTACTTAGATTGTTGGTGGGGTTTGCAAGTCTGCTGTTTGAGCACTTAGCTCCCAGCAGGTGGCACTGTTGGAGGACTGTGGGGAGCATCCCAGGCCTGTAGCATGAGGGCAGGGCCTTTGAAGGCTGTTACACTTCCCACTCACTGAATCTGATCTGTAAGCTTTGCATCCTGTCCATTGCCACATGAGGAGTCTCCACCATGTGCCGTGGTCCCCATTAACAGCACCGTGATGGCATTGTTACTTGACACTTTTCCTGGGGAGGGAACCCATGTCAGACCAAATTGTGGGTGAGGACTTTACACAACAGGGGCGATTCTAAAGCACTTGCATCACTAAAAGCCCACTATCTCACGGGTGAGGACTCACATAGTGTGCATCTATCTGAATGTCCAGAGGTTGTGGATGATGTCAAAGTAACATCGTTCTCCAGACCCAACAGAGCTGACGCACATAGGACCTCACAGAGACTGTGACACAACTGACGAGATCTGCAGGAGCTCAAGCCAGATAAAATCCCAGCATGGAGGATGGGAAGTGGCCACAAATCCCTACACGTAGCCAATAGCTTTTGTGATTGATAGCTGCTTTCTCAATGGAGTGACACTGGGTATGGCAAACACACCCCAGAACAGGCCCCATGTGCAGTAGTTTCCAGTATAAATAGAACTCCATGGTTTTGTTTTTGACTTACAAACAGACTGTTTTGTTTAAGCAAGAGAAAGAGCATGATGTTTAGTTGAAAGGAATTGGGGAAGGGGGAAATATAAAATTAAACAAAAATTTTAAAAAGAAAGAAAACTTTAAAGTAAAATAAATACGTTGAGGCAAGGCTGAGGGAATGGCTCTTCCAGAAGACCTAACTTCAGTCCCCAGACCACAAATGGTGGTTCATGACTGCCTGTTATTCCAATTCCAAGTGATCTGACACCATCTTTTGACCTCCGAGGGAAAATCCTCAGACTCACAGGCAGGTAAAATACCCATACATATAAAATTAAAATAAACAAAACCTGAAATAATATGATATACCTGTTGGCCTGGATAGTGCTCTTATCCAGAGGACCTGAGTTCAGTTTCAGTACCTATAACAGCCATCTGTAACTGTGAGGCCACCCTGGGCTATTTAGCCCATGTTTATTTAGTCCTTGTTACATAGCAAGACATACACACATATACCGACACACAAACACACGTTCTCCACATAGTCTGTACATTTATATATTTATTTCACTATTATCGTGATTCTATATGATAAGTATTGTTGACGTCTACACTTCTCATGAAAACGGTAAGGCACAGAGAGGCCGAGTAAGTAGCTCCCAAGTCACAGAGCAACTAAGATGTTACCCATAATTAAGTCATGCCTCCTAGTCATCCTGATCATTGTGAGGTCAGGAGACAACCTGGGCACTCACCATGTAAACATACGAAGCAGGCAGTAGATACAGGAAACTGAGAAACACCAAAATGGCACATTCCCGGCTCATTTCCAAGACTCTGACAACTGGTCACTCTTGCTCTATGGTTTGGAAACGGATCGGAAAGTAAAGGCTGGGGATCCGAGATGGGCCAGATACTGGTTCTAGGCTTTCTTCACAGGAAGGGGTATATGAAAGAGAGAGATATAAATGTGTGATGGGAAAGAGTGAGAAGGCTAGTTTGTCTGCTTCCCTGATTTCCTGCTGTGGACCAGTACAAAGTCTACCTTTGTACTGGTCCACAGCAGTAACTTAATCAGACGTAGAAATGTACATTGCAACATGGTAGATATATATATATATATATATATATATATATATCAATACAATATATATATCAATACATAAAAATGATTTAAACAGAGGTAGCAAAGTCACATACAGTATTCTATAAAATTTAACTTTGTATCAATATACAAGAATCAATACCAATATAATTTCTAAAAACAATAACTCACAAACACCAATCTATTATCCTATCACCAATTTTCCCTCTTTTTTTTCAAGAATACCCATGAGCCTATGAAATACTTCCCCCATCCCTCAACCATATACCAATTATAACCAACCCCAAAAGGATGTCCCTAAACCTGAAGGCAAACTCGGCTGGGAGAGGGGACATTATGCCCTAAAATTGCTTCCAGCTGTCATGGGGTGACGTTCTTCTTAGGGGTTCCTGTGAAAGTAAATATGGTAAAATTCCAAGATTAATATTTATTCTGGGAAAATTGCAAATAGTGTCTGAGAGTTTTGAGGAGGTCTGGCCAGGGTGTTGTAAAAGATGTGCACCATTAGGAACTGTCTTGTGAGGTTGGTACCAAAAATCAGGTCTTGTAATAGCACTATCAACATGATGATGTCTTATTAGCCAGGTGGAGTCGATATTGTGTGTGCCCATCTTCTTCTTGGAAACTTAAAAGTTCACGGCAGGAAAATTTATTATTTTTTCTGGGAAACTAAGCATTATATATAAAGACATATACAGACATATATATTCAGTGAAAGGTATAATAAAGACAGAAACAGATATGAGGAAAGGCAAAGAAAGTTTATAAATTATTATTATTATTATTATTATTATTATTATTATTCTGTCCCATATCATGGCTCTTGACATGAGACAGAAACTCTGGGATATCACTTATGAACAGGCTTGGAAGTGGAGAGGGACTGAGCCTGAGTCCAACTCCAAAACCAGCTCTCTATATTTATAAATAAATGCACATTAACACATATTTAAAATATGTTTATTATAATTTATTTACTGAACCTATTCAGTTTTCTTGCTGATCCTTATTGGGTTGTAAATAGTTTCCATCTGTCAGTATTCAAACATCCAAGGTCCCTTGAATTCTTTGAAGATGAGTGTTTTCCTGCGGAGATAAGCAGAGATCCCTGCCCCCATCCTATATGTTGTTCTTACCATCGGTATGATTGTCATCATTGTGGATGAGCTGTCATTTCTTCTTTCTAAGAGATTCCTCCTCTTCAAACTGAACCTTTATTTATTTTGATGGTACCCAAAATTCTTCTTCTCTTGTAAAAACATGAGCTAAACCACTTCCCCAATGCAGAACATATCCTGGCTTACATTGCGAGGTCAGCATAACCTTGAAATAAACTGGTTGATTTAATTCTGCAGACTTTCCCGTTATTCAATGTCTTTTTGCGGACATTGTCCCCTTCTCAGTAGCGTTGAAAAAATCAAGGTTAATAAAGCATTATGAGTGAGCAGTGCTGGCGTGCAGGCCAGATGGAGGGGAGCCGACGGCAGTTTGCTCTGAACAGGTGAGGTCCAGACCTGAGGAAAAAACCTAGCACATAGCATCAAATGCGGCCTGCAGGCACAAGCTCATGGCTCTTAGGTCCCCTCACTCTCGGCTGAGATGTGGGAGAAAGCTGACTGCAGCAAGGGCATGAGATGGTGCAGATATCAATGAACGAATGGATGTGGTGTGGCCTCATCTGGCCAGAGCCTTAAAGGGCTCTAAAAAGCTCCAAGGACGGGTACCAAGTGATTGTGCATTCGATCAGCATGCTAGAATTAACCAGAACAGCTGAAAACAACAGATACAATTTAATCATTTGAAAATGGGGAAACTCACACAACCTGTGTAAAGGTTCCCATGTCCAAAACAGGTCTGAAGAACACCATGCAGAGACAGACAAAGAGACCTAATTCACCTGGATTCCCAGGTTTTCTTCCCTGGCCCCAGGCAGCTGCACCCTAGGCAAATGTGATTGGCTGAGCTTCCCCATTCAGAGAGCAACTTCCTCTAAAGGGTGGTGACAGAAAAAGTTAAATCAGTCTCTTATCCACTGAAAACATTCTTCATGCCTGAAGGTGACATATATGTTTTCAGAAAGAAAGAAAAGTAAGAGTCCTGAGAACAAGCAGAAATACACATATATAAACAATCAGAAATTCTTCAGGCTTAAGAAAAAGAATACCAGAAACAACAACATCCTTTCCTGCAAATAAAGACCATCAGAAAACTTGAATGTCTTCTTAAAGCCAAGTTCCCTATTTCCACTTTTTTTCCTTTAAAATACACACAGGGAGCTCAGCTCCGGGGTCGCACGCATGACTCTCCTGAACGTTCTCCAGGGTGTGTGCAGGAACCTCTGCGCTCTTCCTCTACGGCAAGCCGGCTGCCAGAAACAAGCCATGTCTATTCTTAAGGTCCACGCCCGAGAGATCTTTGACTCCCGTGGGAATCCCACTGTTGAGGTTGATCTCTACACCTCAAAAGGTCTCTTCCGGCCTGCCGTGCCCAGCGGTGCTTCCACTGGCATCTATGAGGCCCTGGAACTCCGTGACAATGATAAGCCCTGCTACTTGGGGAAGGGTGTCTCAAAGGCTGTTGAGCACATCAATAAAACTATCGCACCTGCTCTGGTTAGCAAGAAACTGAATGTGGTGGAGCAGGAGAAGATCGACAAGCTGATGATCGAGATGAACGGCACCGAGAATAAATCCAAATTCGGTGCCAATGCCATCCTGGGAGTGTCCCTGGCTGTCTGCAAAGCTGGTGCTGCAGAAAAGGGGGTGCCCCTCTACCGCCACATCGCTGACTTGGCTGGCAACGCTGAAGTCATCCTGCCAGTCCCAGCTTTCAATGTCATCAACGGCGGGTCTCACGCTGGCAACAAGCTCGCCATGCAGGAGTTCATGATCCTCCCTGTGGGGGCGTCCAGTTTCCGCGAAGCCATGCGCATTGGGGCAGAGGTTTATCACAACCTGAAGAATGTCATCAAGGAGAAATATGGGAAGGATGCCACCAATGTGGGTGACGAGGGCGGGTTTGCGCCTAACATCCTGGAGAACAAAGAAGCTCTGGAGCTTCTGAAGAACGCAATTGGAAAGGCTGGTTACACTGAACAGGTTGTCATCGGCATGGACATGGCCGCCTCTGAGTTCTTCAGGTCCGGGAAGTACGACCTGGACTTCAAGTCTCCTGATGACGCCAGCAGGTACATCACCCCTGACCAGCTGGATGAGCTCTACAAGTCCTTCATCCGGGAGTATCCAGTGGTGTCCATTGAGGACCCCTTTGACCAGGATGACTGGGAAGCCTGGAAGAAGTTCACAACCAGCTCAGGCATCCAGGTAGTTGGGGACGATCTCACAGTGACCAACCCTAAGAGGATTGCCAAGGCTGTCAGTGAGAAGTCCTGCAACTGCCTCCTGCTCAAAGTGAACCAGATTGGCTCCGTGACCGAGTCTCTGCAGGAGTGTAAGCTGGCCCAGTCCAATGGTTGGGGCGTCATGGTGTCCCATCGCTTTGGGGAGACCGAGGATACTTTCATCGCTGACCTGGTAGTGGGGCTCTGCACTGGGCAGATCAAGACTGGTGCCCCTTGCCGATCCGAGCGCCTGGCCAAGTACAACCAGATTCTTAGAATCGAGGAAGAGCTGGGCAGCAAGGCCAAGTTTGCCGGCAGGTGCTTCAGGAACCCCCTGGCCAAGTAAAGTGGATACAGATCCCTGGAGCCACCAGCTGCTTAGACCAGTCCCTGATGTCATCAAGGCAGCTCAAGGCCGGCCCAGTGCTTGCCCCTCCCATGCCACTGCTTCCTTAGACGTCCTCAGTCCGCCCGACCCGACCGCCTGGAGCCCTGCTGGAAACCCCAGCTTTGTAATCATGTGACTGGTCCGAATCATTGTCACCTCACTTCCAAGCTAGTGTCTGGAGCCCAGTGTAATCTCTAGGGTGGCCACAGGAAAGACCCCTGCCCCAGCGGTTCTACATGCAGAATAAAAGCCTCAGTGACCCATAAAAAAATAAAAATAAAAAAAAATAAAATAAAATACACACAGGGCCTGGCAAGATGGCCCAGTGCCAACAGATGCTTGTGCAGAGCATGATGGCCTGAGTTTGCTTCCCTGGGTACAGTAAAAGGAAAGAAGTGACTCCTAAAAGTAGCCTGCTACCTCCACGTGTATACTGTGACACACATGCATAAACACATGCACACACATGAAATATAAACTATATGTGAATGCTTGAAAACAAATGATGATATTTTATGGGTCTCTAACACATATGCACGTGGATTATCTATAGGGTATTGAAGAATAAAGAACTCTAAAAAACAGCAAAAGTATTTCTATTACTAAATATTTTACTTTTAAAATATGATTTCACCCTGCAACCCATACTGTACTGAACCTCACCATGTGTCCCCGGCTGGCCTCAAACTCATGTCAAACCCTTTGCTTCCACTTCCTGAGCCCTGGGATTACAGGTGTGAGGCACCACACCTAACATCAGGATTTACTTTCTGGAGAAAGGGGGCAAAAAACAATACTGTGTAGACTATACAATAGTAAGGACATGTAATTTATAATCACTAAAACATATCAGAAAGGCTGATGAGAAATTATAGAGTTCTAAAGCTAAAACATTAGAAATAAGAATTAGAGAAACAAAATATGAGGGGGATAAGATTGCAAATGATAGAGTAGAACGTCACAACAGATACATTAGATATTAATGGATCAAACACAACAAATAATGGATAAATATTTTCTGAAGAGATACAAAAGCAAGAACAGTAATACCTTATCAGTAAGATAGAGAGTTTAAGAAGTTTGTGAGGGCTGGGAGGATGGCACAGCAGTTAGCATCACTGACTGCTCTTCCAGAGGACCAGGGCACAATTCCCAGCACCCACATGGCAGCTGGCAGCTGTCTGTCACTAAAATTCCAGGGGACCTGGCACAGGTACACAGGCCTATATCATGCAGGTCACACACTAACACATGTAAAATAAAACTAAGTAATTCTCTTTAAATTGAAGAAAAACATGCTGTGGACAGTTGTGAACCTGTCACTGGCTTTAGAATCATTATCTGCTCATTTAGTCAGAGCTGGTTGCTGGGAATAGCTTCTGCCCTCAGTTCAGTTTAGTCTACTTAGATTGTTGGTGGGGTTTGCAAGTTTGCTGTTTGAGCACTTAGCCCCCAGCAGGTGGCACTGTTGGAGGAGTGTGGGGAGCATCCCAGACCTGTAGCATGAGGGCAGGGCCTTTAAAGGCTGTTACACTTACCACTCACTGAATCTGATCTGTAAGCTTTGCATCCTGTCCATTGCCACATGAGGAGTCTCCACCATGTGCCGCGGTTCCCATTAACAGCACCGTGATGGCATTGTGTGACACTCTTCCTGGGTAGGGAACCCATGTCAGACCAAATTGTGGGTGAGGACTTTACACAACAGGGGTGATTCTAAAGCACTTGCATCAGTGATAGCCCTCTCGGTCGAGGATGATGACTCATGGAGTCTGCATCTATCTGAATCTCCAGAGGTGGTGGATGACTCCAAAGTAACATCGTTCTCCAGATGCAACAGAACTGATGCACATAGGACCTCACAGAGACTGTGAGATCACTCAAAAGATCGGCAGGAGCTCAAGCCAGATAAAATGCCTGCATGGAGGAGGGGAAGTGGCCACAAAGCCCTACACCTAGCCAAGTAGATATATGTGATGGATAGCTGCTTTCTTGGTTTTTTTTGTTTGTTTTTTTAATTTATTTATTTTATTGTGAAAAGGAAGAAAAAAAACAAGTTTCCACTTCCTCCCAGCCTCCCATTTCCCTCCCCCTCCTCACACCGTTCTCTCCCTTCTCCCACCCTTCTCCCACTCCTCCCAGTCCTCTTCCCCTCCCTCTCCAGTCCAAAGAGGTCCTCCCAAGGTCCCAATGAGGAGCAGAAGGAGGGAGAACATGAGCAAAGAAGTCGGGACCACGAGGGGTGCACCCACCCACTGAGACAGTGGAGCTGATCTACTGGGAGCTCATCAAGGCCAGCTGGACTGTGACTAAAAAAGCATGGGTTTGTAGTAATAGGAGCAGAGGGGCTGCGTCCCCAGCACCCCAGCCGCCTGCTTGGCTAGCTTTTGCCCCGAAATAACAACACACAAACTGTATTCATTTAAACACTGCTTGGCCCTTTAACTTTAGCCCTTACTGGCTAATTCTGATATACCGATCAACCAATCTCTAATGATCTGTGAGCACCGGTCTTACCGGGAAGATTCTAGCCTATGTCCATCCTGGGTCGGACCTTCATCACGTGTGTCTGCCAGGGAGCGGGGCATGGCGTCTCTCTGAGGCGTCTGCTCCCGAGAGGAGAGCTGTGGAGTCTGACCTCACTTTCTCTTCCTCCCAGCCTTTTGTTCTGTTTACTCCTCCCACCTATCTTCTAACCAATGAGGACCAGGCAGTTTCTTTTTATTTAACCAATGACCTTCCTCCATCATGGGTTAAAACTGGACTCTCTGAACATGGCGAACAATGAGGGCTGATGAGAAGCCAAGGACAATGGCAAGGGGTTTTAAGCCTACGCAATGTGCTGGCTTTGTGGGAGGCTAGCCAGTTTGGATGTTCACCTTCCTAGATACGGACAGAGGGGGTAGGACCTAGGACGTACCACAGGGCAGGGAACCCTGATAACTGATTTCTTAATGGAGTGACACTGCGTAAAGCAAACACACCCCAGAACAGGCCCCATGCCCAGTAGTTTCCAGTATATATAGGACTCCATGGTTTTGTTTTTGACATATAAAACAGACTGTTTTATTTGTTTTAAGCAATAGAAAAAGCATGACGTTGTGTTAGGGATAGTTAGGGAAGAGTGAAATATGATAAAAATAAATAAAAAATTTTAAAATACAGAAAAAAAAAGTTAAATATATATGTTGCGGCGAAGCTGAGGGGATGGATCTTCCAGAGGCCCTGACTTCAGTCACCAGACCCCAAATGATGGCTCACAAGTGCCTGTTATTCTGGTTCCATGGGATCTGACACCATCTTATGAGCTCCGTGGGCAAATCAACAGGCACAAACGCAAGTAAAATACCCATACACATGAAATTAAAATAAACAAAACCTGAAATAATAATAAGATATACCGGTTGTTCTGGATAGTGCTCTTAGCCAGAGGACCTGAGTTCAGTTTGCAATACCTACTGACAGCCATCTGTAACTGTGAGAGGCCACTCTGGGCATTTTTGCCCATGTTTATTTAGACCATGGTACATAGCAGGGCATACATACATACATACATACATACTTACATACATACAACACATTGTCTACATAGTCTATACATTTATATATTTACTTCACCTTTATAGTGATTTCATATCACAAGTATTGTTGCAATCCACAACACAATTTTGTGTGCCTCCCTACTTTCCTGTGGTGGACCAGTACAAATTCTACCTGTGCTTAGAAATGTTGGCCCAGCCTGAACAGAACAGAGAAGCTTCTCATCAGGATCTCTGTCGACATCCGGTGGTCAAGGATATGGGGGCCAGCAATGAAGACAGTAAGGACCATGAACAGAAGAGGAGAAGAGCCAGGGCTGAGAGAACAAGACACCCAGTCACTGGGAGGAGCTGCTCTGATGCGTTTCCTGGCAATTGTTGTCACGTTATCCACAGTCGGTGCTATGATGCATAAAACTGATGTCACAAAGCTCCTGAAACCAGAGCTGGAGCCATGAATTCATGTGTTCCCGGGAGAGACCAAGTCTCGACCCTTCTAGCCATGGTTTTGTAGAGATAGGAGCCTCGTTGATTGCTCTGCTTACACTCTTTAGTACTTGACCAACTACTGCATCCTAACTGAATTATTCCCTTTTGAAAACAAGAAGGATCAAATGAACAAATGAAAGAAAGAGAGACAGAAAGAAGAAAGGAAAGAAGAGAGAAAGGATGAGACTGCTTCTAAGGTCAAGACAAGAGAAAAACAGAGATCCTCTCCACTTAATATGAAAAACCAGTGAGGTACCTGGAAGTAGGAGTCAGGAGGCCGGAATTAGATAGGGTAATATCACCTGATTTCTTAGCACTGATACATGGACCTCCTTTCAGGCAAATCAAATTAGCCTTTGGGCATAAGGTTCAAAATTCACTCACTCTCTATCCCACCCTTTGTGTGTGTGTGGGGGTGGTATGTTGTGAGGTAGTATTGGTGTGTGTGGTATATAAACTCCTAGTATGATTTCGTGAGGTATCCAGGGAGGAGAACCTCCACACCAGATGATCAAATGTAGGGGTGTGAGTGTGTGTGTGCGTGTGTGTGTGCACACGCGCAAACGCACGCAGATGTCTGTGCACACTTTTTGTGGATGCCAAAGAACAGCTTTGGGTGTGTTTTCTCAGGTTTGTCCACTTTCTTCTGAGACAGAGTCTTTCATTGGCCTGAAGCTCACAAAATAGGGTAAGCTGTCTGACCGGTAAACCCCAGGAACATTACATCTCCACAGTTTTGTGCTGGGATTCCACAAGTAGAATTTTATTTAGGTTCTGGGGATTGCAAAGCAAGCACCTTGTTAACTGAGCCATCCCCTCAAATCCTAGGATGATGTTTTTAATTGGGGAACAAGATAATCAGTTAGAAATGTGGTTTATAAAAAGTGGGTATACTTTTTAAAAAAGGAGGGGGTGTATTCTGAAAACATTTACTTAGATTCTGAGTGCTAAGTGTTTCACAAATCAGGTAGGGCTCCAACAGACCAAGGTATTATTCCACCAAAACCCAACTTGGTGGGCCAAAGAGTTTAAAACTCACAGCTAATGGATGAGGGATTACTTACAGGAGCAAAGCAGCAACCGACTGCTGTGTGGAAGAAGGATTCCTTGTCTGTAGCTGGATAGATGAAAGTGATTGCCATGTCAGTGGACCGTCCACACTCTTGGTACTCTAGCGTCTCCAGAGGCGAGGACACCACATGCAACTGGGAGAGAATCACACACAGCTGTAAAGGTAATGCCTCAAAGAGAGGCCGGATTCACAGGTGAAACTTCTATAACACCTGCCCCAAGCCCGACACCCTTGTTATAAGAAACTTCAGCAGGCAGGTGGTGGTAGGGTGTGTAACAAGGATGGTGAGTGAGCCATGGACAGCAAGCCAGTAAGCAACATTCCCGCAATGGCCAATGTATACTGCATATTTGTGTTTAAATGAATAAAGCTTGCCTGAAGATCAATGGGCAAAGCAGCCACACTCGTCAGCTATACAGGACAGCATGGTGGTAGTACATGGCTTTAATCCCAGGACTCAGGAGACAGAGGCAGGCAAAACTCTGTGAGTTCAAGGCTACCCTGGGCTATACAAGATTGATCCAGAAACAGGTCCAGATGGTGGTGGTTCACACCTTTAATCTCAGTGTTTGGGAGTCACACCCTTTTAATCCCAGCACTAGGGAGGTGCAGACAGGAGCAATAATCTGAGTAGAAGGAGGAATATAAAGGGGAAGAGACAGGAACTCAGGAGTGTGGAGTCTTAGGATTTGTGGAGATAGGATCTCGCCCTTTTGGTCTGAAGGCTTGGTGTAGGTAAAAGGTCTCTCTAGCGGTTGGCAGCTTTGCTTTTCTGATCTTCAGATTCGACCCTAATACCTGTTTCTGGGTTTGTATTATTCTGCTACACCTCTGCTTTGACTCCTGCTTCAGATCCGTTTCTTGAGTTCCTGTCACGATGGACTAAAGCTGTAAACTTAAAAGAACCCTTTAAACTTGCTTTTGAACACAGTGATTACAATTTAAAACTAAGACAGCATATTGCCAAGTGTGGGATAAACCAGACACCTTAAACCTCACATTTGAGCCATCCATAATATTCAGAGTAACACACACCCTGCATTCAGAGCCCCTAACCAACATAAGGCCACTTGCTTTTAAAATTTTTTAAATTTTAGAAATTTGTATTTTACGGAGAAGTTGCAAAAATAGGACAGAATATTCCCACACACCCTCACACAGGCCTATATCATGCAAGCCAAAAATTCACGCATGTAAAAAAAAATAAGTAATTCTCTTTAAAGTAGAAGAAAAGGATGCTGGCGACAGTAGTGATGCAGTCACAGCCTTTAGAATCATTTACTGCTCATTTAGTCAGGGCTGATTGCTGGGAACAGCTTCTGTCCTCAGTTCAGTTTAGTCTACTTAGATTTTTGGTGGGGTTTGCAAGTTTGCTGTTTGAGCACTTAGCCCCCAGCAGGTGGCACTGTTGGAGGACTGTGGGGAGCATCCCAGGCATGTAGCTTGAGGGCAGGGCCTTTAAGGCTGTTACACTTACCACTCACTGAATCTGATCTGTAAGCTTTGCATCCTGTCTATTGCCACATGAGCAGTCTCTACCATGTGCCAAGGTCACCATTAACAGCACCATCGTGGCATTGTGTGACATTATTACTGGGTAGGGAACCCATGTCAAATCAAATTGTCAATGAAGAGTTTACACAAACAGGGGTGATTCATTTTTTTTAATTTGTTTATTTATTAAAGATTTCTGTCTCTTCCCCGCCACTGCCTCCCATTTCCCTCCCCCTCCCCAAATTGAGTCCCCCCCCCGCCTCCTCAGCCCAAAAAGCAATCAGGGTTCCCTGTCCTGTGGGAAGTCAAAGGAACCCCCACCTCCATCCAGGTCTAGTAAGTTGAGCATCCAAACTGCCTAGGCTCCCACAAAGCCAGTGCGTGCAATAGGATCAGAAACCCATTGCCATTGTTCTTGATTTCTCAGTAGTCCTCATTGCCTGCTATGTTCAGAGAGTCGGTTTTGTCCCAGGCTTTACCAGGCCCAGGCCAGCTGGCCTTGGTGATTTCCCAGTAGAACATCCCCATTGTCTCAGTGTGTGGGTATACGAACAGGGGTGACTCTAAAGCACTTGCATCACTAAAAGCCCACTCGGTCATGGGTGATGACTCACGAAGTCTGCATCTATCTGAATCTCCGGAGGTGGTGGATGACTCCAAAGGAACTTCATTCTCCAGAACCAACAGAGCTGATGCACATAGGACCTCACAGAGACTGTGAGATCACTCACGGGATCTGTAGGAGCTCAAGCCAGATAAAATCCCAGCGCGGAGGAGGGGAAGTGGCCACAAAGCCCTACACCTAGCAAGTAGCTGTTTGTGATGGATAGCTGCTTTCTCAGTTTAGTGACACTGGATATGCCAAAGAAACCCGAGAACAGGCCCCATGCACAGTAGTTTCCAGTATAAATAGGACTCCACAGTTTTGTTGTTGACTTATAAAAGGACTGTTTTTGTTTTAAGCAAGAGAAACAGCATAATGTTAAGTTGGGAGGAGTTGGGGAAGGGTGAAATATGTTAAAAAAATATAAAATTTAAAAATAAGGAAAAATTAAAAGAAAAATATATATGATGAGGAGGCGCTGAGGAAATGGCTCTTGCAGAGGACCTGACTTCATTCCCAAGACCCCAAATGGTGGCTCACAACTGCATGTTATTCCAGTTCCATGGGATATGACAGAGTCTTATGACCTCAGTGGGCAAATCCACAGACATCCATGCAGGGAAATTATCCATAAGCATAAAATTAAAATAAACAAAACCTGAAATAATAATAAGATATATCTTTTGATCTGGATAGTGCTCTTAGCCAGAGGACCTGAGATCAGTTTGCAGAAACTACTAACAGCCATCTGTGACTGTGAGGCCACCCTGGGCTACTTAAACCATGTTACATAGCAAGACTCACACACACACACGCGCGCGCTTTCTCCACATATCCTGTACATTTATACAATTACTTCACCTTAGAGTGACTCGATATCATAAGTATTGTTGCCATTTACATTGTACACAAGAAGCGAAATGCCAGAGAGGATAAATAAGTAGCTCCCAAATAACAGAGCAACTAAGATGTTACCCATGATTTAGTCATGCCTCCTAGTCATCCTGATCATTGTGAGGTCAGGAGGCAACATGGGCCGACACTATATAACCATATGAAGGAAGCAGTAGATACAGGAGACTGAGAAACACCCAAAATGGCACATTCACGACTCATTTCCTAGACTCTGGCAACTACTCACTCTCAGCTCTATGATTGGGAAAAGGATCAGAAAGTCAAGGCAGGGAATCCCAGGTGGGCCAGATACTGGTTCTCAGACTTTATTCACTGGAAGGGGTATATGAAAGAGAGAGATGTGTGTGAGGGGAACATACGCGGACACTTGTTTGTCAGTCTTCCTAATTTCCTGCGGTGGACCAGAACAAAATCTACCTGTGATTGGATATGATGGCCCAGCCTGAAAAGAACAGAAAAACTCACCAGTATCTCTGTGGACATCTAGTGGTGGTAGATGTGAATGACACCTCATACAAAATGTTCCTGTGGGTCCCAACAGTGAGGACAGGAAGGACCATGACCAGAAGGGGAGAAGAGCCAGGGCTGTGAGAACAAGACACAGCCAGTCACTAAGAGGCCTGCTCTGATGCGTTTCCTGGCAACTGTTGTCACATTATCCACAGTGGGCACTATGTTACAGAAAACTGATGTCACAAAGCTCCTGAAACTAGAGCTGGATTCATGAATTCATGTGTTCCAGGTAGAGACCAAGTCTCCACCCATCTAGCCTTGGTCTTGTGAAGATAGGAACCACAGAAAGGGCCTTAGCCCTGTGCTCCCTGCTTTCTATTCTGGAGGGCATCCGGGCTCGAGTTGGGCACCCCTGGGAGTCAGAGAATCTTACAGGACCTGCTCTGTAGGGACCATCTCCTTTCCTTGGCCAGCAGGAACTGGTAGTACAGCCTGCTGCTCTCCCCTCTGTTCAGCATCCCTGGGTCCTTTCTCAGGTCTGACTAACCCCTCATTCTTACCTTCCAGGTTTAAGGTCTGAGGATTCTGCCTCCTCCCCAGGCTGAAGCCATCCATCTACTACTGCAGTCAGGTTCAGTGCCCTTCCTGACCACGGCCAGACCAACTCGTTCTGTCCCAATGGTCCTAGGTAGGATGTGTTGCCCACTCTTGCTTAAAATGCTTTTGTTGGTCAGGCCTGAAACATGAGCAAGAAAGTAACTTCCAGATGGCTAGACTCACCCTGACTGGTGTACAGTTTCATCATCTTCTCTTTCGACTCAGCATGATTCTGGGAAGCCTGTGCTGGCTGTCGCTGGCTGCTTTCTTCTCTGAGAGCTGCTGCACTACCCCAAATGAGCTGAGGAATAACCAAGATCTGAGCCAGATGTCCGGACACCAGCCTGTCTCCATTGTGCTGAAGGAAAAACACTAAAAAGACCTAGGATTTGAGTATGATGGCAGTTGACAGTGAAGCTATCAGGCATAACGTGAGTTCTGGAAGGACCAAGAGACCACAAAAGACAGGCCATAGAACAATGGGTAGGCAGCCTAGGGTCCTAAGTGACATAAAGTTAATGTGGTGGCCTATCTGGGGTCAGGAGAGTAGGAGAATGGCATTGGGAGTCTAGGGATGGCCCAGCTCAGGTCCTTCCAAACAGGATGTGACCAACAATGGGTGCGGTGGTCCATAATAGCTGGATCAGATTAAAGTAGTCTCAAGACTTCCTCTGCAGGGTGGCATGCAGAGTGTTCTAACCACATCCCCTAGTAAACTTTCAACTTAGCTTTGTTCTCTCTCTCTCTCTCTCTCTCTCTCTCTCTCTCTCTCTCTCTCTCTCTCTCTCTCTCTGTGTGTGTGTGTGTGTCTTTGTCTCTCTCTCCCTTCCTTCCTTTCTTCATTTTTTTGATTTCTACCTTCCTTCTTTTTTTTCTGAGTTTCTCTATGTAGCCATGGCTGTCCTGGAACTTTCTCTGGAACTTTCTCTATGAACCAGACTGGCCAAGAACTCAGAGATTCATGTGTCTCTGCCTTCAGAGTGCTAGGATTAATGACGTGCACCACCATAACTGACAAACTTCAGCTGTTTCTTAAATTTTTTTACATATTCTTGCATCTTATACACCTACTTACTTATAACAGATTGAATTTTAAGTAAGCTGGACTTCTCAGAAAAGCACAACGTTTTTCTAGAAGTATCCATCCTAGGGAGAGCACAATGGAGAGATGGACAGTGAGAAGATAAATTTAGGCTATGTGCCCACTAGAATCCAGGTTGCTGCATCTCAACTTGGCCAGTTTGCTTTGTCTCCTTGATTCCTGTGCTTACACTCTTGAGTACTTGATCACCTACTGCATCCTATCATAATTCTTCTCTTTTGAGAACAAGGAGGATCAAATGAACAAATAATGAAAGAAAGACACAGAAAGATGAAAGGAAGAAAGAGAGAAAGGAGGGAAGAGACTGCTGGTAAGGTCAAGAGCAGAGAAAAAGAGAGATCCTCTCCACTTAGTAAGAAAACCCGCAAGGAAACTGGAAGTAGAAGTCAGGAGGCCGGAATTAGGTTGAGCAGTGTCACCTGATTTCTTAGCACTGATACCTGGACCTCCTTTCCGGCTAATCAAATTAGACCTTGGGCATAAGATACATAATTCATTCTCTCTCTCTCTCTCTCTCTCTCTCTCTCTCTCTCTCTCTCTCTCTCTCCCTCTCTCCCTCTCCTTCCCTCCCTCCCTCCCTCTCCCTCTCCCTCCCTCTCCCTCCCTCTCCCTCCCTCCCCCTCCCTCCCTGTATCCCTCTCTCCCTTCCTCCCTCCCTCTGTCTCACTCTCTCCATCGTCTTTTGATCTGGATAGTGCTCTTAGCCAGAGGACCTGAGATCAGTTTGCAGAAACTACTAACAGCTATCTGTGACTGTGAAGCCACCATGGGCTATTCAACCCATGTTACATAGCAAGACATACATACGCACAAACACACACACACACACACACACACGTTCTCGACATGGTCTGTACATTTATATATTTACTTCACCATTAGAGTGACTCCATATCATAAGTATTGTTGCCATCCCCGTTGTACACAAAAGCAAAAGGCCCAGAGAGGCTAAATAAGTAGCTCCCAAGTCACAGAGCAACTAAGATGTTACCCATGATTAAGTCATGCTTCCTACTCATCCTGATCATTGTGAGGTCAAGAAGCAACATGGGCCTTTACAATGTAACCATATGAAGGAGGCAGTAGATACAGAAAACGGAGAAACACCCAAAATGTCACATTCAGAGCTTATATCCTAGACTCTGGAAACTACAAACTCTCAGATCTATGATTTGGAAAAGGATCAGAAAGTCAAGGCAGGGGATCCCAGGTGGGCCAGATACTGGTTCTCAGACTTTATTCACTGGAAGGGGTATATGAAAGAGAGATATGAGTGTGTGAGGGGAAAGTACAAGGACACTTGTTTGTCTGCCTCCCTAATTTCCTGCGGTGGACCAGAACAAAATCTACCCGTGATTGGAAATGTTGCCCCAGCCTGAAAAGAACAGAAAAACTTCTCACCAGTATCTCTGTTGACATCTAGTGGTTGTAGATGTGAATGATACCTCACACAAAATGTTCCTGTGGGGCCCAGCAGTGAAGACAGGAAGGACCATGAGCAGAAGGGGAGAAGAGCCAGGGCTGTGAGAACAAGACACAGCCAGTCACTGGGAGGAGCTGCTCTGATGCGTTTCCTGGCAACTGTTGTCACGTTATCCACAGTGGGCGCTATGTTGCAGAAAACTGATGTCACAAAGCTCCTGAAACTAGAGCTGGATTCATGAATTCATGTGTTCCAGGTAGAGACCAAGTCTCCACCCATCTAGCCTTGGTCTTGCGGAGATAGGAACCACAGAAAGGGCCTTAGCCCTGTTCTTCCTGCTTTCTATTCTGGAGGGCTTCCGGGGTCGAGGTGGACACCCCTGGGACTCAGAGAATCTTACAGGACCTGCTCTGTAAGGACCATCTCCTTTCCTTGGGAAACAGGGACAGGTAGTACAACCTGCTGCTCTCCCCTCTGTTCAGCATCCCTGGGGCCTTTCTCAGGCCTGACTAACCCCTCATTCTTACCTTCCAGGATTAAGGTCTGAGGATTCTGCCTCCTCCCCAGGCTGAAGCCGTCCATCTACTACTGCAGTCAGCTTCAGTGCCCTTCCCGACCACGGACAGACCAACTCGTTCTGTCCCAATGGTCCCAGGTAGGGTGTGTTGCCCACTCTTGCTTAAAATGGTTTTGTTGGTCAGGCCTGAAACATGAGCAAGAAAATAACAGCCAGATGGCTAGATTCACCCTGACTGGTGTACAGTTTCATCATCTTCTCTTTCCACTCATCATGATTTGGGAAGCCTGGGCTGGCTGTTGCTGGCTGCTTTCTTCTCTCAGAGCTGGTACACTGCCCCAAATGAGCTGAGGATAACCAAGATCTGAGCCAGATGTCTGGAAACCAGACTGTCCCCATTGTGCTGAAGGAAAAACACAAAAACACCTAGGATTTGAGTATGATGGCAGTTGCCACTGAAGCTATTAGGCAAAACGTGAGCTCTGGGAGGACCAACAGACCACAAAAGACATGCCATAGAACAATGGGTAGGCAGCCTAGGGTCCTAAGTGACATAAAGTTAATGTGGTGGCCTGTCTGGGGTCAGGAGAGTAGGAGAATGGCAGTGGGAGACTAGAGATGGCCCAGCTCAGGTCCTTCTATACAGGATGTGACCAACAATGGGTGTGGTGCTCCATAATAGCTGGATCAGATTAAAATAGTCTCAAGACTTCCTCTGCAGGGTGGCATGCAGAGTGTTCTAACCACATCCCCTAGTAGACTTTCAACTTAGCTTTTCTCTCTCTCTCTCTCTCTCTCTCTCTCTCTCTCTCTCTCTCTCTCTCTCTCTTTGTCTCTCTCTCCTTTCCTTCCTTTCTTCATTTTTTTGATTTCTACCTGCCTTCTTTTTTTCTGAGTTTCTCTGTGTAGCCCTGAATATCCAGGAACATTCTCTATAAACCAGACTGGACAAGAGCTCAGAGATTCATGTGTCTCTGCCTTCAGAGTGCTAGGATTAATGCGTGCACCACCATAACTGACAAACTTCAGCTGTTTCTTAAACTTCTTTACATATTCTTGCATCTTATGCACCTACTTACTTATAACAGATTGAATTTTAAGTAAGCTGGACTTCTCAGAAAAGCACAACATTTTTCTAGAAGTAGCCATCCTAGGGGGAGCACAACGGAGAGAAGGATATTAAGAAGAGAATTTTAGGTCATGTGCACACTAGAATCTAGGATGCTGCATTTCAACTTGGCCAGTTTGCTTTGCCTCCTTCATTGCTGTGCTTACACACTGGAGTACTTGACAAACTACTGCATCCTATCAGAATTCTACTGTTTTGAGAACAAGAAGGATCAAATGAACAAATGAATGAAAGGGAGACAGAAAGAAGAAAGGAAAGAAGAGAGAAAGGAAGAGACTGCAGGTAAGGTCAAGACCAGAGAAAAAGAGAGATCCTCTCCACTTAATAAGAAAACCCGCAAGGCAACTGGAAGTAAGAGTCAGGAGACCGGAATTAGGTTGAGCAGTGTCACCTGATTTCTTAGCACTGATACCTGGACCTCCTTTCAGGCTAATCAAATTAGACCTTGGCATAAGGTACATAATTCATTCTCTCTCTCTCTCTCTCTCTCTCTCTCTCTCTCTCTCTCGCTCTCCCTCTCCCTCTCCATCCTCTGCGTGTTGGGGGGAGGTTGTTGTGAGGTTGTAGTGATGTGTGGGATATGTAAGCTCCTAGTATGATGTCACAGCGTATCCAGGGAAGAGAATAACCACAACGGGTGATCAAATATAGGTGTGTGTGTGGCAGTGGTGTGCGTGGGTGGGTGTGGGTTTCTGTGCACACTTCTGGTAGATGCCTAAGGAAAGGTATGGGTGTGTTTTCGCGGGTACTGTCTCTTTTTTTCTGAGACAGTGTCTTTATTGGCCTGAAGCTGACAAAATGGGGTAAGTGGTCTGACTGGTAAACCCAAGGAACCTTATGACTGCACAGTTTTGTGCTGGATTTTAAGTACAGACTACCAGAACTAGAGTTTTTACTTAGATTCTGGGAGTGGAATTTGTGTCCTCGTGCTTGCAAAGAGAGCACCTTGCTAACTGAGCTATCCTTCAGATGGTAAGATGAAGTTTTATTTGGGATACAAGATAATCAGACATGTAGTTTTTTAAAAAGTGGATGTACTAAAAAAAGTGGCTACGTTCTGAAAATTTTAACTTAGACCCTGAGAGTTAAGTGTTTCCCAAATCAGCTAGGCCTCCAACAGCAAAGGTATTATTCCACAAAAACCCAACTTGGTGAGCCAAAGAGTTTAAAACTTACAGCTAAAGGATGAGGGATTACTTACAGGTGCAGAGCAGCGACTGACTGTGGCGTGGAAGAAGGATTCCTTCTCTGTAGCTGGATAGATGGAAGTGCCTGCCCTGTCAATCGACCTTCCACACTCTCGGTACTCTAGAGTCTCCAGAGGCTGCAGAACCACATGTAAGTGGAACAGAATCTCACACAGCTGAAAAGGAGATGCTTCAAGGAGAGGCAGGAATCTCAGGTGAGAGTCTAATGACACCTGCCCCAAGTCTTGTATAAAGAAACTTCAGCAGGCAGGTGGTGGTAGGGTGTATAACAGGGAAGCTGAGTAAGCCATGGAAAGCAGGCCAGTATGCAGCATTCCCGCCATGGCCTCTGTATACTGGTATATTTGTGTTTAAATGAATAAATCTTGCCTGAAGATCAGCGGGCAAAGCAGCCACAATCCTCATCTATATGGGACAGGGTGGGGGGTGGGGTTGCACACACCTATCATCCTAGAACTGGAAGACAGAGGCCAGCAAATTTCTGTGAGTTCCAGGCTATCCTGGAATATACAAGATTAGTACAGAAACAGATACAGGTGGTGTTGGTTTACACCTTTAATCTCAGTGTTTGGGAGTCACACACTTTTAATCCCAGCACTAGAGAGTTGGAGACAGAGCAATATGCTGAGCAGAGGGATGAATATAAAGGGGAAGAGACAGGAACTCACTGGAGTGTGGAGTCTGAGGATTCGTGGAGTCAGGACCTCGCCCTTTGAGTCTGAACACTTGGTAGGGTAAGAGGTCTCTCTAGTGGTTTGCTGCTTTGCTTTTCTGATCTTCGGCTTGGACCCCAATACTTGTCTCTGGGTTTGTATTATTCTGCTACACCTCTGCTTTGATTCCTGCTTCGAGATTCCTTCCTTGAGTTCCTTTCACAAAAAACTACAACTGTAAACTTAAATAAATCTTTTCAACTTGACTTTGAACACAGTGATTACAATTTAAAAATAAGACAGCATATTCCCAAGTGGGGGATAAACCAGACACCTTAAAACTCACATTTGAGCCATGCATAATCTTCAGTGTGTCACATACCCTGCATTCAGAGTCTCTAACCACCATAAGGCCACATCCTTTTAAGAATTTTTTTTTAATTTTAGAGATTTATATTTAACAGAAAAGTTGCAAAAAAAGGGCAGAATATTCACAAATGCCATGCAGCTGGTTGATTCTTTTGTTACTACTTTGAGTAGATGTGTCAAAACTGAGCCAATCAAGGCATTCCTAATTACTGAATCCATGGTTTATTGAGATTTCCTTACCTTGTACCATTACTCTTTACCATTGTCCATTACAAAATCCCGCGAGGAGCCTAATTCATACAACAGTGGTTCACATGGCTTTCCTGTAAGACAATGTTGTGTGTGTGTGTGTGTGTGTGTGTGTGTGTGTGTGTGTGTGTGTGTGTGTGTAGTTTGTGCTGAGGAATCATTTCTTAGACTTCTAGGGTAAAATGAAACGTTAGTGTGTTGCATCCTTCCCTCCTGTGTTTATCTCAATGGAGTCACATTTGGGAAGAGCATGCACACACTACACCTTGATGAGGCTTCCATAAGAAGTTCTTCTGTGAAGTAGATCACCTCCGTCAAGGTTGCAGAGAACATCAATTTCTTCATGTTGTATATTGTTCATTTTATAAAAACTCCCTCCAGAAATGGAAGCCTCACAGACATGTTGGCTGTCCTAGTTATTTGTTGACCTACCACAGTGTCTACTGAGAGGGAATCCTCTAATGAGAAACTGCCTACATCAGATTAGGAGGTTGGTCTTTAAGCACATCTGTGTGTGGTTTCCTTGATTATTAACTCACATAAGAGGTTCCGACCATTGTAGGCAATACCATTCCTAGGGAGGAGGCTCTGGGTTAGATAAAAGTCCCAGGGAAGCATGAGCCTATGAGCAAGCCAGGGAAGGGACAAAGAAACAGTGCTCTTCCTTCCAGGCTTCCCTCCTCGAGGTTCCTGCCTTGAGTTCTTGCCCGCATTTCCCCAGTGATGAACTGTGACTTGGAAGCCTGTGCAAATAAACCCTTTCTTCTCTAAGCTGATTTTGTGTTGGAGTGTTTTATAACAGCACCAGAAACTGCTACTGTGGCCCACCCTGTTGCAGGCACGGGCAAGGGAAGGCACATTCCGGACTAGTCTGGGCTACATAATGAAACATTGAATCAAAAATTAAAGCCAAAACCATAATGATAACCACAAAATGAAAGTGTAAATCCACTCTTAGGAATACAGGTCGCTGAACAACAGTATTCTGCTGTGTCATGGTAGGCCAATGCCTGTTTCAGATGTTCATTCTCTCCTCTCAGAGCCACCAAATTCCTCCCGTCTCTTGGCCTTTCTAATACTACTGCAGGTATGAGATGAATTGATCTACCATGATTTCCTTTAAAGGGACCAAGGAATTGATTTTTCATGTGTGTGGAAAAGTGAGAGAGGAGAAAAGCCTAATTTGTATACATGGATAGCCGGAAATACTAAGCCCATGTATTAAAAAGATGGCCACTCCCCTTCATACACTTGAGGTGCTAGCATATCAGCATGACGGCTTTTATTCAAAAAGCTGTGACTTTCTCATCAGTGACCTTGGACCCTAGAAGAGAGTGAGGGCGTATTTTACCAATAAGCTAGAATTAAGCAGACCAGCTGAAAAAAAAACAGATATAATTTAATAATTGAAAAGGATTAACTCATCCGACCTAGTAAAGTTTCTCAAGTCCCAAACCGGTCTGGCCAATGCAGCAAGAAGAGTGCAAAAGAGAGCAAGGGCAGCTGGATTCCCAGGTTTTCTTCCCTGGCCGCAGGCAGCAACACCCTAGCCAAAAGTGATTGGCCGAGCTACACTATCAAGAGAGCAACTTCCTCTAAAAGTGGTGACAGAAAGAGTTAACTCAGTCTCTTTTTTTTTTAGAGGAGTTTTTCATTTTTTTTAAATTTATTTATTTATTAAGGATTTCTGCCTCCTCCCCACAACTGCCTCCCATTTCCCTCCCCCTCCCCCGATCAAGTCACCCTCCCTTATCTGCTCTAAGAGCAATCAGGTATCCCTGACCTGTGGGAAGCCCAAGGACCGCCCACCTCTATGCAGGTCTCCTAAGGTGATCATCCAAACTGCCTAGGCTCCCCCAAAGCCAGTACGTGTCTCTTATCCATTGATTACATTCTTCATGCCTGAAGGTGACAGAGATGTTTTCAGAAAGAAAGGAAAGTAAGAGTCCTGGGAAGAAGCACAAATACACAAATATAAACAATCAGAAATTCTTCTGGTTGAAGAAAAGGACCAGAAACGACAATATCCTTTGGTGCAAATAAAGACCATCAGAAGGCATGAATGTCATCTTAATACCAAGTTCCCTATTTGCACGTTTTTCTTTATAATACACACAGTGCCTGGCAAGATGTCCCTGTACCTACAGATGCTTGTGCCAAGCACAATGGCCTGAGTTTGCCTTCCTGGGTACAGTGTAAAGAAAGAAGTGACTCCTAAAAGTAGCCTGCTAACTCGACGTGTATATTGTGACACACATGCATAAATACATGTGGACAAAATGTAAAATATATGTGAATGCTAAAAAGCAAACGATGATATTTTATGTGTGTTAACACATATGCACGTGGATTATCTATAGGGTTTTGTAGAATAAAGAGCTCTAAAAAATGGCAAAAGTGTTTCTATTGTTAAATATTTTACTTTTAAAATATGATTTGACCCTGAAATCCATACTGTACTGAACCTCACCATGTGTCCCTGGCCGGCGTCAAACTCATGTCAAACCCTTTGCTTCCACTTCCTGAGCCCTGGGATTACAGGTGTGAGGCACCACACCTAACATCAGGGTTTAATTTATGGAGAAAGGGGGCAAAAAGCAATACTGTGTAGACTATAAAATAGTAAGGACATGTAATTTATAATCACTAAAACATATTAGAAAGGCTGATGAGAAATGAGAATGCTCTAAAGCTAAAATATTAAAAATAAGAATTACAGAAACAAAATATGGGGGGATACGTTTACAAATGATAAAGAATAGAACATAACAACAGATATATTAGCTATTAATGCATCAAACACTACAAATAAAGGATAAATATTTTCTGAACAGTTACAAAAGCAAAAACAGTAATACCTTATCAGTAAGACAGAGAGATTAACAAGTGTGTTTGAGGGCTGGGAGGATAGCTCAGCAGTCAGCATCACTGATTGCTCTTCCAGAGGATCCGGGTTCAATTCCTGGTGACATTGTGACATTGGTGACACTTTTCCTGGGTAGGGAACCCATGTCAGACCAAATAGTGGGTGAGGAGTTTACAGAAACAGGGGTGATTCTAAAGCACTTCTATCACTAAAAGCCCACTCTCTCATGGTTGAGGACTCATGGATGCTGCATCTATCTGAATCTCCGGAGGTGGTGGATGACTCCAAAGTAACATCGTTCTCCATACCCAACAGAGCTGACACACATAGGACCTCACAGAGACTGTGAGATCACTCACAAGATCGGCAGGAGCTCAAGCCAGATAAAATCCCAACATGGAAGTGGGAAGTGGCCACAAAGCCCTAGACCTAGCCAAGTAGCTCTTTGTGATTGATAGCTGCTTGGAGAGGGAAAACAATTTTCTCAATGAAGTGACACTGGGTATAGCAAACACAGCCCAGAACAGGCCCCATGCCCAGTTGCTTCCAGTATAACTAGGATGCCATGGTTTTGTTTTTGACATATAAAAGGACTGTTTTGTTTGTTTTAAGCAAAAGAAAGAGCATAATGTTAAGTTGGGAAAAGTTAGGGAAGGGAGAAAATATGATAAAAATGAATGAATAATTTAAAAATAAGGAAAAATGAAAAGTAAAATATATATGTTGAGGCAAGGCTGCGGGGATGGCTCTTGCAAAGACCTGACTTAGGTTCCCAGACGCCAAATGGTGACTCACAATTGCCTGTTACCTAGTTCCAAGCAATCTGACACCATCTTATGACCTATGTGAGCAAATCCACAAAGACACATGGAGATAAAATTAAAATGAACAAAACCTGAAATAATAAGATACAACTATTGGTTTCGATACTGCTCTTAGTCATAGGACCTGAGTTCAGTTTGCAGAACCTGCTAACATCCATCTGTAATGTGAGGTCAACCTGGGCTATTAAGCCCATGTAAAATAGCAAGACATACACACGCGCACACACACTCACACACATAAACACACACAAACATATTCTCCACATATCTGTACATTTAATATTTACTTCACGATTAGTGTGATTCCCTATCATAAGTATTGTTGCCATCGACATTGTACACAAGAAACGAAAGGCCAAGAGAGGCTGAATAATTAGCTCCCAAGTCACAGAGCAACTAAGATGTTACCCTTGATTTAGTCATCCCTCCTAGTCATCCTGATCTTTGTGAGGTCAGGAGGCAACGTGGGCCCTCAGTGTTTAACCATATGAAGGAGGCAATAGATACAGGAAACTAAGAAACACCCAAGATGGCACATTCACAGCTCATGTCCTAGGATCTGGCAACTACTCACTCTCAGCTCTATGATTTGGAAAAAGACCAGAAAGTCAAGGCAGGAGATCCCAGGTGGGCCAGACACTGGTTGTCAGACTTCATTCACTGGAAGGGGTATATGAAAGAGAGATATGTGTGTGTGAGGAGAAAGTATGCGGACACTTGTTTGTCTGCCTTCCTAATTTCCTGCAGTGAACCAGAACAAAATCGACCTTTGATTGGAAATGGTGGCCCAGCCTGAAAAGAACAGAAAAGCTTCTTGCCAGTATCTCTGTCGATAAGCAGAAAATGAAAGTGTAAATCCACTCTTAGGATACTGGTCACTGACCAACAGTATTCTGCTGTTTCATGTTATGCAAATGCCTGTTTCTGATGTTCATTCTCTACTCCAGAGCCATTGAAGTCCTCCCGTCTCTTGGGCTTTCTCTAATACTAGTGCAGTATGAGATGAATTGATCTACCATGACTTTCTTTAAAGGGACCATGGAATTGATTTTTCATGTGTGTGGAAACAGTGAGAGAGGAGGAAACCTCATTTGTATACAGGAATAGCCGGAAATCCCAAGACCACATATTGAAAAGATGGCCAATCCCCTCCATACACTTGAGGTGGTAGATTTATCACACAAGACATGTCTTATTTAAAAAGCTGTGACGTTCTCATCAGTGACATTGGAGGCTCTTAGCAACTGGTGGTGTATTCGCCTGGTATGCTAGGATTAATCAGAACAGCTCAAAACAACAGATATAATTTAATAATTGAAAACGGAGAAACTCAACACTACAGGGGTAAAGGTTCCCATGTCCAAAACCAGTCTGTGAACACTGTGAACACTGCACTAAGAGAGCCAAAGGGAGCAAGGGCACCTGGATTCCCAGGTTTTCTTCCCTGGCACCAGGCAGCCACACCCTAGCCAAATGTGATTGGCTGAGCTTCCCACCAAAAGAGCAACTTCCTCTAAAAGGTGGTGACAGAAAAAGTTAACTCAGTCTTTATCCATTGATAACATTCTTCCTGCCTGAAGGTGATGTAGATGATTTCAAAAAGAAAGAAAAGAAAGAGTCCCGGGAACAAGTAGAAGTATGCAAATATAAAAAATCAGAGGTTATTCAGGTTGCAGAAAAAGAATACCACAGATGACAACATCTTTTTGTGCAAATTAAGCCCATCAGAAGGCTTGAATGTCAACTTAATATTAAGTTCCCTATTTCCACTTTTTCCTTTAAAATACACACAGGGCCTGGCAAGATGGCTCAGTGCCTATACGTGCATGTGCCCACCATGATGGACTCAGTTTGCCTCCCTGTGTACACTGAAGAAAGAACTGACTCCTAAAAGTTACCTGCTACTTCCACGTGTATACTGAGACACACATGCATAAACACATGTGCACAAAATGTAAAATATATTAAATGCTTAAAGGCAAATAACGATATTTTAGGTATTTTTAACATATAAGCACATGAATTAACTACACTTTATTATAGAAAAAAGAGCACTAGAAAAAGGCAAAAGAGTTTCTATTGTTAAAAAGTTTTACTTTTGAAATACGATCTTACCATGTAACCCATACTGGCCTGAACCTCACTATCTGGCCCCAGCTGGCCTCAAACTCATGTCAAACCCTTGGCTTCCACTTCTTGAGTCCTGGGATTACAGGTGTGAGGCACCACACCTACCATTAGGATTTATGGTCTGGAGAAGGGACATAAAGCAATACTGTGTAGACTATAAAATAGTAGGGACATATAATTTATAATTTCTATAACATATCAGAAAAGCTGATGAGAAATTATAGAGTTCTAAAGCTAAAACATTAAAAATAAGAATTAGAGAAACAAAATATGAGGGAGTAAGAGTGCAAATGACACAGAGTAGAACATCACAACAGATACATTAGCTATTAATGGATCAAACACTGCAAATAGAGGATAAATATTTTCTGAGCAGATGCAAAAGCAAGAACAGTAATACCTTGTCCGTAAGCTAGAGACTTTAAGAAGTGTGTGAGGGCTGGGAGGATGGCACAGCAGTTAGCATCACTGTCTGCTCTTCCAGAGGATCCGGGTTAAATTCCCAGAACCCACATGGCACCTCACAGCTGGCTGTCACTACAATTCTAGGGGACCGGGCACCCTCAAACATGCCTATATCATGCAGGCCAAACACTAACACACGTAAAATAAAAATAAGTAATTCTCTTTAAAGTTGAAGAAAAAGATGCTCGCGACAGTGGTGATGCTGTCACTGCCTTTAGAATCATTTACTGCTCATTTAGTCAGAGCTGGTTGCTGGGAATATCTGCTGCCCTCAGTTCAGTTTAGTCTACTTAGATTGTTGGTGGTGTTTGCAAGTTTGCTGTTTGAGCAATTAGCCCCCTCAGGTGGCACTGTTGGAGGACTGTGGGGAGCATCCCAGGCCTGTAGCATGAGGGCAGGGCCTTTGAAGGCTGTTACACTTAGCACTCACTGAATCTGATCTGTAAGCTTTGCATCCTGTCCATTGCCACATGAGGAGTCTCCACCATGTGCCGCGGTTCCCATTAAAAGCACCTTGATGGCATTGGTGACACTTTTCCTGGGTAGGGAACCCATGTCAGACCAAATTGTGGGTGAGGACTTTACACAACAGGGGTGATTCTAAAGCACTTGCATCACTAAAAGCCCACTCGATCATGGGTGATGACTCATGGAGTCTGCATCTATCTGAATCTCTGGAGGTGGTGGTTGACTCCAAAGTAACATCGTTCTCCAGACCCAACAAGGCTGATGCACATAGGACCTCACGGAGACTGTGAGTTCACTTACAAGATCGGCAGGAGCTCAAGCCAGATAAAATCCCAGCCTGGAGGAGGGGAAGTGGCCACAAAGCCCTACACCTAGTCAAGTAGCTATATGTGATGAATAGCTGCTTTCTCAATGGAGTGACACTCGAATAGCAAACACACTCCAGATCAGGCACCATGCCCAGTAGTTTCCAGTATAACTAGGACTCCATGGTTTTGTTATTAACTTATACACAGGCTGTTTTGTTTGTTTTAAGCAAGAGAAAGAGCATGATGTTGAGTTAGGGGTAGTTAGGGAAGAGTGAAATATGATAAAAAAAATAAACGAAAAATTTAAAAATACAGAAAAAATTAAAATAAAATATATATATTGCGGGGAGCCTGAGGGGATGGCTCTTCCAGACTCTTATTCTTAAAAAATATCCCTGGGGTCAGGCCACACCATAGCAAACTCGGCGGGTCCCAGCAGTGCTGGGCACCGGCGCAGCTGAGCAAGTGGCTACAGTCGGCGGCTGTGGCGGCGGGTCAGACATATAAACACAGAAAATAGTTATAAATGTTTATTAATAAAGGGGGGAGAGAAGAAGGGAGAGAGAGAAGAAGAAGAAAGAGAGGGAAAGAAGGAAAGAGAGAGGAGGAGAGAGGCAGAGCCCCGTGTGTACACCGGGGGAGAACACAGGGAGAGAGCAATGGCCGGCAGAGGGCAGAGGTTAAAAAGGAGTGGGCTGCCACATGGCCCGCCATCACTGCTCTGCGACCAGCAGCTGTCTCTGCCTGGGACTGGCTGCTCCAGGGCCCGCTGTCTGAGGCCACATGGCCCGCCACCACCACTGCCCGGCCTCTGCTCTGGACTGGGAACCAACCACTGCTCCAAGACCAGCAGCTGTCTCTGCCTGGGACTGGCTGCTCCCACAGCCCACTGTCTGCAGCCACATGGCCCGCCACCACCACCACTCGGGCCACAGCTCTGGGACCAGCAGCCATTTCTGCCTGGGACTGGCTACTCCCAGGGTCCGCTGCCTGCCACCACATGGCCCGCCGCCACCATTTGGGACCAACAGCATTTCTGTTGCCTACTGCCGCAGGGATCTTGGAGCATTTTTAAAAAAGAACAACACAGAGGACCTGATTTCAGTCCCCAAACCCCAAATGGTGGTTCACAACTGCCTGTTATTCCTGTTCCAAGGGATATGACACCATCGTATGAGCTCCATGCGCAAATCCAAAGACACAAACGCAAGTAAAACACCCATACACATGAAATTAAAATAAACAAAACCTGAAATAATAATAAGATACATACTTTGGTCTGGATAGTGCTCTTAACCAGCAGACCTGAGTTCAGGTTGCAGTAATTACTAATAGCAATCTATAACTGTGAGGCCTCCCTGCATTATTTCGCCCATGTTTATGTAGCCCATGTTACATAGTAATACATACATACATACACACACACACACACACACACACACACACACACACACACACGTTCTCCACATAGTCTGTACATTTATATATTTACTTCACCATTAAAGTGATTCCATATCACAAGTATTGTTGCCAACCACATTGTACACAAGAAGCAAAACGCCCAGAGAGGGTGAATAAGTAGCTCCCAAGTCTCTGAGCAACTAAGATGTTACCCATGATTTAGTCATGCCTCCTAGTCATACTGATCATTGTGAGGTCAGGAGGCAACGTGGGCCCTCAGTGTGTAACCATATGAAGGAGGCAGTACATACAGGAAACTGAGAAACACCCAAGATGGCACATTCAGGGCTCATTTCCTAGACTCTGGCAACTACTCACTCTCAGCTCTATGATTTGGAAAAGGATCAGAAAGTCAAGGCAGGGGATCCCAGGTGGGCCAGATACTGGTTCTCAGAGTTTATTCACTGGAAGGGGTATATGAAAGAGAGATATGATTGTGTGAGGAGAAAGTACAAGGACACAATTTTGTGGGCCTCCCTACTTTCCTGCAGTGGACCAGGACAAAGTCTACCTGTGCTTAGAAATGATGGCCCAGCCTGAACAGAACAGAAAAGCTTCTCACCAGGATCTCTGTCGACATCCAGTAGTCAAGGATGTGGGGGCCATCAATGAAGACAGTAAGGACCATGAGCAGAAGAGGAGAAGAGCCAGGGCTGTGAGAACAAGACACCCAGTCACTGGGAGGAGCTGCTCTGATGTGTTTCCCAGCAATTGTTGCCATGTTACCCACAGTGGGCACTATGATGCAAAAAACTGATGTCACAAAGCTCCTGAAACCAGAGCTAGAGCCATGAATTCATGTGTTCCCGGGAGAGACCAAGTTTCAACCCTTCTAGCCTAGGGAATCATGAAGCTATTACCAAGCTAGAGAAGGGACAAGCTAACAGTGCTTTTCCTTCCAGGCTTCCTTCTGGCAGGTGCCTGCCTTGAGTTCCTGCCCTGATTTCCCCAGGGATGAACTGTGACTTGGAAGTTTGTGCCAAATAAACCCTTTCTTCTCAAAGCTGATTTTGTGTTGGAGTGTACTAGAACAGTCCCAGAAACTGCTACTGTGGCCCACCCTGTTGGCAGGTACAGGCAAGGGAAGGCACATTCCAGACTAGTGTGGGCTACATAATGAAACATTGAATCAAAAACTAAAACCCAAACCGTAGTGATAACCACAAAATGAAAGTGTAAATCCACTCTTAGGAATACAGGTCGTTGAACAACAGTATTCTGCTGTGTCATGGTATGCCAATGCCTGTCTCTGATGTTCATTCTCTCCTCTCAGAGTCATCGAAGTCCTCCTGTTGCTTGGGCTTTCTCTACTACTAGTGCAGTATGAGATGAATTGATCTACCATGATTTCCTTTAAAGGGACCAAGGAATTGATTTTTCATGTGTGTGGAAAAGTGAGAAAGGAGGAAAGGCTAATTTGTAAACATGGATAGCCGGAAATACTAAGCCCACGTATTGAAAAGGTGGACAATCCCCTTCATACACTTGAGGTGCTAGCATATCAAGCATGATGGGTTTTATTCAAAAAGCTGTGAATTTCTCATCAGTGACCTTGGACCCTAGAAGAGAGTGGTGGCATATTCCACCAGTACGCTAGAATTAACCAGACCAGCTTAAAACAACAGATATAATTTAATAATTGAAAATGGAGAAACTCAAACGACCGGGTAAAGGTTCCTATGTACAAAACAGGTCTGGAGAACACAGCAAGAAGAGTGCAAAAGAGAGCAAGGGCAGCTGGATTTCCAGATTTTCTTCCCTGGCCCTAGGCAGCCACACCCTAGTCAAATGTGATTGGCTGAGTTTCCCCATCAAGAGAGCAAATTCCTGTAAAAGGTGGTGACAGAAAAAGTTACTCAGTCTCTTATTCATTGAAAACATTCTTCATGCCTGAAGGTGACAGAGATGATTTCAGAAAGAAAGAAAAGTAAGAGTCCTGGGAACAAGCACAAATACACAAATATAAACAATCAGAAATTCTTCAAGTTGAAGAAAAAATATACCAGAAACAAAAAAAAAAATCCTATGGTGCAAATAAAGACCATCAGAAGGCTTAATATCATCTTAATACCAAGTTCCCAATTTCCACTTTTTTCCTTTAAAATGCACGAGGGCCTCGAAGATGGCCAAGTGCCTACAGATGCTTGAGTCCACCATGATGGCCTGAGTTTGCCTCCGTAGGTACACTGAAAAGGGAGAACTGACTCCTAAAATTTTCCTGCTACCACCACGTGAATATTGTGCATAAATACATATGCACAAAATGTAAAATATATATGAATGTTTAAAAGCAAGTTTTGATATTTTAGGTATGTTTAACACGTATGCATATGAATTAACTATAGTGTATTGTAGAAAAAAGAGCACTAGAAAATGGCAAATGAATTTCTATTGTTAAAAAGTTTTACTTTTGAAATATGATCTCACCCTGTCTCCCATACTGGACTGAACCTCACTATATGGGCCCGGCTGGCCTCAAATTTATTTGAAACCCTCTTGAGTCCTGGGATTACAGGGGTGAGGCACCAAACCTACCAACAGGATTTACTTTCTGGAGAAAGGGGTCAAAAAGCAATACTGGGCACACTATAAAATAGTAAGGACATATAATTTATAATCTCTAAAACATATCAGAAAGGCTGACGAGAAATGAGAGTGTTCTAAAGCTAAAATATGAAAAATAAGAATTAGAGAAACAAAATATGAGGGGGATAAGATTGCAAATGATAAAGACTAGAACTTCACAACAGAAACATTAGCTATTAATGCATCAAACACTACAAATAAAGGATAAATATTTTCTGAGGAGGTACAAAAGCAAGAACACTAATAACTTATCAGTAAGATAGAGAGCTTAGAAGTGTGTGAGGGCTGGGAGGATGGCACAGCAGTTAGCATCACTGTCTGCTCTTCCAGAGGACCCGGGTTCAATTCCCAGCACCCACATGGCAGCTCACAGCTGGCAGTCACTAAAATTCTAGGGGACCCAGCACCCACACATACACCTAAATCATGCAGGCCAAACACTAATACGCATAAAATAAAAATAAATAATTCTTTTTAAAGTAGAAGAAATGATGCTGGCCACAGTTGTGAACATGTCACTGACTTTATAATCATTTACTGATCATTTAGGAAGGGCTGGTTGCAGGGAACAACTTCTGTTCTCAGTTCAGTTTAGTCTACTTAGATTGTTGGTAGGGTTTGCAAGTCTGCTGTTTGAGCACATAGCCCACAGCAGGTGGCACTGTTGGAAGACTGTGGGGAGCATCCCAGGCCTGTAGCATGAGGGCAGGGCCTTTGAAGGCTGTTACACTTAGCACTCACTGAATCTGATCTGTAAGCTTTGTATCCTGGCAATTGCCACATGAGGAGTCGCCACCATGTACCGCGGTCCCCATTAACAGCATCGTGATTGCATTGTGCGACACTTTTCCTGGGTAGGGAACCCATGTCAGACCAAATTGTGGGTAAGGAGTTTATACAACAAGGGTGATTCTAAAGCACTTGTATCACTAAAAGCCCACTCTCTCACGGATCTGTGTCTATCTGAATCTCCGGAGGTGGTGGATGACTCCAAAGTAACATCGTTGTCCAGACCCAAAAGAGCTGATGCACATAGGACCTCACAGAGACTGTGAAATCACTGACGAGATCTGCAGGAGCTCAAGCCAGATAAAATCCCAGCATGGAGGATGGAAAATGGCCACAAAGCCTTACACCTAGCCAATAGCTTTTGTGATTGATAGCCGCTTTCTCAATGAAGTGACATTGGGTATGGCAAACACACCGCAGAACAGGCCCCATGTGCAGTACTTTCCAGTATAAATAGAACTCCATGGTTTTGCTTTTGACTTACAAACATACTGTTTTGTTTAAGCAAGAGAAAGAGCATGATGTTTAGTTGAAAGGAGTTGGGGAAGGGGAAAATATAAAAATAAACTAAAATTTTAAAAAGAAAAAAAACTTTAAAGTAAAATAAATATGTTAAGCAAGGCTGAGGGGATGGCTTTCCAGAGGACCTAACTTCAGTCCCCAGACCACAAATGGTGGTTCATAACTGACTGTTATTCCAATTCCAAGGGATCTTATGACCTCCGAGGGAAAATCCTCAGACTCACAGGCAGGTAAAATACCCATACACATAAAATTAAAATAAACAAAACCTGTAATAATATGATATACCTGTTGGTGTGGATAGTGCTCTTATCCAGAGGACCTGAGTTCAGTTTGCAGTACCTATAACAGCCGTCTGTAACTGTGAGGCCACCCTGAGCTATTTTAGCCCAATTTTATTTAGTCCTTGTTACAAAGCAAGACATACACACATATACCGACACACAAAAACAAGTTCTCCACATAGTCTGTACATTTATATATTTATTTCACTATTAGTGTGAGTCCATATCATAAGTATTGTTGCCATCCACGTTGTACACAAAAAGCAAAAGGCCCAGAGAGGCTAAATAAGTAGCTCCCAGGTCACAGAGCAACTAAGATGTTACCCATGATTAATTCATGCCTCCTAGTCATCCTGATCATTGTGAGGTCAGGAGACAACCTGGGCACTCAGTGTGTAACCAAATGAAGGAGGCAGTAGATACAGGAAACTGAGAAACACCCAAGATGGCACATTCAGGGCTCATTTCCTAGACTCTGACAACTGGTCACTCTTGCTCTATGATTTGGAAAAGGATCGGAAAGTAAAAACTGGGGCTCCCAGGTGGGCCAGATACTGGTTCTAGGCTTTCTTCACAGGAAGGGGAATATGAAAGAGAGAGATATAAATGTGTGATGGGAATGAGTGAGGAGGCTAGTTTGTCTGCTTCCCTGATTTCCTGTTGTGGACAAGTTCAAAGTCTACCTGTAATTGGAAATTTTGGCCCAGCATGAAAAGAACAGAAAGGCTGCTCACCAGAATCTCTGTTGACAATTAGTGGTCGTTAATGTGAATGACACCTGACACAGAATGTGCATGTGGGGTCCAGCAGTGAGGACAGTAAGAACCAGGAGCAAAAGAGAAAAGAGACAGGGCTTTGAGAACAAAACACCAAGTCACTGTGAGGAGCTGTTCTGATGCGTTTCTTGGCAATTGTTGTCATGTTATCCACAGTGGGCGCATGATGCATAAAACTGATGTCACAAAGTTCCTGAAAACCAGAGCTGGAGCCATGAATTCATGTGTTCTGGGTAAAGACCAAGACTCCACACATCTACCAGTGGTCTTGTGGAGATAGGAACCACAGGCAGGGCCTTGGCCTTGTGCTTCCTGCTTTCTATTCTGGAGAACTTACTGGCACAAGATGGGCACCTCTGGGAGTCAGAAAATCTGACAGGACTTGCTCTGTAGGGAGCATCTAGTTCCTTGGCCAGAAGGGACTGGTAATACACCCTGCCGCTCTCCCCTCTGTTCAGCATCCCTGGAGTCTATGTCAGGCCTGACAAACCCCGCATTCTTACCTTCCAGGTTTAAGGTCTGAGGATTCTGCCTCCTCTCCAGGCTGAAGAAGTCCATCTACTACTGCATTCGGCTTCAGTGCCCTTCCCGACCACAGCCAGACCAACTCGTTCTCTCCCCATGGTCCCAGGTAGGCTGAGTTGCCCACTCTTGCTTAAAATGCTTTATTGTTGGTCAGGCCTGAAACATGAGCAAGAAAGAAACTTCCAGATGGCTAGACTCACCCTGACTGGTGTACAGTTTCATCATCTTCTGTTTCCACTCAGCATGATTCTGGGAAGCCTCTCCTGGCTGATTCTGGCTGCTTTCTTCTCTGAGAGCTGGTGCACTACCCCAAATGAGCTGAGGATAACCAAGATCTGAGCCAGATGTCCGGACACCAGACTGTCTCCATTGTGCTGAAGGAAAAAGACTGAAAAGAGCTAGGATTTGGAGTATGATGGCAGTTGACAGTGAAACTATTAGGCATAAGGTGATGTCTGGGATGGACCAACAGACAACAAAGACAGGCCATAGAACAATGGGTAGGCAGCCTAAGGTCCTGAGATGGTATAAACATAATGGGGGTGGCCTACCTGGGGTCAAGAGAGAAGTAGAATGGCAGTGGGAGACTTGGAACGGAGCCAGTTTATGTCTTTTCAAACAGGATGTGACTGACAATGGGGATGGTGGTCCATATTACCTGGATCAGATTAAAACAGTCTCAAGAGGTCCTCTACACTGCGGCTTGTAGAGTGCGCTAACTCCTTCCCCTAGTATAATTTCAACTTAGGTCTGTTCTTTCTTTCTGCCTCTGCATCCAGAGTACTGGGATTAAAGGCATTCACCACCATGCCTGCAAACTTCAGCTGTTTCTTAAACTTCTTTATATATTCTTGCATCTTATACACGTACTTACTTATAACAGATTGAATTCTAGGTAAGCTGTGCTTCTGGGTAAAGCACAACCTTTTCCTAGAAGTATCCATTCTAGGGAGAGCACAAAGGAGACATGGACAGTGAGAGGAGAAATTTAAGCCCTGTGACTACCATGATCTAATTTGCTGAATCTCAACTTGGCCAGTCTGCTTTGCCTCCTTGATTGCTCTGCTTACATTCTTGAGTACTTGACCAACTACTGCATCCTATCAGAATTCTTCCCTTTTGAGAAGTAGGATCAAATGAACAAATGAATGAAAAATGGACAAAAAGTAGAAAGGAAGGAAGGAAGGAAGGAAGGAGGAAAGAAGGAAGGATGAAACTGCTGGTAAGGTCAAGACCAGAGAAAAACAGAGATCCTCTCCACTTAATAAGAAAAACCAGTGAGGTAACTGGAAGTAGGAGTCAGGAGGCCGGAATTAGATAGGGTAATATCACCTGATTTTTTATCACTGATACCTGAACCTCCTTTCAGGGAAATCAAATTATCCTTTGTGCATAAGGTCCAAAATTCACTCACACTCTCTCCTAACCTCTCTCTCTCTCTGTGTGTGTGTGTGTGTGTGAGTGAAATAGTATATTGTGAGGTTGTAATGGTGTGTGTGGTATGTAAGTTCCGAGTATGATTTCGTGAGGTATCCAGGGAGGAGAACCTCCACACCAGATGATCCAATGTAAGGATGTGTGTGTGTGTGTGAGCTCCCGAGCGAAGGTGACTTTGCACACTTGTGGTGGATGCCAAAGGACAGCTTTAGTGTGTTTCCTCAGGTGCTGTCCACTTTTTTTATCAGACAGAGTCTTTCATTGGCCTGAAGCTCGCAAAATAGGGTAAGCTGTCTGACCGGTAAACCCAAGGAACATTACGTCTCCACAGTTTTTTGCTGGGATTCCACAACTGGAGTTTTATGTAGATTCTGGGGATTGCAAAAAAAAGCACCTTGTAAACTGAGATATCACTTCAGATCTGACAATGAAGTTTTTAAATGGGATACAAGATAATCAAAAATATAGTTTTTAAAAAAGTAGATATATTTTTTAAAAAATGGGTATATTCTGAATACATTGACTAAGATCTGAGAGATAAGTGTTTCCCAAATCAGGTAGGACTCCAACAGACCAAGGTATTATTCCTCCAAAACCCAACTTGGTGAGCCAAAGAGTTTAAAACTTACAGCTAACAGATGAGGGATTACTTACAGGAACAAAACAACGACTGACTGCTGCGTGGAAGAAGGATTCCTTCTCTGTAGCTGGATAGATGGAAGTGCCTGCCCCATCAGTTGACCTTCTACACTCTCGGTACTCTAGCGTCTCCAGAGGCTACGGAACCACATGTAACTGGGACAGAATCTCACACAGCTGAAAAGGACATGCCTCACAGAGAGGCTGGAATCTCAGGTGAGAGTCTAATGACACCTGCCCAATGTCCAACACCCTTGCTTAAAGAGACTTCAGCAGGCAGATGGAGGTACGGCGTATAACAAGGAAGGTGAGAGAGCCATGGACAGCAAGCCAGTAAGCAGCATTCCAGCCATGAGCTCTGTATGCTGCTATATCTGTGTTTAAAGAGACAGGAACTCACTGGAGTTTGGAGACTGAGGAATCGTGGAGACAGGATCTCGCCCTTTGAGTCTGAACACTTGGCAGAGGTAAAAGGTCTCTCTAGTGTTTGCTGCTTTGCCTTTCTGACCTTCAGCTTGGAAACCAATAACTGTATCTGGGTTTGCATTATTCTGCTACACCTCTGCTTTGATTCCTGCTTCAAGATTCCTTCCTTTATTTCCTTACACAATGGACTACATCTGTAAACTTAAATGAACCCTTTCATCTTGACTTTTACCACAGTGATTACAATTTAAACTAAGACAGCATATTCCCTAGTGGGGGATAAACCAGAAAACCTTAAACATGACATTTGAACCATCCATAATCTTCAGCGTGACACATACCCTCCATTCAGCGCCCCAAACCACCATAAGATCACTTGTTTTTAAGAAATTTTTTTTAAATTTAGAAATTTGTATTTAACGGAGAAGTTGCAAAAATAGGACAAAATATTTCCAAATGCCCTGCTCCTAGTTGATTCTTTTGGTACTACATTGAGTTGATGTATCACAATTGTTGAGCCAATCAAGACATTTCTAATTACTAAAACCATGGTTTATTGAGATTTCCTTACCTTTTACCATTACTCTTTACCATTGTCCATTACAAAATCCCGCGAGGAGCCTAATTCATACAACAGTGGTTCACATGGCTTTCCTGTAAGACCATGTCGTGTGTGTTGTGTGTGTGTGTGTGTGTGTGTATGTGTGTAGTTTGTGCTGAGAAATCATTTCTTAGACTTCTAGGATAAAATGAAATGTTAGTGTGTTGCATCCTTCCCTCCTCTCTTTATCTCAATGGAGTCACCTTTGGGAAGTCATGTGTACAATACACCATGATGAGACTTCCATAAGAAGTTCTTCTCTGAAGTAGATCACCTCCGTCAAGGTTGCAGAAAACATCAAGTTCTTTATGGTGTATATTGTTCATTTTATAAAAGCTCCCTCCAGAAATGGAAGCCTCACAGACATGGTGGCTGTCCTAGTTTTATTGTCTACCTAACACAGTGCCAGCTGAGAGGTAATCCTCTACTGATAAACTGCCTACATCAGATTAGGAGGTTGGTCTTTGGAAACATGTGTGTGTGGTTTCCTTGATTATTAACTCACATAAGAGGTCCCGACCGCTGTAGGCAATACCATTCCTAGGTCGGAGGCTATGGGTTATATAAAAGTACCAGGGAAGCATGAGCCTATGAGCAAGCCAGAGAAGGGACAAAGAAACAGCGCTCTTCCTTCCAGGTTCCTGCCTTGATATCCTGCCCCGATTTCCCCAGGGATGAACTGTGACTTGGAAGCCTGTGCAAATAAACTCTTTCTTCTCTAAGCTGACTTTGTGTTGGAGTGTTTTATAACAGCCCCAGAAACTGCTACTGTGACAGACTCTGTTGTCAGGCATGGGCAAGGGAAGGCACATCTCAGACTAGTCTGGGCTACATAACGAAACACTGAATCAAAAAGTAAAACAAAAACCATAGTGATAACCCCAAAATAAAAGTGTAAATCCACTTTTAGGAATACTGGTCGCTGACCAATATTATTAGCTGTGTCATGGAATTCCAATGCCTGTCTCTGATGCATCAGAATTTTTTCAGGTTGAAGAAAAAGAATACTAGAAATAAAAACATCCTTTGCTGCAAAGAAAGAACATCAGGAGGCTTGAATGTCATCCTAATGCAAAGTTTCCTATTTCCACTTTTTTTCCTTTAAAATATGTACAGTGGGGGGAGGGGGAGGGAAATGGGAGGCGGTGGCGGGGAGGAGGCAGAAATCCTTAATAAATAAATAAATTAAAAATAAAAATAAAATAAAATATGGACAGAGCCTGGCAAGATGGCTCCGTGCGTACAGATGCTTGCACCGAGCATGATGGCCTGAGTTTGCCTCCCTGGATACAGCAAAAAGAAAGAATTGACTCCTAAAAGTAGCCTGAAACATCCATCTGTATATTGTACACACATGCATAAACAAATAAACACAGATAAGATATAAAATATATGTGAATGCTTAAAAGCAAGTAATGATATTTTATGTGTGTTTAACACATATGCACGTGTATTGTAGAATATGGAACACTAAAAAATCGCAAGGGGTTTCTATTGTTAAAAAGTTTTACTTTTGAAATGCGATCTCACTCTGTAACTCATATTGGCCTTAACCTCACCATGTGTCCCCCACTGGCCTCAAACTCATATCAAACCCTTTGCTTCCACTTCCTGAGAAGTGACTCCTAAAAGTTGCCTGCTACCTCCACGTGTATATTGTGACACACATGCATAAACACATGTGCACAAAATGTAAAATATATTGAATGCTTAAAAGCAAATACTGATACTTTAGGTATGTTTAACACATATTCATGTGGATTATCTATAGTGTATTGTAGAATAAAGAGCAGTAGAAAATGGCAAAAGTATTTCTATTGTTAAATATTTTACTTTTGAAACATGATTTCACCCTGCAACCCATACTGTACTGAACCCCACCATGTGTCCCCGACTGGCCTCAATCTCATGTCAAACCCTTTGCTTCCACTTCCTGAGCCCTGGGATTACAGGTGTGAGGCACCACACCTACCATCAGGATTTACTTTCTGGGGAAAGGGGACAAAAAGAAATACTGTGTAGACTATAAAATAGTAAGGACGTGTAATTTATAATCACTACAACATATAAGAAACGCTGATGAGAAATTATAGAGTTCTAAAGCTAAAACATTAACAATAAGTATTAGAGATACAAAATATGAGGGGGATAAGAGGGCAAATGATAAAGAGGAGAACGTCACAACAGATACATTAGCTATTAATGGATCAAACACTGCAAATAAAGGATAAATATTTTCTGAACAGATACAAAAGCAAGAACAGTAATACCTTGTCCATAAGCTAGAGAGTTTAATAAGTGTGTTTGAGGGCTGGGAGGATGGCTCAGCAGTTAGCATCACTGACTCCTCTTCCAGAGAACCCAGGTTCAATTCCCAAAACCCAAATGGCAGCTCACACCTGGCTGTCACTACAATTCAAGGGGACCCGGCACCCTCACACATGCAGGCCAAACACTCACGCACATAAAATAAGAAAAAGTAATTCTCTTTAAAGTAGAAGAAAAAGATGTTGGCGACAGTGGTGATGCTGTCACTGCCTTTAGAATCATTTACTGCTCATTTAGTCAGAGCTGGTTGCTGGGAATAGCTGCTGCCCTCAGTTCAGTTTAGTCTACTTAGACTGTTGGTGGGGTTTGCAAGTTTGCTGTTTGAGCATTTAGCCCCCAGCAGGTGGTACTGTTGGAGGACTGTGGGGAGCATCCCAGGCATGTAGCATGAGGGCAGGGCCTTTGAAGATTGTTACACTTACCACTCACTGAATCTGATCTGTAAGCTTTGCATCCTGTCCATTGCCACATGAGGAGTCTCCACCATGTTCCGTGGTCCCCATTAACAGCACCGTGATGGCATTGTTAATTGACACTTTTCCTGGGTAGGGAACCCATGTCAGACCAAATTGTGGGTGAGGACTTTACACAACAGGGGCGATTATAAAGCACTTGTACCACTAAAAGCCCACTCTCTCACTGGTGATGACTCATGGAGTCTGCATCTATCTGAATCTCCGGTGGTTGTGGATGACTCCAAAGTAACATTGTTCTCCACACCCAACAGAGCTGACGCACATAGGACCTCACAGAGACTGTTACACAACTGACGAGATCTGCAGGACCTCAAGCCAGATAAAATCCCAGCATGGAGGATGGGAAGTGGCCACAAAGCCTTACACTTAGCCAATAGCTTTTGTGATTGATAGCTGCTTTCGCAATGGAGTGACACTGGGTATGGCAAACACACCCCAGAACAGGCCCCATGTGCAGTAGTTTCCAGTATAAATAGAACTCCGTGGATTTGTTTTTGACTTACAAACAGACTGTTTTGTTTAAGCAAGAGAAAGAGCATGATGTTTAGTTGAAAGGAGTTGGGGAAGGGGAAAATATAAAAATAAACAAAAAATTTAAAAAGAAAGAAAACTTTGAAGTAAAATAAATACGTTGAGGCAAGGCTGAGGGAATGGCTCTTCCAGAAGACCTAACTTCAGTCCCCAGACCACAAATGGTGGTTCATAACTGACTGTTATTCCAATTCCAAGGGATCTGACACCATCTTTAGACCTCCGAGAGAAAATCCTCAGACTCACAGGCAGGTAAAATACCCATACACATAAAATTAAAATAAACAAATCCTGAAATAATATGATGTACCTGTTGGCCTGGATAGTGCTCTTATCCAGAGGACCTGAGTTCAGTTTCAGTACCTATAACAGCCATCTGTAACTGTGAGGCCACCCTGGGCTATTTAGCCCATGATTATTTAGTCCTTGTTACATAGCAAGACATACACAAATATACCGACACACAAACACACGTTCTCCACATAGTTTGTACATTTATATATTTATTTCACTATTATCGTGATTCTATATGATAAGTATTGTTGATGTCTACACTTCTCATGAAAACGGTAAGGCACAGAAAGCCGAGTAAGTAGCTCCCTAGTCAAAGAGCAACTAAGATGTTACCCATAATTAAGTCATGCCTCCTAGTCATCCTGATCATTGTGAGGTCAGGAGGCAACCTGGGCCCTCACCATGTAACCATACGAAGCAGGCAGTAGATACAGGAAACTGAGAAACACCAAAATGTCACATTCCCGGCTCATTTCTAAGACTCTGACAACTGGTCACTCTTGCTCTATGATTTGGAAACAGATTGGAAAGTAAAGGCTGGGGATCCGAGATGGGCCAGATACTGGTTCAAGGCTTTCTTTACAGGAAGGGGTATATGAAAGAGAGAGATATAAATGTGTGATGGGAAAGAGTGAGAAGGCTAGTTTGTCTGCTTCCCTGATTTCCTGCTGTGGACCAGTACAAAGTCTACCTTTGTACTGGTCCACAGCAGTAACTTAATCAGACGTAGAAATGTACATTGCAACATGGTAGATATATATATATATATATATATATATATATATATATATATATATATATAGCAATACATAAAAATGATTTAAACAGAGGTAGCAGACTCACATACAGTATTCAATAAAATTTAACTTTGTATCAATATACAAGGATCAATACCAATATAATTTCTAAAAACAATAACTCACAAACACAAATCTATTATCCTATCACCAATTTTCCCTCTTTTTTTTTCAAGAATACCCATGAGCCTATGAATTACTTCCCCCATCCCTCAACCATATACCAATTATAACCAACCCCAAAAGGATGTCCCTAAACCTGAAGGCAAACTCTGCTGGGAGAGGGGACGTTATGCCCTAAAATTGCTTCCAGCTGTCATGGGGGTGACGTTCTTCTTAGGGGTTCCTGTGAAAGTAAATATGGTAAAATTTCAAGATTAATATTTGGTCTGGAAAAATTGCAAATAGTGTCTGAGAGTTTTGAGGAGGTCTGGCCAGGGTGTTGTAAAAGATGTGCACCATTTGGAACTGTCTTGTGCGGTTGGTACCAAAAATCAGGTCTTGTAGTAGCACTAGCAACATGATGATGTCTTATTAGCCAGGTGGAGTCGATATTGTGTGTGCCCATCTTCTTCTTGGAAACTTAAAAGTTCACGGCAGGAAAATATATTATTTCTTCTGGGAAACTAAGCATTATATATACAGACATATATATTCAATGAAAGGTATAATAAAGACAGAAACAGATATGAGGAAAGGCAAAGAAAGTTTATAAATTTTTATCTTTATTATTATTATTATTATTATTATTATTATGTCCCATATCATGGCTCTTGACATGAGACAGAAACTCTGGGATATCGCTTATGAAAAGGCTTGGAATTGGAGAGGGACTGAGCCTGAGACCAACTCCAAAACCAGCTCTCTATATTTATAAATAAATGCACATTAACACATATTTAAAATATGTTTATTATAATTTATTTACTGAACCTATTCAGTTTTCTAGCTGATCCTTATTGGGTTGTAAATAGTTTCCATCTGTCAGTATTCAAATATCCAAGGTCCCTTGAATTCTTTGAAGATGAGTGTTTTCCTGCGGAGATAAGCAGAGATCCCTGCCCCCATCCTATATGTTGTTCTTACCATCGATATGATTATCATCATTGTGGATGAGCTGTCATTTCTTCTTTCCAAGAGATTTCTCCTCTTCAAACTGAACCTTTATTTATTTTGATGGTACCCAAAATTATTCTTCTCTTTTAAAAACATGAGCAAAACCACTTACCCAATGCAGAACATATCCTGCTTCCATTGCGAGGTCAGCATAACCTTGAAATAAACTGGTTGATTTAATTCTGCAGTCTTTTCGGTTATTCAATGTCTTTTTTGCAGACATTGTCCCCTTCTCAGTAGAGTTGAAAAATTCAAGGTTAATAAAGCATTATGAGTGAGCAGAGCTGGCGTGCAGGCCAGATGGAGGGGAGCCAATGGCAGTTTGCTCTGAACAGGTGAGGTCCAGACCTGAGGAAAGAACCTATCACATAGCATCAAGTGCATCCTGCAGGCACAAGCTCATGGCTCTTAGGTCCCCTCACTCTGGCTGGGATGTGGGAGAACGCTGACTGCAGGAAGGGCATGAGATGGTGCGGATATCAATGAACAAATGGATGTGGTGTGGCCTCATCTGGCCAGAGCCTTAAAGGGCACTAAAAAGCCCCAAGGACGGGCACCAAGTGATGGTGCATTTGATCGGCATGCTAGAATTAACCAGACCAGCTGAAAACAACAGATACAATTTAATAATTGAAAATGGGGAAACTCACACAACCTGTGTAAAGGTTCCCATGTCCAAAACAGGTCTGAAGAACAGCATGCAAAGAGAGACAAAGAGAGCTAATTCACCTGGACTCCCAGGTTTTCTTCCCTGGCCCCAGGCAGCTGCACCCTAGCCAAATGTAGGTTGGCTGAGCTTCCCCACTCAGAGACCAACTTCCTCTAAAGGGTGGTGACTGAAAAAGTTAAATCAGTCTCTTAGCCATTGAAAACATTCTTCATGCCTGAAGGTGACATAGATGTTTTCAGAAAGAAAGAAAAGTAAGAGTCCTGAGAAGAAGCAGAAATACACATATATAAACAATCAGAAATTCTTCAGGCTTAAGAAAAAGAATACCAGAAACAACAACATCCTTTGCTGCAAATAGAGACCATCAGAAAACTTGAATATCTTCTTAATGCCAAGTTCCCTATATCCACTTTTTTCCTTTAAAATACACACAGGGCCTGGCAAGATGGCCCAGTTCCAACAGATGCTTGTGCCGAGATGATGGCCTGAGTTTGACTCCCTGGGTACAGTAAAAAGAAAGAAGTGACTCCGAAAAGTCGCCTACTACCTCCACGTGTATATTGTGACACACATGCATAAACACATGCACAGAGATGAAATATAAAATATATGTGAGTGCTTAAATGCAAATGATGATATTTTATGGATGTTTAACACATATGCACGTGGACTGTCTCTAGGGTATTGTAGAACAATGAGCTCTAAAATATAGCAAATGTATTTCTATTGCTAAATATTTTACTTTTAAAATATGATTTCACCCTGCAACCCATCCTGTACTGAACCTCACCATGTGTCCCCGGCTGGCCTCAAACTCATGTCAAACCCTTTGCTTCCACTTCCTGAGCCCTGGGATTACAGGTGTGAGGCACCACACCAAACATCAGGATTTACTTTCTGGAAAAAGGGGTCAAAAAGAAATACTGTGTAGACTATAAAATAGTAAGGACATGTAATTTATAATCACTAAAACATATCAGAAAGGAAGATGAGAAATTAGAGAGCTCTAAAGCTAAAACATTAAAAATAAGAATTAGAGAAACAAAATATGAGGGGGATAAGAGTGCAAATGACACAGAGTAGAACGTCACGACAGATACATTAGCTATTAATGGGTCAAACACTACAAATAAAGGATAAATATTTTCTAAACAGTTACAAAAGCAAGAACATTAATACCTTATCAGTAAGATAGAGAGTTTAAGAAGTTTGTGAGGGCTGGGAGGATGGCACAGCAGTCAGCATCACTGACTGCTCTTCCAGAGGACCAGGGTTCAATTCCCAGCACCCACATGGCAGCTCACAGCTGGCTGTCACTAAAATTCCAGGGGACCTGGCACCCGTACACAGGCCTATATCATGCAGGTCACACACTAACACACGTAAAATAAAAATAAGTAATTCTCTTTAAATTGAAGAAAAAGATGCTGTGGACAGTTGTGAACCTGTCACTGGCTTTAGAATCATATACTCCTAGTTGCTGGGAACAGCTTCTGTTCTCAGTTTAGGTTAGTCTACTTAGACTGTTGGTGGGGTTTGTAAGTCTGCTGTTTGAGCACTTAGCCCCCAGCAGGTGGCACTGTTGGAGGACTGTGTGGAGCATCCCAGGCCTGTAGCATGAGGGCAGGGCCTTTGAAGGCTGTTACACTTAGCACTCACTGAATCTGATCTGTAATCTTTGCATCCTGGCCATTGCCACATGAGGAGTCTCCACCATGTGCTGCCGTCCCCATTAAAGGCACCGTGATGGCATTGGTGACACTTTTCCTGAGTAGGAAACCAATGTCAGACCAAATTGTTGGGTGAGTAGTTTACATAAACAGGGGTGATTCTAAAGCTCTTGTATCACTAAAAGCCCATTCTCTCACGGGTGAAAACTCACAGATGCTGCATCTATCTGAATGTCCGGAGTTGGTGGATGACTCCAAAGTAACATTGTTCTCCACACCCAACAGAGCTGGTGCACATAGGACCTCACAGAGACTGTGAGATCACTCACGAGATCTGCAGGAGCTCAAGGCCAGATATAATCCCAGCATGGAGGATGTGAAGTGGCCACAAAGCCCTACACCTAGCCAAGTGGCTATTTGTGATTGATAGCTGCTTGGAGAGAGAAAAAAGTTTTCTCAATGAAGTGTCACTGGGTAGGGCAAACACAGGCCAGAACAGGCCTCATGCCCAGTTGTTTCCAGTATAACTAGGACTCCATGGTTTTGTTTTTGACTTATAAAAGGACTGTTTTGTTTGTTTTAAGCAAGAGAAAGAGCATAAAGTTAAGTTGGGAAAAATTAGGGAAGGGAGAAAATATGATAAAAATGAATGAAAAATTTAAAAATAAGGAAAAATGAAAAGTAAAATATATATGTTGAGGTGGGGCTGAGGGGATGGCTCTTGCAAAAGACCTGACTTCAGTTCCTGGATGCCAAACGGTGACTCACAATTGCCTGTTATCTAGTTCCAAGCAATCTGACACCATCTTATGACCTATGTGGGCAAATCCACAAAGACACACGGAGATAAAATATCCCTACAAATAAAATTAAAATTAACAAAACCTGAAATAATATGATACAACTATTGGTTTTGATAGTGCTCTTAGTCATAGGACCTGAGTTCAGTTTGCAGAACCTACTAACAGCCATCTGTATTGTGAGGCCACCCTGGGCTATTAAGCCCATGTTATATAGCAAGACATACACACACACACACACACACACACACACACACACACACATTCTCCACATATCTGTACATTTATATATTTCTTTCACTATTAGTGTGACTCCATCTCATAAGCATTGTTGCCAAACATATTTTATTCAAGAAACAAAAGTCCCAGAGAGACTGCATAAGTAGCTCCCAAGTCACAGAGCAACTAAGATGTTACCCATGATTTAGTCATGCCTCCTAGTCATCCTGATCATTTTGAGGTCAGGAGGCAACCTGGGCCCTCAGTGTTTAACCATATGAAGGAGGCAGTAGATACAGAAAACTGAGAAACACCCAAGATCGCACATTCAGGGCTCATTTCCTAGACTCTGGCAACTACTCACTCTCAGCTCTATTATTTGGAAAAGGATCAGAAAGTCAAGGCAGGGGATCCCAGGTGGGCCAGATACTGGTTCTCAGACTTTATTCACTGGAAGGGGTATATGAAAGAGATATATGAATGTGTGAGGAAAAAGTATGGGGACACTTGTTTGTCTGCCTCCCTAATTTCCTGCAGTGGACCAGGACAAAATCTACCTGTGATTGGAAATGGTGGCCCAGCCTGAAAAGAACAGAAAAGCTTCTCGCCAGTATTTCTGTCTATAAGCAGAAAATTAAAGTGTAAAACCACTCTTAGGATACAGGTCGCTGAACAATAGTATTCTGCTGTGTCATGTTATACCAATGCCTGTTTCTGATGTTCATTCTCTCATCTCAGAGCCATCGAAGTCCTCCTGTCTCTTGGGCTTTCTCTAATACTACTGCAGTATGAGATGAATTGATCTACCATTGTTGCGGGAGGTCCTCCCACTCCTCCAGCCTATCGCCGCTGAGATACCAGCCCCTTGGGGCGTGGTCTCTCTCCCTTTAAAAAAGCGGCCACTTCCCTCTCCTCTCTCTCTTCACTTCCTGCTCCGCCGGTGACTTGACTTCCTTCCTGGTTACGCAGAGGGCTGAAAGTGATCTGTAAGTTTTTCCCCTTTAAATAAATATCACCCTATTAATCATAATCCCAAATTGGCATTGTTTGTGACTTACGCCTTCATTTGGCGCCCAACGTTTGGTTTTAGAACCTCTCCCGGCTCGCAGCCGCGAGTTCGGCTTGGCGGCCGGAAGTTCGGCTTGGCGGCCGCAAGTTCGGCTTGGCGGGCGCTTGTTCAGCTTGGCGGGAGCCCTTGCTTCCTCAGCCGCTGCCTGTGGATTTAAACTCCACAGGCCCGCGTAGTCTCTGCCCGCCTGGTTTGCTCTTTTCTGAGTCGTTTTTAAATCTCCCTTGCAAGCACAGCTCTTAAGTGGCGCGAACCAGAGCACGCGGTTGCTGAAAGCTGCAACCCCTCAGGGTGACTCTGTCACGTGGAGGCATAAGCGGCTTCCAGGTTGCTCTTCTCTACCCCTGGATTCTGGTTTCTGGTTCCATCTCTGGAATTGATTTAATTACATTTACTTTGTTGAGCAACTTACATTTTCCAGTTTTTAACAAATACTAGGCAGACTCTGAAACAGGACCGTGTTTTCGTCGAGACTTGGCAACAGCGCCACCTGCTGGATAATAGGTAATATGGCAGTTCCCGTTTCCAACACGAATTTTACTGTTCTGGTTACCAATACAATGGGTTATATCATGCAAGGTTTATATGACTATGGGGATAACTTAATTTACTGGTTACTAGGTTTTAGTATTCTTTTGCATATTCTATCATTTAGGAAGATCATGGCACTCCTAAGAACCATACAATCTTTACTAGAAACTCATGCAGGTCAGGAGATTAAGGATTCAAAAGAGACAATAATAAAAAGACTTGAAATGATTGAAGAAATGATTGGAGCTGGTGAACAGAGTAATAAGGCACAAGGACAGGATACAATGCCAACACCAGCTATTAGAACTGGCTTACCAAAGGTTTTAGCAGCATACCCTATACTTAATTCTGACAAAGCGTCAACTTCTAAAGGCTCAAAGGGAGTCAGAGAAGCTAGATGGACGCCAATAGCAATGAATGATCTAAAAGAAATTAAGCAAGCTATTGTTAATTTTGGCTTGCACTCTGCATACGTAAAGGAAATGATAAGGACTTGGGCTTCTAATGCTAGAGCTACCCCCCATGATTTCCATCAGTTAGTATCTGCAGTTTTAGATAATGGACCTTCCTTGATGTTTGGAATTTATTTCAGAGAAGAATCCAAACATATGGAACAGCAAGGAAGAGCAAAAGGTATTGAGGTTTCCCAAGACCAAATTCTTGGTGCAGGAGAATATGCTGATCCACAGGTCCAAGCTCTTTATGATGATGAAGTACTGTGTCTATGTCACCAAGCAGCTTTAAATGCTTGGAATAGGATACAAGATCCAGCAAAAAGGGTTGAATCATATACCAGAATTAGGCAGGGACAGAGAGAACCCTTTATTGACTTTTTGCAAAGATTAATTAAGGCTCTGGACATAGGGGTAACAGACCCAGAAGCTAGACGAATACTTCTTGAATCTCTAGCTTTTGAGAATGCAAACATAGAATGCAAAAAGATAATTGGGCCTTTAAAGTCTAGATCAGCACCTATGGATGAATGGATTCAGCATACGATGAATGTTGAGACGTTTAGCTATAACGATGAATCTTGGGTAGGAGAAGCGATTTCCACAGCAATGAGGAGACATCAAACTGCCAGGTGTTTTAATTGTGGTAAATTAGGACATCTGAAAAGGGATTGCAGGCACAGAATTTCTAGGAATATTATCTCCTCTGGGAATGACAAAGATAGGAGACCTAGGCCTTCAGGTATATGTAGGAGATGCGGTAAAGGCCGACATTGGTCCAATGAATGCAGATCAACAACAGACAAACAAGGCAACCCGATACCGTCGGGAAACTCCTTGAGGGGCCTCTCGCAGGCCCCCAAGCCAACAGTGGCCCAGTCATTCCCAGTCACAGTGGAGAACGTGCCTCACCAAGAAAATTAAAAGCTCCAATTTCTGCTGTAAAAAGTAATACTGGTCTAAATGATGAAATCCATGTGGAGGATGAGTCAAAAAACCCAGTTGGACAGAGTAAACGTATATTTTGGCAGACTTCTATTAATGATCAAAGACCAAAGCTAAGAGTCTGTATAAATGGCACTTTTATTGAAGGCTTATTAGACACAGGTGCGGATGTAAGTATCATTACCCCAGAATCTTGGCATCCGAATTGGCCTCTTAAAGAGGTAGATGTTCAGTTCCTGGGAATTGGAACCCTATCTCGTGTAAAACAAAGCACAAGATGGGTTGAATGCATAGGGCCCGAAGGGCAAATAGGAAGACTAAGGCCATATATAGCCAATATTGCCATAAATTTATGGGGCCGTGACCTGCTACAGCAATGGAATACCCAGATTAACATTCCTGTAGTTCCAGGAACTCATAATTCTGGGAAGTATATGATGAGGTATTATGGAAAAAGGTCACTAGCCATTCAGGCTGTACAAGAACATACAGCAAATACCAAACCTTTAGAGGTACCAACAGCCCTACCTTTAAAATGGCTAACTGAGAAGCCAATATGGATCAAACAGTGGCCTCTAGCTGAAGATAAACTACAGGCATTGGAACAGCTGGTGCAGGAGCAACTAGATGCTCACCACATTGAAGAATCAACCAGCCCTTGGAATTCTCCTGTGTTTGTTGTAAAAAAGAAATCTGGTAAATGGAGAATGGTGACAGATCTAAGAGCTGTCAACAAAGTAATTCAACCTATGGGCTCACTACAATCTGGAATTCCTTTGCCTTCTCTGTTACCAAAAGGATGGCCTCTTATAGTTATTGATTTGAAAGATTGTTTTTTCACTATACCGTTACAAGAAAAGGATAGAGAAAAATTTGCCTTTACAGTGCCTACTTATAATAATTCTCAGCCCAATAGGAGATATCAATGGACTGTCCTCCCACAGGGTATGCTCAATAGTCCTACACTGTGCCAATATTTTGTAAGTAAGCCATTGGAAATAATTCGTAAACAATTCCCCAAGTCCATTATTTATCATTACATGGATGACATCTTGTTATCTGATTCAAATAAAGATACTTTAGAAAGGATGTTTGAAGAAGTAAAGAAAGTCTTGCCTAGGTGGGGATTACAAATTGCCCCTGAAAAGATTCAAAGAGGAAACTCTATTAATTACCTAGGTTACAGAATAGGGTTAGAGAAAATTAAAACGCAAAAGGCACAAATTAGGAGAGACCGCTTAAAGACTCTTAATGACTTCCAAAGATTGTTAGGAGACATTTCCAGTCTACGACCAGCTGTTGGGATAACACCTGATCTAATAGTTCATTTAAACAAAACCTTAGATGGTGATAAAGATTTGAATAGTCCAAGAGAACTGACAGCTGAAGCAGAAAAGGAACTGACAATGATTGAGGAAAAATTACAGGAGGCACATGTGGATAGGGTGAACCCAAATCTTAGCTGCATCCTAGTCATATTGCCTTCCAGAATTTCTCCTACAGGGATTCTAATGCAGAGGGAAGATATTATTTTAGAGTGGATATTTATACCTAATAAACCAAGTAAAAAATTAAAAACTTATGTGGAAAAAGTCTCTGAATTAATTATAAAAGGTAAGCTGAGACTTCGTCAACTAGCAGGTATAGACCCAGCAGAAATTATAGTGCCTTTTACTACTGAAGAAATAAAAAAGTTATGGGAAGACAATGAACCGTGGCAAAGAGCTTGTGCTAATTTTTTGGGAGAAATTAATAGCAACTATCCCAAAAGTGGTAGACTTAACCTCATAAAAAGAACTTCTTGGATTCTTCCTAGAATTGTACGTGATGCTCCAATAACTGGAGCCCGTACGTTCTATACTGATGCAAATAAATCAGGGAAAGCAGGTTACAAGTCAGATGAATTGAGTAAGGTGGAACAAAGCCCTTATAATTCTGTCCAGAAGGCAGAATTATATGCCATTCTTATGGTGCTAAGGGATTTTAAAGAACCTCTTAATATAGTTACAGATTCACAATATGCAGAAAGAGTTATCTTGCATATTGAAACCGCTGAATTTATACCAGATGACACAGAGTTGACTTCATTGTTTATCCAGGTACAAGACATAATCAGGAACAGGCTTTGTCCGATGTACATAACACACATCCGTTCCCATACAGGTCTGCCTGGTCCTCTAGCCCAAGGCAACGCTGAGATTGATCAATTATTGATTGGAAGTGTGTTGCAGGCCTCAGAATTTCATAAGAAGCATCATGTCAATAGCAAAGGCCTAAAGAAAGAATTTTCCATTACTTGGCAACAAGCTAAGGACATTATAAAGAGATGTCCTACTTGTTCTTTCTATAATCAAACACCGTTGCCTGCAGGGAGTAACCCAAAGGGCACTAAGAGAAATGAAATCTGGCAGATGGATGTGTTCCACTTTATAGAATTTGGTAAATTAAAATATGTACACCACACCATAGACACGTATTCAGGTTTTCAATGGGCTACTGCCCTGAGCTCAGAAAAGGCTGATTCAGTAATCACACATTTATTGGAAGTTATGGCCATCATGGGTATACCCGCACAAATAAAGACAGACAATGGTCCAGCATATGTATCTAAGAAAATGAAACGCTTTTTTGATTATTATAATATAAAACACATTACAGGTATACCAAATAATCCTACAGGTCAGGCAGTTATAGAAAGATCAAATCGTACTATAAAGGATATGCTGAACAAACAGAAAGGGACCGAAAATACCCCCAGAAATAGATTACATAATGCTTTATTAACCTTGAATTTTTTTAACGCTAATGAGAAAGGAACGACAGCAGCAGAGAGACATTGGATAATGGAAAAGTCTGCTGAACTAAATCAACCGATTTATTTCAAAGATGTGCTGACCTCTCAGTGGAAGCCAGGAGATGTGCTACGTTGGGGAAGGGGTTTTGCTCTTGTTTCCACAGGAGAAGAAAAATTGTGGATACCATCAAAATTAATAAAGTTTCGATTTGAAGAAGAGAAACCTCTTGGAAAGGAGAAATGACAACTCATCCACAATGATGATATTCATACAGGTGGTAAGAAAAACATATAGAATGGGGGCAGGGTTCTGTTCTTATCTCCACAGGAAAACACTCATCTTTGAGAAATTCAAGGGACCCTGGATGTTTGGATGCTGACAGATGGAAAAATACCTGCCCGATAGGAAATATCAAGAAAACTGAATGGGTTGTGTAAGTAATATTAAACCATATTTCTAAATTTATAAAGCTGGTTTTGAAGTTGGACTCTGGCTCAGTCCCTCTCCAATTCCAAGCCTGTTAGTAAGAGAAAAACCCAGAGTTTCTGGAGTTTCTGTCTCATGTCAAGAGCCATGATGTGGGACAGAAAGAAATATGAGTTTAGAAAACATCTTTGCTTTTCTTCATATCTATCATACTTTTCATTGAATATATCTATCATGTCTTTCATTGAATATATATATATATATATGTGTGTGTCTATATGATTAATGCGTAAGTTTTTCATAATGAACAATGAGTTTTTCCTGAAGTGACATTTGAAGTTTCCAGGAAGAAGATGGGGCCCCATAACAACAACTCCACCTGGTTGATATGACGTCAGATACTGATAGCGCTACAACAAGACCTGCTTTGGGTACCAGCTGCACAAGACAGTTCCAACTTGGTTAGCTGAAATGGTGCACATCTTGTACAACATTCTGGCCAGACCTCCACAAAATACTCAGAGACTATTTGCAATTTTAAAAGACATTGATCTTGAAATTTAACCATCATTTTACTTTCACAGGATCCCCCAGAAAGAACGTCGCCCCTATGACAGCTGGAAGTAATTTTAGAGGACGACGTCCCCTCTCCCAGTAAAGTTTGCCCTTGGGTTTAGGGACATCATTTAGGGGTTGATTATAATTAGTATACGATTGAGGGTTGGGGGAGGAATTTTATAAGCTCAGGGATCATTTTGAAAAAAAAAAAAAAAAAAAGAGGGATGATGGGATAATAGATTTGTAATTGTGAGTTACTGTTGTTAGACAAATATATTGATATAGATTCTTGTATATTGATACAAAGTTAAATTGTATTGACTATTGTATGCATTCATGTTTCTACCTCTGTTTAAAACATTTTTTATGTATTGACATATATATATTGTATATATTTACCATATTGCAGTGTACATTTCTACTTCTGATTAAGATACTTATATAATGTTCGTGTATTGGTATATGTTTACCCACTGCAATGTATATTTGTACATTGTTTATATTTGGAGGTCATTGTCCTCATTTGTTTCACAGTCGTTTATTGTCTTAGTCTTTAAGTTAGATAGATATTGAGAATTATATAGACTAATAGTCATCTAAGTTTGTCATTTATAATTAGACTAATCAGGTTCTTTAGATATATAGAGATTATACTCAGTATAGATAGATAATCTTCAACTTCTTCAAAGAGCTGTAGAAAATGGCCTTTAATCTAACTCAGAGTTTTGTGGTAGTGAGACACAATTGCTCCTGGCAACACCACTCTATTCCCGAGAGAATGTTGAACACCAAAGACACTCCACCTGGAGCATTTCTTTTTGGCAGAACTGGCCTTGGGGCAAAGAAATGCCCATACCTCAACCACTGACAAAGATACAGAGCATGCATCAATGGATAAAACAGGGCTGTCTTATCCTGCCAAGACAGGGTAAGATAGTTTTGAAAGTTGCTTGCCTTTGAAAATGGTGTGTCAGTTATGTTAGGCCTTAGCCAAAGTTGGTTGCTTCAACGCTGCTAATGTGACTTTGGGTGATTGCCTAGGTAGCTAGTTGTCTCTGTGATTTGTTGCATGTTTTGGAAGTTGTTTTACTGAACTTCCTAATTACCCAGGTAACATTATTTCCCTTCTCAGATCTTTGATGGGGTTGAAGACTATATAAATGTAGTTACTTTCTCTCATGACTTGGCCAAGTTATTTATTATACAAGACCTAAGCTAGTTAGAATAGCATATTTGTACTTATTGTATATAATTTCATAGTAGGTTTAGAACTCTCTTATTTAAACAGAAGGGGGAGGTGTTGCGGGAGGTCCTCCCACTCCTCCAGCCTATCGCCGCTGAGATACCAGCCCCTTGGGGCGTGGTCTCTCTCCCTTTAAAAAAGCGGCCACTTCCCTCTCCTCTCTCTCTTCACTTCCTGCTCCGCCGGTGACTTGACTTCCTTCCTGGTTACGCAGAGGGCTGAAAGTGATCTGTAAGTTTTTCCCCTTTAAATAAATATCACCCTATTAATCATAATCCCAAATTGGCATTGTTTGTGACTTACGCCTTCATACCATGACTTCCTTTAAAGGGACCATGGAATTGATTTTTCATGTGTGTTGAGTGAGAGAGGAGGAAAGCCTCACTTGTATACAGGGATAGCCTGAAATCCCAAGACCACGTATTGAAAAGATGTACAATCCCCTCCTCACACTTGAGGTGTTAGCATATCACACAAGACACATTTTATTCAAAAAGCTGTGACTTTCTCATCAGTGACCTTGGAGGCTATTAGAGTGGTGGTGTATTCGACTGGTATACTAGGATTAATCAGACCAGCTCAAAAAAGCAGATATAATTTAATAATTGAAAACGGAGAAACTCAACACTACAGGGGTAAAGGTTCCCATGTCCAAAACCAGTCTGGTGAACACTGCCCTAAGAGAGGCAGAGGGAGCAAAGCAGCTGGATTCCCAGGTTTTCTTCCCTGCCCCCAGGCAGCCACACCATAGCTGAATGTGATTGGCTGAACTTCCCCATTAAGAGAAAAACTTCCTCTAAAGGTGGTGACTAGAAAAACATAACTCAGTCTCTTATCCATTGATAACATTCTTCCTGACAAACCTTAACTCAGTCTCTTATCCATTGATAACATTCTCCCTGACAGAAAAACTTAAACTCAGTCTCTTATCCATTGACAACATTCTTCCTGACAGAAAAACTTAATCTCTTGTCCATTGATAACATTCTTCCTGCCTGAAGGTGACATAGATGTTTTCAAAAAGAAGGAAAAGTAAGAGTCCTGGGAACAAGGAGAAATATATAAATATAAACAATTAGAAATTATCCAGGTTGCAGATAAATAATACCACAGATAACAACATCTTTTAATGCAAATTAAGCCCATCAGAAGGCTTGAATGTAATCTTAATACAAAGTTCCCTATCTCCACTTTTTCCTTGAAAATACACACAGGGCCTGGCAAGATGGCCCAGTGCCTACAGATGCTTGTGACCACGATGATGGCCTCAATTTGCGTTCCTGTGTACACTGAAGAAGTGACTCCTAAAAGGTGCCTGCTACCTCCACGTGCATATTGTGACACACATGCATAAACACATGTGCACAAAATGTAAAATATATTGAATGCTTAAAAGCAAATACTGATATTTTAGGTATTTTAAACACATATTCATGTGGATTATCTATAGTGTATTGTAGAATAAAGACCACTAGAAAACGGCAAAAGTATTTCTATTGTTAAATATTTTACTTTTGAAACATGATTTCACCCTGAAACCCATACTGTACTGAACCTCACTATGTGTTCCCGGCTGGCCTCAATCTCATGCCAAACCCTTTGCTTCCACTTCCTGAGCCCTGGGATTACAGGTGTGAGGCACCACACCTACCATCAGGATTTACTTTCTGGGGAAAGGGGACAAAAAGAAATACTGTGTAGACTATAAAACAGTAAGGACATGTAATTTATAATCACTACAACACATAAGAAACGCTGATGAGAAATTATAGAGTTCTAAAGCTAAAACATTAACAATAAGAATTAGAGATACAAAATATGGGGGGGATAAGAGGGCTAATGATAAAGAGTAGAACGTCACAACAGATACATTAGCTATTAATGGATCAAACACTATAAATAAAGGAGGAATATTTTCTGAACAGTTACAAAAGCAAGAACAGTAATACCTTATCAGTAAGATAGAGAGTTTAATAAGTGTGTTTGAGGGCTGGGAGGATAGCTCAGCAGTTAGCATCACTGACTGCTGTTCCAGAGGCCCGGGTTCAATTCCCAGCACCCACATGGCAGCTCACAGCTGGCTGTCACTACAATTCCAGAGGAACCAGCACTCTTAAACAGGCCTGTATCATGCAGGCCAAACACTAACACACGTAAAATAAAAATAAGTAATTCTCTTTAATGTAGATGAAAAAGATGCTGGCGACAGTGGTGATGCTGTCACTGCCTTTAGAATCATTTACTCCTCATTTAGTCAGGGCTGGTTGCTGGGAATAGCTTCTGCCCTCAGTTCAGTTTAGTCTACTTAGATTGTTGGTGGGGTTTGCAAGTCTGCTGTTTGAGCACTTAGCCCCCAGCAGGTGGCACTGTTGGAGGACTGTGGGGAGCATCCCAGGCCTGCAGCATGAGGGCAGGGCCTTTAAAGGCTGTTACACTTAGCACTCACTGAATCTGATCTGTAAGCTTTGCATCCTGTCCATTGCCACATGAGGAGTCTCCACCATGTGCTGGGGTCACCATTAACAGCACCGTGATGGCATTGTGTGACACTCTTCCTGGGTAGGGAACCTATGCCAGACCAAATTGTGGGCGAGGACTTTACACAACAGGGGTGATTCTAAAGCACTTGCATCAGTGATAGCCCACTCTCTCACGGGTGATGACTCATGGAGTCTGAATCTATCTGAATCTCCGGAGGTGGTGGATGACTCTAAAGTAACATCGTTCTCCAGACCCAACAGAGCTGATGCACATAGGACCTCACAGAGACTGTGAGATCACTCACAAGATCGGCAGGAGCTCAAGCGAGATAAAATCCCTGCATGGAGGAGGGGAAGTGGCCACAAAGCCCTACACCTAGCCATGTAGCTATATGTGATGGATAGCTGCTTTCTTAATGGAGTGACACTGTGTACAGCAAACACACCCTAGAACAGGCCCCATGCCCAGTAGTTTCCAGTATAAATAGGACTCCATGGTTTTGTTTTTGACATATAAACAGACTCACAAAATAGGGTAAGCTGTCTGACCGGTAAACACCAGGAACATTACGTCTCCACAGTTTTGTGCTGGGATTCCACAACTAGAGTTTTATGTAGGTTCTGGGGATTGCAAAGCAAGCACCTTGTTAACTGAGCCATCCCCTCAAATCCTAGGATGAAGTTTTTAATTGGGGAACAAGATAATCAGTTAGAAATGTTGTTTTTAAAATGTGGGTATACTTTTTAAAAAAGGAGGGGGTGTATTCTGAAAACATTTACTTAGATTCTGAGTGCTAAGTGTTTCACAAATCAGGTAGGGCTCCAACAGACCAAGGTATTATTCCACCAAAACCCAACTTGGTGGGCCAAAGAGTTTAAAACTCACAGCTAATGGATGAGGGATTACTTACAGGAGCAAAGCAGCAACCGACTGCTGTGTGGAAGAAGGATTCCTTGTCTGTAGCTGGATAGATGAAAGTGCTTGCCATGTCAGGGGACCGTCCACACTCTTGGTACTCTAGCGTCTCCAGAGGCGAGGAAACCACATGTAACTGGGACAGAATCACACAGCTGTAAAGGTGATGCCTCAAAGAGAGGCTGGAATCACAGGTGAAAGTTTTATAACACCTGCCCCAATCCCAACACCCTTGTTATAAGAAACTTCAGCAGGCAGGTGGTGGTAGGGTGTGTAACAAGGATGGTGAGTGAGCCATGGACAGCAAGCCAGTAAGCAGCATTCCCGCCATGGCCAATGTATACTGCATATTTGTGTTTAAATGAATAAAGCTTGCCTGAAGATCAGCGGGCAAAGCAGCCACACTCGTCAGCTATACAGGACAGCATGGTGGTAGTACATGGCTTTAATCCCAGGACTCAGGAGACAGAGGCAGGCAAAACTCTGTGAGTTCAAGGCTACCCTGGGCTGTACAAGATTGATCCAGAAACAGGTCCAGGTGGTGGTGGTTCACACGTTCAATCTCAGTGTTTGGGAGTCACACCCTTTTAATCCCAGCACTAGGGAGGTGCAGACAGGAGCAATAATCTGAGTAGAAGGAGGAATATAAAGGAGAAGAGACAGGAACTCAGGAGTGTGGAGTCTTAGGATTTGTGGAGATAGGATCTCGGCCTTTGGTCTGAAGGCTTGGTGTAGGGTAAAAGGTCTCTCTAGCGGTTGGCAGCTTTGCTTTTCTGATCTTCAGATTCGACCCTAATACCTGTTTCTGGGTTTGTATTATTCTGCTACACCTCTGCTTTGACTCCTGCTTCAGATCCGTTTCTTGAGTTCCTGTCACGATGGACTAAAGCTGTAAACTTAAAAGAACCCTTTCAACTTGCTTTTGAACACAGTGATTACAATTTAAAACTTAAACAGCATATTCCCAAGAGTGGGATAAACCAGACACCTTAAACCTCAAATTTGAGCCATCCATAATATTCAGAGTAACACAAACCCTGCATTCACAGCCCCTAACCATCATAAGGCCACTTGCTTTTAAAATTTTTTAAATTTTAGAAATTTATATTTTACGGAGAAGTTGCAAAAATAGGACAGAATATTCCCACACACCCTCACACAGGCCTATATCATGCAAGCCAAAAATTCACGCATGTAAAAAAAAATATGTTATTCTCTTTAAAGTAGAAGAAAAAGATGCTGGCGACAGTGGTGATGCTGTCACAGCCTTTAGAATCATTTACTGCTCATTTAGTCAGGGCTGGTTGCTGAGAATAGCTCCTGCCCTCAGTTCAGTTTAGTCTACTTAGATTGTTGGTGGGATTTGCAAGTGTGGTGTTTGAGCACTTAGCCCCCAGCAGGTGGCACTGTTGGAGGACTGTGGGGAGCATCCCAGGCCTGTAGCATGAGGGCAGGGCCTTTAAGGCTGTTACACTTACCACTCACTGAATCTGATCTGTAAGCTTTGCATCCTGTCTATTGCCACATGAGGAGTCTCCACCATGTGCCACAGTCGCCATTTACAGAACCGTCGTGGCATTGTGTGACATTATTACTGGGTAGGGAACCCATGCCAGATCAATTTGTGAATGAAGAGTTTACACAAACAGGGGTGATTCTTTTTTTTTTTTAATTTGTTTATTTATTAAAGATTTCTGTCTCTTCCCCGCCCCTGCCTCCCATTTCCCTCCCCATCCCCAATTAAGTCCCCCCACTCCTCAGCCCGAAAAGCAATCAGGGTTCCCTGTCCTGTGGGAAGTCAAAGGAACCCCCACCTCCATCCAGGTCTAGTAAGTTGAGCATCCAAACTGCCTAGGCTCCCACAAAGCCAGTGCATGCAGTAGGATCAGAAACCCATTGCCATTGTTCTTGAGTTCTCAGTAGTCCTCATTGTACGCTATATTCAGAGACTCCGGTTTTGTCCCAGGCTTTACCAGGCCCAGGCCAGCTGGCCTTGGTGAGTTCCCAGTAGAACATCCCCATTGTCTCAGTGTGTGGGTGTACAAACAGGGGTGATTCTAAAGCACTTGCATCACTAAAAGCCCACTCGGTCATGGGTGATGACTCACGAAGTCTACATCTATCTGAATCTCCGGAGGTGGTGGATGACTCCAAAGGAACATCGTTCTCCAGACCCAACAGAGCTGATGCACATAGGACCTCACAGAGACTGTGAGATCACTCACAAGATCTGCAGGAGCTCAAGCCAGATAAAATTCCAGCCTGGAGGAGGGGAAGTGGCCACAAAGCCCTACACCTAGCAAGTAGCTGTTTGTGATGGATAGCTGCTTTCTCAATGGAGTGACACTGGGTATGGCAAAGAAACCCGAGAACAGGCCCCATGCACAGTAGTTTCCAGTATAAATGGGACGCCATGGTTTTGTTGTTGACTTATAAAAGGACTGTTTGTTTGTTTTAAGCAAGAGAAGCAGTATAATGTTAAGTTGGGAGGAGTTGGGGAAGGGGGAAATATGTTAAAAAATGTAAAATTTAAAAATAAGGAAAAATTAAAACAAAAATATATATGATGAGGAGGCGCTGTGGAGATGGCTCTTGCAGAGGACCTGACTTCAGTCCAAAGACCCCAAATGGTGGCTCACAACTGCATGTTATTCCAGTTCCATGGGATATGACAGCATCTTATGACCTCAGTGGGCAAATCCACAGACACCCACGCAGGGAAAATATCCATATGCATAAAATTAAAATAAACAAAAGCTGAAATAATAATAATAAGATATATCTTTTGATCTGGATAGTACTCTTAGCCAGAGCACCTGAGATCAGATTGCAGAAACTACTAACAGCCATCTGTGACTGTGAGGCCACCCTGGGCTACTTAAACCATGTTACATAGCAAGACACACACACACACACACACACACACACACACATGTTCTCAAGATACATTTACTTTACCATTAGAGTGACTAGATACATAAGTATTGTTGCCATTTACATTGTACACAAGAAGCGAAATGCCCAGAGAGGATAAATAAGTAGCTCCCAAGTCACAGAGCAACTAAGATGTTACCCATGATTTAGTCATGCCTCCTAGTCATCCTGATCATTGTGAGGTCAGGAGGCAACATGGGCCAACACTATGTAACCATATGAAGGAGGCAGTAGATACAGGAAACTGAGAAACACCCAAAATGGCACATTCATGGCTCATTTCCTAGACTCTGGCAACTACTCAATCTCATTTCTATGATTTGGAAAAGGATCAGAATATCAAGGCAGGGGATGCCAGGTGGGCCAGTTTTGGTTCTCAGACTTTATTCACTGGAAGGGGTATATGAAAGAGAGAGATGAGTGTGTGAGGGGAAAGTACAAGGACACTTGTTTGTCTGCCTCCCTAATTTCCTGCGGTGGACCAGAACAAAATCTACCCACTATTGGAAATGTTGCCCCAGCCTGAAAAGAACAGAAAAACTTCTCACCAGTATCTCTGTTGACATCTAGTGGTTGTAGATGTGAATGACACCTCACACAAAATGTTCCTGTGGGGCCCAGCAGTGAAGACAGGAAGGACCATGAGCAGAAGGGGAGAAGAGGCAGGGCTGTGAGAACAAGACAGAGCCAGGTCTGTGAGAACAAGACACAGCCAGTCACTGTGAGGAGCTTCTCTGAAGCGTTTCCTGGCAACGGTTGTCATGTTATCCACAGTGGGCGCTATGTTACAGAAAACTGATGTCACAAAGCTCCTGAAACTAGAGCTGGATCCATGAATTCATGTGTTCCAGGTAGAGACCAAGTCTCCACCCATCTAGCTTTGGTCTTGTGAAGATAGGAACCACAGAAAGGGCCTTAGCCCTGTGCTTCCTGCTTTCTATTCTGGAGGGCTTTAGGGCTCGAGATGGGCACCCCGGGGAGTCAGAGAATCTTACAGGACCTGCTCTGTAGGGACCATCTCCTTTCCTTGGCCAGCAGGAACTGGTAGTACAACCTGCTGCTCTCCCCTCTGTTCAGCATCCCTGGGGCCTTTCTCAGGCCTGACTAACTCCTTATTCTTACATTCCAGGATTAAGGTCTGAGGATTCTGCCTCCTCCCCAGGCTGAAGCCGTCCATCTACTACTGCAGTCGGCTTCAGTGCCTTTCCCGACCACGGCTAGAACAACTCGTTCTCTCCCAATGGTCCTAGGTAGGCTGAGTTGCCCACTCTTGCTTAAAATGCTTTTGTTGGTCAGGCCTGAAACATGAGCAAGAAAGTAACTTCCAGATGGCTAGACTCACCCTGACAGTTTCATCATCTTCTTTTTCCACACAGCATGATTCTGGGAAGCCTGTGCTGGCTGTTTCTGGCTGCTTTCTTCTCTGAGAGATGGTGCACTGCCCCAAATGAGCTGAGGAATAACCAAGATCTGAGCCAGATGTCCGGACACCAGCCTCTCTCCATTGTGCTGAAGGAAAAACACAAAAAGACCTAGGATTTGAGTATGATGGCAGTTGCCACTGAAGCTATTAGGCATAACGTGAGCTCTGGGAGGACCAACAGACCACAAAGACAGGCCATAGAACAATGGGTAGGCAGCCTAGGGTCCTAAGTGACATAAAGTTAATGTGTTGGCCTACCTGGGGTCAAGAGAGTAGGAGAATGGCAGTGGGAGTCTAGGGATGGCCCAGCTCAGGTCCTTCCAAACAGGATGTGACCAACAATGGGTGTGGTGGTCCATAATAGCTGGATCAGATTAAAATAGTCTCAAGACTTCCTCTGCAGGGTGGCATGCAGAGTGTTCTAACCCTTTCCCCTAGTAAACTTTCAACTCAGCTTTGTTCTCTCTCTCTCTATCTCTCTCTCTCCCTGTCTCTCTATGCCTCTCTCTCCCTTCCTTCCTTTCTTCATTTTTTTAATTTCTACCTTCCTTCTTTGTTTCTGAGTTTCTCTGTGTAGCCCTAAATATCCTGGAACATTCTCTATAAACAAGACTGGCCAAGAACTCAGAGGTTCATGTGTCTCTGCCTTCAGAGTGCTAGGATTAATGGCGTGTACCACCATAACTGACAAACTTCAGCTGTTTCTTAAACTTCTTTACATATTCTTGCATCTTATACACCTACTTCCTTATAACAGATTGAATTTTAAGTAAGCTGGACTTCTCAGAAAAGCACAATGTTTTTCTAGAAGTATCCATTCTAGGGGGAGCACAACGGAGAGAAATACAGTAAGAAGAGACTTTTAGGTCATGTGCACACTAGAATCTAGGATGCTGCATCTCAACTTGGCCAGTTTGCTTTGTCTCCTTGATTCCTTTGCTTACACTCTTGAGTACTTGACCAACTACTGCATCCTATCAGAATTCTTCTCTTTGAGAACAAGGAGGATCAAATGAACAAATGAATGAAAGAAAGACACAGAAAGATGAAAGGAAGAAAGAGAGAAAGGAGGGAAGAGACTGCTGGTAAGGTCAAGAGCAGAGAAAAAGAGAGATCCTCTCCACTTAGTAAGAAAACCCGCAAGGAAACTGGAAGTAGAAGTCAGGAGGCCGGAATTAGGTTGAGCAGTGTCACCTGATTTCTTAGCACTGATACCTGGACCTCCTTTCCGGCTAATCAAATTAGACCTTGGGCATAAGATACATAATTCATTCTCTCTCTCTCTCTCTCTCTCTCTCTCTCTCTCTCTCTCTCTCTCTCTCTCTCTCTCTCCCTCTCTCCCTCTCTCTCTCTCCTTCCCTCCCTCCCTCCCTCTCCCTCTCCCTCCCTCTCCCTCCCTCTCCCTCCCTCCCCCTCCCTCCCTGTATCCCTCTCTCCCTTCCTCCCTCCCTCTGTCTCACTCTCTCCATCGTCTGCGTGTTGGGGGGAGGTTGTTGTGAAGTTGTACTGATGTGTGGCATATGTAAGCTCCTAGTATGATTTCACAGCGTATCCAGGTAAGAGAATAACCACACCGGGTGATCAAATATAGGTGTGTGTGTGGCAGTGGTGTGCGTGGGTGGGTGTGGGTTTCTGTGCACACTTTTGGTAGATGCCTAAGGACATCTATGGGTGTGTTTTCGCATGCGCTGTCCACTTTTTTTCTGAGACAGGGTCTTTATTGGCCTGAAGCTGACAAAATGGGGTAAGTGGTATGACTGGTAAGAAAGAAAGAATGAAAGAAAGAAAGAAAGAAAGAAAGAAAGAAAGGACAAACCTAAGTTGAAAGTTTACTGGGGAAAGGGTTAGAGCACTCTGCATTCCACCCTGCAGAGGAAGTCTTGAGGCTGTTTTTATCTGATCCAGATAATAAGGACCACCATCCCTCATTGTTGGTCACATCTTGTTTGGAAGGTCCTGGGCCCTTCCAGAGTCTCCCACTGCCATTCTCCTTCTCTCTTGACCCCAGGGAGGCCACCATCATTATCTTAATGGCACATCAGGACCTTAGGCTGCCTACCCATTGTTCTATGGCCTTTCTTTTGTGGTCTGTTTGTCCTGCCAAGAGATCACCTTATGCCTAATAGCTTTGCTGGCAACTGCCATCATACTCCAAATCCTAGGTCTTTTTAGTGTTTTTCCTTCAGCACAATGGAGACAGGCTGGTGTCCGGACATCTGGCTCAGACCTTGGTTATTCCTCAGCTCACTTGGGGCAGTGCAGCAACTCTCAGAGAAGAAAGCAGCCAGCGACAGCCAGCACAGGCTTTCCAGAATCATGCTGAGTGGAAAGAGAAGATGATGAAACTGTACACCAGTCAGGGTGAGACTAGCCATCTGGAAGTTTCTTTCTTGCTCATGTTTCAGGCCTTACCAACGATAAAGCCTTTTAAGCAAGAATGGGCAACTCAGCCTACATGGGACCATGGACACAGAATGAGTTTTTCTGGCCTTGGTCGGGAAGGGAACTGAAGCCACCTGCAGTAGTAGATGGACGGCTTCAGCCTGGGGAGGAGGCAGAATCCTCAGATCTTAAACCTGGAAGGTAAGAATGAGGGGTTTGTCAGGCCTGAGAAAGAACACAGGGACAATGAGCAGAGGGGAGAGCCGCAGGCTGTACCGCCAGTCCCTTCTGGCTAAGCAAAGTAGATGATCCCAACAGAGCAGGTCCTCTAAGATTCTGTGACTGCGAGGGTGTCCATCTAGCTCCAGGAAGCCCTCCAGAATAGAAAGCAAGGAGCACAAGGCTAAGGCCCTGCCTGTGGTTCCTATCTCCACAAGAACAAGTCTAGATGGCTGAAGACTTAGTCTTTACTCAGAACGTATGAATTCATGGTTCCAGCTGTGGTTTCAGGAGCTTCGTGACATCAGTTACATGCATCATGCACCCAATGTGGGTAACTTGACAACGTTTGCCAAGAAACGTATCAGAGCAGCTCCTCACAGTGACTGGATGTCTTGTTCTCACAGTCCTGGCTCTTCTCCCCTTCTGCTCCAGGTCCTTCCTGTCCTCACTGCTGGGCCCCACAGGAAGATTTTGTGTGAAGTGTCATTCACATCCTTGACTACTAGATGTTGAGAGAAATACTGGCGAGAAGACATTCTGTTCTCTACAGGCTGGGGAACATTTCCAGTCACAGGTAGATTTTTGTTCTGCTCCACCGCAGGAAATTAGGGAGACAGACAAACAAGTGTCTGCATACTTTCTCCTCACACACTCATATCTCTCTTTCATATACCACTTCCAGTGAATAAAGTCTGAGAACCAATATCTGGCCCACCTGGGATCCCCTGTCTTGACTTTCTGATCCTTTTCCAAATAATAGAGAGGAGAGTGAGTACTTGCCAGACCCTAGGACATGAGCCATGAATGTCCCATCTTGTGGTTTTCTCAGTTTCCTGTATCTACTGCCTCCTTCATATGGTTACATAGTGACGGCCCATGTTGCCTCCTGACCTCGCAATGATCAGGATGATTAGGAGGCATGACTTAATCATGGGTAACATCTTAGTTGCTCTGTGACTTAGAAGCTACTTATTCAGTCTCTCTGGGCCTTTCGTTTCTTGTGTACAATGAGGATGGCAACAATGCTTATGATATGCAGTCACACTAATAGTGAAGTAAATATATAAATGTACAGATATGTGGAGAATGTGTTGTGTGTGATTGGGTATGTATGTCTTGCTATGTAACAGGGGCTAAAAAAAATGAACTAAATAGCCAAGGGTGGCCTCACATTACAAATGGCTGTTAGTAGTTACTGCAAACTGAACTCAGTTCCTATGACTGAGAGCACTATCGAAATCAATAGTTGTATCATATTATTTCAGGTTTTGTTTATTTTAATTTTATGTGTTTGGGTATTTTATCTCCGCGTGTTTTTGTGGATTTGCCCACATAAATCATAAGATGGTGTCAGTTTGCTTGGAACTAGATAACAGGCCATTGTGAGTCACCATTTGGGATCTGAGAACTGAAGTCAGGTCTTTTGCAAGAGCCATCCCCTCAGCCCCCCCTCAACATATATATTTTAATTTTCATTTTTCTTTATTTTTAAATTTTTCATTCATTTTTATCATATTTTCTCCCTTCGGTAACTTTTCCCAACTTAACATTATGCTCTTTCTCATGCTTAAAACAAACAAAACTGTCTGTTTATAAGTCAAAGACAAAACCATGGAGTCCTATTTATCCTGGAAACTACTGGGCAGGGGGCCTGTTCTGGGGTGTGTTTGCTATACCTAGTGTCACTCCATTGAGAAAATTGTCTTCATTCTCCAAGCAGCTATCAATCACAAATAGCTACCTGGCTAGAAATAGGGCTTTGTGGCCACTTCCCCTCCTCCATGCTGGGATTTTATCTGGCTTGAGCTTCTGCAGATCTCGTGATTGATCTCACAGTCTCTGTGAGGTCCTATGTGCATCACCTCTGTTGGGTCTGGAGATTGATGCTGCTCTGTAGTCATCCACCACCTCCGGAGATTGAGTTAGATGCAGCATCCATGGGTTGTCAACCAAGAGAGTTGCTTTAGAATCACCCCTATTTCTATAAACGCCTTACCCACAATTTGGTCTGACATGGGTTCCCTACCCAGAAAAATTGTCACACAATTCCATCACGGTGCTGTTAATGGGGACCGCGGCACATGGTGGAGACTCCTCATGTGGCAATGGACAGGATGCAAAGCTTACAGATCAGATTCAGTGAGTGCTAAATGTAAAAGCCATCAAAGGCCCTGCCCTCATGCTACAGGCCTGGGATGCTCCACACACTCCTCCAACATTGCCACCTGATGGGGGCTAAGTGCTCAAAGAGGAGACTTGCAAACCCCACCAACAATCTAAGTAGACTAACCTAAACTGAGAACAGAAACTGTTCCCAGCAACTAGTAGTAAATGATTCTAAAGGCAGTGACAGGTTCACAACTGTTGACAGCATCTTTTTCTTCTACTTTAAAAAGAATTGCTTATTTTTATTTTACGTGCGTGAGTGTTTGATGTGCATGATATAGGCCTGTGTACGGGTGCCAGGTCCCCTGGAATTTTAGTGAAAGCCAGCTGTGAGCTGCCATGTAGGTGCTGGGAATTGAACCCGGATCCTCTAAAAGAGCAGTCAGTGATGCTGACTGCTGAGCCATCTTCCCAGCCCTCAAACACACTTCTTAATCTCTCTATCTTACTGATAAGGTATTACTGTTCTTGCTTTTGTAACTGTTCAGAAAATATTTATCCTTTATTTGTAGTGTTTGATGCATTAAGAGCTAATGTATCTGTTATGTTTTATTCTTTATCATTTGCAATCGTATCCCCCTCATATTTTGTTTCTCTAATTCTTATTTTTATATTTTAGCTTTAGAGCATTTTCATTTCTCATCAGCCTTTCTGATATGTTTTAGTGATTATAACTTATATGTTCTTACTATTTTATAGTCTACAGAGTATTGCTTTTTGTCGCCTTTCCCCAGAAATTAAATCCTGATGCTAGGTGTGGTGCCTCACACCTGTAATCCCAGGGCTCAGGAAGTGGAAGCAAAGGGTTTGACATGAGTTTGAGGCCAGCCGGGGACACATGGTGAGGTTCAGTAAAGTATGGGTTTCAGGGTGAAATCATATTTTAAAAGTAAAATATTTAACAATAGTAATACATTTGCCATTATCTAGTGCTCTTTATTCTACAATACACTGTGGTTAGTTCATGTGCATATATGTTAAACATACCTAAAATATCATTATTTGCTTTTTAGAATTCACATATATTTTACATTTTGTCCACATGTATTTATGCATGTGTGTCATGGAGTTAGCAGGCTACTTGTAGGAGTCACTTCTTTCTTTTCACTGTACCCAGGAAGGCAAACTCAGGCCATTGTGCTTGGCGCAAGCATCTGTAGGCACAGGGCCATCTTGCCAGGCACTGTGTGTATTATAAAGAAAAACGTGGAAATAGGGAACTTGGTATTAAGATGACATTCATGCGTTCTATCGTCTTTACTTGCACCAAAGGATATTGTTGTTTCTGGTCTTTTTCTTCAACCTGAAGAATTTCTGATTGTTTATGTTTGTGTATTTCTCTTGTTCCCAGGACTCTTACTTTTCTTTCTTTCTGAAAACATCTCTGTCACCTTCAGACATGGAGAATGTTATCAATGGATAAAAGACTGAGTTAACTTTTTCTGTCTCCACATTTTAGAGGAAGTTGCTCTCTTGATAGGGAAGCTTGGCCAATCACTTTTGGCTGGTTGTGGCTGCTGCAGCCAGGGAAGAAAACCTGGGAATCCAGCTGCCCTTGCTCTCTTTTGCACTCTTCTTGCTGCCTTAGCCAGACTGGTTTTGGACGTGTGAAACTTTACCTGGTCGTGTGAGTTAATCTTTTTAAATTTTTAAATTATATCAGTTTTTTTCAGCTGGCCTGCTTAATTCTAGCTTATTGGTAAAATACGCCCTCTCCCTTCTAGGGTCCAAGATCACTGATGAGAACCTCACAGCGTTTTGAATAAAACACATCATACTAGATGTGCTAGCACCTCAAGTGGATGGAGGTGAGTGGCCATCTTTTCAATACGTGGTCTTGGGATTTCCGGCTATCCATGTATACAAATGAGGCTTTTTTCACTCACTTTTTCCACTCACACGAAAAATCAATTCCATGGTCCCTTTAAAGGAAGTCATGGTAAATCAATTCACCTTATACCTGCAGTAGTATTAGAAAGCCCAAGAGGCGGGAGGACTTTGGTGGCTCTGAGAGGAGAGAATGAACATTAGAGACAGGCATTGGCCTACCATGACACAGCACAATACTGTTGTTCAACGACCTGTATTCCTAAGAGTGGATTTACACTTTCATTTTGTGGTTATCACTATGGTTTTGGTTTTAGTTTTTGATTCAGTGTTTCATTATGTAGCCCAAACTAGTCCGGAATGTGCCTTCCCTTGTCCGTGCCTGCCAACAGGGTGGGCCACAGTAGGAGTTTCTGGTGCTGTTATAAAACACTCCAACAAAAAATCAGCTTAGAGAAGAAAGGGTTTATTTGCACAGGCTTCCAAGTCACAGTTCATCACTGGGTAAATGAGGGAAGGAACTCAAGGCAGGAACCTGGAGTAGGGAAGCCTGGAAGGAAGAGGCCTGTTTCTTTGTCCCTTCTCTGGCTTACTCATAGGCTCATGCTTCTCTGGTACTTTTTTCTAACCCAGAGCCTCTGACCTAGGAATGGTATTGCCTACAGCGTTCGGGACCACCTATGTGAGTTAATAATCAAGGAAACCACACAGATGTGCCCAAAGACCAACCTCCTAATCTGATGTAGGCAGTTTCTCATTAGTGGATTCCCTCTCAGTAGACACTTTGGTAAGTCGTCAAATAACTGGGACAGCCACCATGTCTGTGAGGCTTCCATTTCTGGAGGGAGCTTTTAAAAAATGAACAATATACAACATGAAGAAAATGATGTTTTCTGCAACCTTGACGGAGGTGATCTACTTCAGAGAAGAACTTCTTATGGAAGCCTCATCAAGGTGTAGTGTGCACATGCTCTTCCCAAAGGTGACTCCATTGAGATAAACACAGGAGGGAAGGATGCAACACACTAACGTTTCATTTTACCCTAGAAATCTAAGAAATGATTCCTCAGCACAAACTACACACACACACACACACACACACACACACACACACACACACACAGAAACACACACATGACATGGTCTTACATGAAAGCCATGTGAACCACTGTTGTATGAATTAGGCTCCTCGCGGGATTTTGTAATGGACAATGGTAAAGAGTAACGGTAAAAGGTAAGGAAATCTCAATAAACCATGGATTCAGTAATTAGGATGCCTTGATTGGCTCAGTTTTGACACATCTACTCAAAGTAGTAACAAAACAATCAAACAGCTGCATGGCATTTGTGAATATTCTGTCTTTATTTTGCAACTTTTCCGTAAAATATAAATCTCTAAAATTAAAAAAAAAATTTCTAAAAAGGACGTGGCCTTATGGTGGTTAGAGGCTCTGAATGCAGGGTATGTGACACACTGAAGATTATGGATGGCTCAAATGTGAGGTTTAAGGTGTCTGGTTTATCCCCCACTAGGGAATATGCTGTCTTAGTTTTAAATTGTAATCACTGTGTTCAAAGTCAAGTTGAAAAGATTTATTTAAGTTTACAGATGTAGTCCTTTGTGAAAGGAACTCAAGGAAGGAATCTCGAAGCAGGAATCAAAGCAGAGGTGTAGCAGAATAATACAAACCCAGAGATAAGTATTGGGGTCCAAGCTGAAGATCAGAAAAGCAAAGCAGCAATCCACTAGAGAGACCTCTTACCCTACCAAGTGTTCAGACTCAAAGGGTGGGGTCCTGACTCCATGAATCCTCAGACTCCACACTCCAGTGAGTGCCTGTCTCTTCTCCTTTATATTCCTCTCTCTGCTCAGCATATTGCTCCTGTCTCCAACTCCCTCTTGCAGGCATTAAAAGTGTGTGACTCCCAAACACTGAGATTAAAGGTGTAAACCAACACCACCTGTACCTGTTTCTGTACTGATCTTGTATATTCCAGGATAGCCTGGAACTCACAGAAATTTGCCTGCCTCTGTCTTCCCAGTTCTAGGATTGTTATAGGTGTGTGCCATCACACCCCCTGCCCTGTCCCTTATAGCTGAGGAGTGTGGCTGCTTTGCCCGCTGATCTTCAGGCAAGCTTTATTCATTTAAACACAAATATACCAGTATACAGAGGTCATGGCGAGAATGCTGCTTACTGCCTTGCTTTCCATGGCTTACTCAGCTTCCCTGTTATACACCCTACCACCACCTGCCTCCTGAAGTTTCTTTATACAAGACTTGGGGCCGGTGTCATTAGACTCTCACCTGAGATTCCTGCCTCTCCTTGAAGCATCTCCTTTTCAGCTGTGTGAGATTCTGTCCCAGTTACATGTGGTTCTGTAGCCTCTGGAGACTCTAGAGTACCGAGAGTGTAGAAGGTCGATTGACAGGGCAGGCACTTCCATCTATCCAGCTACAGAGAAGGACTCCTTCTTCCACGCCACAGTCAGTCACTGCTCTGCATCTGTAAGTAATCCCTCTTCCGTTAGCTGTAAGTTTTAAACTCGTTGGTTCACTAATTTGGGTTTTGGTGGAATAATACCGTGGTCTGTTGGAGGCCTAGCTGATTTGGGAAACACTTAACTCTCAGGGTCTAAGTTAAAGTTTTTAGAATATAGCCACTTTTTTTTAGTACATCCACTTTTTTTAAAAACTACATGTCTGATTATCTTGTATCCCAAATTAAACTTCATCCTAGCATCTGAAGGATATCTCAGTTAGCAAGGTGTTCTCTTTGCAAGCACGAGGACACAAATTCCACCCCCAGAATCTAAGTAAAAACTCCAGTTCTGGTAGTGTGTACTTAAAATCCAGCACAAAACTGTGCAGTCGTAATATTCCTTGGGTTTACCAGTCAGACCACTTAACCCATTTTGTCAGCTTCAGGCCAATAAAGACCCTGTCTCATAAAAAAAGTGGACAGCGCATGCGAAAACACACCCATAGATGTCCTTAGGCATCTACCAAAAGTGTGCACAAAAACCCACACCCACCCACGCACACCACTGCCACAAACACACCTATATTTGATCACCCGGTGTGGTTATTCTCTTACCTTGATACGATGTGAAATCAACTAGGAGCTTACATATCGCACACATCACTACATCCTCACAACAACCTCCCCCCAACACGCAGAGGATGGAGAGAGTGAGAAAGAGGGAGGGAGGAAGAGAGAGGGATAGAGGGAGGGAGAGGGAGGGAGAGGGAGGGAGAGGGAGAGGGAGGGAGGGAGGGAAGGAGAGGGAGAGGGAGAGGGAGAGAGGGAGAGAGGGAGAGAGAGAGAGAATGAATTATGTACCTTATGCCCAAGGTCTAATACGATTAGCCTGAAAGGAGGTCCAGGTATCAGTGCTAAGAAATCAGGTGACACTGCTCAACCTAATTCCGGCCTACTGACTCCTACTTCCAGTTTCCTTGCGGGTTTTCTTACTAAGTGGAGAGGATCTCTCTTTTTCTCTGCTCTTGACCTTACCAGCAGTCTCTTCCCTCCTTTCTCTTTCTTCCTTTCATCTTTCTGTGTCTTTCTTTCATTCATTTGTTCATTTGATCCTTCTTGTTCTCAAAAGAGAAGAATTCTGATAGGATGCAGTAGTTGGTCAAGTACTCAAGAGTGTAAGCACAGGAATCAAGGATACAAAAAACTGGCCAAGTTGAGATGCAGCATCCTAGATTCTAGTGTGCACATGACCTAAAAGTCTCTTCTTACTGTACTTCTCTCCGTTGTGCTCCCCCTAGGATGGATACTTCTAGAAAAAACATTGTGCTTTTCTGAGAAGTCCAGCTTACTTAAAATTCAATCTGTTATAAGGAAGTAGGTGTATAAGATGCAAGAATATGTAAAGAAGTTTAAGAAACAGCTGAAGTTTGTCAGTTATGGTGGTACATGCCATTAATTCTAGCACTCTGAAGGCAGAGACACATGAATCTCTGAGTTCTTGTCTAGTCTGGTTTATAGAGAATGGTTCACGATATTCAGGGCTACACAGAGAAACTCAGAAAAAAAGAAGGCAGGTCGAAATCAAAAAAATGAAGAAAGGAAGGAAGGGAGAGAGAGGCATAGAGAGACAGAGAGAGAGAGAGAGAGAGAGATAGAGAGAGAGAACAAAGCTAAGTTGAAAGTTTATTAGGGGAAAGAGTTAGAACACTCTGCATGCCACCCTGCAGAGGAAGTCTTGAGGCTGTTTTAATCTGATCCAGCTATTATGGACCACCGCACCCATTGTTGGTCACATCCTGTTTGGAAGGACCTGAGCTGGGCCATCCCTAGACTCCCACTGCCATTCTCCTACTCTCTTGACCCAAGGTAGGCCACCACATTAACTTTATGTCATTTAGGACACTAGGATGCCTACCCATTGTTCTATGGCATGTCTTTTGTGGTCTCTTGGTCCTCCCAGAGCTCACGTTATGCCTAATAGCTTCAGTGGCAACTGCCATCATACTCCAAATCCTAGGTCTTTTTGTGTTTTTCCTTCAGTACAATGGAGACAGGCTGGTGTCCTGACATCTGGCTCAGATCTTGGTTATTCCTTAGCTCATTTGGGGCAGTGCACCAGCTCTCAGAGAAGAAAGCAGCCAGTGACAGCCAGCACATGCTTCCCAAAATCATGCTGAGTGGAAAGAGAAGATGATGAAACTGTACACCAGTCAGGGTGAGACTAGCCATCTGGAAGTTACTTTCTTGCTCATGTTTCAGGCCTGACCAACAAAAGCATTTTATGCAAGAGTGGGCAACACAGCCTACCTGGGACCATTGGTACAGAATGAGTTGGTCTGGCTGTGGTCGGGAAGGGCACTGAAGCCGACTGCAGTAGGAGATGGACGGCTTCAGCCTGGGGAGGAGGCAGAATCCTCAGACCTTAAACCTGGAAGGTAAGAATGAGGGGTTAGTCAGGCCTGAGAAAGGCCCCAGGGATGCTGAACAGAGGGGAGAGCAGCAGGTTGTACTACCTGTCCCTGTTGGCCAAGGAAAGGAGATGGTCCCTACAGAGCAGGTCCTGTAAGATTCTCTGAGTCCCAAGGGTGCCCATCTTGAGAGCGGAAGCCCTCCAGAATAGAAAGCAGGAAGCACAGGGCTAACGTCTTTTCTGTGGTTCCTATCTTCAAAAGACCAAGGCTAGATGGGTTGAGACTTGGTCTCTACCTGGAACACATGAATTCATGGATCCAGCTCTAGTTTCAGGAGCTTTGTGACATAAGTTTTCTGTAACATAGTGCCCACTGTGGAAAACATGACAACAGTTGCCAGGAAACGCATCAGAGAAGCTCCTCACAGTGACTGGCTGTGTCTCGTTCTTACAGCCCTGCCTCTTCTCCCCTTCTGCTCATGGTCCTTCCTGTCCTCACTGCTGGGCCCCACAGGAACATTTTGTGTGAGGTGCCATTCATATCTACAACCACTAGATGTCCACAGAGATACTGGTGAGAAGTTTTTCTGTTCTTTTCAGGCTGGGCCAACATTTACAATCACAGGTAGATTTTGTTCTGGTCCACTGAAGGAAATTAGGGAGGCAGACCAAATAGTGTCTGCGTACTTTCCCCTCACACACTCATCTCTCTCTTTCATATACCCCTTCCAGTGAATAAAGTCTGAGAACCAGTATCTGGCCCTCCTGGGATCCCCTGCCTTGACTTTCTGATCCTTTTCCAAATCATAGAGGTGAGAGTGAGTAGTTGCCAGAGTCTAGGAAATGAGCCGTGAATGTGCCATTTTGGGTGTTTCTCAGTCTCCTGTATCTACTGCCTCCTTCACATGGTTACATAGTGACGGCCCATGTTGCCTCCTGACCTCACAATGATCAGGATGACTAGGAGGCATGACTAAATCATTGGTAACATCTTAGTTGCTCTGTGACTTGGGAGCTACTTATTTAGCCTCTCTGGGCATTTCGCTTCTTGTGTACAATGTAAATGGCAACAATACTTATGATATCTAGTCACTCTAATGGTGAAGTAAATGTATGTGGAGAACATGTGTGTGTGTGTGTGTGTGTGTGTCTTGCTATGTAACATCGTTTAAGTAGCCCAGGGTGGCCTCACAGTCACAGATGGCTGTTAGTAGTTTCTGCAAACTGATCTCAGGTCCTCTGGCTAAGAGTACTATCCAGATCAAAAGATATATCTTATTATTATTATTTCAGGTCTTGTTTATTTTAATTTTATGCGTATGGATATATTTCCTGCGTGGCTGTCTGTGGATTTGCCCACTGGGGTCATAAGATGCTGTCATAGCCCATGGAACTGGAATAACATGCAGTTGTGAGCCACCATTTGGGGTCTTGGGACTGAAGTCAGGTCCTCTGCAAGAGCCATCTCCTCAGCGCATCCTCATCATATATATTTTTGTTTTAATTTTTCCTTATTTTTAAATTTTACATTTTTTAACATATTTCCCCCTTCCCCAACTCCTCCCAACTTAACATTATACTGCTTCTCTTGCTTAAAACAAACAAAACAGTCCTTTTATAAGTCAACAACAAAACTGTGGAGTCCTATTTATACTGGAAACTACTGTGCATGTGGCCTGTTCTCGGGTTTCTTTGCCATACCCAGTGTCACTCCATTGAGAAAGCAGCTATCCATCACAAACAGCTACTTGCTAGGTGTAGGGCTTTGTGGCCACTTCCCCTCCTCCAGGCTGGAATTTTATCTGGCTTGAACTCCTGCAGATCCTGTGAGTGATCTCACAGTCTCTGTGAGGTCCTATGTGCATCAGCTCTGTTGGGTCTGGAGAACGATGTTCCTTTGGAGCCATCCACTACCTCTGGAGATTCAGATAGATGTAGACTTCGTGAGTCATCACCCATGACCGAGTGGGCTTTTAGTGATGCAAGTGCTTTAGAATCACCCCTGTTCGTACACCCACACACGGAGACAATGGGGATGTTCTACTGGGAACTCACCAAGGCCAGCTGGCCTGGGCCTGGTAAAGCCTGGGACAAAACCGGAGTCTCTGAATATAGCGTACAATGAGGACTACTGAGAACTCAAGAACAATGGCAATGGGTTTCTGATCCTACTGCATGCACTGGCTTTGTGGGAGCCTAGGCAGTTTGGATGCTCAACTTACTAGACCTGGATGGAGGTGGGGGTTCCTTTGACTTCCCACAGGACAGGGAACCCTGATTGCTTTTCGGGCTGAGGAGTGGGGGGACTTAATTGGGGAGGGGGAGGGAAATGGGAGGCAGTGGCGGGGAAGAGACAGAAATCTTTAATAAATAAACAAATTAAAAAAAAAAGAATCACCCCTGTTTGTGTAAACTCTTCATTCACAAATTGATCTGGCATGGGTTCCATACCCAGTAATAATGTCACACAATGCCACGACGGTGCTGTTAATGGTGACTGTGGCACATGGTGGAGACTCCTCATGTGGCAATAGACAGGATGCCAAGCTTACAGATCAGATTCAGTGAGTGGTAAGTGTAACAGCCTTAAAGGCCCTGCCCTCATGCTACATGCCTGGGATGCTCCCCACAGTCCTCCAACAGTGCCACCTGCTGGGGGCTAAGTGCTCAAACACCACACTTGCAAATCCCACCAACAATCTAGACTAAACTGAACTGAGGGCAGGAGCTATTCCCAGCAACCAGCCCTGACTAAATGAGCAGTAAATGATTCTAAAGGCTGTGACAGCATCACCACTGTCGCCAGCATCTTTTTCTTCTACTTTAAAGAGAATAACAAATTTTTTTTACACACGTGAATTTTTGGCTTGCATGATATAGGCCTGTGTGAGGGTGTGTGGGAATATTCTGTCCTATTTTTGCAACTTCTCCGTAAAATATAAATTTCTAAAATTTAAAAAATTTTAAAAGCAAGTGGCCTTATGTTGGTTAGGGGCTCTGAATGCAGGGTTTGTGTTACTTTGAATATTATGGATGGCTCAAATGTGAGGTTTAAGGTGTCTGGTTTATCCCACACTTGGCAATATGCTGTCTAAGTTTTAAACTGTAATCACTGTGTTCAAAAGCAAGTTGAAAGGGTTCTTTTAAGTTTACAGCTTTAGTCCATCATGACAGGAACTCAAGAAACGGATCTGAAGCAGGAGTCAAAGCAGAGGTGTAGCAGAATAATACAAACCCAGAAACAGGTATTAGGGTCGAATCTGAAGATCAGAAAAGCAAAGCTGCCAACCGCTAGAGAGACCTTTTACCCTACACCAAGCCTTCAGACCAAAAGTGCGAGATCCTATCTCCACAAATCCTAAGACTCCACACTCCTGAGTTCCTGTCTCTTCTCCTTTATATTCCTCCTTCTACTCAGATTATTGCTCCTGTCTGCACCTCCCTAGTGCTGGGATTAAAAGGGTGTGACTCCCAAACACTGAGATTAAACGTGTGAACCACCACCACGTGGACCTGTTTCTGGATCAATCTTGTATAGCCCAGGGTAGCCTTGAACTCACAGAGTTTTGCCTGCCTCTGTCTCCTGAGTCCTGGGATTAAAGTCATGTACTACCACCATGCTGTCCTGTATAGCTGACGAGTGTGGCTGCTTTGCTCGCTGATCTTCAGGCAAGCTTTATTCATTTAAACACAAATATGCAGTATACATTGGCCATGGCGGGAATGCTGCTTACTGGCTTGCTGTCCATGGCTCACTCACCATCCTTGTTACACACCCTACCACCACCTGCCTGCTGAAGTTTCTTATAACAAGGGTGTTGGGCTTGGGGCAGGTGTTATAGAAGTTTCACCTGTGAATCCAGCCTCTCTTTGAGGCATCAAATTTACAGCTGTGTGTGATTCTTTCCCAGTTGCATGTGGTTTCCTCGCCTCTGGAGTCGCTGGAGTACCAAGAGTGTGGACGGTCCACTGACATGGCAATCACTTTAATCTATCCAGCTACAGACAAGGAATCCTTCTTCCACACAGCAGTCAGTTGCTGCTTTGCTCCTGTAAGTAATCCCTCATCCATTAGCTGTGAGTTTTAAACTCTTTGGCCCACCAAGTTGGGTTTTGGTGGAATAATACCTTGGTCTGTTGGAGCCCTACCTGATTTGCGAAACACTTAGCACTCAGAATCTAAGTAAATGTTTTCAGAATACACCCCCTCCTTTTTTAAAAAGTATACCCACATTTTAAAAACAACATTTCTAACTGATTATCTTGTTCCCCAATTAAAAACTTCATCCTAGGATTTGAGGGGATGGCTCAGTTAACAAGGTGCTTGCTTTGCAATCCCCAGAACCTACATAAAACTCTAGTTGTGGAATCCCAGCACAAAACTGTGGAGACGTAATGTTCCTGGTGTTTACCGGTCAGACAGCTTACCCTATTTTGTGAGCTTCAGGCCAATGAAAGACTCTGTTTCAGAAAAAAGTGGACAGACCTGAGAAAACACACCCAGGCTGTTCTTTGGCATCCACCAAAAGTGTGCACAGACACCTGCTTGTGTGTGCACGCGCACAACACACACACACCCACACACCCCTACATTTGATCATCTGGTGTGGAGGTTCTCCTCCCTGGATACCTCACGAAATCATACTAGGAGTTTACATACCACACACACCAATACTACCTCACAACATACCCCCACGCACACACACACAAAGGGTGGGAGAGAGAGTGAGTGAATTTTGGACCTATGCCCAAAGGCTAATTTGATTTCCCTGAAAGGAGGTTCAGGTATCAGTGCTAGGAATTCAGGTGATATTACCCTATCTAAATCCAGCCTTCTGACTCCTACTTCCAGTTACCTCACTGGTTTTTCTTATTAAGTGGAGAGGATCTCTGTTTTTCTCTAGTCCTGATCTTACCAGCAGTCTCATCCTTCCTTCCTTCCTTCCTTCCTTCCTTCCTTCCTTCCTTCCTTCCTTCCTTCTTTCCTTCCTTCCTGGCTTCCTCTCTACTTTTTGTCCATTTTTCATTCATTTGTTCATTTGATCCTACTTCTCAAAAGGGAAGAACTCTGATAGGATGCAGTAGTTGGTCAAGTACTCAAGAATGTAAGCAGAGCAATCAAGGAGGCAAAGCAGACTGGCCAAGTCGAGATGCAGCAACCTAGATCATGGTAGGCACAGGGCTTAAATTTCTCTTCTCACTGTCCATGTCTCCTTTGTGCTCTCCCTAGAATGGATACTTCTAGGAAAAGACTGTGCTTTACCCAGAAGCACAGCTTACCCAGAATTCAATCTGTTATAAGTAAGTACGTGTATAAGATGCAAGAATATATAAAGAAGTATAAGAAACAGCTGAAGTTTGGAGGGCATGGTGGTGCGTGCCTTTAATCCCAGTACTCTGGAGGCAGAGGCAGATGAATCTCTGAGTTTTTGGCCAGTCTGGTTTATAGAGAAAGTTCCAGGACAGGGTTGGCTACACAGAGAAACTCACATAAACCAGAAGGAAGGAAGGAAAGAAGGAAGGTAGGAACAAAGGAAGGAAGGAAAGAGGAAGGAAGGAAGGAGAGAAGGAAGGAAGGAAAGGAAGGAAAGAAGAAAAAAGAAAGAAAGAAAAAGAGAAAAAGAACAGACCTAAGTTGAAATAATACTAGGGGAAAGAGTCAGCACACTCTGGAAGCCACAATGTAGAGGACGTCTTGAGACTGTTTTAATCTGATCCAGGTAATATGGACCACCATCCCCTTTGTCGGTCACATCCTGTTTGGAAAGACATAAACTGGCTCCATCCCAAGTCTCCCACTGCCATTCTCCTTCTTTCTGGACCCCAGGTATGCCACCGCCATTACCTTTATACCATCTCAGGACCTTAGGCTGCCTACCCATTGTTCTATGGCCTGTCTTTGTGGTCTGTTGGTCCCTCCCAAAGCTCATTTTATGCCTAATAGCTTCAGTGGCAACTGACATCATACTCAAATCCTAGGTCTTTTTCAGTCTTTTTCCTAAGCACAAAGGAGACAGGCAGGTATTCGGACATCTGGCTAAGATCTTGGTTATCCTCAGCTCATTTGGGCCAGTGTACCAGCTCTCAGAGAAGAAAACAGCCAGCAACAGCCAGCCCAGGCTTCCCAGAATGATGCTGAGTGGAAAGAGAAGATGATGAATCTCTACACCAGTCAGGGTGAGTCTAGCCATCTAGAAGTTACTTTCTTGCTCATATTTCAGGGCCGACCAACAATAAAGCCTTTAAGCTAGAGTGGGCAACTCAGCCTACCTAGGACCATGGACACAGAATGAGTTGTTCTGGCTGTGGTCGGGAAAGGCATTGAAGCCGACTGCAGTAGTAGATGGATGGCTTCAGCCTGGGGAGGAGGCAGAATCTCAGATCTTAAACCTGGAAGGTAAGAATAAGGTGTTAGTGCGGCTTGAGAAAGGCCCCTGGGATGCTGAACAGAGGGGAGAGTGGCAGGGTGTATCTCCAGTCCATTCTGGCCAAGGAAAGGAGATGGTCCCTACAGAGCAGGTCCTGTCAGGTTCTCTGAGACCCAGGGGTGTCCATCGGGCGGCAGGAAGCCCTCCAGAATAGAAAGCAAGGAGCACAGGGCTAAGGCCCTGCCTGTGGTTCCTATCTCTGCAAGACCAAGGCTAGATGGGTGGAGACTTGGTCTCTACCTGGAACACATGAATTCATGGCTCCAGCTCTAGTTTCAGGAGCTTTGTGACATCAGTTTTCTGCAACATGGCGCCCACTGTGGATAACGTGACAACAGTTGCCAGGAAACACATGATAGCAGCTCCTCCCAGTGACTGGCTGTGTCTTGTTCTCACAGCCCTGGCTCTTCTCCCCTTCTGCTCATGGTCCTTCCTGTCCTCACTGCTGGGCCCCACAGGAACATTATGTATGAGGTGTCATTCACATCTACAACCACTAGATGTCCACAGAGATACTGGTGAGAAGCTTTTCTGTTCTTTTCAGGCTGGGCCAACATTTCCAATCACAGGTAGATTTTGTTCTGGTCCACCGCAGGAAAGTAGGGAGGCCCACAAAATTGTGTTGTGGATGGCAACAATACTTGTGATATGGAATCACTATAATGGTGAAGTAAATATATAAATGTATAGACTATATAGACAATGTGTTGTATGTATGTAAGTAAGTAAGTATGTATGTATGTATGTGCTGCTATGTACCATGGTCTAAATAAACATGGGCTAAATAGCCCAGAGTGGCCTCTCACAGTTACAGATGGCTGTCAGTAGGTATTGCAAACTGAACTCAGGTCCTCTGGCTAAGAGCACTATCCAGAACCACCGGTATATCTTATTATTATTTCAGGTTTTGTTTATTTTAATTTCATGTGCATGGGTATTTTACTGGCGTTTTTGCCTGTTGATTTGCCCACGGAGCTCATAAGATGGTGTCAGATCCCTTGGAACCAGAATAACAGGCACTTGCCAGCCACCATTTGGGGTCTGGGGACTGAAGTCAGGGCCTCTGGAAGAGCCATCCCCTCAGCTTCGCCACAGCATATATATTTAACTTTTAATTTTTCCGTATTTCTAAATTTTTTATTTATTTTTATCATATTTCACTCTTCCCTAACTATCCCTAACACAATGTCATGCTCTTTCTCTTGCTTAAAACAAACAAAACAGTCTGTTTATATGTCAAAAACAAAACCATGGAGTCCTATTTATACTGGAAACTACTGGGCATGGAACCTGTTCTGGGGTGTGTTTGCTGTACGCATTGCACTCCATTAAGAAAGCAGCTATCCATCACATATAGCTACATGGCTAGGTGTAGGGCTTTGTGGCCACTTCCCCTCCTCCGTGCAGGGATTTTATCTGGCTTGAGCTCCTGCCGATCTTGTAAGTGATCTCACAGTCTCTGTGAGGTCCTATGTGCATCAGTTCTGTTGGGTCTGGAGAACGATGTTACTTTAGAGTCATCCACCACCTCTGGAGATTCAGATAGATGCAGATTTCGTGAGTCATCACCCGTGACCGAGTGGGCTTTTAGTGATGCAAGTGCTTTAGAATCACCCTTGTTGTGTAAAGTCCTCACCCACAATTTGGTCTGGCATAGGTTCCCTACCCAGGAAAGGTGTCACACAATGCCATCATGGTGCTGTTAATGGGGACCCCGGCACATGGTGGAGATTCCTCATGTGGCAATGGATAGGATGCAAAGCTTACAGATCAGATTCAGTGAGTGCTAATTGTAACAGCCTTCAAAGGCCCTGCCCTCATGCTCCAGGCCTGGGATGCTCCCCACACTCCTCCAACAGTGCCACCTGCTGGGGGCTAAGTGCTCAAACAGCAAACTTGCAAACCCCACCAACAATCTAAGTAGACTAAAGTGAACTGAGGGCAGCAGCTATTCCCAGCAACCAGCCCTTACTAAATGAGCAGTAAATGTTTCTAAAGGCAGTGACAGGTTCACCACTTTCACAAGCATCTTTTTCATCTATATTAAAGAGAATTACTTATTTTTATTTTATGTGTGTTAGTGTTTGGCCTGCATGATACAGGCCTGTTTAAGGGTGCTGGTTCCCCTGGAATTGTAGTGACAGCCAGCTGCCAGCTGCCATGTGGGTGCTGGGAATTGAACCCGGGTCCTCTGGAAGAGCAGTCAGTGATGCTAACTGCTGAGCTATCCTCCCAGCTCTCAAACACATTTATTAAACTCTCTATCTTACTGATAATGTATTACTGTTCTTGCTTTTGTAACTCTTCAGAAAATATTCATCCTTTATTTGCAGTGTTTGATGCATTAATAGCTAATATATCTGTTGTTACGTTCTACTCTGTGTCATTTGCACTCTTATCCCCCTCATATTTTGTTTCTCTAATTCTTATTGTAAATGTTTTAGCTTTCGAATTCTCTAATTTCTCATCAGCCTTTCTGATATGTTTTATTGATTATAAATTTCATGTTCTTACTATTTTATAGTCTACACTGTATTTCTTTTTGTCCCCTTTCCCCAGAAAGTAAATCCTGATGGTAGGTGTGGTGCTCACACCTGTAATTCTAGGGCTCAGGAAGTGGAAGCAAAGGGTTTGACATGAGTTTGACGCCAGCCGGGAACACATAGTGAGGTTCAGTACAGTATGGGTTTCAGGGTGAAATCATGTTTCAAAAGTAAAATATTTAACAATAGAAATACATTTGCCGTTTTCTAGTGCTCTTTATTCTACAATACACTATAGATAATCCACATGAATATGTGTTAAACATACCTAAAGTATCAGTATTTGCTTTTAAGCATTCAATATATTTTACATTTTGTGCACATGTGTTTATGCATGTGTGTCTCAGTATACAAGTGGAGGTAGCAAGGTAGCAGGCAACTTTTAGGAGTCACTTCTTTCTTCAGTGTACACAGGGACGCAAATTGAGGCCATCATTGTGGTCACAATCATCTGTAGGCACTGGGCCATCTTGCCAGGCCCTGTGTGTATTTTAAAGGAAAAAGTGGAAATAGGGAACTTGGTATTAAGATGACATTCAAGCCTTCTGATGGGCTTAATTTGCACCCAAAGATGTTGTTATCTGTGGTATTCTTTTTCTGCAACCTGAATCATTTCTGATTGTTTATATTTATATATATCTCCTTGTTCCCAGGACTCTTACTTTTTGTTCTTTTTGAAAACATCTATGTCACCTTCAGGCAGGAAGAATGTTATCAATGGCTAAGAGATTAAGTTTTTCTCTCAGGAAGAATGTTATCAATGGATAAGAGACTGAGTTAAGTTTTTCTGTCACTACCTTTAGAGGAAGTTTCGCTCTTGATGGGAAGCTCAGCCAATCACATTTGGCTAGTGTGTGGCTACCTGGGTGCAGGGAAGAAACCTGGGAATCCAGCTGCCCTTGCTCCCTCTGCCTCTCTTAGTGCAGTGTTCACAGTGTTCACAGACTGGTTTTGGACATGGGAACCTTTACCCTGGTAGTGTTGAGTTTCTCCATTTTCAATTATTAAATTATATCTGTTGTTTTGAGCTAGTCTGATTAATCCTAACATACAAGTCAAATACACCAGCAGTCTCTAATAGCCTCCAACATCACTGATGAGAAAGTCACAGCTTTTTGAATAAAATGTGTCTTGTGTGATATGCTAGCACCTCAAGTGTATGGAGAGGATTGGGCATCTTTTCAATATGTGTTCTTGCGATTTCCGGCTATCCCTTTATACAAGTTAGGCTTTTCTCCTCTCTCACTCGACACACATGATAAATCAATTCCATGGTCCCTTTAAAGGAAATCATGGTAGATCAATTCACCTCATACTGCAATAGTATTAGAGAAAGCCTGAGAGACGAGAGGACTTCGATGGCTCTGAGAGTAGAGAATGAACATCAGAAACAGGCATTGGCATAACATGACACAGCAGAATACTGTTGTTCAGCGACCTGTATTCCTAAGAGTGGATTTACACTTTCATTTTCTGCTTATTGACAGAGATACTGGCGAGAAGCTTTTCTGTTCTTTTCAGGCTGGACCACCATTTCCAATCACAGGTAGAATTTGTCCTGGTCCACTGCAGGAAATTAGGGAGGCAGACAATCAAGTGTCCGCATACTTTCTCCTCACATATTCATATATCTCTTTCATATACCCCTTCCAGTGAATAAAGTCTGAGAACCAGTGTCTGGTTTTTTTCCAAATCATAGAGCTGAGACTGAATAATTGCCAGACCCTAGGACATGAGCCGTGAATGTGCCATCTTGGGTGTTTCTCAGTTTTCTGTATCTACTGCCTCCTTCATATGGTTACACACTGAGGGCCCAGGTTGCCTCCTGACCTCACAATGATCAGGATGACTAGGAGGCATGACTTAATCATGGGTAACATATTAGTTGCTCTGTGACTTGGGAGCTACTTATTCAGTCTCTCTGGGTCTTTTGTTTCTTGTATAAAATATGTTTGGCAACAATGCTTATGAGATGGAGTCACACTAATAGTGAAAGAAATATATAAATGTACAGATATGTTGAGAATGTGTGTGTGTGTGTGTGTGTGTGTGTGTGTGTGTATGTCTTGCTATTTAACATGGGATTAATAGCCCGGGGTGGCCTCACAATACAGATGGCTGTTAGTAGGTTCTGCAAACTGAACTCAGGTCCTATGACTAAGAGCACTATCAAAACCAATAGTTGTATCATATTATTTCAGGTTTTGTTAATTTTAATTTTATTTGTAGGGATATTTTATCTCCGTGTGTCTTTGTGGATTTGCCCACATAGGTCATAAGATGGTGTCAGATTGCTTGGAACTAGATAACAGGCAATTGTGAGTCACCGTTTGGAGTCCCGGAACTGAAGTCAGGTCTTTTGCAAGAGCCATCCCCTCAGCCCCACCTCAACCTATATATTTTACTTTGTATATTTTCTTATTTTTAAATTTTTCATTCATTTTTATCATATTTTCTCCCTTCCCTAACTTTTCCCAACTTAACATTATGCTCTTTCTCTTGCTTAAAACAAACAAAACAGTCCATTTATAAGTCAAAAACAAAACCATGGAGTCCGAGTTATACTGGAAATAACTGGGCATGAGGCCTGTTCTGGGCTGTGTTTGCTATACCCAGTGTCACTTCATTGAGAAAACTTTTTTCTCTCTCCAAGCAGCTATCAATCACATATAGCCACTTGGCTTGGTGTAGGGCTTTGTGGCCACTTCCCCTCCCTCATGCTGGGATTTTATCTGGCCTTGATCTCTGGCAAATCTCCTGAGTGATCTCACAGTCTCCGCGAGATCATATGTGCATCAGCTCTGTTGGGTGTGGAGAACGATGTTACTTTGGAGTCATCCACCAACTCCGGAGATTCAGATAGATGCAGCATCTGTGAGTTTTCACCCATGAGAGAGTGGGCTTTTAGTGATACAAGTGCTTTAGTATCACCCCTGTTTATGTAAACTCCTCACCCAACAATTTGGTCTGACATGGGTTCCCTATCCAGGAAAAGTGTCACCAATGCCATCACGGTGCCTTTAATGGGGACCACAGCACATGGTGGAGACTCCTCATGTGGCAATGGACAGGATGCAAAGCTTACATATCAGATTCAGTGAGTGCTAAGTGTAACAGCCTTCAAAGGCCCTGCCCTCATGCTACAGGCCTGGGATGCTCCCCACAGTCCTCCAACAGTGCCACCTGCTGGGGGCTAAGTGCTCAAACAGCAGACTTGCAAACCCCACCAACAATCTAAGTAGACTAACCTAAACTGAGAACAGAAACTGTTCCCAGCAACTAGCAGTATATGATTCTAAAGCCAGTGACAGGTTCACAACTGTCGGCAGCATCGTTTTCTTCAATTTAAAGAGAATTACTTATTTTTATTTTACGTGTGTTAGTGTGTGACCTGCATGATATAGGCCTGTGTACGGGTGCCAGGTCCCCTGGAATTGTAGTGACAGCCAGCTGACAGTTGCCATGTGGGTGCTGGGAGTTGAACCCTGGTCCTCTGGAAGAGCAGTCAGTGATGCTAACTGCTGTGCCATCCTCCCAGCCCTCACACACTTCTTAAACTCTCTATCTTACTGATAAGGTATTAATGTTCTTGCTTTTGTAACTGTTCAGAAAAAATTAATCTTTATTTGTAGTGTTTGACCCATTAATAGCAAATGTATCTGTTGTGACATTCTACTCTTTATCATTTGCACTCTTATCCCCCTCATATTTTGTTTCTGTATTTCTTATTTTTAATGTTTTAGCTTTAGAGCTCTCTAATTTCTCATCTGCCTTTCTGATATGTTTTAGTGATAATAAATTGTATGTCCTTACTATTTTATAGTCTACACAGTATTTCTTTTTGACCCCTTTCTCCAGAAAGTAAATTCTGATGGTAGGTGTGTTGCCTCACACCTGTAATCCCAGGGCTCAGGAAGTGGAAGCAAAGGGTTTGACATGAGTTTGAGGCCAGCCAGGGACACATGGGGAGGTTCAGTACAGTATGGGTTGAAAGGTGAAATCATATTTTAAAAGTCAAATATTTAGCAATAGAAATACATTTGCTATTTTTTAGAGCTCTTTATTCTACAATACCCTATAGACAATCCACGTGCATATGTGTTAAACATCCATAAAATATCATCATTTGCATTTAAGCACTCACATATATTTTATATTTTATCTGTGTTTATGTGTTTATGCATGTGTGTACAATATACACGTGGAGGTAGCAGGCTACGTCTAGGAGTCACTTCTTTCTTTTTTACTGTACCCAGGGAAGCAAACTCAGTCCATCATGCTCTGCAAAAGCATCTTTTGGAACTGGGCCATCTTGCCAGGCCCTGTGTGTATTTTATTTTATTTTTATTTTTTTTAACTTTCTTTTAATTGATAAAAGGAGAATAAAGAAAAGAAAAAAAACAAATTTCCACCTCCTCCCAGCCTCCCATTTCCCTCCCGCTCCTCCCACTCTTCTCTCCCTCCTCCCACTCTTCTCCCCCTCCTCCCACCCCTCTCCCGTTTCCCCCACTCCTCTCCCCCTCCCTCTCCAGTCCAAAGAGCAGTCAGGGTTCCCTGCCCTGTGGTAAGTCCTAGGTCCTCCCCCCTCCGTCCATATCTAGGAAGGTGAACATCCAGACTGGCTAGGCTCCCACCAAGCCAGCACATTGCATAGGATCAAAACAGAGTGCCATTGTCCTTGGCGTCTCATCAGCCCTCATTGTTCGCCATGTTCCGAGAGTCCAGTTTTATCCCACGTTTTTTTGGTAACAGTCCAGCTGGACTTGGTGAGCTCCCAGTAGATCAGCTCCACTGTCTCAGTAGGTGGGTGCACCCCTCGTGGTCCCGACTTCTTTGCTCTTGTTCTCCCTCCTTCTGCTCCTCTTTGGGACCTTGGGAGCTCAGTCCAGTGCTCCAGTGTGGGTCTCTGTCTCTATCTCCATCCATTGCCAGATGAAAGTTCTAGGATGATATGCAAGATATTCGTCAGTATTGCTCTAGGGTAGGGTCATTTCAGGTTCCCTATCCTCAGCTGCCCAAGGAACTAACTGGGGACCTCAGCTTGGGCACCTGGGAGCCCCTCTAGGGTCAAGTCTCCTGCCCACCCTAAAGTGGGTCCCTTAACTAAGAATTGTGGTTCCGTGCTCCCCTATCCAACCTTCCTTTATCACGATCCTCCTGTTTCCCCAAGTCCCTCCTCCTTCCCTTTTACCTTTTCTCTCCCCATCTCCCCTAACCCCCATCCCACCCCACCCTCAAGATCCCACTTTTCTCCCCGGCAATTTTGTCTACTTCCCTTATCCAAGAGGATAACTTTATGTTTTTCCTTGGGTTCACCTTCTTACTTAGCTTCTTTAGATTTGCCTATTGTAGACTCCGTGACCCCTATTTATGTCTAGAAACCAATTATGAGTGAGTACATCCCATGTTCATCTTTTTGGGTCTGGGATACCTCACTCGGGATAGTGTTTTCTATTTCCATCCAATTGCATGCAAAATTCGAGAAGTCATTGTTTTTTACCGCAGCGTAGTACTCTAATGTGTATATATTCCATACTTTCTTCATCCATTCTTCCATTGAAGGGCATCTAGGTTGTTTCCAGGTTCTGGCTATTACAAATAATACTGCTATGAACATAGTTGAACAAATGCTTTTGACATGTGATAGAGCATCTCTTGGGTAAATTCCCAAGAGTGGTATTGCTGGGTCCAGGGGTAGGTTGATCCCGAATTTCCTGAGAAACCGAAACACTGACTTCCACAGTGGTTGCGCAAGTTTGCATTCCCACCAGCAATGGATGAGGGTACACCTTCCTCCACAGCATCTCCAGCAAAGGCTATCCTTGGTGTTTTTGACTTTAGCCATTCTGACAGGTGTAAGATGATATCTCAAAGTTGTTTTGATTTGCATTTCCCTGATTGCTAAGGAAATTGAGCTCGACCTTAAGTGTCTTTTGGCCATTTCAACTTCTTCTGTTGAGAATTCTCTGTTCAGTTCAGTGCCCCATTTTTTAATTGGGTTAATTAGCATTTTAAAGTCTAGTTTCTTGAGTTCTCTATATATTTTGGAGATCAGACCTTTGTCTGTTGCGGGGTTGGTGAAGATCTTCTCCCAGTCAGTAGGTTGCCTTTGTGTCTTAGTGACAGTGTCCTTTGCTTTACAGAAGCTTCTCAGTTTTAGTAGGTCCCATTTATTCAATGTTGCCCTTAATGTCTGTGCTTCTGGGGTTATACCTAAGAAGCGATCACCTGTGCCCATCTGTTGTAGGGTATTTCCCACTTCTCTTCTATCAGATTCAGTGTTTTCGGGTTGATATTGAGGTCTTTAATCCATTTGGACTTGAGTTTTGTGCACGGTGATAGATATGGGTCTATTTTCATTCTTCTACAGGTTGACATCCAGTTGTGCCAGCACCATTTGTTGAAGATGCTTTCTTTCTTCTAATGTATACTTTTAGCTCCTTTATCGAAAATGAGGTGTTCATAGGTTTGTGGGATAAAGTCCGGGTCTTCTATGTGATTCCATTGGTCGACTTCTCTGTTTTTATGCCAGTACCACACTGTTTTCATTACTGTAGCTCGGTAATAGAGTTTGAAGTCAGGGATGGTAATGCCTCCAGAAGATCCTTTATTGTATATGATTGTTTTGGCTATCCTGGGTTTTTTGTTTTTCCATATAAAGTTGATTATTGTCCTCTCCAGATCTGTGAAGAATTTTGATGGGATCTTGATGGGGATGGCATTGAATCTATAAATTGCCTTTGGTAGAATTGCCATTTTTACTATGTTGATCCTCCCAATCCAAGAGCAAGGGATGTCCATCCATTTTTTGGTATCCTCTTCAATTTCTTTCTTCAATGCCTTAAAGTTCTTGTCAAATAGATCTTTCACTTCCTTGGTTAGATTTACCCCAAGATACTTTATGCTGTTTGTGGCTATTGTGAATGGAGAAGCTTCTCTGATTTCCCTCTCTGCTTCCATATCCTTTGTGTATAAGAGGGCGACTGATTTTTTGGAGTTGATCTTGTATCCTGCCACATTACTAAAGCTGTTTATCAGTTGTAAAAGTTCTTTGGTGGAATTTTGGGGGACGCTTATGTACACTATCATATCATCTGCGAATAACGAAAGTTTAATTTCTTCCTTTCCAATTCGAATCCCCCTGATCCCATTATGTTGTCTTATTGCTATTGCTAGAACTTCAAGCACTATATTGAAGAGGTATTGTGAAAGTGGACAGCCTTGTCGTGTTCCTGAGTTAAGCGGGATGGCTTTGAGTTTCTCTCCTTTTAATTTGATGTTAGCTGTTGGCTTGCTGTATATAGCTTTTATTATATTTAGGTATGACCCTTGTATCCCTAATCTCTCCAAGACTTTTAACATAAATGGATGTTGAATTTTGTCAAATGCTTTTTCAGCATCTAATGAAATGATCATATGGTTTTTTTCTTTCAGTTTATTTATATGCTGGATTACATCGATAGATTTTCGTATGTTGAACCAGCCCTGCATCTCTGGAATGAAGCCTACTTGATCATAATGAATAATTTTTCGGATGTGTTCTTGGATTAGGTTTGCCAGTATTTTATTGAGGATTTTTGCGTCGATGTTCATGAGTGAGATTGGCCTGTAATTCTCTTTCCTGGTTGAGTCTTTGTTTGGTTTTGGTATCAGAGTAACTGTAGCTTCATAAAAGGAATTTGGTAATGACCTTCTGTTTCTATATTGTGGAATACATTGAGGAGTATAGGTATTAGGTCTTTTTGGAAGTTCTGGTAGAATTCCGCATTGAAACTATCTGGCCCTGGGCTTTTTTTTGGTAGGGAGGTTTTTGATAACAGCTTCTAGTTCTTCGCGACTGACAGGTCTTTTTAGATTGTTCACCTGGTCCTGATTTAATTTTGGTAAATAGTATTTATCTAAAAAAGTGTCCATTTCTTTTACATTTTCCAGTTTAGTGACATACAAGCTTTTGTAGTAAGATCTAATGACTCTCTGAATTTCCTCTGTGTTTGTGGTTATGTCCCCCTTTTCATTTCTGATCTTATTAATTTGCAAATTTTCTCTCTGCCGTTTGACTAGTTTGGATAGGGGTTTGTCAATCTTGTTGATTTTCTCCAGGAACCAGCTTCTTGATTCATTGATTCTTTGGATTGTTTTCTGTGTTTCTATTTTGTTGATTTCAGCCCTCAGTTTGATTATTTCCAGTCTTCTACTCCTCCTAGGTGAGTCTGCTTCTTTTTTTTCTAGAGCTTTCAGGTGGGCTGTTCAGTCTCCAATATGTGCTTTCTCTGTTTTCTTTAAGTGGGCACTTAGTGCTATGAACTTTCCTCTTAGGACTGATTTCATAGTGTCCCAAAAGTTCGAGTATGTTGTTTCTTTATTTTCATTGAATTCAAGGAAGACTTTACTTTCTTTCTTTATTTCTTCCTTAATCCAGGTATGGTTCAGTAGTTGACTGTTCAGTTTCCATGAGTTTGTAGACTTTCTGGGCGTAGCATTGTTGTTGAATTCTAACTTTAATCCATGGTGGTCTGATAAGACACAGGTGGTTAGTAATATTTTTTTGTAGCTGTGTAAGTTAGCTTTGTTACCGAGTATGTGGTCAATTTTCGAGAAGGTTCCATGAGCTGCAGAGAAAAAGGTATATTCTTTCCTCTTTGGGTGGAATATTCTATAGATGTCTGTTAAGTCCATTTGCTTCATTACCTCCATTAATTCTCTAATTTCTCTGTTAGGTTTCTGTTTGATTGACCTGTCCATTGGTGAGAGAGTTGTGTTGAAGTCTCCTACTATTAGTGTGTGCGGTTTGATGGCTGCCTTGAATTTTAGTAAAGTTTCTTTTACATACGTGGGTGCTTTAATATTAGGGGCATAGATATCCAGGATTGAGACTTCATCCTGATGAATTTTTCCTGTTATGAATATAAAATGTCCCTCTCCATCTCTTCTGATTGATTTAAGTTTGAAGTCAACTTTGTTAGAAATTAGTATGGCCACACCTGCTTGTTTCTTAGGTCCATTTGCTTGATAAGCCTTTTCCCAGCCCTTTACTCTGAGTAGGTGCCTGTCTTTGTGGTTGAGGTGTGTTTCTTGTAGACAGCAGAATGTTGGATCCTGTTTTCGTATCCAGTCTCTTAGCCTGTGCCTTTTTATAGGTGAGTTAGCCCATTGACATTAAGTGATATTAATGACCAGTGGTTGTTAACTCCAGTCACTTTTTTAGTAGTAGGGTTTGTGTGTTTCCCTTCGTTGAGTTGCGCTGGTGGAGGGTCTCTAGATGTTTGAGTTATTGAGGTCTTTGTTGGACTCCTTGGTTAGTGATTTTCCTTCTATTATTTTCTGTAAGGCTGGATTTGTGGCTACGTATTGCTTAAATTTGTTTTAACCTGGAAAATTTTGTTTTCTCCATTTATAGTGAATGAAAGCTTGGCTGGATATAGTAGTCTGGGCTTGCATCCATGGTCTCTTAGTTTTTGAAGTACATCTATCCAGGACCTTCTGGCTTTCATGGTTTCCATAGAGAAGTCAGGTGTAAGTCTGATAGGTTTACCTTTATAAGTAAGTTGGCCTTTTTCCTTTGCGGCTCTTAATATTCTTTCTTTATTCTGTATATTTTGTGTTTTGATTATTATATGGCGAGGGGATTTTTTTTTTGATCCAACCTATTTGGGGTTCTGTATGCCTCTTGAACCTTCATAGGTACATCCTTCTTCAGGTTGGGAAAGTTTTCTTCTATAATTTTGTTAAGTATATTTTCTGGACCGTTGAGCTGCACTTCTTCTCCTTCTTCTACTCCAATTATTCTTAGGTTTGGTCTTTTTATTGTGTCCCATATTTCCTGAATGTTTTGTGATGAGAGTTTGTTGGACTTGCTGTTTTCTTTGATCAGTGCGTTTATTTTCTCTATGGTATCCTCAGAATCTGAGATTCTTTCTTCTATCTCTTGTATTCTGTTGGTTATGCTTGTTTCTGTAGTCTCTATTCGTTTACCTAGATTTTCCATGTCCAGCCATCCCTCTGTTTGTGTTTTCTTCTTTGCCTCCATTTCAGTTTTCAAGTCATGAACTGTTTCCATTATCTGCTTGATTGTTTTTCCTTGCTTTCCTAGGGTATCATTCACTGATTTACTCAATCCCTCGAACTTTCTGTTATACTTCTCATCCATTTCTATAAGGGCGTTTTTTATATGCTGTTTAAGGGTGTCAATCACTGTCATGAAGTCCGTTTTTTCTCCTTCTTCTTGATTAAGGTGTTCATGTCCTCCTGTTGTGAGGTCGCTGGCTTCTGGTGGTTTCGTGTTGTTTTTCAGATTGTTGGGTGAATTCTTGCATTGGCGTCTCCCCATCTCTTCCTCCCAATATTCTCCTATGGATCTTCTTTTACAGGATCAGTTCTTCTTGCCGACTGATGTACCTTCCCAGTGATGTTACTCCCCAGTGATGTTTCTCCTGGAGTCCAGTTCGGATCTCCTTGCTGCTTGGTTAGCTAGCAAACAAAGGGCCCACCCTGCTAGCTGCAGGCAGGCTATGGAGACAAAGGAGCTACCGCCTTCCCCTTTGCACTCACCTTCGGGTTCAGTCCCAGTGCCCAGGCAGGCTAAGCAGGGAGGCACTCTGCCGCCCAAGAAGGGAGGGATGGAGGGAGACACGGGGTGGCGGGATCTGGATGTAAGCTGGATGAGATAGGAAGAGAGAGAAGGTACAGGGCAGTATAGCCCCTGTAGGATGACCAGGAAGTGTAGGCGGGCTGTTCCAGGGTGCAGCAGCACTCACTCACCACAATGATGTTTCACTAGGTGCCCTGATCGAAACTCAGTGCTGCTTGGTTCGCTCGCAGACAAAGGGCCCACCCTGCTTGCTGCAGGCAGGCTATGGGGACAAAGGAGCTACCGAGCTCCCCTTTACCCTCCGCTTTGAGTTAGGACCCAGCGCCCAAGCAGGCAGAGCAGGGAGGCGCTCTGCCACCAAGGAAGGGAGGGGGGGAGAGAAACAGGGGGTGGGGGGATCTGTATATAAGCTGGATGGGATAGGAAGAGAGAGGAGGTACAGGGCAGTATAGCCCCATAGGTTGATCAGGAAGTGTAGGCAGGCTCTTCCAGGGTGCAGCAGCACTCACTCACCACAATGATGTTTCACTAGGTGCCCTGATCGAAACTCAGTGCTGCTTGGTTCGCTTGCAGACAAAGGGCCCACCCTGCTTGCTGCAGGCAGGCTATGGGGACAAAGGAGCTACCGAGCTCCCCTTTACCCTCCGCTTTGGGTTAGGACCCAGTACCCAAGCAGGCAGAGCAGGGAGGCGCTCTGCCACCAAGGAAGGGAAAGGGGGGAGGGAGACAGGGGGTGGGGGTATCTGGGTGTAAGCTGGATGGGATAGGAAGAGAGAGGAGGTACCGGGCAGTGTAGCCCCTTAGGTTGATCAGGAAGTGTAGGCGGGCTGTTCCCGGGTGCAGCAGCACTCACTCACCACAATGATGTTTCACTGGGTGCCCTGATCGAAACTCCTTGCTGCTTGGTTCGCTTGCAGACAAAGGGCCCACCCTGCTTGCTGCATGCAGGCTATGGGGACAAAGGAGCTGCCGAGCTCCCCTTTACCCTCCACTTTGGGTTAGGACCCAGTACCCAAGCAGGCAGAGCAGGGAGGCGCTCTGCCACCAAGGAAGGGAGGGGGGAGAGAAACAGGGGGTGGGGGGATCTGTATATAACCTGGATGGGATAGGAAGAGAGAGGAGGTACCGGGCAGTGTAGCCCCATAGGTTGATCCCTGTGTGTATTTTAAAGGAAAAAAGTAGAAATAGGGAACTTGGCATTAAGAAGACTTTCAAGTTTTCTGATGGTCTTTATTTGCAGCAAAGGATGTTGTTGTTTCTGGTATTCTTTTTCTTAAGCCTGAAGAATTTCTGATTGTTTATATTTATGTATTTCTGCTTGTTCTCAGGAGTCTTAATTTTCTTTCTTTCTGAAAATATCTATGTCACCTTAAGGCATGAAGAATGTTTTCAATGGATAAGAGACTGATTTAACTTTTTCTGTCACCACCCTTTAGAGGAAGTTGGTCTCTGGATGGGGAAGCTCAGCCAATCACATTTGCCTAGGGTGCAGCTGCCTGGGGCCAGGGAAGAAAACCTGGGAGTCCAGGTGAATTAGCTCTCTTTGTCTCTCTTTGCATGCTGTTCTTCAGACCTGTTTTGGACATGGGAACCTTTACCCAGGTTGTGTGAGCTTCCCCATTTTCAATTATTAAATTGTATCTGTTGTTTTCAGCTGGTCTGGTTAATTCTAGCATGCTGATCGAATGCACCGTCACTTGGTGCCCGTCTTTGGGGCTTTTTAGTGCCTTTTAAAGCTCTGGCCAGATGAGGCCACACCACATCCATTCGTTCATTGATATCCGCACCATCTCATGCCCTTCCTGCAGTCAGCTTTCTCCCACATCCCAGCCAGAGTGAGGGGACCTAAGAGCCATGAGCTTTGCCTGCAGGCCGAACTTGGTGCTATGTGCTAGTTTCTTTCCTCAGGTCTGGACCTCACCTGTTCAGAGCAAACAGCCATTGGCTCCCCTCCATCTGGCCTGCACACCAGCTCTGCTCACTCATAATGCTTTATTAACCTTGAATTTTTCAACTCTACTCAGAAGGGGACAATGTCTGCAAAAAAGACATTGAATAACCGAAAAGACTGCAGAATTAAATCAACCAGTTTATTTCAAGGTTATGCTGACCTCACAATGGAAGCCAGGATATGTTCTGCGTTGGGGAAGTGGTTTTGCTCATGTTTTTAAAAGAGAAGAAGAATTTTGGGTACCATCAAAATAAATAAAGGTTCAGTTTGAAGAGGAGGAATCTCTTGGAAAGAAGAAATGACAGCTCATCCACAATGATGATAATCATATCGATGGTAAGAACAACATATAGGATGGGGGCAGGGATCTCTGCTTATCTCCCCAGGAAAACACTCATCTTCAAAGAATTCAAGGGACCGTGGATATGAATACTGACAGATGGAAACTATTTACAACCCAATAAGGATCAGCAAGAAAACTGAATAGGTTCAGTAAATAAATTATAATAAACATATTTTAAATATGTGTTAATGTGCATTTATTTATAAATATAGAGAGCTGGTTTTGGAGTTAGACTCAGGCTCAGTCCCTCTCCAATTCCAAGCCTGTTCATAAGCAATATCCCAGAGTTTCTGTCTCATGTCAAGAGCCATGATATGGGACAGAATAAAAATAATAATAATAATTTATAAACTTTGTTTGCCTTTCCTCATATCTGTTTCTGTCTTTATTATACCTTTCACTGAATATATATGTCTTTATATATAATGCTTAGTTTCCCAGAAGAAATAATAAATTTTCCTGCTGTGAACTTTTAAGTTTCCAAGAAGAAGATGGGCACACACAATATCGACTCCACCTGGCTAATAAGACATCATCATGTTGATAGTACTACTACAAGACCTGATTTTTGGTACCAACTGCACAAGACAGTTCCAAATGGTGCACATCTTTTACAACACCCTGGCCAGACCTCCTCAAAACTCTCAGACCCTATTTGCAATTTTCCCAGACCAAATACTAATCTTGAAATTTTACCATATTTACTTTCACAGGACCCCCTAAGAAGAACGTCACCCCCATGACAGCTGGAAGCAATTTTAGGGGATAACGTCCCCTCTCCCAGCAGAGTTTGCCTTAAGGTTTAGGGACATCCTTCTGGGGTTCTTTATAATTGGTATATGGTTGAGGGATGGGGGAAGTAATTCATAGGCTCATGGGTATTCTTGAAAAAAAAAGAGGGAAAATTGGTGATAGGATAATAGATTTGTGTTTGTGAGTTATTGTTTTTAGAAAATTATATTGGTATTGATTCTTGTATATTGATACAAAGTTAAATTATATTGAATATTGTATGTGAGTCTGCTACCTCTGTTTAAATCATTTTTATGTATTGATATATATATATTGTATTGATATATTATCTACCATGTTGCAATATACATTTCTACCTCTGATTAACGTACTTACATAGTGTTTATGTAATGATATATATTGTTTACATTTCGAGGTCATTGTCCTCATTTAGTAGACAGTTGTTAATTCTCTTAGTCTTTAAGTTAGATAGGCATCGAGAATTATAGATCAATAGTCATCTATGTTTATCCTATTTATGTTTAGGCTAATCAGGTTCTTTAGATACACAGAGATTATATTTAGTATAAATTGTAGAATCTTCAACCTCTTCAAAGAGCTGTAGAAAATGGCCTTTAATCTAACCTAGAGTTCCGTGATAGTCAGACACAATCACTCCTGGCAACACCGTTCTACTCCCAAGAGAATGTTGAGCACCAAAGACACTCCACTTGGAGCTTGTCTACTTCTTGGCAGAACTGGCCTTTGGGCAAAGAAAAGCCTTTCCTTGACCACTGACAGATCTACAGAGTATCCATAAATGGATAAAAACAGGATTGTCTTATCCTGCCAAGACAGTGTACAATAGTTCTGAAAAGTTTCTTGCCTTTCAAAATGATATGTCACTTACGTTAGGCCTTAGCCAAAGTTGGTTGCCTCAACATTGCAAATAAGACTTTGGGTGATTTCTCAGGTCATCAGTTGTATCTATCATTTGGCACATTTTGTAAGTTTCTCGTTTGTACTTCCTGGTTGCTCAAATAATATTACTTCCCTTTTCAGAATTTTGATGGAGTTTAAGAATAGAGAATTGTAGTTACCCTCCTCACGATTTATCTAAACTTAATTTCAATAAGTTATTTAGACTCCTTGAAATAAAATGCTTAGTAAAACTTTAGTTATGTGTTTCTTAATATTGTTTGTTGCTTGTAATTTCATATTTGGTATCTGTTCCTATTGTATATAGTTGTATTGTGTGTGATTTGATCTTGTTTAGACAAAAGGGGGAGATGATGGGGAAGCTCAGCCAATCACATTTGGCTAGAGTGTGGCATCCTGGGGCCAGGAAAGAAAATCTGGGAATCCAGGTGCACTTGCTCTCTTTGAACTGTGCTCGCCAAATCCATTTTGGACATCTGAACCCAGGTCCTGTGAGTTTCCCTGTCTTCAATTATTAAGTTATATTTGTTGTTTTGAGCTGGTCTGGTTAATTCTATCATACCAATAGAAAATGCCACCACTCTCTTCTAAGGTCCAAGGTCACTGATGAGAAAGTCACAGCTTTTTGAATAAAACCCATCATGCTTGATATGCTAGCACCTCAAGTGTATGGAGGGGAGTGGCCATCTTTTTAATACGTGGTCTTGGGATTTCCAGCTATCCTTGAATACAAATGAGGTTTCCTCCTCTCTCAATCTTTCCACACACATGAAAAATCAATTTCATGGTCCCTCTAAAGGGAGGCATGGTAGATCAATTCATCTCACACCTGCAGTAGTATTAGAGAAAGCCCAAGAGACGGGAGGACTTTGGTGGCTCTGAGATGAGAGAATGAACATTAGAAACAGGCATTGGCATAACATGACACAGCAGAATACTTTTGCTCACCGACCTTTATTCCTAAGAGTGGATTTACACTTTCATTTTGTGGTTATCAATACGGTTTTGTTTTTACCTTTTGATTCAGTGTTTCATTATGTAGCCCAGACTAGTCTGGACTGTGCCTTCCCTTGCCTGTGCCTGCCAACAGGGTCTGTCACAGTAGCAGTTTCTGGCGCTGTTCTAAAACACTCCAACACAAAATGAGCTTAGAGAAGAAAGGGTTTATTTGGCACAAGCTTCCAAGTCACAGTTCATCCCTGGGGAAATCGGGGCAGGATATCAAGGCAGGAACCTGGAAGGAAGAGTGCTGTTAGCTTGTCCCTTCTCTAGCTTGGTCATAGTCTCATGTTTTGCTGGTATTTTTATCTAACCCAGAGCCTCCTCCCTAGGAATGATATTGCCTACAGCGGACTGGGACGTCTTATGTGAGTTAATAATCAAGGAAACCACACACAAATGTGTCCCAAGTCCAACCTCCTCATCTGATGTAGGCAGTGTCTCAGTAGACGCTTCCCTCTCAGTTGACACTGTGTTAGGTCGACAATAAAACTAGGACAGCCACCATGTCTGTGAGGCTTCCATTTCTGGAGGGAACTTTTATAAAATGAACAATATACAACATGAAGAACTTGATGGTCTCTTCAACCTTGACGGAGGTGATCTACTTCAGAGATGAACTTCTTATGGAAGCCTCATTATGGTCTAGTGTGCACATCCTCTTCCCAAAGTTGACTCCACTGAGGTAAAGACAGGAGGGAAGGATGCAACACACTAACGTATCTTTTTCTCTAAAAGTCTAAGAAATGATTCCTCAGCCCAAACTATATATATCAGATAATGGTGGTGGCCTACCTTGGGTCAAGTAGAAGAATGGCAGTGGGAGAGTCAGGGAGGGCCAAACAGGATATGATCAAAAATGGGGGACGGTGCTTCATATTAGCTGGATCAGATTACAACAGCCTCAATACTTCCTCCGCAGGGTGTCATGCAGAATGCTCTAACCCTTTCCCCCAGTAAACTTTCCTTCGTCTTTTCTTATCTTTTATTTCCTTCCTTCCTTCCTTCCTTCCTTCCTTCCTTCCTTCCTTCCTTCCTTCTTTCCTTCCTTCCTTCCTTCCTTTTTACCTTCTTGTGTATATGAGTTTTTCTGTGTAGCCCTGGCTGTCTTGGAACTTTCTATATAAACCAGACTGTCCACAAACTCAGAGATTCATCTACCTCTGCCTCCAAAGTACTGGGATTAAAGGCGTGCACCACCATGCCTGGAAAACATCAGCTGTTTCTTAAACTTCTATACATATTTTTGCATCTTATACACGTACTTACGTATAACAGATTGAATTCTAGATAAGCTGGGCTTCTGAGAAAAGCACACACTTTTCCTAGAAGTATTCATTCTTGGGGGAGGACATATAAGAGATGGTCAGTGAGAAGAGAACTTTATGCCCTGGGCCCACTAGAATGTAGGTTGCTGTATCTCAACTTGGGGATGTTTGCTTTTCCTCCATAATTGCTCTGCTTACACTCTTGAGTACTTGACCAACTACTGAATCCTATCAGAATTATTCCCTTTTGAGAAAAAGTGGATCAAATGAACAAATGAATGAAAGAAGGACAGTCAGAAAGATGAAAGGAAGGAAACTGCTGTTAAGGTCAAGACCAGAGAGAAATAGAGTTCCTCTGCACTTAGTAAGAAAACCAGTGAGGTAACTAAAAGTAAGATTCAGGAAGCCGGGATTAGGTTGTTTAGTATCACCTGATTTCTTAGTACTGATACCTGGACCTCCTTTCAGGCTAATCAAATTAGCCTTTGGGCATAAGGTCCATAATTCACTCTCTCTCTCTCCATCCCTCTGTGTGTGGTGGCGGAGGGTGTTGTCAGGTTGTATTGGTGTGTGGGGTATGTAAGCTCCTAGTATGATTTCACAGGCTATCCAGAAAAGAGAATCTCCACACCAGGTGATCAAATGTAGGTGTGTGTGTGTATGTATGCGTGTGTGTGTGTGTGGGTTCGGTGGGTTGATGTGGGTGTGGGTATCTGTGCACACTTGTGCTAGATGCCTAAGGACAGCTTTGGGTGTGTTTTCTCAGGTGCTATCCACTTTTTTTTTTCTGAGACACAGTCTTTCATTGGCCTGAAGCTCACAAAATAGGGTAAACCTTCTCACCAGTAAACCCCAGGAACATACATCTGCACAGTTTTGTGCTGGGATTTCAAGTACAGGCTACCAGAACTAGAGTTTTTATTTAGATTCTGGCAGTTGAATTTGTGTCCTCATGCTTGCAAAGAGAGCCCCTTGCTACCTGAGCTATTTCCTCACATCTAGGATGAAGTGTTCAGTTGGGATACAAGATAATCAGAAATGTATTTTTTTTTAAAAAAGTAGATGTACTAAAAAAAGAGCATGTACTAAAAGACATGGGTATATTTTGAAATCATTGACTTAAAGCCTGAGAGTTAACTGTTTCCCAAATCAGCTAGGCCTCCAACAGACCAAACCCAACTTGGTGAGCCAGAGTTGAAAACTTACAGCTAACGGATGAGGGATTACTTACAGTTGCAGAGCAGCGGCAGCACAGAAAAGTCTGATTGCAGCATGGAAGATGGAGGCTTTCTCTGAAGTCGAACAGATGGAAGTGCCTGCCTGTCAGTCGACCTCTTCCACACTCTCGGTACTCTAGTGTCTCCAGAGGCTACAGAACCACATGTAACTGGGACAGAATCTCACACAGCTCAAAAGGAAAAGCCTCAAGGAGAAGCTGGAATCTCAGGTGAGAGTCTAATGACACCGGCCCCAAGTCTTGTATAAAGAAACTTCAGGAGGCAGGTGGTGGTAGGGTGTATAACAGGGAAGCTGAGTAAGTCATGGAAAGCAAGTCAGTAAGCAACATTCCCGCCATGGCCTCTGTATACTGGTATATTTGTGTTTAAATGAATAAAGCTTGCCTGAAGATCAGCGGGCAAAGCAGCCACACTCGTCAGCTATACAGGACAAAGGGGTGGTGGTAGCACACCCCTTTAATCTCAGGACTTGGAAGACAGAGGCAGGCAAATCTCTGTCTGTTCCTGGCTATCCTGGGCTATACAAAATTGATCCAGAAACAGATCCAGGTGGTGGTTGTTTACACCTTTAATCTCAGTGTTTGGGATCACACACTTTTAATCCCATCATTTTGAGTTGGAGACAGGAGCAACATTCTGCACAGAGTGAGGAATATAAATGAGAAGAGACGGGAACTCACTGGAGTGTGGTGTGTGAGCATTCCTAGTGACAGGACCTCGCCCTTTGAGTAAGAACACTTGGTAGAGGTAAAAGGTCTCCCTAGGGGTTGGCTGCTTTGCCAACCTTTCAGTGATACTACCCAACCTAATTCCGGCCTCCTGAATCCTACTTCCAGTTACCTCACTGGTTTTTCTTTTTAAGTGGAGAGGATCTCTGTTTTTCTCTGGTCTTGACTTTAGGAGCAGTCTCTTCCTTCCTTCCTTCCTTCCTTCCTTCCTTCCTTCCTTCCTTCCTTCCTTTCTTCTCCCTGTCTGTCTTTCTTTCTTTCATTCATTTTTTCATTTGATCCTTTTTGTTCTCAAAAGTGAAGAATTCAGATAGGATGCAGTGGTTGGACAAGTACTAAAGAGTGTCAGCAGAGCAATCAAGTAGGCAAAGCAAACTGGCCAAGTTGAGGCACAGCAACCCGAATTCTCATGGGCACAGGGCCTCCATGTCCATGTCTCCTTTGTGCTCTCCCTAGAATAGATACCTCTTGGAAAAGGCTATGCTTTTCTCAGAAGCCCAGCTTACCTAGAATTCAATCTGTTATAGGTAAGTACGTGTATAAGATGCAAGAATATGTATAGAAGTTTAAGAAACAGCTGATGTTTTCCAGGCATGGTGGTGCACACCTTTAACCTCAGAACTCTGGAGGCAGAGGCAAATGAATCTCTGAGTTGTTGGCCAGTCTGGTTTGGCAATAATGTTTCAGGACAGCCAGGGCTACACAGAGAAACTCAGATAAACAAGAGAGAAGGAAGGAAAGAAAGGATGGAAGCAAGGAAGAAAGAGAAGGAAGGAACAAAGAAAGAAAGAATGAAAGGAAGGAAGGAAGGAAGGAAGAAAGGAAGGAAGGGAGGAAGAAAGGAAGGAAGGAAGGAAGGAAGGAAGGAAGGAAGGAAAAAGAAACAAAGAAAGAAAGATTATAGCTAAATTGAAAGTTTACTAGGGGAAAGGGTTAGAGTACTCTAGATGCCACCCTGCAGAGGAATTCTTGAGGCTGTTTTAATCTGATTCAGGTAATATGGACCACAGCCCCCATTGTTGGTCACAACCTATTTGGAAGGACGTGAGCTGACTCGTTCAGAATCTCCCAATGCCATTCTCCTTCTCTCTTGACCCCAGGTAGGTCACCACCATTATCTTCATGGCATGTCAGGATCCTAGGCTGCCTACCCATTGTATGTGGTCTATAGGTCCTTCCAGAGCTCACATTATGCCTAATAGCTTCACTGGCAGCTGTCATCATACTCCAAATCCTAGGTCTTTTTAGTCTCTTTCCTTCAGCACAATGGAGACAGGCTGGTGTCCGGACATCTGGCTCAGATCTTGGTTATTCCTCAGCTCATTTGTGGCAGTGCAGCAGCTCTCAGAGAAGAAAGCAGACAGCCACAGCCAGCACAGTCTTCCCAGAATCATGCTGAGTGGAAAGAGAAGATGATGAAACTGTACACCAGTCAGGGTGAGTCTAGCCATCTGGAAGTTACTTTCTTGCTCGTGTTTCAGACCTGACCAACAAAAGCATTTTAAGCAAGAGTGGGCAACACAGCCTATCTGGGACCATTGGGACAGAACCAGTTGGTCTGGCCATGGTCGGGAAGGCCACTGAAGCTGATTGCAGTAGTAGAAGGATGGCTTCAGCCCGGAGAGGAGGCAGAATCCTCAGACCTTAAACCTGGAAGGTAAGAATAAGGGGTTAGTCCGGCCTGAGAAGGGCCCCAGGGATGCTGAACAGAGAGGAGAGTGGCAGGGTGTATCGCCAGTCCATTCTGGCCAAGGAAAGGAGCTGGTCCCAAAAGGGCAGGTCCTGTCAGGTTCTCTGATCCCAGGGGTGTCCATCTAGCACCCGGAAGCCCTCCAGATTAGGAAGCAGGAACTCCAGGGCTAAGGCTCTTCCTCTGGTTCCTATCTTTACAAAACCATGGCTAGAAGGGTGGACACTTGGTTTCTACTGTGAACGCATGAATTCAGGGCTCCAGCTCTGGTTTCAGGGGCTTTATGACATCAGTTTTATGCATCATATTTCCCACTGTGGACATCCTGACAACAATAGCCAGGAAATGCATCAGAGCAGGTCCTCACAGTGACTGGGTGTCTTGTTCTCACAACCCTGAATCTTTTCCCCTTCTAGTCATGGTCCTTACTGTCCTCACCGCTGGACCCCACAGGCACATTCCGAGTGAGGTGTCATTCACATCTTCGACCACTAAACATTGACAGAGATACTGGCGAGAAGCTTTTCTGTTCTTCTCAGGCTGGGCCAACATTGCCAATCACAGGTAGACTTTGTTCTGGTCCACTACAGGAAATCAGGGAGACAGACAAACAAGTGTCCGCGTACTTTCCCCTCACACACTCATCTCTCTCTTTCATATACCCCTTCCAGTAAGTAAAGTCTCAGAACCAGTATCTGGCCCACCAGGGTCCTCGTCTTGACTTTCTGATGCTTTTCCAAATCACAGAGCTGAGAGCGAGTAATTGCCAGAGTCTAGGAAATGAGGCATGAACTTGTCATCTTGGGTGTTTCTCAGTTTCCTGTATCTATTGCCTCCTTCATATGGTTACACACTGAGGGCCCAGGTTGCCTCCTGACCTTACAATGATCAGGATGACTAGGAGGCATGACTTAATCATGGGTAACATCTTAGTTGCTCTTTGACTTAGGAGCTACTTATTCATTCTCTCTAGGCATTTTGTTTCTTGTGTACAATATGGATGGCATAAATACATATGATATGGAGTCACTCTAATGGTGAAGTAAATATATAAATGTACAGACTATGTGGAGAAAGTGTGTTTGGTGTGTGTGCGTGTGTGTATGTATGTATGTATGTATGTCTTGCTATGTAACATGGGCTACATAAACATGGGCGAAATAATCCAGGGTGGCCTCACAGTTCTAGATTGTTGTTAGTAAGTACTGCAACCTGAACTCAGGTCCACTGGTTAAGAGCACTATCCAAATCAAAGTATGTATGTTATTATTATTTCAGCTTTTGTTCATTTTAATTTTATTTGTATGGTTATTTAACCTGCGTGTGTGTCTGTGTATTTGCCCACAGAGGTCATAAGATGGAGTCAGATCCCTTGAACTGGAATAACAGGCAGTTGTGAGCCACCATTTGGGTTCTCGGGACTGAAGTCAGGTCCTCTGAAATTGCCATCCCCTCAGCCTTGCATCAACATATATATTTTACTTTTAAGTTTTCTTTGTTTTTAAAATTTTAATTTATTTTTATCATATTTTCTCCCTTCCCCAACTCCTCCCAACTCAACATCATGCTCTTTCTCTTGCTTAAAACAAACAAAACAGTCCTTTTATAAGTCAAAAACAAAACCATGGAGTCCTATTTATACTGGAAACTACTGGGCATGGGGCCTGTTCTCGGGTTTCTTTGGCATACCCAGTGTCACTAAATTGAGAAAGCAGCTATCCATCACAAACAGCTACTTGCTAGGTGTCAGGCTTTGTGGCCACTTCCCCTCCTCCATGCTGGGATTTTATCTGGCTTGAGCTCCTGCATATCTCCTGAGTGATCTCACAGTCTCTGTGAGGTCCTATGTGCATCAGCTCTGTTGGGTCTGGAGAACAATGTTACCTTGGAGTCATCCACCTCCTCTGTAGATGCAGATAGATGCAGACTCCATGAGTCATCACCCGTGACAGAGTGGGCTCTTAGTGAAGCAAGTGCTTTAGAATCACCCCTGTTTCTATAAACTCCTCGCCCACAATTTGGTCTGACATGGGTTCCCTACCCAGGAAAAGTGTCACCAATGCCATCACGGTGCTGTTAATGGTGACCCTGTCACATGGTGGAGATTCCACATGTGGCAATGGACAGGATGCAAAGCTTAACAGATCAGATTCAGTGAGTGGTAAGTGTAACAGCCTTCAAAGGCCCTGCCCTCATGCTACAGGCCTGGGATGCTACCTACACTCCTCCAACAGTATCACCTGATGGGTCTAAGTGCTCAAACAGCAAACATGCAAACCCCACCTACAATCTAAGTAGACTAAACTGAACTGAAGTTAGCAGCTATTCCCAGCAACCAGCCCTTACTAAATGAGCAGTAAATGTTTCTAAAGGCAGAGACAGCTTCACCACTGTCGCCAGCATGTTTTTCATCTATTTCAAAGAGAATTACTTATTTTTAATTTACGTGTGTGAATGTTTGATCTGCATGATATAGGTGTATGTGAGGGTGCCAGGTCCCCTGGAATTGTAGTGACTGCCAGCTGTGAGCTGCCATGTGGGTGCTGGGAATTGAACCCTGGTCCTCTGGAACAGCAGTCAGTGATGCTGACTGATGAGCCATCCTCCCAGCCCTCAAACACACTTCTTTAATTACCTAGCTTACTAATAAGGTATTACTGTTCTTGCTTTTGTAACTGTTCAGAAAATATTCCTCCTCTATTTGCAGTGTTTTATGCATTAATAGCTAATGTATCTGTGTTATGTTCTATTCTTTATCATTTGCAATCTTATCCCCCTCATATTTTGATTCTCTAATTTTTATTTTTAGTATTTTAGCTTTAGAGCATTCTCATTTCTCATCAGCCTTTCTGATATGTCTTAGTGATTATAAATTATATGTCCTTATTATTTTATAGTCTACACAGTATTGCTTTTTGCCCCCTTTATAAAGAAAGTAAACCCTGATATTAGTGTGGTGCCCCATACCTGTAATCCCAGGGCTCAAGAAGTGGAAGCAAAGGGTTTGACATGATTTTGATGCCAGGAGGGGTCACACGGTGAGGTTCCGTTTATTATAGTTTACAGGGTGAGGCCATATGTCAAAAGTAAAACTTTGTAACAATAGAAATTCATTTGCCATTTTCTAGTGCTCTTTATTCTACAATACACTGTGGTTAATTCATGTGCATATATGTTAAACATACCTAAAATATCATTAATTGCTTTTTAGCATTCACATATATTTTACATTTTGTCCACATGTATTTATGCATTTGTGTCACAATATACACCTGGAGGTAGCAGGCTACTTTTAAGAGTCACTTCTTTCTATTCACTGTACCCATGGAGTCAAACTCAGGCCATTGTGCTTGACGCAAGCATGTGTAGGCACTGGGCCATCTTGTCAGGCACTGTGTGTATTATAAAGAAAAACATGGAAATAGGGAACTTGGTATTAAGATGACATTCAAGCCTTCTGATGGTCTTTAGTTGCACCAAATGATATTGTTGTTACTGGTCATTTTCTTCAACCTGAAGTATTTCTGATTATTTATATTTCTGTATTCCTCTTGTTCCCAGGACTCTTACTTTTCTTTCTTTCTGAAAACATCCATATCACCTTCAGACATGAACAATGTTGTCAATGGATAAGAGACTGAGTTAACTTTTTCTGTCACCACCTTTTAGAGGAAGTTGCTCTCTTGATAGGGAAGCTCGGCCAATCTCTTTTGGCTACGTTGTGGCTGCCTGCAGCCAGGGAATAAAACCTGGGAATCCAGCTGCCCTTGCTCTCTTCTGCACTCTTCTTGGTGCAGCCAGACCAGTTTTGGACTTGGGAAACTTTATCCGGTCGTGTGAGTTTCTCCTTTTCAATTATTAAATTATATCAGTTTTTTTCAGCTGGTCTGCTTAATTCTAGCTTATTGGTAAAATATGCCACCCGTCTCTACTAGGGTCCAAGGTCACTGATGAGAAAGTCACAGCGTTTTGAATAAAACACATCATATTAGATGTGCTAGCACCTCAAGTGGATGGAGGGGAGTGGCCATCTTTTCAATACGTGGTCTTGGGATTTCCGACTATCCATGTATACAAATGAGGCTTTTTTCACTCACTCTTTTCACTCACACGAAAAATCAATTCCATGGTACCTTTAAAGGAAGTCATGGTAGATCAATTCAACTCATACCTGCAGTAGTATTAGAAAGCCCAAGAGACGGGAGGATTTTGGTGGCTCTGAGAGGAGAGCATGAACATTAGAGACAGGCATTGGCCTACCATGACACAGCAGAATACTGTTGTTCAGGGACCTGTATTGCTAAGAGTGGATTTACACTTTCATTTTGTGGTTATCACTATGGTTTTGGCTTTAATTTTTGATTCAATGTTTCATTATGTAGCCCAGACTAGTCCGGAATGTGCCTTCCCTTGCCCGTGCCTGCCAACAGGGTGGGCCACAGTAGCAGTTTCTGGTGCTGTTCTAAAACACTCCAACACAAAATCAGCTTAGAGAAGAAAGGGTTTATTTGGCACAGGCTTCCAAGTCACAGTTCATCACTGGGGAAATGCAGGCAAGAACTCAAGGCAGGAACCTGGAGGAGGGAAGCCTGAAAGGAAGAGCGCTGTTTCTTTGTCCCTTCTCTGGCTTGCTCATAGGCTCATGCTTCCCTGGGACATTTATCTAACCCAGAGCCTCCTCCCTAGGAATGGTATTGCCTACAGTGGTCGGGACCTCTTATCTGAGTTAATAATCAAGGAAACCACGTGCAGATGTGCTTAAAGACCAACCTCCTAATCTGATGTAGGTAGTTTCTCCTTAGAGGATTCCCTCTCAGTAGACACTGTGGTAGGTCAAAAAATAACTAGGCCTGCCAACATGTCTGTGAGGCTTCCATTTCTGGATGGAGCTTTTATAAAATGAACAATATACAACATGAAGAACTTGATGTTCTCTGCAACCTTGACGGAGGTGATCTACTTCAGAGAAGAACTTCTTATGGAAGCCTCATCAAGGTGTAGTGTGTGCATGCTCTTCCCAAAGGTGACTCCATTGAGATAAAGACAGGAGGGAAGGCTGCAACACACTAACGTTTAATTTTACCCTGAAAATCTAAGAAATGATTTCTCAGCACAAACTACACACAGACACACACACACACACACACACACGACATGGTCTTACAGGAAAGCCATGTGAACCACTGTTGTATGAATTAGGCTCCTCGCTGGATTTTGTAATGGACAATGGTAAAGAGTAATGGTAAAAGGTAAGGAAATCTCAATAAACCATGGATTCAGTAATTATAAATGTCTTGATTGTCTCAACAATTATGATACATCCACTCAAAGTAGTACTAAAATAATCAGCTAGGAGCAGGGCATTTGGGAATATTCTGTCCCATATTTGCAACTTTTCCGTAAAATACAAATTTCTAAATTTCAAGAAATTTTCTTACAAACAAGTGATCTTATGGTGGTTAGGGGCTCTGAATGCAGGGTATGTGTCACACTGAAGATTATGGATGGCTCAAATGTGATGTTTAAAGTTTTCTGGTTTATTCCCCACTAGGGAATATGCTGTCTTAGTTTAAATTGTAATCACTGTGGTCAAAGTCAAGATGAAAGGGTTCACTTAAGTTTACAGATGTAGTCCATTGTGTAAGGAAATAAAGGAAAGAAACTTGAAGCAGGAATCAAAGCAGAGGTGTAGCAGAATAATGCAAACCCAGATACAGTTATTGGGGTCCAAGCTGAAGATCAGAAAGGCAAAGCAGCAAACACTAGAGAGACCTTTTACCTCTACCAAGTGTTCAGACTCAAAGGGCGAGAACCTGTCTCCACAATCCCTCAGTCTCCACACTCCAGTGAGTGCCTGTCTCTTCGCCTTTATATTACTCTGTCTTCCCAGCATATTGCTCCTGTCACCAATCCCTAGTGCTGGGATTAAAGTGTGTGACACCCAAACACTGAGATGAAATGTATAAACCACTACCATCTGGATCTATTTCTGGATCAATCTTGTATAGCCCAGGACAGCCTTGAAATCACCGAGATTTGCCTGCCTGTGTCTGCCAAGTCCTGGGATTAAAGGTGTCTGCCACCCCCCCCCCATTTCTGTGTAGCTGACGAGTGTGGCTGCTTTGCCCACTGATCTTCAGGCAAGCTTTATTCATTTAAACACAGATATGCCAGCACACAGACGTCATGGCGGGAATGTTGCTTACTGGCCTGCTTCCCATGGCTCTCTCACCTTCCTTGTTATACACCCTACCTCCATCTGCCTACTGAAGTCTCTTTATGCAAGGGTGTTGGGCTTTGGGCAGGTGTCATTAGACTCTCACCTATGATTCCAGCCTCTCTGTGAGGCATGTCCATTTAAGCTGTGTGTGATTCTGTCCCAGTTACATGTCGTTCCGTAGCCTCTGGAGATACTAGAGTACCGAGAGTGTAGAAGGTCGACTGATGGGGCATCTATCCAGCTACAGAGAAGGAATCCTTCTTCCATGCAGCAGTCAGTTGCTGCTATGCTCCTGTAAGTAATCTCTCATCTGTTAGCTGTAAGTTTTAAAGTCTTTGGCTCACCAAGTTGGGTTTTGGAGGAATAATACCTTGGTCTGTTGGAGTCCTAGCTGATTTGGGAAACACTTATCTCTCAGGGTCTTAGTCAATGTATTCAGAATATACCCATTTTTTAAAAAATATATCTAATTTTTAAAAACTATATTTTTGATTATCGTGTATCCCAATTAAAAATTTCATTGTCAGATCTGAAGGCATATCTCAGTTAACAAGGTGCTTTCTTTGCAATCCCCAGAATCTACATAAAACTCCAGTTGTGGAATCCCAGCACAAAACTGTGGAGACATAATGTTCCTTGGGTTTACCGGTCAGACAGCTTACCCTATTTTGTGAACTTCGGGCCAATGAAAGACTCTGTCTGAGAAAAAAAGTGGACAGCACCTGAGGAAACACACCCAAAGCTGTCCTTTGGCATCCACCACAAGTGTGCAAAGACACCTTCACTCGGGAGCTCACACACACACACACACACACAAACACACACACATCCTTACATTTGATCATCTGGTGTGGAGGTTCTCCTCCCTGGATACCTCACGAAATCATACTAGGAACTTACATACCACACACACCATTACAACATCACAACATACTATTCCATTCACACACACACACACACACACAGAGAGAGAGGTTAGGAGAGAGTGTGAGTGAATTTTGGACCTTATGCCCAAAGGATAATTTGATTTCCCTGAAAGGAGGTTCAGGTATCAGTGCTAAAAAATCAGGTGATATTACCCTATCAAATTCCGGCCTCCTTACTCCTACTTCTAGTTACCTCACTGTTTTTTCTTATTATGTGGAGAGGATCTCTTTTTTTCTCTCGTCTTGACCTTACCAGCAGTCTCATCCTTCCTTCCTTTCTTCCTTCCTTCCTTCCTTCCTTCCTTCCTTCCTTCCTTCCTTCCTACTTTTTGTCCATTTTTAATTCATTTGTTCATTTGATCCTTCTTCTCAAAAGGGAAGAATTCTGATAGGATTCAGCACTTGGTCAAGTACTCAAGAATGTAAGCAGAGCAATCAAGGAGGCAAAGCAGACTGGCCAAGTTGAGATTCAGCAACCTAGATCAGCAACAGGGCTTAAATTTCTCTTCTCACTGTCCATGTCTCCTTTGTGCTCTCCCTAGAATGGATACTTCTAGGAAAAGACTGTGCTTTACCCAGAAGCACAGCTTACCTAGAATTCAATCTGTTATAAGTAAGTACGTGTATAAGATGCAAGAATATATAAAGAAGTTTAAGAAACAGCTGAAGTTTTCGAGCATGGTGGTGCATGCCTTTAATCCCAGTACTCTGGAGGCAGAGTCAGAAAGACAGACCTAAGTTGAAATTATACTAGGGGAAGGAGTTAGCGTACTCTGCAAGCCACAGTGTAGAGGACCTCTTGAGACTGTTTTAATCTGATCCAGGTAATATGGACCACCATCCCCTTTGTCGGTCACATCCTGTTTGGAAAGACATAAACTGGCTCTGTTCCAAGTCTCCCACTGCCATTCTACTTCTCTCTTGACCCAAGGTAGGCCACCCCCATTATCTTTATGCCATCTCAGGACCTTAGGCTGCCTACGCATTGTTCTATGGCCTGTCTTTGTGGTCTGGTGGTCCATCCCAGACATCACCTTATGCCTAATAGCTTCACTGGCAGCTGCCATCATACTCCAAATCCTAGGTCTTTTCAGTCTTTTTCCTTCAGCACAATGGAGAGAGTATGGTGTCCGGACATCTGGCTCAGATCTTGGTTATCCTCAGCTCATTTGGGGCAGTGCACCAGCTCTCAGAGAAGAAAGCAGCCAGCAACAGCCAGCAGAGGCTTCCCAGAATCATGCTGAGTGGAAAGAGAAGATGATGAAACTGTACACCAGTCAGGGTGAGTCTAGCCATCTGGAAGTTTCTTTCTTGTTCATGTTTCAGACCTGACCAACAATAAAGCCTTTTAAGCAAGAATGGGCAACACAGCCTACCTGGGACAATGGGGACAGAATAAGTTGTTCTGACTGTGGTCGGGAAGGCATTGAAGCCGACTGCAGTAGTAGATGGACAGCTTCAGCCTGGAGAGGAGGCAGAATCCTCAGACCTTAAACCTGGAAGGTAAGAATGAGGGGTTTGTCAGGCCTGACATAGACTCCAGGGATGCTGAACAGAGGGGAGATTGGCAGGCTGTATTGCCAGTCCCTTCTGGCCAAGGAACTAGGTGGTCCCTACAGAGCAAGTCCTGTCAGATTTTCTGACTCCCAGGGGTGCCCATCTTGTGCCAGTAAGTTCTCCAGAATAGAAAGCAGGAAGCACAAGGCTAAGACCCTGCCTGTGGTTCCTATCTCCACAAGACCACTGGTAGATGTGTGGAGTCTTGGTCTCTACCTAGAACACATGAATTCATGGCTCCAGCTCTGGTTTTTAGGAATTTGTGACATCAGTTTTATGCATCATGCGCCCACTGTGGATAAGATGACAACAATTGCCCAGAAACGCATCAGAGCAGCTCCTCACAGTGACTTGGTGTTTGGTCTCAAAGCCCTGGCTCTTTTCCCCTTTGCTCCTGGTTCTTACTGTCCTCACTGCTGGACCCCACATGCACATTCCGTGTCAGGTGTCATTCACATTAACGACCACTAATTGTCGACAGAGATTCTGGCAAGCAGCTTTTCTGTTCTTTTCATGCTCTGCCAAAATTTCCAATTACAGGTAGACTTTGTACTGGTCCACAGCAGGAAATCAGGGAAGCAGACAAACTAGCCTCCTCACTCTTTCCCATCACACATTTATATCTCTCTCTTTCATATACCCCTTCCAGTGAATAAAGTCTGAGAACCAGTATCTGGCCCATCTGGGTTACCCAGCCTTTACTTTTCGATCCTTTTCCAAATCACAGAGCTGAGAATGAGCAGTTGCCAGAGTCTAGGACATGAGCCCTGAATGTGCCATCTTGGGTGCTTCTCAGTTCCCTGTATCTACTGCTTCCTTCATATGGTTACACACTGAGTGCCCAGGTTGTCTCCTGACCTCACAATGATCAGGATGACTAGGAGGCATGCCTAAATCATGGGGAACATCTTAGTTGCTCTGGGATTTGGGAGCTACTTATTTAGCCTCTGGGCCTTTTGCTTTTTGTGTACAATGTGGATGGCAACAATACTTATGATATGGACTCACACTAATAGTGAAATAAATATATAAATGTACAGACTATGTGGAGAACTCAAGGCAGGAACCTGGAGGAGGGAAGCCTAGAAGGAAGAGCGCTGTTTGTTAGTCTTTTCTCTAGCTTGGTCATAGGCTCATGCTTCCCTGGTACTTTTATCTAACCCAGAACCACCTGCCTAAGAATGGTATTGACTACAGCAGACCGGGACCTCTTATGTGAGTTAATAATCAAGGAAACCACACACAGATGTGTCCAAAGACCAACCTCCTATCTGATGTAGGCAGTGTCTCAGTAGACGCTTTCCTCCCAGTTGACACTGTGTTAGGCTGACAATAAAACTAGGACAGCCACCATGTCTGTGAGGCTTCCATTTCTGGAGGAAGCTTTTATAAAATGAACAATATACAACATGAAGAACTTGATGTTCTCTGCAACCATGATGGAGGTGATCTACTTCACAGAAGAACTTCTTATTGAAGCCACATCAAGATTTATTGTACACATGCTCTTCCCAAAGGTGACTCCACTGAGATAAAGACAGGAGGGAAAGATGCAACACACTAACGTTTCATTTTACCCTAGAAATCTAAGAAATGATTCCTCAGCACAAACTACACACACACACACACACACACACACACACACACACACACAAAAGACATGGTCTTACAGGAAAGACATGTGAACCACTGTTGTATGAATTAGGCTCCTCGTGGGATTTTGTAATGGACAATGGTAAAGAGTAATGGTAAAAGGTAAGGAAATCTCAATAAACCATGGGTTCAGTAATTAGGAATGCCGTGATTGGCTCAGTTTTGACACGTCTACTCAAAGTAGCAACAAAAGAATCAACCAGGTGCATGGCATTTGTGAATATTCTGCCTTTTTTTGCAACTTTTCTGTAAAATATAAATCTCTAAAATTAAAAAAAATTCTTAAAAGGACGTGGCCTTATGGTGGTTAGAGGCTCTGAATGCAGGGTATGTGACACACTGAAGATTATGGATGGCTCAAATGTGAGGTTTAAGGTGTCTGGTTCATCCCCCACTTGGCAATATGCTGTCTTAGTTTTAAATTGTAATCACTGTGTTCAAAGTCAAGTTGAAAAGATTTATTTAAGTTTACAGTTGTAGTCCTTTGTGAAAGGAACTCAAGGAAGGAATCTCGAAGCAGGAATCAAAGCAGAGGTGTAGCAGAATAATACAAACCCAGAGACAGGTATTAGGGTCCAAGCTGAAGATCAGAAAAGCAAAGCAACAAACCACTAGAGAGACCTTTTACTCTACCTTGTGTTCAGACTCAAAGCGCGAAGTCCTCTCTCCACGAATCCTCAGACTCTATACTCCAGTGAGTTCCCGTCTCTTCTCCTTTATATTCATCCCTCTGCTCAGCATATTGCTCCTGTCTCCAACTCCCTAGTGCTGGGATTAAAAGTGTGTGACTCCCAAACACTGACATTAAAGGTGTAAACCAACACCACCTGGATCTGTTTCTGTCTTAATCTTGTATATTTCAGGATAGCCTGGAACTCACAGAAATTTGCCTTCCTCTGTTTTCCGAGTTCTAGGATAATAGGTGGGTGCCACCCCACCCCCCGCCCTGTCCCATATAGCTGAGGAGTGTGGCTGCTTTGCCCGCTGATCTTCAGGCAAGCTTTATTCATTTAAACACAAATATACCAGTATACAGTGGCCAGTGCGGGAATGCTGCTTACTGCCTTGCTTTCCATGGCTTACTCAGCTTCCCTGTTATACATGCGACCACCACCTGCCTGCTGAAGTTTCTTTATACAAGGCTTGGACAGGTGTCATTAGACTGTCACCTGAGATTCCAGCCTCTCCTTGAGGTATCTCCTTTTCAGCTGTGTGACATTCTGTCCCAGTTACATGTGGTTCTGTAGCCTCTGGAGACTCTAGAGTACCGAGAGTGTAGAAGGTCGATTGACAGGGCAGGCACTTCCATCTATCCAGCTATGGGGAAGGAATCCTTCTTCCATGCCACAGTCAGTCGCTGCTCTGCACCTGCAAGTAATCCCTCATCCGTTAGCTGTAAGTTTTAAACTCTGGCTCACCAAGTGGTGTTTTGGTGGAATAATACCTTGGTCTGTTGGAGGCCTAGCTGATTTAGGAAACACTTAACTCTCAGGGTCTATGTTAATGTTTTCAGAATATAGCCACTTTTTTTTAGTAATCCACTTTTTTAAAAACTACATGTCTGATTATCTTGTATCCCAAATTACACTTCATCCTGGCATCTGAAGAATAGCTCAGTTAGCAAGGTGCTCTCTTTGCAAGCACGAGGACACAAATTCCACCCCCAGAATCTAAGTAAAAATTCCAGTTCTGATAGTCTGTACATAAAATCCAGCACAAAACTGTGCAGACGTAATGTTCCTTGGGTTTACCAGTCAGATTACTTACCCCGTTTTGTCACCTTCAGGCCAATAAAGACACTGTCTCAGAAGAAAAGAGACAGCATCTGCGAAAATACACCCATACCTTTCCTTAGGCATCTACCAGAAGTGTGCAATGAAACCCACACCCACCCACGCACACCAGTGCCACACACACAACTATATTTGATCACCGGTGTGGTTATTCTCTTCCTTGGATACGCTGTGACATCATACAAGGAGCTTACATATCCCACACATCACCTCACAACAACCTCCCCCCAACACGCAGAGGATGGATGGAGAGGGAGGGAGGGAGAGGGAGAGAGAGAGAGAGAGAAAGAGAGAGAGAGGGAGAGAGGGAGAGAGGGAGAGAGAGAGAGAGAGAGAGAGAGAGAGAGAGAGAGAGAGAGAAGGAGGGAGGAAGGGAGAGAGAGATAGAGGTTGGGAGGGAGGGAGGGAGGGAGGGAGAGAGAGAGAGAGAGAGAGAGAGAGAGAGAGAGAGAGAGAGAGAGAGAGAGAATGAATTATGTACCTTATGCCCAAGGTCTAATTTGATTAGCCTGAAAGGAGGTCCAGGTATCAGTGCTAAGAAATCAGCTGACACTGCTCAACCTAATTCCGCCCTCCTGACTCCTACTTCCAGTTACCTCACTGGTTTTCTTACTAAGTGGAGAGGATCTCTCTTTTTCTCCTCTCTTGACCTTACCAGCAGTCTCTTCCTTCCTTTCTCTCTTTCTTCCTTTCATCTTTCTGTGTCTTTCTTTCATTCATTTGTTCATTTGATTCTTATTGTTTTCAAAAGAGAAGAATTCTGATAGGATGCAGTAGTTGGTCAAATACTCAAGAGTGTAAGCACAGCAATGAAGGAGGCAAAGCAAACTGGCCAAGTTGAGATGCAGCATCCTAGATTCTAGTGTGCACATGACCTAAAATTCTCTTATTACTGTCCTTCTCTCCACTTTGCTCCCCCTAGGATGGATACTTCTAGAAAAGCGTTGTGCTTTTCTGAGAAGTCCAGCTCACTTAAAATTCAATCTGTTATAAGTAAGTAGGTGTATAAGATGCAAGGATATGTAAAGAAGTTTAAGAAACAGCTGAAGTTTGTCATTTATGGTGGTGCACGCCATTAATCCTAGTACTCTGAAGGCAGAGACACATGAATCTCTGAGTTCTTGGCCAGTTGGGTTTATAGAGAATGTTCCAGGATATTCAGGGCTACACAGAGAAACTCAGAAAAAAAAAGAAGGAAGGTAGAAATCAAAAAAATGAAGAAAGGAAGGAAGGGATAGTGAGACAAAGAGAGAGAGAGAAAGAGAGAGAGAGAGAGAGAGAGAGAGAGAGAGAGAGAGAGAGAGAGAGAGAACAAAGCTAAGTTGAAAATTTATTAGGGGAAAGGGTTAGAAAACTCTGCATGCCACACTGCAGAGGAAGTCTTGAGACTATTTTAATCTGATCCAGCTATTATGGACCACCGCACCCATTGTTGGTCACATCCTCTTTGGAAGGACCTGAGCTGGGCCATCCCTAGTCTCCCCCTGCCATTCTCCTACTCTCCTGACCCCAGGTAGGCCACCACATTAACTTTATGACACTTAGGACCCTAGGCTGCCTACCCATTGTTCTATGGCATGTCTTTTGTGGTCTGTTGGTCCTCCCAGAGCTCACCTTATGCCTAATAGCTTCAGTGGCAACTGCCACCATACTCCAAATCCTAGGTCTTTTTGTGTTTTTACTTCAGTACAATGGAGACAGTCTGGTGTCCGGACATCTGGCTCAAACCTTGATATTCCTTAGCTCATTTAGGGCAGTGCACCAGCTCTCAGAGAAGAAAGCAGCCAGCCACAGCCAGCACAGGCTTCCCCAAATCATGCTGATTGGAAAGAGAAGATGATGAAACTGTACACCAGTCAGGGTGAGTCTAGCCATCTGGAAGTTACTTTCTTGCTCATGTTTCAGGCCTGACCAACAAAAGCATTTTAAGCAAGAATGGGCAATACAGCCTACCTAGGACCATTGGGACCAAACGAGTTGGTCTGTCCGTGGTCGGTAAGGGCACAGAAGCTGACTGCAGTAGTAGATGGACGGCTTCAGCCTGGGGAGGAGGCAGAATCCTCAGACCTTAAACCTGGAAGGTAAGAACGAGGGGTTTGTCATGCCTGAGAAAGGCCCCAGGGATGCTGAACAGAGGGGAGAGCAGCAGGTTGTACTACCAGTCCCTGTTGGCCAAGGAAAGGAGATGGTCCCTACAGAGCAGGTCCTGAAAGATTCTCTGAGTCCCAGGGGTGTCCACCTCGAGCCAGGAAGCCCTCCAGAATAGAATGCAGGAAGAATAGGGCTAAAGCCCTTTCTGTGGTTCCTATCTCATCAAGACCAAGGCTAGATGGGTGGAGACTTGGTCTCTACCTGGAACACATGAATTCATGAATCCAGCTCTAGTTTCAGGAGCTTTGTGACATCAGTTTTATGCAACATAGCACCCACTGTGGATAACATGACAACAGTTGCCAGGAAACGCATCAGAGCAGCTCCTCCCAGTGACTGGCTGTGTCTTGTTCTCACAGCCCTGCCTCTTCTCCCCTTCACCTCATGGTCCTTCCTATCCTCACTGTTGGGACCCACAGGAACATTTTGTATGAGGTGTCATTCACATCTACAACCACTAGATGTCCACGGAGATACTGGTGAGAAGCTTTTCTGTTCTTTTCAGGCTGGGTCAAAATTTCCAAGCAAAGGTCAATTTTGTTCTGGTCCACTGCAGGATATTAGGGAGGCAGACAAACAAGTGTCCGCGTACTTTCCCCTCACACACTCATATCTCTCTTTCATATACCCCTTCCAGTGAATAAAGTCTGAGAACCAGTATCTGGCCCACCTGGGACCCTTGCCTTGACTTTCTGATCCTTTTCCAAATCATAGAGCTGAGAGTGAGTAGTTGCCAGAGTCTAGGAAATGAGCCATGAATGTGCCATTTTGGGTGTTTCTCAGTCTCCTGTATCTACTGCCTCCTTCATATGGTTATGTAGTGATGGCCCATGTTGCCTCCTGACCTCACAATGATCAGGATGACTAGGAGGCATGACCAAATCATGGGTAACATCTTAGTTGCTCTGTGACTTGGGAGCTACTTATTTAGCCTCTCTGAGCATTTTGCTTCTTATGTACAATGTAAATGGCAACAATACTTATGATATGGAATCACTCTAATGGTGAAGTAAATATATAAATGAACAGACTATGTGGATCACGTGTGTGTGTGTGTGTGTGTGAGTGTGTGTGTGTGTGTGTGTGTGTCTTGCTATGTAACATGGGTTGAATAGCCCAGGGTGGCCTCACAGTCACAGATGGCTGTTTGTTGTTTCTGCAAACTGATCTCAGGTCCTCTGGATAAGAGCACTATCCAGATCAAAAGATATATCTTATTATTATTTCAGCTTTTGTTTATTTTAATTTTATGCATATGGATATTTTCCCTGCGTGGGTTTCTGTGGATTTGCCCACTGATGTCATAAGATGCTGTCATATCCCATGGAACTGGAATAACATGCAGTTGTGAGCCACCATTTGGGGTCTTGGGACTGAAGTCAGGTCCTCTGCAAGAGCCATCTCCTCAGTGCCTCATCATTATATATATTTTTCTTTTAATTTTTCCTTATTTTTAAATTTTACATTTTTAAACATATTTCCCCCTTCCCCAACTCCTCCCAACTTAACATTATGCTCTTTCTCTTGCTTAAAACAAACCAACAGTCCTTGTATAAGTCAACAACAAAACTGTGGAGTCCTATTTATACTGTATACAACTGTGCATGGGGCCTGTTCCCGGGTTTCTTTGCCATACCCAGTGTTACTAAATTGAGAAAGCAGCTATCCATCACAAACAGCTACTTGCTAGGTGTAGGACTTTGTGGCCACTCCCCCTCCTCCAGGCTGGAATTTTATCTGGCTTGAGCTCCTACAGATCCCGTGAGTGATCTCACAGTCTCTGTGAGGTCCTATGTGCATCAGCTCTGTTGGGTCTGGAGAACAATGTTCCTTTGGAGTCATCCACTACCTCCGGAGATTCAGATAGATGCAGACTTCGTGAGACATCACCCATGACTGAGTGGGCTTTTTAGTGATGCAAGTGCTTTAGATTCACCCTTGTTGTGTAAAGTCTTAATTCACAATTTGATCTGGCATGGGTACCCTACCCAGTAATAATGTCACACAATGCCACGACGGTGCTGTTAATGGTGACCATGACACATGGTGGAGACTCCTCATGTGGCAATAGACAGGATGCAAAGCTTACATATCAGATTCAGTGAGTGGTAAGTGTAACAGCCTTCACAGACCCTGCCATCATGCTGCAGGTCTTGGATGCTCCCCACAGTCCTCCAACAGTGCCACCTGATGGGGGCTAAGTGCTCAAACAGCAGACTTGCAATCCCCTTACTAAATGAGCAGTAAATGTTTCTAAAGGCAGTGACAGGTTCACCACTGTCGCCAGCATCTTTTTCATCTACATCAAAGAGAATTACTTATTTTCATTTTACGTTTGTTAGTGTTTGGCCTGCATGATACAGGCCTGTTTAAGAGTGCCAGTTTCCCTGGAATTGTAGTGACAGCCAGCTGCCATGTGGGTGCTGGGTATTGAACCCGGGTCCTCTGGAACAGCAGTCAGTGATGCTAACTGCTGAGCAATCCTTCCAACCCTCAAACACACTTCTTAATCTCTCTATTTTACTGATAAGGTATTACTGTTCTTGCTTTTGTATCTGTTCAGATAATATTCATCCTTTATTTGCAGTGTTTGATCCATTAATATCTAATGTATCTGTTGTGACATTCTACTCTTTATCATTTGCACTCTTATCCCCGTCATATTTTGTTTCTCTAATTCTTATTGTTATTGTTTTAGCTTTAGAACTCTCTCATTTCTCATCAGCCTTTCTGATATGTTTTAGTGATTATAAATTACATGTCCTTACTATTTTATAGTCTACAACAGTATTGCTTTTTGACTACTTTCTCCAGAGTGTAAATCCTGATGTTAGGTGTGGTGCCTCATACCTGTAATCCCAGGGCTCAGAAAGTGGAAGCCAAGGGTTTGACATTAGTTTGAGGCCAGCCGGGGACACATGTGAGGTTCAGTATAGTATCAGTTTCAGCATGAAATCATATTTTAAAAGTAAAATATTTATCAATAGAAATACATTTGCCGTTTTCTAGTGCTCTTTATTCTACAATACACTATAGATAATCCATATGAATATGTGTTAAACATACCTAAAATATCAGTATTTGCTTTGAAGCATTCAATATATTTTATATTTTGTGTGCATGTGTTTATGCATGTGTGTCACAATATACACGTGGAGATAGCAGGCAACTTTGAGGAGTCACTTCTTTCTTCAGTGTACACAGGGAGGCAAATTGAGGCCATAGTCGTGGTCACCAACATCTGTAGGCACTGGGCCATCTTTCCTGGCCCTGTGTGTATTTTAAAGGAAAAAGTGGAGATAGGGAACTTGGTATTAAGATTACATTCAAGCCTTCTGATGGGCTTAATTCACACAAAAAGATGTTGTTATCTGTGGTATTCTTTTTCTGCAACCTGAATAATTTCTGATTGTTTATATTTGTATACTTCTCCTTGTTCCCAGGACTCTTACTTTTCATTCTTTTTGAAAGCATCTACATCACCTTCAGGCAGGAAGAATGTTATCAATGGATAAGAGACTGAGTTAAGTTTTTTGTCACTACCTTTTAGAGGAAGTTTCTCTCTTGATGGGGAAGCTCAGCCAATCACATTTGTCTAAGGTGTGGCTGCCTGGGGGCAGGGAAGAAAACCTGGGAATCCAGGTGCCCTTGCTCTCTTTGGCTCTCTTAGTGCAGTTTCACAGACTGGATTTGGACATGGGAACCTTTACCCCAGTACTGTTGAGTTTCTCCATTTTCAATTATTAAATTATATGTGTTGTTTTGAGCTGGTCTGATTAATCCTAGCATAGCACTCAAATACACCACCAGTCTCTAATAGCCTCCAAGGTCACTGATGAGAAAGTCACAGCTTTTTGAATAAAACGTGTCTTGTGTGATATGCTAGCACCTCAAGTGTATGGAGGGGATTGGACATCTTTTCAATACGTGGTCTTGGGATTTCCGGCTATCCCTGTATACAAGTGAGGCTTTCCTCCTCTCTCACTTGACACACATGAAAAATCAATACCATGGTCCCTTTGAAGGAAATCATGGTAGATCAATTCATCTCATACTGCAATAGTATTAGAGAAAGCCCAAGAGACTGGAGGACTTCGATGGCTCTGAGAGGAGAGAATGAACATCAGAAACAGGCATTGGCATAACATGACACAGCAGAATACTGTTGGTCAGCGACCTGTATTCCTAAGAGTGGATTTACACTTTCATTTTGTGTTTATCACTATGGTTTGGGTATTACCTTGTTTTTTGTTTTATATTATTATTTATTTATTTATTTATTAAAGATTTCTGTCTTTTCTTGTGCAAACTTTCTAACTCATTTTTCTTTCTTTCTTTCGTTTCCTCCCTCCCTCCCTTCCTCCCTTCCTTCCTTCCTTCCTTCCTTCCTTCCTTTCTTCCTTCCTTCCTTCCTTCCTTACTTTTTGTGTATCTGAGTATCTCAGTGTAGCCATGGCTGTCCGGGAACTTTCTCTATAAACCAGATTGACCAAGAACTCAGAGATTTATCTACTTCTGCCTCTAGAGTACTGGGATTAAAGGCATGCACCACCATGCCCGGTGAACTTAACCTGTTTCTTAATCTTCTTTACATATTCTTGCATCTTATACACCTACTTACTTATCACAGATTGAATTCCAGGTAAGCTGGGCTTGTGAGAAAAGCACAGCCTTTTCCCAGAAGTATCCATTCTAGGGGGAGGACAAAGGAGAGACGGACAGTTAGAGGAGCTATTTAGGCCCTGTTCCTATCAGGATATAGGTTGCTGCATCTCGACTGGGCCAGTTTGCTTTGCCTCCTCGATTGTTCTACCTACACACTTGAGTACTTGACCAGCTACTGCATCCCATCAGAATTATTCCCTTTTGAGAACAAGAAGGATCAAAAGAACAAATGAATGAAAGAAAGACAGACAGAAAGATGAAAGGAATGAAGAAAGGAGGGAAACTGCTGTTAACGTCAAGACCAGAGAAAAATAGAGATCCTCTGCACTTAGTAAGAAAACCAGTGAGGTAACTTAAAGTAGGTTTCAGAAGGCCGGATTATGTTGGGTAGTGTTACCTGATTGCTTAGCTCTGATACCTGGACCTCCTTTCAGGCTAATCAAATTAGCCTTTGGGCATAAGGTACATAATTCACTCTCTCTCTCTCTCCATCCCTCTGTGTGTGGGGGCAGAGGGTGTTGTCAGGTTGTAGTGGTGTGTGTGGTATGTAAGCTCCTAGTATGATTTCACAGGGTATCCAGGGAAGGGAATCTCCACACCAGGTGATCAAATGTAGGTGTGTGTTTGATTGTGTGTGTGTGGGGGGGGGTCGGTGAGTTGGTGTGGGTCTGGTTATCTGTGCACACTTCTGGTAGATGCCTAAGGACAGCTTTGGGTGTGTTTTCTCAGGTGCGGTCCTCTTTTTTTTTTTTTTCTGAGACACAGTCTTTCATTGGCCTCAAGCTCACAAAATAGGATAAGCCTTCTCACCAGTAAACCCCAGGAACATTATGTCTGCACAGTTTTGTGCTGGGATTTCAAGTACAGGCTAACAGAACAGGAGGTTTTATTTAGATTCTGGCGGTTGAATTTGTGTCCTCGTGCTAGCAAAGCAAGCACCTTGCTAACTGAGCTATCCCCTCAGATCTAGGATGAAGTGTGTAGCTGGGATACAAGATAATCAGAAATGTAGTTTTTTTTTAAAAAGTGGATGTACTAAAAAAGACGGTGGGTGTAGTCTGAAAACATTGACTTAGACCCTGAGAGTTAAGTGTTTCCCAAATCAGCTAGGCCTCCAACAGACCAAGGTATTATTCCACCAAAACCCAACTTGGTGAGCCAAAGAGTTTAAAACTTACAGCTAATGGATGAGGGATTACTTACAGGTGCAGAGCAGCGACTGACTGTGGCATGGAAGAAGGAGTCCTTCTCTGTAGCTGGATAGATGGAAGTGCCTGCCTGTCAATCGACCTTCTACACTCTTGGTACTCTAGAGTCTAGAGAGGCTACAGAACTACATGTAACTGGGACAGAATCTCACACAGCTGAAAAGGAGATGCTTCAAGGAGAGGCTGGAATCTCAGGTGAGAGTCTAATGACACTGGCCCCAAGTCTTGTATAAAGAAACTTCAGCAGGCAGGTGGTGGTAGAGTGTATAACAGGGAAGCTGAGTAAGTCATGGAAAGCAAGGCAGTAAGCAGCATTCCTGCCATGGCCTCTGTATACTGGTATATTTGTTTTTAAATGAATAAAGCTTGCCTGAAGATCAGCGGGCAAAGCAGCCACACTCGTCGGCTATACAGGACAAGGGGGTGGTCGCACACCCCTTTAATCCCAGGACTTGGAAGACAGAGGCAGGCAAATCTCTGTGAGTTCCAGACTATCCTGGGCTATACAAGATTGATCCAGAAACAGATCCTGGTGGTGGTGGTTTACACCTTTAATCTCAGTGTTTGTGATCACACACTTTTAACCCATCACTTTGAGTTAGAGACAGGAGTAATATTCTGAGCAGAGTGAGGAATATAAATGAGAAGAGACAGGCACTCACTGGAGTGTGGAGTCTGAGGATTCGTGGTGACAGGACTTCGCCCTTTGAGTATGAACACTTGGTAGAGGTAAAAGTCACTCTAGGGGTTGGCTGCTTTGCCAACCTTTGGGTGATACTACCCAACCTAATTCCGGCCTCCTGAATCCTACTTCCAGTTACCTCACTGGTTTTTCTTATTAAGTGGAGAGGATCTCTCTTTTTCTCTGGTCTTGATCTTAGCAGGAGTCTCTTCCTTTCTCTCTTCTTTCCTTTCTTCTTTCTGTCTCTCTTTCATTCATTTGTTCATATGATCCTTCTTGTTTTCAAAAGAGAAGAATTCTGATAGGATGCAGTAGTTGGTCAAGTACTCAAAGTGTAAGCAGAACAATTAAGGAGGCAAAGCAACCTGGCAATGTTGCGATGCGGCAACCCAGATTCTAGTGGGCAGAGGGCCTAAATTTCTCTTCTCACTGTCCATCTCTCCTTTGTCCTCCCCCTAAAGTGGATACTTCTAGGAAAAGTGTGTGCTTTTCTAAGAAATTTAGATTACCTAGAATTCAATCTGTTATAAGTAGGTGTATAAGATGCAAGAATATGTAAAGCAGTTAAGAAACAGCTGAAGTTTTTCAGGTATGGTTCTGCATGCCTTTAATCCTGGTACTCTGGAGGCAGAAGCAAATGAATCTCTGAGTTCTTGGTCAGTCTTGTTTATAGAGAAATGGTCCTGGACAGCCATGGGTACACAGAGAAACTCAGATAAACAAAAAGGAAGGAAGGAAGGAAGGAAGGAAGGAAGGAAGGAAGGAAGGAAGGTGCCACGGATCGGCCCAGGGGAACCACTCAGACCATGGGAGAAGCAGTGTCTTGGTAACAGAAAGGCACAAGTTCAGTGAATGACAGACAGACAGACACAACACACAAGAGAGTGCTTGGGATCTGCTGCAATTTTACTGATTTCATGTTTTTATTATATAGTATTCAGACAAAGAACAAATCAGAAGGTCATGTATCATTGGTTGGCACAGTATGAAAGCTTCTTTTAGTCACATCATCGATATTTAAGTATATTACCCAGAACAGGTGTTAGACATAAAGCATCCTTAGAAGAGGAAATCTTTTTCTTGGGAATGTAAACCTCAGGCAAGTGGTTTCATCTTATGAATAGAAAGTTTCTGTCTCATTATCGCTATCATGGCCCTTCCACTTCCTAAACCTTTCTTTCATCTAGTGACCAAATATACCTAATCAGTTCTCTGCACCTGTTGAAATACACATTTTAGTACGTTGTTATGCAGCAGAGAAATGGGGGTTGGGATCTAGCAAGCCTATCCATAAACTTCAAAGTATAACATAACAGTCTTTGTCTATCAACATTAACCCATCTATTCCCTAGGTTATCATACACCCTGTGTATGACAAAGGTTCTGCTGTAGTATTGTACATCCCCATATTGTGTGTCCCTATCCCAGAGTTGTTACTGAAGAGATAATGGTAAATATATAGAATATCATTATTATAAAAGAAATTGTGCGAAGTCCATATCTCACAAAGCCAGCTAATCGAGAAAACCGTCTATGCCTCAGTGGTGGCTAATACAGGGCCATTTGCCATTGTCCTCCAAGAAGCCTAGTCCCATAGGACATGTAGCTCTCGTCTGGGATAATGACAGATGTCACGTCACACAGTCAACACTGCAGTTGGTGAAGCAGGAAGGAAGGAAAGGAAGAAAGGAAGGAAAAAAGAAAGAAAGAGAGAAAGAAAGGAAGAATGAGAGAGAGAGAGAGAGAGAGAGAGAGAGAGAGAGAGAGAGAGAGAAAGAAAAAAAAGACAAACCTAAGTTGAAAGTTTACTGGGGGAGGGTTTGAGAACTCTGCATGCCACCCTTCAGAAAAAGTCTTGAGGCTGTTTTAATCTGATCCAGATAATGTAGGGATAAGTCCCGCCCCTTAGGGGGCGTGTTCGCCTCGGGCTAATGTCTGCCTATAAATTTGGCGAGCGTGCTCCGAGCTGTCTCTTCTACTTTCCTGGTCTCTGCGGGAACGGTGGTTCTGTAAGTCTATTTCTACATTAAAACTATATATATTTTTACAAACTGTCTGCATTCGTTTACATCGCTACATTTTGGCGTCCAACGTCGGGCTATTTTGCCCCCGACTCAAGCGGGTAGCCCGCTAGCTAATACAGCACCCTCCTGGGTGCTGTTTTTCAGTTCGTGACTCCGGCCCCAGTGCCGAGTCCGAGACATACTCGGCCACACAGGCCCATTCTGCCTGCCTTGGCTAAGTTTTACAGCGGAACCCCACTGCCTAAATTAGCGGAAACTTAAGTACCTGCGGTTTTGCAACAAAAGCTGCCACAGCGGCAGATTTGGTCTGACACAAAGTGACTTGGCCGGGCGATGGTGGCGCACGCCTTTAATCCCAGCACTAGGGAGGCAGAGACAGGCGGATCTCTGGGAGTTCGAGGCCAGCCTGGTCTACAAGAGCTAGTTCTAGGAAAGGCTCCAAAAACACAGAGACCAACAACTGGCAGGAACTGATCATTGCAGGTAAAAAATTTTTTCTTTTATAAATAAAATGTCTGAACACATTACTGTTCAAGAATTTAACAGTTTTTTTAATTGTACCATGTGGGAGATTTTACAAGAGGTGTCTATCACACCACCTCTATGGATCCTTCTGGGATTCGTAGTTTTCATTGGCACCAAATGGTTTGATAATAGAAATATGATAAAGTCTTTACGAGATGAATCCAGGATTCTTAAGGCAGAGATAGAACGCTTAAAAACAATTGAGAATGATAACAATCTTCTCAAGAATCAGTTTGAAGTTCTCCAGACCAATAACAATCTTCTCAAGAATCAGTTTGAAGTTCTCCAGACTGATAACAATCTTCTCAAGAATCAGTTTGGAGTTCTCCAGACTGATAACAATCTTCTCGAGAATCGGTTTGAAGTTCTCCAGGCTGATAACAATCTTCTCAAGAATCAGTTTGAGGTTCTCCAGGCTGATGTTAAGGAGAAATTCATTACTATGGAAGAAGGAACAGCTGATCTGGATCGTAAGGTTCAGTCCCTCTCTGTAGGAACTGAAACATTAGTGGCTGATATTAAGGAGAAATTCATTACTATGGAAGAGGGAACAGCTGATTTGGACAATAAGATTCAGTCCCTTTCTGTAGGAAATGAAACATTAACTGAGAGAATCAAAACTGCTGAATGTGACAATCGGATTTTGTCTAAAGCTTATGACAAATTCATGGAAAGATTGTCAATACAAGAAGGCACGGTTTATGCCATAAAAATTATGTCCAAAGATAAGATGTTATCTCTAACGGACAAACTTCATACTTTAGAATCCTCAATGAAGGCTTTGGAACATAATTCTGGACAGGAGATTCAGACATTGCAGAAGGCAATAGTGAATAGAATTGAAAAGATTGAGGAATTTCTAAATTCTGATGAAAAAGAGCAAAGGGTAGAAGGGCAAATTTTAACTACATCTGTGGGTAAATCTCTCCGGGACAATTTCCACAAAGCTCTACCGACAGCTCTACCTGCCTTTCCAGTAATAACAACAGAGAAGGTGGTTGGTTCTAGAAACCCTAGGGTCATCAAGGAGGATACATGGGAGCCTGTCCGTATGAATGACCTCAAGGAAATTAAACAGGCTGTCATGACTTTTGGGATGCAAGCCTCTTTTGTTAAAGAGATGCTAAGATCTTGGGCCAAGACAAACAGAGCAACCCCCTTGGACTGGCTCCAGGTGGGCTCTGCAGTACTTGAGAGTGGACCACAATTGAAATGGCAATGCTTATTCAGGCAAGAGGCTAAACTCTTAGAACAGCAGGAAAAAGCAAAGGGAATTGACATTTCCCTAGATAAAATTATAGGTGAAGGGCTCTTTTCCGACCCTCAGGAACAAGCTAATTTGGATGAAAACACACTCTCCATGTGTACTACAGCAGCCTTAAGGGCTTGGGACAGGGTACAAGACCCAGGACAGAGAATAGAATCATTTGTCAGAGTTAAACAGGGTCAGAAAGAACCCTTTAGTGACTTTTTACAAAGATTAACTAAGGCTGTACAAATAGGGATATCTGACCCAGAAGCAAGACGTATAATGATTGAGTCTTTGGCTTATGAAAATGCAAATGTGGAATGCAAAAGGATTTTGGGGCCTTTAAAGCTCAGATCAGCGCCTTTGGAAGAATGGGTCTTGCATACACTCAATGTTGATACATTTGATTATGGCACTGAAGCATGGGTAGAAGAAGCAATTTCCAATGGTAAAAGGAGACACCAGAATACCAAATGTTTTAATTGTGGCAAAATGGGTCATATGAAAAGGAATTGTAGACAATGGATTTTCAGAAATAATAATAATAATGCATCTTTCAGAAATAATAATAATAATAATGCATCTTCTAGAAATAACAGAAATAGGAGGACTCAGCCTTCAGGTTTATGTAGAAGATGTGGAAAAGGCAGACATTGGACGAATGAATGCAGGTCTACAAGAGATAGACAAGGCAACCTGATACAGTCGGGAAACATGAGAGGGGGGGCCTCACAGGCCCCCATGGCAAACATGGTTCAGTCATATCCAGTTTCTGCAGAGAACGTGCCTCATCAGGACAATTAGGAAGCCCCATGCCTACTGTTACAAGCAATAATGATCAGAAAGATAAGTTACGTGTGTTTTGGCAAACTTCTATAAATGATCAAAGACCTAAACTGAGAGTGTGTGTAAATGGCATTTTTATTACTGGCCTGCTGGACACAGGTGCTGATGTAAGTATCATTACCCCAGAATCTTGGCATCCGTATTGGCCTCTTCAGAATGTAAATGTTCAGCTCCTGGGAATTCGAACCCTATCTCGAGTAAGGCAGAGCACGAGATGGGTTGAATGTATAGGGCCAGAGGGACAAATAGGAAAATTAAAGCCATATGTAGCCAATATTGCAATGAATTTATGGGGTCGTGACCTATTACAACAATGGAATACCGAAATTAACATTCCTGCTACTTCTAGAGCCTATAGTTCTGAGAATAATATTAAAAGATATTACAAACGGAGAAAACCGGCCATTCGGGCTGTACAAGAACAAGCAATTGATGTCCCTTCAGAGATACCAACAGCCTTGCCTCTAAAATGGTTGACTGAGAAACCAATATGGACAAAGCAATGGCCTTTAGCTGAGGAAAAGTTACAGGCTTTAGAACAGCTGGTACAAGAACAATTAGATGCTGGACATATAGAAGAATCTACCAGCCCTTGGAATTCTCCTGTATTTGTGGTTAAGAAAAAATCAGGTAAATGGAGAATGGTGACAGATCTCAGGGCCATCAACAAGGTTATTCAACCTATGGGCCCTCTGCAATCTGGAATTCCTTTGCCCTCTTTATTACCAAAAGGATGGCCTCTCATAGTTATTGATTTAAAGGATTGTTTTTTCACTATACCTTTACAAAAAGAAGATAGAGAAAAATTTGCCTTCACAGTGCCTACTTATAACAATTCTCAACCTTCGAGGAGGTACCACTGGACCGTTCTCCCCCAGGGTATGTTAAATAGCCCCTCCCTGTGCCAATATTTTGTGAACCAACCATCGCAAATAATACGCAAGAAATTTCCCAAATCTATAGTATACCATTACATGGACGACATCTTGTTATCCGATTCAAACATTGAACAGACTGTTTGAAGAAATAAAGATACTTTTACCTAAATGGGGATTGCAAATCGCTCCTGAAAAGATTCAGAAGGGAGATTCTGTTAATTATTTAGGTTATAAAATAGGTTTGCAAAAAATTAAGACACAAAAAGCACAAATTAGGAGAGATCGCCTACGGACTCTTAATGACTTTCAAAGACTGTTAGGAGACATTTCCAGTCTACGACCAGCTATTGGATTAACACCTGATCTAATAATTCATTTGAACAAAACCTTGGATGGTGATAAAGATTTAAACAGTCCCAGAGAATTAACAGCTGAAGCAGAAAAGGAACTGACAATGATTGAGGAAAAATTACAACAGGCACATGTGGACAGGGTGAATCCAGAGCTCGATTGTATTCTTGTCATACTACCATCAAAAATTTCTCCTACAGGAATTTTAATGCAGAGAGATGATATTATTTTGGAATGGATCTTTTTACCACATAAACCAAGTAAGAAACTGAAAACTTATGTGGAAAAAGTCTCTGAGTTAATTATAAAAGGCAAGCTGAGACTTCGTCAACTAGCAGGCATAGACCCAGCAGAAATTATAGTGCCCTTCACTGCTGATGAACTAAAGAAATTATGGGAAGATAATGAACCATGGCAAAGAGCTTGTGCTAATTTTTTGGGAGACATTAATAACAACTATCCAAAAAGCAAGCGGCTTAACTTCATAAAGACAACTTCTTGGATTCTTCCTCGAATCATCCGTGATGCTCCAATAACTGGAGCCCGTACATTCTATACTGATGCCAATAAATCAGGGAAGGCAGGTTACAAATCAGAAGACTTGGATAAGGTGGAACAAAGTCCGTATAATTCTGTCCAGAAGGCAGAATTATATGCCATTCTTATGGTGCTAAGGGATTTTAAAGAACCTATTAATATAGTTACAGATTCACAATACGCAGAAAGAGTTATTTTACATATTGAAACTGCTGAATTTATACCTGATGATACTGAACTAACCTCATTGTTTCTCCAGGTTCAAGATTTGATCAGGAACAGGCTTTGCCCTATGTATATAACACACATCCGATCCCATACGGGTCTGCCAGGTCCTCTAGCACAAGGTAATGCAGAAATTGATCAATTACTGATTGGTAGTGTGCTACACGCCTCTGAATTTCATAAAAAACATCATGTTAATAGCAAAGGTTTGAAGAAAGAGTTTTCAATTACATGGCAACAAGCTAAGGAGATTGTAAAGAAATGCCCTACTTGCTCTTTCTATAACCAAACGCCACTGCCTGCAGGGGCTAATCCAAAGGGCACCCAAAGGAATGAAATCTGACAGATGGATGTGTTCCACTTTGCAGAATTTGGCAAATTAAAATATGTTCATCACACCATTGACACTTATTCAGGCTTTCAGTGGGCAACTGCTTTAAGTTCAGAAAAAGCTGATTCAGTAATCACTCATTTATTAGAAATCATGGCTATCATGGGTATACCTACACAAATAAAAACGGACAATGGTCCTGCTTATGTTTCTAGGAAAATGAAACGGTTTTTTGATTATTACAATATCAAGCATGTTACAGGTATACCATACAATCCTACAGGTCAAGCAGTCATAGAAAGATCAAATCGAACTATAAAAGATATGTTGAACAAACAGAAAGGGGTGGAAAACACCCCCAGAAATAGGCTACATAATGCTTTGTTAACCTTGAATTTTCTCAACGCTAATGAGAAGGGAACAACGGCTGCAGAAAGACATTGGATAATGGAAAAGTCTACTGAACTAAATCAACCAGTTTATTTCAAGGATGTGCTGACCTCACAATGGAAGCCAGGATATGTGCTACGTTGGGGAAGGGGTTTTGCTCTTATCTCCACAGGTGAGGAAAAATTGTGGATACCATCAAAATTAATAAAGGTTCGGTTTGAAGAAGAGAAGCCACTTGGAACAGATAAATAACAATTCTTTCATAAGGATGGCGAACATACTGATGGTAAGAAATACAGATAGGTTGGAGGCAGGTTTCTTTTCTTATCTCCACAGGAAAATACTCATCTTCAAAGAAATTGAGGGACCCTGAATATTTAATTACTGATGGATGGACACATTTTGTAAGTATTAATTTTTATTTATATATCTTACTAAACATTTCTTTATAAATATATAGAGCTGGTTTTGAAGTTGGACTCTGGCTCAGTCCCTCTCCAATTCCAAGCCTGTTAGTAAGAGAAAAACCCAGAGTTTCTGGAGTTTCTGTCTCATGTCAAGAGCCATGATATGGGACAGAAAGAAATATGAGTTTAGAAAACATCCTTGCTTTTCTTCATATCTATCATACTTTTCATTGAATATATATATCATGCCTTTTATTGAATATATATATATATATATGTATGTATATATATGTCTATATGATTAATGCTTAAGTTTTTCACAACGAACAATGAGTTTTTCCCGAAGTGACATTTGAAGTTTCCAGGAAGAAGATGGGGCCCCACAACAACAACTCTACCTGGTTGAGATGACGTCATGATACTGATAGCGCTACTACAAGACCTGTTTTGGATACCAGCTGCACAAGACGATCCCAACTTGGTTCGCTGAAATGGTGCACATCTTGTACAACATTCTGGCCAGACCTCCACAAAATACTCAGAGACTATTTGCAATTTTAAAAGACATTGATCTTGAAATTTAACCATCATTTTACTTTCACAGGATCCCCCAGAAAGAACGTCGCCCCCATGACAGCTGTAAGTAATTCTAGAGGACGACGTCCCCTCTCCCAGTAAAGATTACCCCTGGGTTTAGGGACATCATTTAGGGGTTGGGAGGTTGGGGGAGGAATTTTATAAGCTCGGGGATCATTTTGAAAAAAAAAAGAGGGAATGATGGGATTATAGATTTATAATTTTGAGTTACTGCTTTTAGACAAATATATTGGTATCAATTATTGTATATTGAAACAAAGTTAAATTATATTGACTATTGTATGCATGCATGTTTCTATGTCTGTTTAAAACATTTTTATGTATTGACATATATTGTATTGATATATATATATTGTATACATTTACCATATTGCAATGTACATTTCTACCTCTGATTAAGATACTTATATAATGTTTGTGCATTGATATATATTTACCATATTGCAATGTATATTTGTACAGTGTTTATATTTGGAGGTCATTATCCTCATTTGTTACACAGTTTATTGTCTTTGTCTTTAAGTTAGATAGATATTGAGAATTATATAGATAAATAGTCATCTAAGTTTGTCATTTATAATCAGACTAATCAGGTTCTTTAGATATATAGAGATTATACTCAGTATAGATATATAATCTTCAACCTCTTCAAAGAGCTGTAGAAAATGGCCTTTAATCTAACTCAGAGTTTCGTGATAGTGAGACACAATTGCTCCTGGCAACACCACTCCATTCCCGAGAGAATGTTGAGCACCAAAGACACTCCACCTGGAGCCTTTCTATTTGGCAGAACTGGCCTTTGGGCAAAGAAATGCCTATACCTCAACCACTGACACAGATACAGAGCGTGCATCAAAAGATAAAACAGGACTGTCATATCCTGCCAAGACAGGGTAAGATAGTTTTGAAAAGTTCCTTGCCTTTAATAATGGTATGTCAGTTATGTTAGGCCTTAGCCAAAATTGGTTGACTCAACATTGCAAATGAGACTTTGGGTGATTGCCCAGGTCGTCAGTTGTCTCTGTCAATTGTTGCACATTTTGGATATATCTCGTTTGTTGAGTAGTGTTTATTCCCTTCTCAGATCTTTGACTGAGTTGAAGATTATATAATTGTAGTTACTCTTTACATTATTTGGACTCCTTGAGATAGAATGTTTAGCAAAGCTTTTGTTCTCAATATTGTTTGTTATATTTATTATTTGTTGTTATTGTATGTAGTTGTATTTGGTTTAGTTCTGTCTTATTTAGACAAAAAGGGGAGATGTAGGGATAAGTCCCGCCCCTTAGGGGGCGTGTTCGCCTCGGGCTAATGTCTGCCTATAAATTTGGCGAGCGTGCTCCGAGCTGTCTCTTCTACTTTCCTGGTCTCCGCGGGAACGGTGGTTCTGTAAGTCTATTTCTACATTAAAACTATATATATTTTTACAAACTGTCTGCATTCGTTTACGTCGCTACAAGATAATAAGGACCACCATCCCCCATTGTTGGTCACATCCTGTTTGGAAGGTCCTGAGCTGGCCCTTCCAGAGTCTCCCACTGCCATTTTCCTTTTCTCTTGACCCCAGGTAGGCCACCCCCATTATCTTAATGGCACATCAGGACCTTAACTGCCTACCCATTGTTCTATGGCCTTTCTTTTGTGGTCTGTTTGTCCTGCCAAGAGCTCACCTTATGCCTAATAGCTTCACTGTCAACTGCCATCATACTCAAATCCTAGGTCTTTTTAGTCTTTTTCCTTCAGCACAATGGAGACAATGGTGTCCGGACATCTGGCTCAGATCTTGGTTATACCTCAGCTCATATGGTGCAGTGCACCAGCTGTCAGCGAAGAAAGCAAGGAGCCACAGCCAGGAGAGGCTTCCCAGAATTACGCTGAATGGAAAGAGAAGATGATAAAACTGTACACCAGTCATGGTGAGTCTAGCCATCTGGAAGTTTCTTTCTTGCTCATGTTTCAGGCCTGATCAACAATGAAGCCTTTTAAGTAAGAATGGGCAACTCAGCCTACTTGGGACGATCGGGAGAGAACGGGTTGTGCTTGTCGGTGTTGGGAAGGGCCCCGAAGCCAACTGCAGTAGGAGATGGACAGCTTCAGCCTGGGGAGGAGGCAGAATCCTCAGACCTTAAACCTGGAAGGTAAGAATGAGGGGTTAGTCAGGCCTGAGAAAGGCCCCAGGGATGCTGAACAGAGGGGACAGCAGCAGGCTGTACTGCCAGTCCCTTCTGGCCAAGCAAAGGAGATGATCCCAACAGAGTAGGTCCTCTAAGATTCTTTGACTCCCAGGGTGTCCATCTAGCTTTAGGAAGCCCTCTAGCATAGAAAGCAAGGAGCGAGCACAAGGCTTAGGGCTTGCCTGTGGTTCCTATCTCCACAAAAACAAGTCTAGATGGGTGGAGACTTAGTCTCTACCCAGAATGTATGAATTCTTGGCTCCAGCTGTGGTTTCAGGAGCTTCGTGACATCAATTTCATGCATCATGTGCCTAATGTGGATAACATGACAACATTTGCCAAGAAACATATCAGAGCAGCTCCTCACAGTGACTGGGTGTCTTGTTCTCATAGCCCTGACTCTTCTCCCCTTCTGCTCATGGTCCTTCCTGTCCTCACTGCTGGGCCCCACAGGAACTTTTTCTGTGAAGCGTCATTCACATCTTCGACTACTAGATGTTGAGAGATACTGGCAAGAAGATATTCTGTTCTTTTCAGGCTGGGGCAACTTTTCCAATCACAGGTAGATTTTGTTCTGGTCCACCGCAGGAAATTAGGGAGGCAGACAAACAAGTGTCTGCGTACTTTCTCCTCACACACTCATATTTCTCTTTCATCTTTCTTTTATCTTTCTTCCAGTGAATAAAGTCTGACAACCAGTATCTGGCCCACCTGGGATCCCCTGCCTTGACTTTCTGATCCTTTTCCAAATCATAGAGAGGACAGCGAGTACTTGCCAGACCCTAGAACATGAGCCATGAATCTGCCATCTTGGGTGTTTCTCAGTTTCCTGTATCTAATGCCTGCTTCATATGGTTACACACTGAGTGCCCAGGGTGCCTCCTGACCCCACAATGATCAGGAAGACTAAGAGGCATGAATAAATCATGGGTAACATCTTAGTTGCTCTGTGACTTGGGAGCTACTTATTCATCCTCTCTGGGCCTTTCGTTTCTTGTACAATATGGATGGCAACAATGCTTATGATATAGAGTCCCACTAATAGTGAAGTAAATATATTAAATGTACAGATATGTGGAGAACGTATGTGTGTGTGTTTGTGCGCGTGTGTGTGCATGTATGTCTTGCTATGTAACATGGGCTAATAAACATGAACTAAATAGCCCAGGGTGGCCTCACATTACATATGGCTGTTAGTAGTTACTGCAAACTGAATTCAGGTACTATGACTAAGCACACTATCAAAATCAATAGTTGTATCATATTATTTCAGGTTTTGTTTATTTTAATTTTATGTGTATGGGTATTTTATCTCCGTGTGTCTTTGTGGATTTGCCCACATAGGTCATAAGATGGTGTCAGTTTGATTGGAACTAGATAACAGGCCATTGTGAGTCACCATTTGAAATCTGGGAACTGAATTCAGGTCTTTTGCGAGAGCCATCCCCTCAGCCCCCCTCAACATATATATTTTACTTTTCATTTTTCCTTATATTTAAATTTTTCATTCATTTTTATCATATTTTCTCCCTTCCCTAACTTTTCCCAACTTAACATTATGATCTTGCTCTTGCTTAATACAAACAAAACAGTCTGTTGATAAGTCAAAAACAAAACCATGGAGTCCTATTTATACTGGAAACTCCTGGGCATGGGGCCTGTTCTAGGGTGTGTTTGCTATACTTAGTATCACTCCATTGAGAAAAGTGTTTTAATTCTCCAAGCAGCTATCAATCACAAATAGCTACTTGCCTAGATGTAGGGCTTTGTGACCACATCCCCTCCTCCATGCTGGGATTTTATCTGGCTTGAGCTCCTGCAGATCTCGTGAGAGATGTCACAGTCTATGTGAGGTCCTATGTGCATCAGCTCTGTTGGGTCTGGAGAATGATGCTGCTTTGTAGTCATCCACCACCTCCAGAGATTCAGATAGATGCAGATTCCGTGGGTCCTCAACCGTGAGAGAGTGGGCTTTTTGTGATGCAAGTGCTTTAGAATCACCTTGTTTCTGTAAACTCCTTACCCACAATTTGGTCTGACATGGGTTCCCTTCCCAGGAAAAGTGTCACCAATGCCATCACGGTGCTGTTAATGGGGACCGCGGCACATGGTGGAGACTCCTCATGTGGCAATGGACAGGATGCAAAGCTTATAGATCAGAATCAGTGAGTGGTAAGTGTAACAGCCTTCAAAGGCCCTGCCCTCATGCTACAGGCCTGGGATGCTCCCCACAGTCCTCCAACAGTGCCGCCTACTGGGGACTAAGTGCTCAAACAGCAGACTTGCAAACCAACAATCTAAGTAGACTAACCTAAACTGAGAACAGAAACTGTTCCCAGCAACTAGCAGTAAATGATTCAAAAGGCAGTGACAGGTTCACAACTGTTGCCAGCATCCTTTTCTTCTACTTTAAAGAGAATTACTTATTTTTATTTTACGTGTGTTAGTGTTTGGCCTGCATGATATTGGCCTGTGTGAGGGTGCCAGGTCCCCTGGAATTGTAGTGACAGACAGATGTGAGCTGCCATGTGGGTGCTGGGAATTGAACCCGGGTCCTCTGGAAGAGCAGACATTGATGCTAACTGCTGTGCCATCCTCCCAGCCCTCACATACACTTCTTAATCTCTCTATCTTACTTATAAGGTATTATTGTTCTTGCTTCTTTATCTGTTCAGAAAATATTTATCCTTTATTTGCAGTGTTTGATCCATTAATAGCTAATGTATCTGTTGTGACGTTCTATTCTTTATCATTTGCACTCTTACCCCCTCATACTTTTTTCTCTAGTTTTTATTTTTAATGTTTTAGCTTTAGAACACACTCATTTCTCATCAGCCATTCTGATATGTTTTAGTGATAATCAGTTATATGCCCTTATTATTTTGTTGTCTACACAGTATTTCTTTTTGACCCCTTTCTCCAGAAAGTAAATCCTGATGTTAGGTGTGGTGCCTCAAACCCATAATATGAGGACTCAAGAAGTGGAAGCAAAGGGTTTGACAAGAATTTCATGCCAGCCCGGGTCACATAGTGAGGTTCGGTCCATTATGGTTTATAGGTTGAGATCATATTTCAAAAGTAAAACTTTTTATGAATAGAAATTCATTTGCCATTTTCTAGTGTTCTTTATTCTACAATACATTATAGTTAATTCGTTTGCATATGTGTTAAACATACCTAAAATATCATGATTTGCTTTTTAGCATTCACATATATTTTCCTTTTTGTGCACATGTATTTTGCATGTGTGTCCCAATATACACGTGGAGGTAGCAGGCTACGTTTAGGATTCAATTATTTCTTTTTACTGTACCCAGGGAGGCAAACTCAGGCCATCATCTCGGCACAAGCATCTGTAGGCACTGGGCCATCTTGGGAGGCCCTTGTGTATTATAAAGGAAAAAAGTGGAAATAGGGAACTTGGTATTAAGATGACATTCAAGCCTTCTGATGGTCTTTATTTGCACTAAAGGGTGTTGTTGTTTCTGGTCTTTTCCTTCAACCTGAAGAATTTCTGATTGTTTATATTTCTGTATTCCTCTTGTTCCCAGGACTCTTACTTTTCTTTCTTTCTGAAAACATCTATGTCATCTTCAGGCATGAAGAATGTTTTCAATGGCTAAGAGACTGATTTAACTTTTTCCTCTGCTACCTTTTAGAGGAAGTTGTTCTCTAGATAGGAAACCTCAGCAAAACACATTTGGCTAGGGTGTGGCTGCCTGGATCCAGGGAAGAAATCCTGGGAATCCAGTTGCCCTTGCTCTCTTTTGCACTCCTTGTGGGATGTTCTCCAGAAACGTTTTGGACATGGGAACCTTGACCCTGGTAGTTTCAGTTTCCCCTTTTCAATTATTAAATTATATCTGTTGTTTTCAGCTGGTCTGCTTAATTCTAGCTTATTGGTAAAGTACGCACTCACTTTCTTCTAGGGTCCAAGGTCACTGATAAGAAAGTCACAGCTTTTTGAATAAAACATGTCATGCTTGATATGCTAGCACCTCAAGTGTATCGAGGGGAGTGGCCATCTTTTTAATACGTGGTCTTGGGATTTCCGGCTATCCATGTATACAAAAGACGCTTTCCTCTCTCACTCTTTCCACTCAAACAAAAAACCAATTTCATTGTCCCTTTAAAGGAAGTCATGGTATATCAATTCACCTCATACCTGCACTAGTATTAGAGAAAGCCCAAGAAACAGGAGGACTTTGGTGGCTCTGAGAGGAGAGAATGAACATTAGAGACAGGCATTGGCATACCATGACACAGCAGAATACTGTTGTTCAGCGACCTGTATTCCTAAGAGTGGATTTACACTTTCATTTTGTAGTTATCACTATGGTTTTGGTTTTAGTTTTTGATTCATTGTTTGGTTATGTAGCCCAGACTAGTCTGGAATGTGCCTTCCCTTGTCCGTGCCTGCCAACAGAGTATGCTACAGTATCAGTTTCTGGTGCTGTTGTAAAACACTCCAACACAAAATCAGCTTAGAGAAGAAAGGGTTTATTTGGCACAGGCTTCCAAGTCATAGTTCATCCCTGGGGAAATCAGGCCAGGAACTCAAGGCAGGAACCTGGAGGAAGGAAGCCTGGAAGGAAGAGTGCTGTTTGTTTGTCCCTTCTCTAGCTTGCTCATAGTCTTATGCTTTGCCGGTACATTTATCTAACCGAGAGTCTCCTCTCTAGGAATGGTATTGCCTACAGCAGACCAGGACCTCTTATGTGAGTTAATAATCAAGGAAACCACACACAGATGTGTCCAAAGACCAACCTCCCAATCTGATGTAGGCAGTGTCTCAGTAGATGATTCCCTCTCAATAGACACTGTGTTAGGTAGACAATAGTTTCGGACAGCCACCATGTCTGTGAGACTTCCATTTCTGGAGGGAGCTTTTATAAAATGAACAATATACAACATGAAGAACTTGATGTTCTCTGTAAGCATGACGGAGGTGATCTACTTCAGAGAAGAACTTCTTATGGAAGCCTCATCAAGGTGTAGTGTGCACATGCTCTTCCCAAATGTGACTCCATTGAAATAAATGATGGAGGAAGGTCATTGTTTAAAAAAATAAAGAAACTGCTTGGCTGGCCCTCATAGGTTATAACATAGGTGGGTGGAGTAAACAGAACAGAATGCTGGGAGGAAGAGGAAGTCAGCTCAGACTCCACAGCTCTCCTCTCGGGGGCAGATGCCTCAGAGAGACGCCATGCCCCGCTCCCGGGCAGACACACGCGATGAAGCTCCTACCCAGGATGGACGTAGGCTAGAATCTTCCCGGTAAGATTAATGCTAACAGATTATTAGAGATGGGTTGATCGGGATATCAGAATTAGCCAGTAAGGGCTAGAGCTAAAGGGCCAAGCAGTGTTTAAATGAATACAGTTTGTGTATTGTTATTTCGGGGCATAAGCTAGCCAGGATGCCGGGGTGCTGGGCACGCAACGCCACTGCTCCTATTACTACAGATAAAGACAGGAGGGAAGGATGCAACAAACTAATGTTTCATTTTACCATAGAAATCTTAAGAAATGATTCCTCAGCACAAACTATACACACACACGCACACACACACACACACACACACACACACACACACACACACACAAAAGACATGTTCTTACAGGAAAGCCATGTGAACCACTGTTGTATGAATTAGGCTCATCGCAGAATTTTGTAATGGACAATGGTAAAGAGTATTGGTAAAAGGTAAGGAAATCTCAATAAACCATGGATTCAGTAACTAGGAATGCCTTGATTGTCTCAGTTTTGACACATCTACTCAAAGTAGTAACAAAAGAATCAACCAGCTGCATGGCATTTGTGAATATTCTGCCATTTTTTTTTCAACTTTTCCATTAAAGTCTCTAAAATTAAAAAAATTTTCTTAAAAGGAAGTCGCCTTATGGTGGTTAGGGGCTCTGAATGCAGGGTATGTGACACACTGAAGATTATGCATGGCTCAAATGTGAGGTTTAAGGTGCCTGGTTCATCCCCCACTTGGGAATATGCTGTCTTAGTTTTATATTGTAATCACTATGTTCAAAAGCAAGTTGAAAAGATTTATTTAAGTTTACAGATGTAGTCCTTTGTGAAAGGAACTCAAGGAAGGAATCTCAAAGCAGGAATCAAAGCAGAGGTGTAGCAGAATAATACAAACCCAGAGACAGGTATTGGGGTCCAAGCTGAAGGTCAGAAAAGCGAAGCAGCAAATACTAGACAGACCTTTTAACTCTACCTTGTGTTCAGATTCAAAGGACGAGGTCTTCTATCCACGAATCCTCAGACTCCACACTCTAGTGAGTTCCTTTCTCTTCCCCTTTATATTCATCCCTCTGCTCAGCATATTGCTCCTCTCTCCAACTCCCTAGTGCTGGGATTAAAAGTGTTTGACTCCCAAACACTGAGATTAAAGGTGTAAACCAACACCACTTGTATCTGTTTCTGTACTAATCTTGTATATTCCAGGATAGCCTGGAACTCACAGAAAAATGCCTGCCTCTGGTCTTCCCAGTTCTAGGGTTATAGGTGTGTGCCACCCCACCCCCCACCCTGTCCGGTATAGCTGAGGAGTGTGGCTGCTTTGCCCGCTGATCTTCAGGCAAGCTTTATTCATTTAAACACAAATATACCAGCATACAGAGGCCATGGCGGGAATGCTGCTTACTGGCCTGCTTTCCATGGCTTACTCAGCTTCCCTGTTATACACCCTAACACCAAATGCCTCCTGAAGTTTCTTTATACAAGACTTGGGGCCGGTGTCATTAGACTCTCACCTGAGATTCCCGCCTCTCCTTGAAGCATCTCCTTTTCAGCTGTGTGAGATTCTGTCCCAGTTACATGTGGTTCTGTAGCCTCTAGAGACTCTAGATTACCGGGAGTGTGGGAGGTCCACTGACAGTGTGGCACTTCCATCTATCCAGCTACAGAGAAGGAATCCTTCTTCCACTCTATAGTCAGTCGCTGCTCTGCACCTGTAAGTAATCCCTCATCCGTTAGCTGTAAATTATAAACTCAACAAGTTGGGTTTTGGTGGAATAATATTTTGGTCTGTTGGAGGCCTAGCTGATTTGGGAAACACTTAACTCTCAGGGTCTATGTTAATGTTTTCAGAATATAGCCACTTTTTTTTAGTACATCCACTTTTTTAAAAACTACATGTCTGATTATCTTGTATCCCAAATTAAACTTCATCCTAGCATCTGAAGGATACCTCAGTTAGCAAGGTGCTCTGTTTGCAAGCACGAGGACACAAATTCCACCCCCAGAATCTAAGTAAAATCTCCATTTCTGGTAGTCTGTACTTAAAATCCAGCACAAAACTGTGCAGTCCTAATGTTCCTTGTGTTTACCAGTCAGATCATGTACCCCATTTTGTCAGCTACAGGCCAATAAAGACACTGTCTCAGAAAAAAGAGACAGCACCTGCGAAAACACACCCATACCTTTCCTTAGGTATCTACTATAAGTGGGCACAGATACCCACACCCACCCACGCACACCACTGCCACACACACACACCTATATTTGATCACCCGTTGTGGTTATTCTCTTCCCTGGATATGCTGTGACATCATACTAGGAGCTTACATATCCCACATATCACCTCACAACAACCTCCCCCCAACATGCAGAGGATGGAGAGAGAGAGAGAGAATGAATTATGTACCTTATGCCCAAGGTCTAATTTGATTAGCCTTAAAGGAGGTCCAGGTATCAGTGCTAAGAAATCAGGTGACACTGCTCAACCTAATTCCGCCCTCCTGACTCCTACTTCCAGTTACCTCACTGGTTTTCTTACTAAGTGGAGAGGATCTCTCTTTTTCTCTGCTCGTGACCTTACCAGCAGTCTCTTCCATCCTTTCTCTCTTTCTTCCTTTCATCTTTCTGTGTCTTTCTTTCATTCATTTGTTCATTTGATCCTTCTTGTTCTCAAAAGGGAATAATTCCAATAGGTTGCAGTAGTTGGTCAAGTACTCAAGAGTGTAAGCACAGCAATGAAGGAGGCAAAGCAAACTGGCCAAGTTGAGATGCAGCATCCTAGATTCTAGTGTGCACATGACCTAAAATTCTCTTCTTACTGTCCTTCTCTCCGTTGTGCTCCCCCTAGGATGAATACTTCCAGAAAAACGTTGTGCTTGTCTGAGAAGTCAAGCTCACTTAAAATTCAATCTGTTATAAGTAAGTAGGTGTATAAGATGCAAGAATATGTAAAGAAGTTTAAGAAACAGCTGAAGTTTGTCAGTTATGGTGGTGCACGCCATTAATCCTACCACTCTGACGGAAGAGACACATGAATCTCTGAGTTCTTGGCCAGTCTGGTTTATAGAGAATGTTCCAGGATATTCAGGGCTACACAGAGAAACTCAGAAACAAAAGAAGGCAGGTAGAAATCAAAAAAATGAAGAAAGGAAGAAAGGGAGAGTGAGACAAAGAGAGACATCGAGAGAGAGAGAGAGAGAGAGAGAGAGAGAGAGAGAGAGAGAGAGAGAGAGAGAGAGAGAACAAAGCTGAGTTGAAAGATTACTAGGGGATGTGGTTAGAAACTCTACATGCCACCCTGCAGAGGAAGTCTTGAGACTATTTTAATCTGATCCAGCTATTATGGACCATCGCAACCATTGTTGGTCACATCCTGTTTGGAAGGACCTGAGCTGGGCCATCCCTAGTCTCCCCCTGCCATTCTCCTACTCTCCTGACCTCAAGTATGCCACCACATTAACTTTATGTCACTTAGGACCCTAGGCTGCCTACCCATTGTTCTATGGCATGTCTTTTGTGGTCTGTTGGTCCTCCCAGAGCTCACATTATGCCTAATAGCTTCAGTGGCAACTGCCATCATACTCCAAATCCTAGGTCTTTTTGTGTTTTTCCTTCAGCACAATAGAGACAGTCTGGTGTCTGGACATCTGGCTCAAACCTTGATATTCCTTAGCTCATTTAGGGCAGTGCACCAGCTCTCAGAGAAGAAAGCAGCCAGCCACAGCCAGCACAGGCTTCCCAGAATCATGCTGAGTGGAAAGAGAAGATGATGAAACTGAACACCAGTCAGGGTTTAGTCTAGCCATCTGGAAGTTACTTTCTTGCTCATGTTTCAGGCCTGACCAACAAAAGCATTTTAAGCAAGAGTGGGAAACACACCCTACCTAGGACCATTGGGACAGAACGAGTTGGTCTGGCCATGGTCGGGAAGGGCACTGAAGCCGACTGCAGTAGTAGATGGACGGCTTCAGCCTGGGGAGGACGTAGAATCCTCAGACCTTAATCCTGGAAGGTAAGAATGAGGGGTTAGGCAGGCCTGAGAAAGGCCACAGGGATGCTGAACAGAGGGGAGAGCAGCAGGTTGTACTACCTGTCCCTGTTTCCCAAGGAAAGGAGATGGTCCCTACAGAGCAGGTCCTCTAAGATTCTCTGACTCCCAGGGGTGTCCACCTCGAGCCCGGAAGCCCTCCAGAATAGAAAGCAGGAAGCACAGGGCTAAGGCCCTTTCTGTGGTTCCTATCTCTGCAAGACCAAGGCTAAATGGGTGGAGACTTGTTCTCTATCTGGAACACATGAATTCATGGATCCAGCTCTAGTTTCAGGAACTTTTTGACATCAGTTTTCTGCAACATAGCGCCCACTGTGGATTACATGACAACAGTTGCCAGGAAACGCATCAGAGCAGCTCCTCCCAGTGACTGGCTGTGTCTTGTTCTCACAGTCCTGACTCTTTTCCCCTTCTGCTCATGGTCCTTCCTGTCCTCACTGTTGGGACCCACAGGAACATTTTGTATGAGGTGTCATTCACATCTATAACCACTAGATGTCCACAGAGTTACTGGTGAGAAGCTTTTCTGTTCTTTTCTGCCTGGGCCAACATTTCTAAGCACAGGTAGAATTTGTACTGGTCCACAGCAGGAAAGTAGGGAGACCAACAAACAAGTGTCCGCGTACTTTCCCCTCACATACTCATATTTCTCTTTCATATACCACTTCCAGTGAATAAAGTCTGAGAACCAGTATCTGGCCCACCTGGCATCCCCTGCCTTGACTTTGTGATCTTTTTCCAAATCATAGAGCTGAGAGTTAGTAGTTTCCAGAGTCTAGGAAATGAGCCGTGAATGTGCCATTTTGGGTGTTTTCAGTTTCCTGTATCTACTGCCTCCTTCATATGGTTACATAATGATGGCCCATGTTGCTTCTTGACCTCACAATTATCAGGATGACTAGGAGGCATGACTTAATCATGGGTAACATCTTAGTTGTTCTGTGACTTGGGAGCTACTTATTTAGCCTCTCTGGGCCTTTTGCTTTTTGTGTACAACGTGGATGGCACCAATACTTATGATATGGAGTTACTCTAATGGTGAAGTAAATATATAAATGTACAGACTATGTGGAGAATGTGTGTGTGTGTGTGTGTGTGTTTGTGTGTTTGTGCATACGTGTGTCTTGCTATGTAACATGGGTTGAATAGCCCAGGGTGGCCTCACAGTCACAGATGGCTGTTAGTAGTTTCTGCAAACTGAACTCAGTTCCTCTGGCTAAGAGCACTATCCAGATCAAAATATATATCTTATTATTATTTTTGGTTTTGATTATTTTAATTTTATATGTATTTTTTCTCTATGTGTGTCTGTGGATTTGCCCACTGAGGCCATAAGACGCTGTCATATCCCATGGAACTGGAATAACATGCAGTTGTGAGCCACCATTTGGGGTCTTGGGACTGAAGTCAGGTCCTCTGCAGGAGCCATCTCCTCAGTGCCTCATCATTATATATATTTTACTTTTAATTTTTCTTTATTTCTAAATTTTACATTTATTTTTACCATATTTTCCCCTTCCCCAACTCCTCCCAACAAAACTTTATGCTCTTTCTCTTGCTTAAAACAAACAAACAGTCCTTTTATAAGTCAACAACAAAACCATGGAGTCCTATTTATACTGGAAACTACTGTGCATGTGGCCTGTTCTCGGGTTTCTTTGCCATACCCAGTGTCACTCCATTGAGAAAGCAGCTATTCATCAAACAGCTACTTGCTAGGTGTAGGACTTTGTGGCCACTTCCGCTCCTCCGTGCTGGGATTTTATCTGGCTTGAGCTCCTGCAGATCTTGTGAGTGATCTCACAGTCTCTGTGAGATCCTATGTGCATCAGCTCTGTTGGGTCTGGACAACGATGCTCCTTTTGTGTCATCCACCACCTCCAGAGATTCAGATAGATGCAGACTTTGTTAGTCATCACCCATGACTGAGTGGGCTTTTTAGTGATGCAAGTGCTTTAGATTCACCCTTGTTGTGTAAAGTCTTAATTCACAATTTGATCTGGCATGGGTTCCCTACCCAGTAATAATGTCACACAACGCCACGATGGTGCTGTTAATGGTGACCGCGGTACATGGTGGAGACTCCTCATGTGACTGTCAGTTGTGAGCTGCCATGTGAGTACTAGGAATTGAAACTTGGTCCCCTGGAAGAGTAGACAGTGATGCTAACTGCTGAGTCATCCTCCCAGCCCTCAAACACACTTATTAAACTCTCTATCTTACAGATAAGTTATTACTGCTCTTGCTTTTATAGCTGCTCAGAAAATATTTAGTCTTTATTGGTAGTGTTTGATCCATTAATAGCTAATTTATCTGATGATACTTTCTACTGTTTATCATTTGCCTTATTATGTCACTGATATATTTTTTCTCTAATTCTTATTTTTAATGTTTTAGCTTTAGAACACTCTCATTTCTCATCAGCCTTTCTGATATGTTTTGGAGATTATAAATTATATGTCCTTACTATTTTATAGTCTACACAGTATTGCTTTTTGACCCCTTTATCCAGAAAGTAAATCCTGTTGGTAGGTTTGGTGACTCACCCCTGTAATCCCAGGACTCAAGAGGGTTTCATATAAATTTGAGGCCAGCCGGGGCCACATAGTGAGGTTCAGTCTAGTATGGGAGACAGGGTGAGATCATATTTCAAAAGTAAAACTTTTTTTTTTTTCTTTTATAGTTCTTCATCTTGTTTTTTTTTTTTTTTTTTTTTTTTTTTTTTTTTTTAATTGATAAAAGGAGGATAAAGAAAAGAAAAAAAAACAAATTTCCACCTCCTCCCACCAGCCTCCCATTTCCCTCCCCCTCCTCCCATTCTTCTCCCCCTCCTCCCACTCTTCTCCCCCTCCTCCCACCCCTCTCCCCTTCCCCCCACTCCTCTCCCCCTCCCTTTCCAGTCCAAAGAGCTGTCAGGGTTCCCTGCCCTGTGGTACGTCCTAGGTCCTCCCCCCTCCATCCATATCTAGGAAGGTGAACATCCAGACTGGCTAGGCTCCCACCAAGCCAGCACATTGCGTAGGATCAAAACCGCGTGCCATTGTCCTTGGCGTCTCAACAGCCCTCATTGTTCGCCATGTTCCGAGAGTCCAGTTTTATCCCATGCTTTTTCTGGTAACAGTCCAGCTGGCCTTGGTGAGCTCCCAGTAGGTCATCTCCACTGTCTCAGTGGGTGGGTGCACTCCTCGTGGTCCCGACATCTTTGCTCATGTTCTCACTCCTTCTGCTCCTCATTGGGACCTTGGGAGCTCAGTCTAGTGCTCCAGTGTGGGTCTCTGTCTCTATCTCCATCCATTGCCAGATGCAAGTTCTAGGATGATATGCAATATATTCGTCAGTATTGCTCTAGGGTAGGGTCATTTCAGGTTCCCTATCCTCAGCTGCCCAGGGAACTAACTGGGGACCTCAGCTTGGGCACCTGGGAGCCCCTCTAGGGTCAAGTCTCCTGCCCACCCTAAAGTGGGTCCCTTAACTAAGAATTGTGGTTCCGTGCTCCCCTATCCAACCTTCCTTTATCCCGATCCTCCTGTTTCCCCAAGTCCACCCTCCTACCCTTCTACCTTTTCTCTCCCCATCTCCCCTAACCCCCATCCCACCCCACCCCCAAGATCCCACTTTCCCCCCCGGCAATTTTGTCTACTTCCCTTATCCAAGAGGATAACTATATGTTTTTCCTTGGGTTCACCTTCTTACTTAGCTTCTTTAGATTCGCCTATTGTAGACTCCGTGAACCCTATTTATGGCTAGAAACCAATTATGAGTGAGTACATCCCATGTTCTTCTTTTTGGGTCTGGGATACCTCACTCAGGATAGTGTTTTCTATTTCCATCCATTTGCATGCAAAATTCGAGAAGTCATTGTTTTTTACCGCAGCGTAGTACTCTAGTGTGTATATATTCCATACTTTCTTCATCCATTCTTCCATTGAAGGGCATCTAGGTTGTTTCCAGGTTCTGGCTATTACAAATAATACTGCTATGAACATAGTTGAACAAATGCTTTTGACATGTGATAGAGCATCTCTTGGGTAAATTCCCAAGAGTGGTATTGCTGGGTCCAGGGGTAGGTTGATCCCGAATTTCCGGAGAAACCGAAACACTGACTTCCACAGTGGTTGCACAAGATTGCATTCCCACCAGCAATGGATGAGGGTACCCCTTCCTCCACAGCCTCTCCAGCAAAGGCTATCCTTGGTGTTTTTGACTTTAGCCAATCTTACAGGTGTAAGATGATATCTCAAAGTTGTTTTGATTTGCATTTCCCTGATCGCTAAGGAGGTTGAGCATGACCTTAAGTGTCTTTTGGCCATTTGAACTTCTTCTGTTGAGAATTCTCTGTTCAGTTCAGCGCCCCATTTTTTAATTGGGTTAATTAGCATTTTAAAGTCTAGTTTCTTGAGTTCTCTATATATTTTGGAGATCAGACCTTTGTCTGTTGCGGGGTTGGTGAAGATCTTCTCCCAGTCAGTAGGTTGCCTTTGTGTCTTAGTGACAGTGTCCTTTGCTTTACAGAAGCTTCTCAGTTTTAGTAGGTCCCATTTATTCAATGTTGCCCTTAATGTCTGTGCTTCTGGGGTTATACCTAAGAAGCGATCGCCTGTGCCCATCTGTTGTAGGGTATTGCCCACTTTCTCTTCTATCAGATTCAGTGTTTTCGGGCTGATATTGAGGTCTTTAATCCATTTGGACTTGAGTTTTGTGCACGGTGATAGATATGGGTCTATTTTCATTCTTCTACAGGTTGACATCCAGTTGTGCCAGCACCATTTGTTGAAGATGCTTTCTTTCTTCCAATGTAAACTTTTAGCTCCTTTATCGAAAATGAGGTGTTCATAGGTTTGTGGGATAAAGTCCGGGTCTTCTATACGATTCCATTGGTCGACTTCTCTGTTTTTATGCCAGTACCACACTGTTTTCATTACTGTAGCTCTGTAATAGAGTTTGAAGTCAGGGATGGTAATGCCTCCAGAAGATCCTTTATTGTATAGGATTGTTTTGGCTATCCTGGGTTTTTTGTTTTTCCATATAAAGTTGATTATTGTCCTCTCCAGATCTGTGAAGAATTTTGATGGGATCTTGATGGGGATTGCATTGAATCTATAAATTGCCTTTGGTAGAATTGCCATTTTTACTATGTTGATCCTCCCAATCCAAGAGCAAGGGATGTCCATCCATTTTTTGGTATCCTCTTCAATTTCTTTCTTCAATGCCTTAAAGTTCTTGTCAAATAGATCTTTCACTTCCTTGGTTAGATTTACCCCAAGATATTTTATGCTGTTTGTGGCTATCGTGAATGGAGAAGCTTCTCTGATTTCCCTCTCTGCTTCCATATCCTTTGAGTATAGGAGGGCGACTGATTTTTTGGAGTTGATCTTGTATCCTGCCACATTACTAAAGCTGTTTATCAGCTGTAAAAGTTCTTTGGTGGAATTTTGGGGGTCGCTTATGTACACTATCATATCATCTGCGAATAACGAAAGTTTAACTTCTTCATTTCCAATTCGAATCCCCTTGATCCCATTATGCTGTCTTATTGCTATTGCTAGAACTTCCAGCACTATATTGAAGAGGCATGGCGAAAGTGGGCAGCCTTGTCGTGTTCCTGAGTTAAGCGGGATGGCTTTGAGTTTCTCTCCATTTAATTTAATGTTAGCTGTCGGCTTGCTGTATATAGCTTTTATTATATTTAGGTATGACCCTTGTATCCCTAATCTCTCCAAGACTTTTAACATAAATGGATGTTGAATTTTGTCAAATGCTTTTTCAGCATCTAATGAAATGATCATATGGTTTTTTTCTTTCAGTTTATTTATATGATGGATTACATTGATAGATTTTCGTATGTTGAACCAGCCCTGCATCTCAGGAATGAAGCCTACTTGATCATAATGGATAATTTTTCGGATGTGTTCTTGGATTCGGTTTGCCAGTATTTTGTTGAGGATTTTTGCGTCGATATTCATGAGTGAGATCGGCCTGTAATTCTCTTTCCTGGTTGAGTCTTTGTGTGGTTTTGGTATCAGAGTAACTGTAGCTTCATAAAAGGAATTTGGTAATGACCCTTCTGTTTCTATATTGTGGAATACATTGAGGAGTATAGGTATTAGGTCTTCTTGGAAGTTCTGGTAGAATTCCGCATTGAAACCATCTGGCCCTGGGCTTTTTTTGGTAGGGAGGTTTTTGATAACAGCTTCTAGTTCTTCGCGACTGACAGGTCTGTTTAGCTTGTTCACCTGGTCCTGATTTAATTTTGGTAAATCGTATTTATCTAAGAAAGTGTCCATTTCTTTTACATTTTCCAGTTTAGTGGCATACAAGCTTTTGTAGTAAGATCTAATGACTCTCTGAATTTCCTCTGTGTTTGTGGTTATGACCCCCCTTTCATTTCTGATCTTATTAATTTGCAAATTTTCTCTCTGCCGTTTGATTAGTTTGGATAGGGGTTTGTCAATCTTGTTGATTTTTTCCAGGAACCAGCTTCTTGATTCATTGATTCTTTGGATTGTTTTTTGTGTTTCTATTTTGTTGATTTCAGCCCTCAGTTTGATTATTTCCAGTCTTCTACTCCTCCTAGGTGAGTCTGCTTCTTTTTTTTCTAGAGCTTTCAGGTGGGCTGTTAAGTCTCCAATATGTGCTTTCTCTGTTTTCTTTAAGTGGGCACTTAGTGCTATGAACTTTCCTCTCAGGACTGCTTTCATGGTGTCCCATAAGTTCGAGTATGTTGTTTCTTTATTTTCATTGAATTCAAGGAAGACTTTAATTTCTTTCTTTATTTCCTCCTTAATCCAGGTATGGTTCAGTAGTTGACTGTTCAGTTTCCATGAGTTTGTAGGCTTTCTGGGGGTAGCATTGTTGTTGAATTCTAACTTTAATCCATGGTGGTCTGATAAGACACAGGTGGTTAGTAATATTTTTTTGTAGCTGTGTAAGTTAGCTTTGTTACCAAGTATGTGGTCAATTTTCGAGAAGGTTCCATGAGCTGCAGAGAAAAAGGTATATTCTTTCCTATTTGGGTGGAATGTTCTATAGATGTCTGTAAAGTCCATTTGCTTCATTACCTCCATTAATTCTCTAATTTCTCTGTTAGGTTTCTGTCTGATTGACCTGTCCATTGGTGAAAGAGGAGTGTTGAAGTCTCCTACTATTAGTGTGTGCGGTTTGATGGCTGCCTTGAATTTTAGCAATGTTTCTTTTACATACGTGGGTGCTTTTATATTAGGGGCATAGATATTCAGGATTGAGATTTCTTCCTGATGAATTTTTCCTGTTATGAGTATAAAATGTCCCTCTCCATCTCTTTTGATTGATTTAAGTTTGAAGTCAACTTTGTTAGAAATTAGTATGGCCACACCTGCTTGTTTCTTAGGTCCATTTGCTTGATAAGCCTTTTCCCAGCCCTTTACTCTGAGTAGGTGCCTGTCTTTGTGGTTGAGGTGTGTTTCTTGTAGACAGCAGAATGTTGGATCCTGTTTTCGTATCCAGTCTCTTAGCCTGTGCCTTTTTATAGGTGAGTTGAGTCCATTGACATTAAGTGATATTAATGACCAGTGGTTGTTAACTCCGGTCACTTTTTAAGTAGTAGGGTTTGTGTGTTTCCCTTCTTTGAGTTGCGCTGGTGAAGGGTCTCTAGATGTCTGAGTTATTGAGGTCTCTGTTGGACTCCTTGGTTAGTGATTTTCCTTCTATTATTTTCTGTAAGGCTGGATTTGTGGCTACGTATTGCTTAAATTTGTTTATATCCTGGAAAATTTTGTTTTCTCCATTTATGGTGAACGAAAGCTTGGCTGGATATAGTAGTCTGGGCTTGCATCCATGGTCTCTTAGTTTTTGCAGTACATCTATCCAGGACCTTCTGGCTTTCATGGTTTCCATAGAGAAGTCAGGTGTAAGTCTAATAGGTTTACCTTTATAAGTAAGTTGGCCTTTTTCCTTTGCGGCTCTTAATATTCTTTCTTTATTCTGTATATTTTGTGTTTTGATTATTATATGGTGAGGGGATGTTTTTTTTTGATCCAGCCTATTTGGGGTTCTGTATGCCTCTTGAACCTTCATAGGTACATCCTTCTTCAGGTTGGGAAAGTTTTCTTCTATAATTTTGTTAAGTATATTTTCTGGACCGTTGAGCTGCACTTCTTCTCCTTCTTCTACTCCAATAATTCTTAGGTTTGGTCTTTTTATTGTGTCCCATATTTCCTGAATGTTTTGTGATGAGAGTTTGTTGGACTTGCTGTTTTCTTTGATCAGTGCGTTTATTTTCTCTATGTTATCCTCAGACTCTGAGATTCTTTCTTCTATCTCTTGTATTCTGCTGGTTATGCTTGTTTCTGTAGTCTCTATTCGTTTACCTAGATTTTCCATGTCCAGCCGGCCCTCTGTTTGTGTTTTCTTCTTTGCCTCCATTTCATTTTTCAAATCATGAACTGTTTCCATTATCTGCTTGATTGTTTTTCCTTGCTTTCCTAGGGTATCATTCACTGATTTACTCAATTCCTCGAACTTTCTGTTATACTTCTCATCCATTTCTATAAGGGCGTTTTTTATATGCTGTTTAAGGGTGTCAATCACTGTCATGAAGTCAGTTTTTTCTCCTTCTTCATGATTAAGGTGTTCATGTCCTCCTGTTGTGAGGTCGCTGGCTTCTGGTGGTTTCGTGTTGTTTTTCAGATTGTTGGGTGAATTCTTGCATTGGCGTCTCCCCATCTCTTCCTTCCAATATTCTCCTATGGATCTTCTTTTACAGGATCAGGTCTTCTTGCCAACTGATGTACCTTCCAAGTGATGTCACTCCCCCGTGATGTTTCTCCTGGAGTCCAGTTCCGATCTCCTTGCTGCTTGGTTAGCTTGCAAACAAAGGCCCACCCTGCTTGCTGCAGGCAGGTTATGGAGACAAAGGAGCTACCACCTTCCCCTTTGCACTCACCTTCGGGTTCAGTCCCAGCGCCCAGGCAGGCTGAACAGGGAGGCGCTCTGCCCCAAGAAGGGAGGAATGGAGGGAGACAGAGGGTAGGGGGATCTGGATGTAAGCTGGATGGGATAGGAGGAGAGAGGAGGAACCGGGCAGTGTAGCCCTGTAGGTTGATCAGGAAGTGTAGGCGGGCTGTTCCCGGGTGCCACAGCACTCACTCACCACAATGATGTCTCACTAGGTGCCCTGATCGAAACTCCGTGCTGCTTGGTTCACTCGCAGACAAAGGGCCCACCCTGCTTGCTGCAGGCGGGCTATGGGGACAAAGAAGCTCCCGAGCTCCCCTTTACCCTACGCTTGGGGTTAGGACCCAGCGCCCAAGCAGGCTGAGCACTAGGCGCTCTGCCACCAGGGAAGGGAGGGGGGAGAGAAACAGAGGTGGGGGGATCTGGATGTAAGCTGGATGGGATAGGAAGAGAGAGGAGGTACCGGGCAGTGTAGCCCTGTAGGTTGATCAGGAAGTGTAGGCGGGCTGTTCCCGGGTGCCACAGCACTCACTCACCACAATGATGTCTCACTAGGTGCCCTGATCGAAACTCCGTGCTGCTTGGTTCGCTCGCAGACAAAGGGCCCACCCTGCTTGCTGCAGGCGGGCTATGGGGACAAAGAAGCCCCCGAGCTCCCCTTTACCCTACGCTTGGGGTTAGGACCCAGCGCCCAAGCAGGCTGAGCACTAGGCGCTCTGCCACCAGGGAAGGGAGGGGGGAGAGAAACAGAGGGTGGGGGGATCTGGATGTAAGCTGGATGGGATAGGAAGAGAGAGGAGGTACCGGGCAGTGTAGCCCTGTAGGTTGATCAGGAAGTGTAGGCGGGCTGTTCCCGGGTGCCACAGCACTCACTCACCACAATGATGTCTCACTAGGTGCCCTGATCGAAACTCCGTGCTGCTTGGTTCGCTTGCAGACAAAGGGCCCACCCTGCTTGCTGCAGGCGGGCTATGGGGACAAAGAAGCTCCCGAGCTCCCCTTTACCCTACGCTTGGGGTTAGGACCCAGCGCCCAAGCAGGCTGAGCACTAGGCGCTCTGCCACCAGGGAAGGGAGGGGGGAGAGAAACAGAGGGTGGGGGGATCTGGATGTAAGCTGGATGGGATAGGAAGAGAGAGGAGGTACCTGGCAGTGTAGCCCTGTAGGTTGATCAGGAAGTGTAGGCGGGCTGTTCCCGGGTGCCGCAGCACTCACTCACCACAATGATGTCTCACTAGGTGCCCTGATCGAAACTCCGTGCTGCTTGGTTCGCTCGCAGACAAAGGGCCCACCCTGCTTGCTGCAGGCGGGCTATGGGGACAATGAAGCCCCCGAGCTCCCCTTTACCCTACGCTTGGGGTTAGGACCCAGCGCCCAAGCAGGCTGAGCACTAAGCGCTCTGCCCAAAAGTAAAACTTTTTAACAATAGAAATTCGTTTGCCATTTTCTAGTGTTCTTTATTCATCAATACACTATAGTTAATTCATGTGCATATGTGTTAAACATACATAAAATATCAAAACTTGCTTTTAAACATTCACATATATTTTACATCTTGTGCACATGTATTTATGCATGTGTGTCACAATATACACGGGGTGGTAGCAGGCAAATTTTAGGAGTCAGTTCTCCCTTTTCAGTGTACCCACGGAGGCAAACTCAGGCCATCATGGTGGACTCAAGCGTCTGTAGGCACTTGGCCATGTTCAAGGCCCTTGTGTATTTTAAAGGAAAAAGTGGAAATAGGGAACTTGGTATTAAGATGACATTAAGCCTTCTGATGTTCTTTATTTGTACCAAAGGATTTTCTTGTTTCTGGTATACTTTTTCTTCAAGTTGAAGAATTTCTGATTGTTTACATTTGTGTATTTGTGCTTGTTCCCAGGACTCTTACTTTTCTTTCTTTCTGAAAACATCTCTGTTACCTTCAGGCATGAAGAACATTTTCAATGAATAAGAGACTGAGTAAACTTTTTCTGTCACCACCTTTTACAGGAAGTTGGTCTCTTGATGGGGAAACTCAGCCAATCACATTTGACTAGCGTGTGGCTGCCTAGGGCCAGGGAAGTAAACCTGGGAATCCAGCTGCCCTTGCTTTCTTTTGCACTCTTCTTGCTGTGTTCTCCAGACCTGTTTTGGACATAGGAACCTTTACCTGGTCATGTGAGTTTCCCCGTTTTCAATTATTAAATTATATGTGTTGTTTTAAGCTGGTCTGGTAAATTCTAGCATACAGGTCTCATATGCCACCACTCTTTTCTAGGGTCCAAGGTCACTGATGAGAAAGTCATAGCTTTTTGAATAAAATCCCTCATGCTTGAAATGCTAGAACCTCAAGTGTATAAATGGTTTGTCCACCTTTTCAATACTTGGGCTTAGTATTTCCGGCTATCCATGTATACAAATTAGGCTTTCGTCCTCTCTCATTCTTTCCACACACATGAAAAACCAATTCCATGGTCCCTTTAAAGGAAGTCATGGTAGGTAGATCAATTCATCTCATACTGCACTAGTATTAGAGAAAGCCCAAGCAACGGGAAGACTTCGATGTCTCTGAGAGGAGAGAATGAACATCAGAGACAGGCATTGGCATAGCATGACACAGCAGAATACTGTTGTTCAGCGACCTGTATTCCTAAGAGTGGATTTACACTTTCATTTTGTGGTTATCACTACAGTTTGGGTTTTAGTTTTTGATTCAATTTTTCATTGTGTAGCCCACACTAGTCTGGAATGTGCTTTACCTTGCCCGTGCCTGCCAACAGGGTAGGCCACATTAGCAGTTTCTGGGACTGCTCTAGAACACTCCAATAGAAAATCAGCTTTGAGAAGAAAGGGTTTATTTGGCACAAGCTTCCAAGTCACAGTTCATCCCTGGGGAAATCAGGGCAGGAACTCAAGGCAGGCACCTGCTGGAAGGAAGCCTGGAAGGAAAAGCGCTGTTAGCTTGTCCCTTCTCTAGCTTGGTCATAGCAGCATGATTCCCTAGGCTAGAAGGGTCGAGACTTGGTCTCTCTCGGGAACACATGAATTCATGGCTCCAGCTCTGGTTTCAGGAGCTTTGTGACATCAGTTTTATGCATCATAGCGCCCACTGTGGATAACGTGACAACAATTGCTGGGAAACGCATCAGAGCAGCTCCTCCCTGTGACTGGGTGTCTTGTTCTCACAGCCCTGGCTCTTCTCCTCTTCTGTTCATGGTCCTATCTGTCTTCATTGCTGCCCCCCACATCATTGACCACTGGAGGTTGAAAAAGATCCTGGTGAGAAGCTTCTCTGTTCTGTTCAGGTTGGGTCAACATTTCTAAGCACAGGTAGAATTTGTACTGGTCCACCGCAGGAAAGTAAGGAGGCACACAAAATTGTGTTGTGGATGGCAACAATACTTGTGATATGGAATCACTATAATGGTGAAGTAAATATATAAATATACAGACTATGTAGACAATGTGATCTGTGTGTGTATGTATGTATGTATGTATGTATGTATGTATGTATGTATGTGTGTCCTGCTATGTACCATGGTCTAAATAAACATGGGCTAAATAGCCCAGAGTGGCCTCGCACAGTTACAGATGGCTGTCAGTAGGTACTGCAAACTGAACTCAGGTCCTCTGGCTAAGACCACTATCCAGAACAACCAGTATATCTTATTATTATTTCAGGTTTTGTTTATTTTAATTTCATGTGTATGGGTATTTTACTTGTGTTTGTGCCTGTTGATTTGCCCACGGAGCTCATAAGATGGTATCAGATCCCTAGGAAACAGAATAACAGGCAGTTGTGAGCCACCGTTTGGGGTCTGGGGACTGAAGTCAGGGCCTCTGGAAGAGCCATCCCCTCAGCTTCACCGCAACATATATATTTAACCTTTAATTTTTTCAGTATTTTTAAATTTTTCATTTATTTTTATCATATTTCACTCTTCCCTAACTACCCCTAACTCAACGTCATGCTCTTTATCTTGCTTAAAACAAACAAAACAGTCTGTTTATATGTCAAAAACAAAACCATGGAGTCCTATATATACTGGAAACTACTGGGCATGGGGCCTGTTCTTGGGTGTGTTTGCTGTACTCAGTGTCACTCCATTGAGAAAGCAGCTATCCATCACATATAGCTACCTGGCTAGGTGTAGGGCTTTGTGGCCACTTCCCCGCTTCCATGCAGGGATTTTATCTGGCGTAAGCTCCTACCGATCTTGTGAGTGATCTCATAGTCTCTGTGAGGTCCTATGTGCATCAGCTCTGTTGGGTCTGGAGAACGATGTTACTTTAGAGTCAACCACCACCTCCGGAGATTCAGATAGATGCACACTGCACGAGTCATCACCAGTGACCAAGTGGGCTTTTAGTGATGCAAGTGCTTTAGAATCACCCCTGTTATGTAACGTTCTCACACACAATTCGGTCTGACATAAGTTCCCTACCCAGGAAAAGTGACACACAATGCCATCACGGTGCTGTTAATGGGGACCGCGGCACATGGTGGAGAATCCTCATGTGGCAATGGCCAGGATGCAAAGCTTACAGATCAGATTCAGTGAGTGCTAAGTGTAACAGCCTTCAAAGGCCATGCCCTCATTCTACAGGCCTGAGATGCTCCTCCCACTCCTCCAACAGTGCTACCTGCTGGGGGCTAAGTGCTCAAACAGCAGACTTGCAAACCCCACCAACAATCTAAGTAGACTAAACTGAACAGAGGGCAGCAGATATTCCCATCAACTATTAGTAAATGATTCTAAAGGCAGTGACAGCATCACCACTGTCACCAGCATCTTTTTCTTCTATTCTAAAGAGAATTACTTATTTTTATTTTGCATGTGTTAGTGTTTGGCCTGCATGATATATGCATGTGTGAGGGTGCCAGGTCCCCAAGAATTGTAGAGACAGCCAGCTGCGAGGTGCCATGTGGGTTCTGGGAATTGAACCCAGGTCCTCTGGAAGAGCAGACAGTGATGCTAACTGCTGTGCCATCCTCCCAGCCCTCACACACTTCTTAAACTCTCTAGCTTACAGACAAGGTATTACTGTTCTTGCTTTTGCATCTGTTCAGAAAATATTTATCCTCTATTTGCAGTGTTTGATGCATTAATAGCTAATGTATCTGTTGTGATGTTCTACTCTTTATCATTTGCACTCTTACACCCTCATATTTTGTTTCTCTAATTCTTATTTTTAATGTTTTAGCTTTAGAACTCTATAATTTCTCATCAGCCTTTCTGATATGTTGTAGAGATTATAAATTATATGTCCCTACTATTTTATAATCTACACAGTATTGCTTTTTGTCCCTTCCCCAGACAATAAATCCTGATGTTAGGTGTGGTGCCTCACACCTGTAATCCCAGGACTCAAGAAGTGAAAGCCAAGGGTTTGACATGAGTTTCAGGCCAGCTGGCGCCACTTAGTGAGGTTCAGGCCAGTATGGGTTACACAGTAAGATCGTATTTCAAAAGTAAAACTTTTTAACAATAGAAATTCTTTTGCCATTTTCTAGTGCTCTTTATTCTACAATACACTGTAGTTAATTCATGTGCTTATATTTTAAAAATACCTAAAATATCATTATTTGCCTTTAAGCATTTAATATATCTTACATTTTGTGCGCATGTGTTTATGCATGTGTGTCACAATATGCACGTGGATGTAGCAGGCAACTTTTAGGAGTCACTTCTTTCTTCAGTGTACACAGGGAGGCAAACTGAGGCCATCATCGTGGTCACAAGCATCTGTAGGCACTGAGCCATCTTGCCTGGCCCTATGTGTTTTTTAAAGGAAAAAGTGGAAATAGGGAACTTGGTATTAAGATGACATTCAAGCCTTCTGATGGGCTTAATTTGCACAAAGAGATATTGTTATCTGTGGTATTCTTTTACTGCAACCTGAATAATTTCTTATTTTTTCTATTTGCATACTTCTACTTGTTCCCAGGACTCTTTCTTTTCTTTCTTTTTGAATCCATCTACATCACCTTCAGGCAGGCAGAATGTTATCAATGGATAAAGCCTGAGTTAACTTTTCCTGTCACCACCTTTTAGAGGAAGTTGCACTCTTGATAAGGACGCTCAGCCAATCACATTTGGCTAGGGTGTAACTGCCTTGGGGCAGGGAAGAAAACCTTGGAATCCAGCTGCCCTTGCTCATTTTGGCTCTCTTAGCAGTGTTCACAGTCTGGTTTTGGACATGGGAACCTTTACCCCGGTAGTGTTGACTTTTTCCATTTTCAATTATTAAATTATATCTGTTGTTTTGAGCTGGTCTGATTAATCCTAGCTTATCAGTCGAATACACCACCAGTCACTAATAGCCTCCAAGGTCACTGATGAGAGAGTTGCAGCTTTTTAAATAAGACATGTCTTGTGTGATAATACTACCACCTCAGGTTGTGGAGGGGATTGGCCATCTTTTCAATATGTGGTCTTGGGATTTCCGGCTATTCCTGTATACAAATGAGGTTTCTTCCTCTCTCACTCTTTCCACACACATGAAAAATCAATTCCATGGTCCCTTTAAAGATCAATTCATCTCATACTGCACTAGTATTAGAGAAAGCCCAAGAGACGGGAGGACTTCGATGGCTCTGAGAGTAGAGAATGAAAATCAGAAACAGGCATTGGCATAACATGAAACAGCAGAATACTATTGGTCAGTGACCTGTATCCTAAGAGTGGATTTACACTTTCATTTTCTGCTTATCGACAGAGATACTGGCAAGAAGCTTTTCCGTTCTTTTCAGGCTGGGCCAAAATTTCCAAACAAAGGTCGATTTTGTTCTGGTCCACTACAGGAAATTAGGAAGGCAGGCAAACAAGTGTCCGCATACTTTCTCCTCACACACTCACCTCTCTCTTTCATATACCCTTCCAGTGAATAAAGTCTGAGAACCAGTATCTGGCCCACCTGGGATCCCCTGCCTTGACTTTCTGATCCTTTTCCAAATCATAGAGCTGAGACTGAGTAGTTGCCAGATCCTAGGACATGAGCCGTGAATGTGCCATCTTGGGTGTTTCTTAGTTTTCTGTATCTATTGCCTCCTTCATATGGTTAAACACTGAGGGCCCTGGTTGCCTCCTGACCTCAAAATGATCAGGATGACTAGGAGGCATGACTAAATCATGGGTAACATCTTAGTTGCTCTGTGACTTGGGAGCTACTTATTCAGTCTCTCTGGGCCTTTCATTTCTTGTGTACAATGTGGATGGCAACAAACTTATGATATGGAATCACTCTAATAGTGAAGTAAATATATTAAATGTACAGATATGTGGAGAATGTGTGTGTGTGTGTGTGTGTGTGTGTGTGTGTGTGTGTGCGTGTGTATATCTTGCTATTTAACATGGGCTTAATAGCCCATGGTGGCCTCACAATACAGATGGCTGTTAGTAGGTTCTGCAAACTGAACTCAGGTCCTATGACTAAGAGCAGTATCGAAACCAATAGTTGTATCTTATTTTTTCAGGTTTTGTTCATTTTGATTTTATGTATAGGGATATTTTATCTCTGTGTGTCTTTGTGGATTTGCCCACATAGGTCATAAGATGGTGTCAGATTGCTTGGAACTAGATAACAGGATATTGTGTGTCACCATTTGGCATCCGGGAACTGAATTCAGGTCTTTTGCAAGAGCCATCCCCTCAGCCCCACCTCAACATATATATTTTACTTTTCATTTTTCCTTATTTTTAAATTTTTCATTCATTTTTATCATATTTTCTCCCTTCGGTAACTTTTCCCAACTTAACATTATGCTCTTTCTCTTGCTTAAAACAAACAAAACAGTCCATTTATAAGTCAAAAACAAAACCATTTCATCCTAGTTATATTGTGAGCAACTGGGCATGGAGCCTGTTCTGTGCTGTGTTTGCGATACCCAGTGTCACTTCATTGAGAAAATTGTTTTTCCTCTCCAAGCAGCTATCAATCACAAATAGCCACTTGGCTAGGTGTAGGGCTTTGTGGCCACTTCCACCCTTCCATTGTGGGATTTTATCTAGCTTGAGCTCCTGCAGATCTCGTGAGTGATGTCACAGTCTCTGTGAGGTCCTATGTGCATCAGCTCTGTTGGGTCTGGAGAACGATCTTCCTTTTTTGTCATCCACCATCTCCAGAGATTCAGATAGATGCAGCATCCGTGAGTCATCACCCATGAGAGAGTAGGCTTTTAGTGATGCAAGTGCTTTAGAATCACCCCTGTTTCTATAAAATCCTCACCCACAATTTGGCCTGACATTGGTTCCCTACCCAGGAAAAGTCTCACCAATGCCATCACGGTGCTGTTAATGGGGACCACGGCACATGGTGGAGACTCCTCATGTGGCAATGAACCAGGATGCAAAGATTACAGATCAGATTCAGTGAGTGCTAAGTGTAAAGCCCTCAAAGGCCCTGCCCTCATGGTACAGGCCTGGGATGCTCCACACACTCCTCCAACAGTGCCACCTGCTGGGGGCTAAGTGCTCAAACAGCACACTTGCATACCCCACCAACAATCTAAGTAGACTAAACTGAACTGAGGGCAGCAGCTATTCCCAGCAACCAGCCCTGAGTAAATGAGCAGAAAATGATTCTAAAGGCAGTGACAGCTTCACCACTGTCGGCAGCATCTTTTTCTTCTACTTTAAAGAGAATTGCTTATTTTTATTTTATGTGTGTTTGTGTTTGACCTGCATGATATAGGCCTGTGTATGCCTGCCAGGTCCCCTGGAATTGTAGTGACAGCCAGCTGTGAGCTGCCATGTGGGTGCTGGGAGTTGAACCCGGGTCTTCTGGAAGAGCAGTCAGTGATGCTAACTGCTGAGTCATCCTCCCAGCCCTCACACACTCTTTAAACTCTCCATCTTACAGATGAGGTATTACTGTTCTTGCTTTTGTAACTGTTCAGAAAATATATATCCTTTATTTGCAGTGTTTTATGCATTAATAGCTAATGTATCTGTTGTGACGTTCTACTCTGTGTCATTTGCACTCTTATCCCCCTCATATTTTGTTTCTCTATTCGTATTTTTAATATTTTAGCTTTGGGGCTCTCTAATTTTTCATCAGCCTTTCTGATATGTTTTAGTGATTATAACTTATATGTCCTTACTATTTTATAGTCTACACAGTATTTCTTTTTGACCCCTTTCTCCAGACTGTAAATCCTGATGTTAAGTGTGGTGCCTCATACCTGTAATCCCAGAGCTTAGGAAGTGGAAGCAAAGGGTTTGACATGAGTTTGAGGCCATCCATGGACACATCATGAAGTTCAGTACAGTATCAGTTTCAGGGTGAAAATATATTTTAAAAGTAAAATATTTAGCACTAGAAATACATTTGCCGTTTTCTAGTGCTCTTTATTCTACAATACCCTATAGATAATCCACGTGCAAATGTGGTAAACACACATAAAATATTATCGTGCTTTTAAGCATTCACATATATTTTATATTTCATCTGTGTGCATGTATTTGTTCATGTGTGTCACAATATACACGTGGAGGTAGTAGGCGACTTTTCAGAGTCACTTCTTTCGTTTTACTGTACCCAGGGAGGCAAACTCAGGCCATCCTGCTCTGCACAAGCATCTGTTGGACCTCGGCCATCTTGCCAGGCCCTGTGTGTATTTTAAAGGAAAAAAGTGAAAATAGGGAACTTGGCATTAAGAAGACATTCAAGCCTTCTGATGGTCTTTATTTGCAGCAAAGGATGTTGTTGTTTCTGGTATTCTTTTCTTCAGCCTGAAGAATTTCTGATTGTTTATATTTGTGTATTTCTGCTTGTTCTCAGGACTCTTACTTTTCTTTCTTTCTGAAAACATCTATGTCACCTTCAGGCATGAAGAGTGTTTTCAATGCATAAGAGTCTGAGTTAACATTTTCTGTCACCACCCTTTAGAGGAAGTTGCTCTCTGGATGGGGAAGCTCAGTCATCACATTTAGCTAGAGTACAGTTGCCTGGGTCCAGGGAAGAAAACCTGGGAATCTGGGTGAATTAGCTCTTTTTGTCTCTCTTTGCATGTCTCTCTTTTCCTGTTTTGGACATGGGAATCTTTACCCAGGTCGTGTGAGTTTACCCATTTTCAATTATTAAATTATCTGTTGTTTTAAGGTGGTCTGGTTAATTCTAGCGTGCTGATCGAACACACCATCACTTGGTTCCCTTCCTTGGGGCTTTTTAGAGCCCTTTAAGGCTCTGGACAGTTGAGGCCACACCACAAGGATTTGTTCATTGATATCCGCACCGTCTCATGCCCTTGCTGCAGGCAGCTTTCTCCCACATCCCTGCCCAGAGCGAGGGGACCTGAGAGCAAGGAGCTTGTGCCTGCACCAGTGGCCGCACTTGGTGCTATGTCCTGGGCTAGTGCCCCAGGTCTGGACTTCACTTGTTCTGAGCACCCAGCCATTGGCTCCCAGCTCCCAGCTCTGCTCACTCATAATGCTCTATTAACCTTGAGTTTTCTCAACGCTCATGAAAAGGGGACAATGGCTGCAGAAAGTCATTGGATAATGGAAAAGTCTGCTGAATTAAATCAACCAGCTTATTTAAAAAAATGTGTTGACCTTGCAATGGATGCCAGGATATGTGCTGTGTTGGGGAAGTGGTTTTGCTCTTGTTTCCACTGGAGAAGAAAAATTGTGGATACCATCAAAATTAATAAAGGTTCAGTTTGAAGAGGAGGAATCTCTTAGAAAGAAGAAATGACAGCTCATCCACAATGATGATAATCATACTCATGGTAAGAACAACACATAGGATGGGGCCAGGTTTCTCTGCTTATCTCCCCAGGAAAACACTCATCTTCAAAGAATTCAAGGGACCCTGGATATTTGAATACTGACAGATGGAAACTATTTACAACCCAATAAGGATCAGCAAGAAAACTGAATAGGTTCAGTAAATAAATTATAATAAACATATTTTTAAATATGTGTTAATGTGCATTTATTTATAAATATAGAGAGCTGGTTTTTTTTATTGATAAAAGGAGGATAAAGAAAAGAAAAAAAACAAATTTCCACCTCCTCCCACCAGCCTCCCATTTCCCTCCCCCTCCTCCCACTCTTCTCCCCCTCCTCCCACCCCTCTCCCCTTCCCCACACTCCTCTCCCCCTCCCTTTCTAGTCCAAAGAGCTGTCAGGGTTCCCTGCCCTGTGGTAAGTCCTAGGTCCTCCCCCCTCCATCCATATCTAGGAAGGTGAACATCCAGACTGGCTAGGCTCCCACCAAGCCAGCACATTGCTTAGGATCAAAACCGCGTGCCAATGTCCTTGGCGTCTCATCAGCCCTCATTGTTCGCCATGTTCAGAGAGTCCAGTTTTATCCCATACTTTTTCTGGTAACAGTCCAGCTGGCCTTGGTGAGCTCCCAGTAGATCATCTCCACTGTCTCAGTGGGTGGGTGCACTCCTCGTGGTCCCGACATCTTTGCTCATGTTCTCACTCTTTCTGCTCTTCATTGGGACCTTGGGAGCTCAGTCCAGTGCTCCAGTGTGGGTCTCTGTCTCTATCTCCATCCATCGCCAGATGCGAGTTCTAGGATGATATGCAATATATTCGTCAGTATTGCTCTATGGTAGGGTCATTTCAGGTTCCCTATCCTCAGCTGCTCAGGGAACTAACTGGGGACCTCAGCTTGGGCACCTGGGAGCCCCTCTAGAGTCAAGTCTCCTGCCCACCCTAAAGTGGGTCCCTTAAATAAGAATTGTGGTTCCGTGCTCCCCTATCCAACCTTCCTTTATCCCGATCCTCCTGTTTCCCCAAGTCCCCCCTCCTTCCCTTCTACCTTTTCTCTCCCCATCTCCCCTAACCCTCATCCCACCCCACCCCCAAGATCCCACTTTTCTCCCCGGCAATTTTGTCTACTTCCCTTATCCACGAGGATAACTATATGTTTTTCCTTGGGTTCACCTTCTTACTTAGCTTCTTTAGATTCGCCTATTGTAGACTCCGTGAGCCCTATTTATGGCTAGAAACCAATTATGAGTGAGTACATCCCATGTTCATCTTTTTGGGTCTGGGATACCTTACTCAGGATAGTGTTTTCTATTTCCATCCATTTGCATGCAAAATTCAAGAAGTCATTGTTTTTTAACGCAGCGTAGTACTCTAGTGTGTATATATTCCATACTTTCTTCATCCATTCTTCCATTGAAGGGCATCTAGGTTGTTTCCAGGTTCTGGCTATTACAAATAATACTGCTATGAACATAGTTGAACAAATGCTTTTGACATGTGATAGAACATCTCTTGGGTAAATTCCCAAGAGTGGTATTGCTGGGTCCAGGGGTAGGTTGATCCCAAATTTCCTGAGAAACCGAAACACTGACTTCCATAGTGGTTGCACAAGATTGCATTCCCACCAGCAATGGATGAGGGTACCCCTTCCTCCACAGCCTCTCCAGCAAAGGCTATCCTTGGTGTTTTTGACTTTATCCAATCTTACAGGTGTAAGATGATATCTCAAAGTTGTTTTGATTTGCATTTCCCTGATCGCTAAGGAGGTTGAGCATGACCTTAAGTGTCTTTTGGCCATTTGAACTTCTTCTGTTGAGAATTCTCTGTTCAGTTCAGCGCCCCATTATTTAATTGGGTTAATTTGCATTTTAAAGTCTAGTTTCTTGAGTCCTCTATATATTTTGGAGATCAGACCTTTGTCTGTTGCGGGGCTGGTGAAGATCTTCTCCCAGTCAGTAGGTTGCCTTTGTGTCTTAGTGACAGTGTCCTTTGCTTTACAGAAGCTTCTCAGTTTTAGTAGGTCCCATTTATTCAATGTTGCCCTTAATGTCTCTGCTTCTGGGGTTATATCTAAGAAGCGATCGCCTGTGCCCAGCAGTTGTAGGGTATTGCCCACTTTCTCTTCTATCAGATTCAGTGTTTTCGGGCTGATATTGAAGTCTTTAATCCATTTGGACTTGAGTTTTGTGCACGGTGATAGATATGGGTCTATTTTCATTCTTCTACAGGTTGACATCCAGTTGTGCCAGCACCATTTGTTGAAGATGCTTTCTTTCTTCCAATGTATACTTTTAGCTCCTTTATTGAAAATGAGGTGTTCATAGGTTTGTGGGATAAAGTCCGGGTCTTCTATACGATTCCATTGGTTGACTTCTCTGTTTTTATGCCAGTACCACACTGTTTTCATTACTGTAGCTCGGTAATAGAGTTTGAAGTCAGGGATGGTAATGCCTCCAGAAGATCATTTATTGTATATGATTGTTTTGGCTATCCTGGGTTTTTTGTTTTTCCATATAAAGTTGATTATTGTCCTCTCCAGATCTGTGAAGAATTTTGATGGGATCTTGATGGGGATGGCATTGAATCTATAAATTGCCTTTGGTAGAATTGCCATTTTTACTATGTTGATCCTCCCAATCCAAGAGCAAGGGATGTCCATCCATTTTTTGGTATCCTCTTCAATTTCTTTCTTTAATGCCTTAAAGTTCTTGTCAAATAGATCTTTCACTTCCTTGGTTAGATTTACCCCAAGATATTTTATGCTGTTTGTGGCTATCGTGAATGGAGAAGCTTCTCTGATTTCCCTCTCTGCTTCCATATCCTTTGAGTATAGGAGGGCGACTGATTTTTTGGAGTTGATCTTGTATCCTGCCACATTACTAAAGCTGTTTATCAGCTGTAAAAGTTCTTTGGTGGAATTTTGGGGGTCGCTTATGTACACTATCATATCATCTGCGAATAACGAAAGTTTAACTTCTTCCTTTCCAATTCGAATCCCCTTGATCCCATTATGCTGTCATATTGCTATTGCTAGAACTTCCAGCACTATATTGAAGAGGTATGGCGAAAGTGGGCAGCCTTGTCGTGTTCCTGAGTTAAGCGGGATGGCTTTGAGTTTCTCTCCGTTTAATTTGATGTTAGCTGTCGGCTTGCTGTATATAGCTTTTATTATATTTAGGTATGACCCTTGTATCCCTAATCTCTCCAAGACTGTTAACATAAATGGATGTTGAATTTTGTCGAATGCTTTTTCAGCATCTAATGAAATGATCATATGGTTTTTTTCTTTCAGTTTATTTATATGATGGATTACATTGATAGATTTGCTTATGTTGAACCAGCCCTGCATCTCTGGAATGAAGCCTACTTGATCATAATGAATAATTTTTCGGATGTGTTCTTGGATTAGGTTTGCCAGTATTTTGTTGAGGATTTTTGCGTCGATATTCATGAGTGAGATCGGCCTGTAATTCTCTTTCCTGGTTGAGTCTTTGTGTGGTTTTGCTATCAGAGTAACTGTAGCTTCATAAAAGGAATTTGGTAATGACCCTTCTGTTTCTATATTGTGGAATACATTGAGGAGTATAGGTATTAGGTCTTCTTGGAAGTTCTGGTAGAATTCCTCATTGAAACCATCTGGCCCTGGGCTTTTTTTGGTAGGGAGGTTTTTGATAACAACTTCTAGCTCTTCACGACTGACAGGTCTGTTTAGATTGTTCACCTGGTCCTGATTTAATTTTGGTAAATTGTATTTATCTAAAAAAGCGTCCATTTCTTTTACATTTTCCAGTTTAGTGGCATACAAGCTTTTGTAGTAAGATCTAATGACTCTCTGAATTTCCTCTGTGTTTGTGGTTCTGTCCCCCTTTTCATTTCTGATCTTATTAATTTGCAAATTTTCTCTCTGCCGTTTGACTAGTTTGGATAGGGGTTTGTCAATCTTGTTGATTTTCTCCAGGAACCAGCTTCTTGATTCATTGATTCTTTGGATTGTTTTCTGTGTTTCTATTTTGTTGATTTCAGCCCTCAGTTTGATTATTTCCAGTCTTCTACTCCTCCTAGGTGAGTCTGCTTCTTTTTTTTTTCTAGAGCTTTCATGTGGGCTGTTAAGTCTCCAATATGTGCTTTCTCTGTTTTCTTTAAGTGGGCACTTAGTGCTATGAACTTTCCTCTTAGGACTGCTTTCATAGTGTCCCATAAGTTCGAGTATGTTGTTTCCTTATTTTCATTGAATTCAAGGAAGACTTTAATTTCTTTCTTGATTTCTTCCTTGACCCAGGTGTGGTTCAGTTGTTGACTGTTCAGTTTCCATGAGTTTGTCGGCTTTCTGGAGGTAGAATTGTTGTTGAATTCTAACTTTAATCCGTGGTGATCTGATAGGACACAGGTGGACAGGTGGAATTATACCACAGAACCCCCTAAGAAGAACGTCACCCCCATGACAGCAATTTTAGAGGATAACGTCCCCTCTCCTAGCAGAGTTTGCCTTCAGGTTTAGAAACATCCTTTGGGGGTTGGTTATAATTGGTGTATGGTTGAGGGATGGGGGAAGTATTTCATAGGCTCATGGGTATTCTTGAAAAAAGAGAGGGTAAATTGGTGATGGGATAATAGATTGGTATTTGTGAGTTATTGTTTTTAGAAAGTTATATTGGTAATGATTCTTATATATTGATACAAAGTTAAATTATATTGAATATTGTATGTGAGTCTGCTAACTCTGTTTAAATCATTTTTATGTATATATATATATATATATATATATATATATTGTATTGATATACATTGCAACATGGTAGATATATATATATATATATATATATATATATATATATATATACATTTCTACCTCTGATTAAGTTACTTACATAGTGTTTATGTAATGATATATACTGTTTACATTTCGAGGTCATTGTCCTCATTTATTAGACAGTTGTTAATTTTCTTAGTCTTTAAGTTAGATAGGCATCGAGAATTATAGATCAATAGTCATCTAAGTTTATCCTATTTATATTTAGGCTAATCAGGTTCTTTAGATACATAGAGATTATATTTAGTATAGATAGTAGAATCTTCAACCTCTTCAAAAAGCTGTAGAAAATGGCCTTTAATTTAACCTACAGTTCTGTGGTAGTGAGACACAATAACTCCTGGCAACACCGTTATACTCCCTAGAGAATGTTGAGCACCAAAGACACTCCACTTGGAGCTTGTCTACTTCTTGGCAGAACTGGCTTTTGGGCAAAGAAAAGCCCATACCTTGACCACTGACAGAGCTACAGAGTATCCATAAATGGATAAAAACAGGATTGTCATATCCTGCCAAGACAGGGTAAGATAGTTCTGAAAAGTTTCTTGCCTTTCAAAATGGTATGTCAGTTACATTAGGCCTTAGCCAAAGTTGGTTGACTCAACATTGCAAAGGAGACTTTGGGTGATTGCCCTGGAGTCAATTGTCTCTATCATTTGGCACATTTTGGAAGTTTCTCGTTTGTACTTCCTGGTTGCTCATATAATATTACTTCCCTTTTCAGAATTTTGATAGAGTTTAAGAATAGAGAATTGTAGTTATGCTCCTCATGATTTAGCTAAACTTAATTTCAATAAGTTATTTAGACTCCTTGAAATAAAATGCTTAGTAAAACTTTTGTTATGTGTTTCTTAATATTGTTTGTTTCTTGTAATTTTATATTTGATATCTGTTCCTATTGTATATAGTTGTAGTGGGTATGATTTGATCTTGTTTAGACAAAAGGGGGAGATGATGGGGAAGCTCAGCCAATCACATTTGGCTAGAGTGTGGCATCCGGGGGTAGGAAAGAAAATCTGGGAATCCAGGTGCCCTTGCTCTCTTCGAAATGTGTTCACCAATTCCATTTTGGACATCTGAACATTTACCCAGGTCCTGTGAGTTTCCCTGTTTAAAATTATTAAGTTATATTTGTTGTTTTGAGCTGGTCTGGTTAATTCTATCATATCAATCGAAAACGCCACCACTCACTTCTAGGGTCCAAGGTCACTGATGAGAAAGTCAAAACTTTTTGAATAAACCATGTCGTGCATAATATGCTAGCATCTCAAGTGTATGGAGAGGAATGGCCATGTTTTCCATACGTGGTCTTGTGATTTCCAGCTATCCATGTATACAAATGAGGTTTCGTCCTATCTCACTCTTTCCACACACAAGAAAAATCATTCCATTGTTCCTTTAAAAGAAGGCATGGTAGATCAATCCATCTCATACATGCAGTAGTATTAGAGAAAGCCAAAGAGACGGGAGGACTTCAATGGTTCTGAGAGGAGAGAATGAACATTAGAAACAGGCATTGGCATACCATGACAGAGAAGAATACTGTTGTTCAGCGACCTGTATTCCTAAGAGTGGATTTACACTTTCATTTTGTCCTTATCCCTATGGTTTGGGTTTTACTTTTTAATTCAGTGTTTCATTATGTAGCCCATACTAGTCTGGAATGTGCCTTTCATTGCACGTGCCTGCCAATAGGGTGGTCCACAGTAGTAGTTTCTGGTGCTGTTCTAAAACACCCCAACACAAAATCAGCTTAGAGATGAAATGGTTTATTTGGCACAGGCTTCCAAGTCACAGTTCGTCCCTGGGTAAATCGGGGCAGGATCTCAAAGTAGGAACCTATAAGATGGAAGCCTGGAAGAAAGAGCACTGTTTGCTTGTCCCTTCTCTAGCTTGGTCATAAGCTCATGATTCCCTAGTACTTTTATATAAACCAGAGACTCCTCCCTAGGAATGTTATTGCCTATAGCAGACTAGGACCTCATGTGAGTTAATAATCAAGGAAACCACACACACACGTGTCCAAAGACCAACCTCCTAATCTGATGTAGGCAGTTTCTCATTAGAGGATTCCCTCTCAGTAGACACTGTGTTAGGTAGACAATAAAACTAGGACAGCCACCATGTCTCTGAGGCTTCCATTTCTGGAGGGAGCTTTTATAAAATGAGCAATATACAACGTGAAGAACTTGATGTTCTCTGCAATGTTGACGGAGGTGATCTACTTCAGAAAAGAACTTCTTATGGAAGCCTCATCAAGGTGTAGTGTGCGCATGCTCTTCCCAAAGGTGACTCCATTGAGATAAAGACAGGAGGGAAGGATGCAACACACTAACGTTTCATTTTACCCTAGAAGTCTAAGAAATGATTCCTCAGCCCAAACTACACACACACACACACACACACACACACACACACACACACACACAACACATGCACACACACACACACACACACACACATGACATGGTATTACAGGAAAGGAATGAAAACCACTGTTGTATGAATTAGGCTCCTCGCAGGATTTTGTAATGGACAATGGTAAAGAGTAATGGTAAAAGGTAAGGAAATCTCAATAAACCATTATTTTAGTAATTAGAAATATCTTGATTGGCTCAACAATTGTGATACATCCACTCCACGTAGTACCAAAAGAATCAACTAGGAGCAGGGCATTTGGGAATATTCTGTCCTATTTTTGCAACTTCTCCGTAAAATACAAATTTCTTAATTTAAAAAAAATTTTCTTAAAAACAAGTGATCTTATGGTGGTTAGGGGATCTGAATGCAGGGTATGTGTCACGCTGAAGATTATGGATGGCTCAAATGTCATGTTTAAGGTTTTCTGGTTTGTCCCCCACTAGGGAAATGCTGTCTTAGTTTAAATTGTAATCACTGTGGTAAAAGTCAAGATGAAAGGGTTCATTTAAGTTTACAGATGTAGTACATTGTGTAAGGAAATAAAGGAAGGAATCTTGAAGCAGGAATCAAAGCAGAGGTGTAGCAAAATAATGGAAACCCAGATACAGATATTGGGGTCCAAGCTGAAGGTCAGAAAGGCAAAGCAGCAAACACTAGTGTGACCTTTTACCTCTACCAACTGTTCAGAATCAAAGGGTGAGATCCTGACTCCACGATCCCTCAGTCTCCACACTCTAGTGAGTTCCTGTCTCTTCCCCTTTATATTCCTCTCTCTTCCCAGCATATTGCTCCTGTCAACAATCCCTAGTGCTGGGATTTAAAGTGTGTGACACCCAAACACTGAGATGAAAGCTATAAACCACCACCATCTGGATCTGTTTCTGAATCAATCTTGTATAGCCCAGGACAGCCTTGAAATCACCGAGATTTGCCTGCCTGTGTCTCCAGAGTCCTGGGATTAAAGGTGTCTGCAACCCCCCCCTCCCCATTCCTGTGTAGCTGACGAGTGTGGCTGCTTTGGCCACTGATCTTCAGGCAAGCTTTAATCATTTAAACACAAATATACCAGCATACAGAGGTCATGGCGGGAATGCTGCTTACTGGCTTGCTTTCCATGGCTCTCTCACCTTCCTTTTTATACACCCTACCTCCATCTGCCTACTGAAGTCTCTTTATGCAAGGGTGTTGGGCATTGGGCAGGTGTCATTAGACTCTCACCTGTAATTCCAGCCTCTCTTTGTGGCATGTCCTTTTCAGCCATGTGTGATTCTGTCCCAGTTACATGTGGTTCCGTAGCCTCTGGAGACTCTAGAGTACCGAGAGTGTAGAAGAAGGTCGACTGATGGGGCATGCACTTCCATCTATCCAGCTACAGAGAAGGAATCCTTCTTCCACGCCACAGTCAGTTGCTGCTCTGCAACTGTAAGTAATCCCTCATCTGTTAGCTGTAAGTTTTAAACTCTTTGGCTCACCAAGTTGGGTTTTGGAGGAATAATACCTTGGTCTGTTGGAGTCCTAGCTGATTTGGGAAACACTTATCTCTCAAGGTCTTAGTCAATGTATTCAGAATATACCCACATTTTTTTAAAATACATTTACTTTTTTAAAAACTATATTTCTGATTATCTTGTATCCCAATTAAAAACTTCATTGTCAGGGGGCTGGAGAGATGGCTCAGTGGTTAAGAGCATTGCCTGTTCTTCCAAAGGTCCTGAGTTCAATTTCCAGCAACCACGTGGTGGCTCACAACCATCTGTAATGGGGTCTGGTGCCCTCTTCTGGCCTGCAGAATACACACAGACAGAATATTGTATACATAATAAATAAAATATAAAAAAGAGAAAAAAACAAAACTTCATTGTCAGATCTGAAAGGATATCTCAGTTAACAAGATGCTTTCTTTGCAATCCCCAGAATATACATAAAACTCCAGTTGTGGAATCCCCGCAAAAAACTGTGGAGACATAATGTTCCTAGGGTTTACTGGTCAGACAGCTTACCCTATTTTGTGAGCTTCAGGCCAATGAAAGACTCTGTCTGAGAAAAAAATTGGACAGACCCTGAGGAAACACACCCAAAGCTGTCCTTTGGCATCCACTACAAGTGTCCAAAGACACCTTCGCTTGGGAGCACATGCGCGCGCGCACAAACACACACACACACACACATCCCTACATTAGATCATCTGGTGTGGAGGTTCTCCTCCCTGGATACCTCATGAAATCATACTAGGAGCTTACATACCACACACACCACTACAACCTCAAAACATACCATCCCACTCACACAGACACACACACACACACACACACACACACAGAGGGTGGGAGAGAGAGTGAGTGAATTTTGGACCTTATGCCCGAAGGATAATTTGATTTGCCTAAATGGAGGTCCAGGTATCAGTGCTAAAAAATCAGTTGATATTACGCTATCTAGTTCCGGCCTCCTGACTCCTACTCACATTTACCTCACCGGTTTTTCTTATTAAGTGGAGAGGATCTTTGGTTTTCTCTGGTCTTGACCTTACCAGCAGTCTCATCCTTCCTTCCTCCCTTCCTCCCTTTCTTCCTGCCTTCCTTCCTTCCTTCCTTCCTTCCTTCCTACTTTCTGTCCATTTTTCATTCATTTCTTTATTTGATCCTTCTTCTCCAAAGGGAAGAATTCTGATAGGATGCAGTAATTGGTCAAGTACTCAAGAACGTAAGCAGAACAATCAAGGAGGCAAAGAGACTGGCCAAGTCGAGATGCAGCAACCTAGATCATGGTAGGCACAGGGCTTAAATTTCTCTTCTCACTGTCCATGTCTCCTTTGTGCTCTCCCTAGAATGGATACTTCTAGGAAAAGACTGTGCTTTACCCAGAAGCACAGCTTACCTAGAATTCAATCTGTTATTAGTAAGTACGTGTATAAGATGCAAGAATATATAAAGAAGTTTAAGAAACAGCTGAAGTTTGCGGGCATGGTGGTGCATGCCTTTAATCCCAGTATTCTGGAGGCAGAGGCAGATGAATCTCTGAGTTTTTGGCCAGTCTGGTTTATAGAGAAAGTTCCAGGACAGCCATGGTTACACAGAGAAACTCAGAAAAACAAGAAGGAAGAAAGGAAAGAAGGAAGGTAGGAGTATAGGAAGGAAAGAGGAAGGAAGGAAGGAAAGAAGGAAGGAAGGAAGGAAGGAAAGGAAGGAAGAAAAGAAAGAAAGAAAGAAAGAAAGAAAGAAAGAAAGAAAGAAAGAAAGAAAGAAAGAAAGAAAAAGAAAAAAAGAACAGACCTAAGTTGAAATTATACTAGGGGAAAGAGTCAGCGCACTCTGGAAGCCACAAAGTAGAGGACGTCTTGAGACTTTTAATCTGATCCAGGTAATATGGACCACCATCCCCTTTGTCGGTCACATCCTGTTTGGAAAGACATAAACTGGATCTGTCCCAAGTCTCCCACTGCCATTCTACTTCTCTCTGGACCCCAGGTAGGCCACCCCCATTATCTTTATAGCATCTCAGGACCTTAGACTGCCTACCAATTGTTCTATGGCCTGTCTTTGTGGTCGATTGGTCCCTCCGAGAGCTCACCTTATGCCTAATAGCTTCACTGTCAACTGCCATCATACTCCAAATCCTAGGTCTTTTTAGTCTCTTTCCTTCAGCACAATGGAGACAGGCTTGTGTCCGGACATCTGGCTCAGATCTTGGTTATTCCTCAGCTCATTTGGGGCAGTGCACCAGCTCTCAGAGAAGAAAACAGCCAGCAACAGCCAGCGCAGTCTTCCCAGATTCATGCTGAGTGGAAAGAGAAGATGATGAATCTCTACACCAGTCAGGGTGAGACTAGCCATCTGGAAGTTACTTTCTTGCTCATGTTTCAGGCCTGAGCAACAATAAAGTCTTTTAAGCAAGAATGGGCAACTCAGCCTACATGGGACCATGGAAGGAGAATGAGTTGTTCTGACTTTGGCCGGGAAGGGCACTGAAGCCAACTGCAGTAGTAGATGGACAGCTTCAGTCTGGGGAGGAGGCAGAATCTCAGATCTTAAACCTGGAAGGTAAGAATGAGGGGTTATTCAGGCCTGAGGAAGACCCGAGGGATGCTGAACAGAGGGGAGAGCAGCAGGGTTCATTGCCAGTCCCTTCTGGCCAAGGAATGAGAAGGTCCCTACAGAGCAGGTCCTGTCAGATTTTCTTACTCCCAGAGGTGCCCATCTTGTGCCAGTAAATTCTCCAGAATAGAAAGCAAGAATTACAAGACAAAGGCCCTGCCTTTGGTTCCTATCTCCACAAGACCACTGGTAGATGTGTGGAGTCTTGGTCTCCACCCAAAACACATGAATTCATGGCTCCAGCTCTGGTTTTCAGGAGCTTTGTGACATCAGTTTTATGCATCATAGTGCCCACTATGGACAACGTGACAACAGTGGCCAGGAAACGCATTAGAGCAGGTCCTCACAGTGACTGGGTCTCTTGTTCTCACAGCTCTGGCTCTTCTCCTCTTTGCTCCTGGTCCTTACTGTCCTCGCTGCTGGGCCCCACATGTACATTCCATGTCACATGTCATTCACATTACCGACCACTAGATGTTGACAGAGATTCCGGTGTGAAACTTTTCTGTTCTTTTCATGCTGGGCCAAAATTTCCAATTACAGGTAGATTTTGTACTGGTCCACAGCAGGAAATCAGGGAAGCAGACAAACTAGCCTCCTCACTCTTTCCCATCACACATTTATATCTCTCTCTTTCATATACCCCTTCCTGTGAAGAAAGCCTAGAACCAGAATCTGGCCCATCTCGGATCCCCAGCCTTTACTTTCTGATCCGTTTCCAAATCATAGAGCAAGAGTGACCAGTTGTCAGAGTCTTGGAAATAAGCCGTGAATGTGCCATTTTGGTGTTTCTCAGTTTCCTGTATCTATTGCCTCCTTCGTATGGTTACATGGTGAGGGCCCAGGTTGCCTCCTGACCTCACAATGATCAGGAAGACTAGGAGGCATGACTTAATCATGGGTAACATCTTAGTTGCTCTGTGACTTGGGAGCTACTTATTCAGCCTCTCTGTGCCTTAGCATTTTCATGATAAATGTAGACGTCAACAATACTTATCATATAGAATCACGATAATAGTGAAATAAATATATAAATGTACAGACTATGTGGAGAATGTGTGTTTGTGTGTCGGTATATGTGTGTATGTCTTGCTATGTAACAAGGACTAGATAAACATGGGCTAAATAGCCCAGGGTGGCCTCACAGTTACAGATGGCTGTTATAGGTACTGAAACTGAACTCAGGTCCTCTGGATAAGAGCACTATCCAGGCCAACAGGTATATCATATTATTTTAGGTTTGTTTATTTTAATTTTATGTGAATGGGTATTTTACCTGCCTGTGAGTCTGTGGATTTTCCCTCGGAGGTCAAAAAGATGGTGTCAGATCCCTTGTAATTGGAATAACAGGCAGTCATGAACCACCATTTGTGGTCTGGGGACTGAAGTTAGGTCTTCTGGAAGAGCCATTCCCGCAGCCTTGCCTCAACATATTTATTTTACTTTAAAGTTTTCTTTCTTTTTAAAATTTTTGTTTATTTTTATATTTTCCCCTTCCCCAACTCCTTTCAACTAAACATCATGCTCTTTCTCTTGCTTAAACAAAACAGTCTGTATGTAAGTCAAAAACAAAACAGTGGAGTTCTATTTATACTGGAAACTACTGCACATGGGGCCTGTTCTGGGGTGTGTTTGCCATACCCAGTGTCACTCCATTGAGAAAGCGGCTATCAATCACAAAAGCTATTGGCTAGGTGTAAGGCTTTGTGGCCACTTCCCATCCTACATGCAGTGATTTTTTCTGGCTTGAGCTCCTGCAGATCCCGTGAGTGATGTCACAGTCTCTGTGAGGTCCTATGTGCGTCAGCTCTGTTTGGTCTGGAGATCGATGTTACTTTGGAGTCATCCACCACCTCCGGAGAATCAGATAGATGCAGACTATGTGAGTCCTCACCCGTGAGAGACTGGGGTTTTAGTGATGCAAGTGCTTTAGATTCACCCCTGTTGTGTAAAGTCCTCACCCACAATTTGGTCTGGCATAGGTTCCCTACCCAGGAAAAGTGTCACACAATGCCATCACGGTGCTATTAATGGGGACGCGGCACATGGTGGAGACTCCTCATGTGGCAATGGCCAGGATACAAAGCTTACATATCAGATTCAGTGAGTGCTAAGTGTAACAGCCTTCAAAGGCACTGCCCTCATGCTACATGCCTGGGATGTTCCACACACTTCTCCTACAGTGCCACCTGCTGGGGGCTAAGTGCTCAAACAGCAAACTTGCAAACCCCACCAACAATCTAAGTAGACTAAACTGAACTGAGGGCAGCAGCTATTCCCAGCAACCAGCCCTGAGTAAATGAGCAGTAAATGATTCTAAAGGCAGGGACAGCATCACCACTGTCACCAGCATCTTTTTCTTCTACTTTAAAGAGAATTATTTATTTTTATTTTACGTGTGTAAGTGTTTGGCCTCCATGATACAGGCCTGTGTAAGGTTGCCAGGTCCCCTGGAATTGTAGTGACAGCCAGCTGTGAGCTGCCATGTTGGTTCTGGGAGTTGAATCCGGGTCCTCTGGAAGAGCAGACAGTGATGCTAACTGCTGTGCCATCCTCCCAGCCCTCAAACACACTTATTAAAATTGCTAGATTACGGACAAGGTATTACTGTTCTTGCTTTTGTATCTGTTCAGAAAATATTCCTCTTCTATTTGCACTGTTTGGTCCATTAATATCTAATGTATCTGTTGTGACGTTCTACTCTGTGTCATTTGCACTCTTATCCCCTCATATTTTGTTTCTCTAATTCTTATTTTTAATGTCTTAGCTTTAGAACATTCTCATTTCTCATCAGCCTTTCTGATATGTTTTAGTGATTAGAAATTATATGTCCTTACTATTTTATAGTCTACACAGTATTGCTTTTTGACCACTTTCTCCAGAAAGTAAATCCTGATGTTAGGTGTGATGCCTCATTCCTGTAATCCCAGGACTCAAGAAGTGGACGCAAAGGGTTTGACATGAATTTGAGGCCAATGGGGGACACATGAGGAGGTTAAGGCCAATATGGGTTACAGAGTGACATCACATCTCAAAAGTAAAACTTTTTAACAATAGACACCCCTTGCGATTTTTTAGTGTTCCATATTCTACAATACACTATAGCTAATCCACGTGCATATGTGTTAAATACTCACAAAATATCATTATTTGCTTTCAAGCATTCACATATATTTTATGTTTTATCTGTGTTTATGTGTTGATGCATGTGTGTCACAATATACACATGGATGTTGCAGGCTACTTTTAGGAGTCAGTTCTTTCTTTTTGCTGTATCCAGGGAGGCAAACTCAGGCCACCATGCTCGGTGCAAGCATCTGTACGCACTGAGCCATCTTGCCAGGCACTGTATATATTTTATTTTTTTTTAAATTTATTTATTTATTAAGGACTTCTGCCTCCTACCTGCCACCGCTTCCCATTTCCCTCCCCCTCCCCCCACTGTACATATTTTAAAGGAAAAAAAGTAGAAATAGGAGACTTGGCATTAAGATGACATTCAAGCCTCCTGATGGTCTTTCTTTGCAGCAAAGGATGTTTATATTTCTAGTATTCTTTTTCTTCAACCTAAAGAATTTCTGATTCATCAGAGTCAGGCATTGGAATTCCATGACACAGCTAATAATGTTGGTCAGCGACCAGTATTCCTAAGAGTGGATTTACACTTTTATTTTGGGGTTATTACTATGGTTTTGGTTTTACTTTTTGATTCAGTGTTTCGTTATGTAGCCCAGACTAGTCTGGGATGTGCCTTCCCTTGCCCGTGCCTGACAACAGAGTCTGTTACAGTAGCATTTTCTGCTGCTGTTCTAAAACACTCCAACACAAAGCCTCTTAGAGATGAGAGGGATTATTTGGCACAGGCTTAAAATTCACAGTTCATCCCTGGGGAAATGGGGGCAGGAACTCAAGGGAGGAACCTGGAAGAAGAAAGCCTGGAAGGAAGAGTGTTGTTTGCTAGTCCCTTCTCTGGCTTGCTCATAGTCTCATGCTTCCCTGGTACTCTTATCTACCCCAGAGCCTCCTCCCTAGGAATGATATTGCCTACAGTGGACTGGGACTTCTTATGTGAGTTAATAATCAAGGAAACCACACACAGAGGTGTCCAAAGACCAACCTCCTCAGTTTCTCAGTAGACGCTTCCCTCTCAGCTGACACTGTGTTAGGTAGACAATAAAACTAGGACAGCCACCATGTCTGTGAGGCTTCCATTTCTGGAGGGAGCTTTTATAAAACGAACAATATACAACATGAAGAACTTGATGTTTTCTGCAACCTTGATGGAGGTGATCTACTTCAGAAAAGAACATCTTATGGAAGCCTCATTATGGTCTAGTGTGCACATGACTTCCCAAAGTTGACTCCATTGAGATAAAGACAGGATGGAAGGATGCAACACACTAATCATATCGGAAAGTCATTGGTTAATTAATAAAGAAACTGCTTGGTCCGATAGGTCAGAACATAGATGGGTGGTGTAAATAGAACAGAATGCTGGGAGGAAGAGGCAGTAAGGTAAGACACCTCAGACACACGCCATAGCTCTCCTCTCTGAGGCAGAAGCAATGAATCTCCGACCCAAGATGGACAGAGGCTAGAATCTTCCCAGTAAGCACACCTCGTTTTGCTACAGACATTAATAGAAATAGGCCAGGCAGTATTTAAATGAATACAGTTTGTCTGTTGTTATTTCGGGGTATAAGCTAGCCAGGCAGTCAGGAGCTGGGTGGCAGGAATGCAGCCCGCTGCCCCTTCTATACACTAACATTTCATTTTACCATAGAAGTATGATAAACGATTCCTCAGCACAAAGTACCTATATTAGATAATGGTGGTAGCCTACCTGGGTTCAAGAGAGAAGGGGAATGGGAGTGGGAGATTCAGGAAGGGCCAGCTCAGGACATTCCAAACAAGTTGTGATCAACAATGGGGGACGGTGATTCATATTGGTTGGATCAGATTAAAACAGCCTCAATACTTCCTCTGTAGGGTAGTATGCAGAGTGCTCTAGCCCTTTCCCTAAAACATTCCTTTGTCTCTTCTTGTCCTTTCTTTCTTACTTACTCTTTCTTTCTTTTCTTCTTTCTTTCTTTCTTTCTTTCACTCTTCTTCCTTCCTTCCTTCCTTCCTTCCTTCCTTCCTTCTTTCCTTCCTCCTTACTTCTTGTGTATCTGAGTATCTCTGTGTAGCCCTGGCTGTTCTGGAACTTTCTCTATAAACCAGACTGTCCAAGAACTCAGAGATTTATCTACCTCTGCCTGCAGAGTAGTGGGATTAAAGACGTGCACCACCATGCCCGGTGAACTTCAGCTATTTCTTAAACTTCTTTACACATTCTTGCATCTTATACACCTAATTACTTATAATAGATTGAATTCTAGATAAGCTGGGCTTGTGAGAAAAGCACAGCCTTTTCCCAGAGGTATCCATTCTTGGGGGAGGACAAAGGAGAGATGGACAGTTAGAGGAGCAATTTAGGCCCTGTGCCTACCAGGATCTAGTTTGTTGCATCTCGACTCGGCCAGTTTGCTTTGCCTCCTCGATTGTTCTACTTACACTCTTGAGTACTTGACCAGCTACTGCATCCCATCAGAATTATTCCCTTTTGAGAACAAAAAAGATCAAATGAACAAATGAATGAAACAAAGACAGACAGAAAGATGAAAGGAATGAAGAAAGGAGGGAAACTGCTGTTATGGTCAAGACCAAAGAAAAATAGAGATCCTCTGCACTTAGTAAGAAAACCAGTGAGGTAACTAAAAGTAGGATTCAGAAGGCCGGAATTAGGTTGGTTAGTATCACCTGATTTCTTAGTACTGATACCTGGACCTCCTTTCAGGCTAATCAAATTAGACCTTAGACATAAGGTCCATAATTCACTCTCTCTCTCCATCCCTCTGTGTGTGGCAGCAGAGCGTGTTGTCAGGTTGTAGTGGTGTGTGTGGTATGTAAGCTCCTAGTATGATTTCACAGGGTATCCAGGGATGAGAATATCCACACCAGGTGATCAAATGTAGGTGTGTGTTTGATTGTGTGTGTGGGGGGGGGTCGTTGGGTTGGTGTGGGTCTGGGTATCTGTGCACACTTCTGGTAGATGCCTAAGGACAGCTTTGGGTGTGTTTTCTCAAGTGTGGACCTCTTTTTTTTTTGAGACAGAGTCTTTCATTGGCATGAAGCTCACAAAATAGGGTAAGCCTTCTCACCAGTAAACCCCAGGAACATTACATCTGCACAGTTTTGTGCTGGGATTTCAAGTACAGGCTACCAGAACTAGAGTTTTTATTTAGATTCTGGAGGTTGAATCTGTGTCCTCGTGCTAGCAAGGCAAGCACCTTGCTAACTGAGCTATCCCCTCAGATCTAGGATGAAGTGTGTAGCTGGGATACAAGATAATCAGAAACGTAGTTTTTTTTAAAAAGTGGATGTACTAAAAAAGACGGTGGGTATAGTCTGAAAACATTGACTTAGACCCTGAGAGTTATGTGTTTCCCAAATCACCTAGGCCTCCAACAGACCAAGGTATTATTCCACCAAAACAGAACTTGGTGAGCCAAAGAGTTTAAAACTTACAGCTAACGGATGAGGGATTACTTAGAGGTGCAGAGCAGCGACTGACTGTGGCGTGGAAGAAGGAGTCCTCTGTAGCTGGATAGATGGAAGTGCATGCCCTATCAATCGACCTTCCACACTCCTGGTACTCTGGAGTTTCCAGAGGCTACAGAACCACATGTAACTGGGACAAAATCTCACACAGCTAAAAAGGAGATTTTTCAAGGAGAGGCGGGAATCTCAGGTGAGAGTCTAATGACACCGGCCCCAAGTCTTGTATAAAGAAACTTCAGCAGGCAGGTGGTGGTAGAGTGTATAACAGGGAAGCTGAGTAAATCATGGAAAGCAAGGCAGTAAGCAGCATTCCCGCCATGGCCTCTGTATACTGGTATATTTGTGTTTAAATGAATAAAGCTTGCCTGAAGATCAGCGGGCATAGCAGCCACACTCGTCGGCTATACAGGACAAAGGGGTGGTGGTAGCACACCCCTTTAATCCCAGGACTTGGAAGACAGAGCCAGGCAAATCTCTGTGAGTTCCAGGCTATCCTGGGCTATGCAAGATTGATCCAGAAACAGATCCTGGTGGTGGTTTACACCTTTAATCTCAGTGTTTGGGATCACACACTTTTAATCCCATCACTTTGAGTTGGAGACAGGAGTAATATTCTGAGCAGAGTGCGGAATATAAATGAGGAGAGACAGGCACTTACTGGAGTGTGGAGTCTGAGGATTCGTAGTGACAGGACCTTGCCCTTTGAGTATGAACACTTGGTGGAGGTAAAAGGTCTCTCTAGGGGTTGGCTGCTTTGCCAACCTTTGGGTGATACTACCCAACCTAATTTCGGCCTCCTGAATCCTACTTCCAGTTACCTCACTGGTTTTTCTTATTAAGTGGAGAGGATCTCTGTTTTTCTCTGGTCTTGACCTTACCAGCAGTCTCTTCCTTTCTCTCTTCTTTCCTTTCTTATTTCTGTCTCTCTTTCATTCATTTGTTCATCTGATCCTTCTTGTTTTCAAAAGAGAAGAATTCTGATAGGATGCAGTAGTTGGTCAAGTACTCAAGACTGTAAGCAGAGCAATCAAGGAGGCAAAGCAACCTGGCAAGGTCGAGATGCAGCAACCTAGATTCTAGTGGGCACAGGACCTAAATTTCTCTTCTCACTGTCCATCTCTCCTTTGTCCTCCCCCAAGAATGAATACTTCTATGAAAAGTGTGTACTTTTCTCAGAAGCCCAGCTAATCTAGAATTCAATCTGTTATAAGTAAATAGGTGTATAAGATGCAAGAATATATAAAGCAGTTTAAGAAACAGCTGAAGTTTTTCAGGTATGGTGCTGCGTGCCTTTAATCGCAGTACTCTGGAGGCAGAGGCAAATGAATATCTGAGTTCTTGGTCAGTCTGGTTTATAGAGAAAGTTCCAGGACAGCCATGGCTACACTGAGAAACTCAGATAAACAAAAAGGAAGGAAGAAGGAAGGAAGGAAGGAAGGAAGGAAAGAAGGAAGGAAGGAAAGATGGAAAGAAGGAAAGATGGAAAGAAGGAAAGAAGGAAGGAAGGTGCCATGGATCGGCCCAGTGGAGCCACTCAGACCGTGGGAGAAGCAGTGTCTTGGTAACAGTAAGGCACAAGTTAGGCGAGTGACAGACAGACACAACACACAAGAGAGTGGTTGGAATCTGCTGCAATTTTACTGAATTCAGGTTTTCATTATATAGTACTCAAACAACGGACAAATCAGAAGATCATGTATCATTGGGTGGCACAGTATGAAAGCTTCTTTTAGTCACATCAGCGATATTTAAGAAAATTGTACTATCAGGAACAGGTGTTAGACATAAAGCGTACTTAGAAGAGGAAATCTTTTTTTGGGAATGTAAACCTTAGGCAAGTGGTTTCTTCTTATGAATAGAAAGTTTCTGTCTCATTATCGCTATCATGGCCCTTCCACTTCCTAACCATTTATTTCATCTAGTGACCAAATATACCTAATCAGTTCTCTGCACCTGTTGAAATATACTTTTTAGTACCTCCTTATGCAGCAGACACTATGGGGGTTGGGATCAAGGAAGCCTATCCATAAAGTTCAAAGTATAACATAACAGTCTTTATCTATCAACATGAACCCATCTATTCCCTAGGTCATCATACACCCTGTGTATGACACGGGTTCTGCTGTATTCTTATACATCTCCATATACTGCTTCCCTATCCCAGAGTTGTTACTGAAGAGATATTCCTTGTCTTGTAGATATAATGACTATCATTATTATATAAGAGATTGTGCAAAGCCCATATCACGCATAGCCAGCTAATCGAGAATTCCGTCTATGCCTCAAGGCCAGTCTATACCGGGGGTCTGCCATTGACCTCCAGGAAGCCTAGTCCCATAGGACATGTAGCTCTAGTCCAGGATAATGACAGACGTCATGTCACACCGACGACACTGGAGTTGATGTGGCAGGAAGGACAGAAAGGAAGAAAGGAAGGAAAAAAGCAAGCAAGCAAGCAAACAAGCAAGCAAGAAAGAAAGAAAGAGAGAGAAATAAAGAGAGGAAGAAAGAAAGATAGATAGAAAGAGAGAGAGAGAAAGAAAGAAAGAAAGAAAGAAAGAAAGAAAGGAAGGAAGGAAGGAAGAAAGGACAAACCTAAGTTGAAAGTTTACTGGGGAAAGGGTTAGAGCACTCTGCATGCCACCCTGCAGAGGAAGTCTTGACGCTGTTTTTATCTGATCCAGCTAATAAGGACCACCATCCCTCATTGTTGGTCACATCTTGTTTGGAAGGTCCTGAGCTGGCTCTTCCAGAGTCTCCCACTGCCATTCTCCTTCTCTCTTGACCCCAGGTAGGCCACCATCATTATCTTAATGGCACATCAGGACCCTAGGCTGCCTACCCATTGTTCTATGGCCTTTCTTTTGTGGTCTGTTTGTCCTGCCGAGAGATCACCTTATGCCTAATAGCTTCACTGGCAACTGCCATCATACTCCAAATCCTAGGTCTTTTTAGTCTCTTTCCTTCAGCACAATGGAGACAGGCTGGTGTCCGGACATCTGGCTCAGACCTTGGTTATTCCTCAGCTCACTTGGGGCAGTGCAGCAGCTCTCAGAGAAGAAAGCAGCCAGCGACAGCCAGCACAGGCTCCCCAGAATCATCCTGAGTGGAAACAGAAGATGATGAAACTGTACACCAGTCAGGGAGAGTCTAGCCATCTGGAAGTTACTTTCGTGCTCATGTTTCAGGCCTGACCAACAATAGCATTTTAAGCAAGAGTGGGCAACACAGCCTACCTAGGACCATTTGGACAGAACATGTTGGTCTGGCCGTGGTCGGGAAGGGCACTGAAGCCGACTGCAGTAGGAGATGGACAGCTTCAGCCTGGGCAGGAGGCAGAATCCTCAGATCTTAAACCTGGAAGGTAAGAATGAGGGGTTTGTCAGGCCTGAGAAAGAATACAGGACAATGAGCAGAGGGGAGAGCCGCAGGCTGTACAGCCAGTCCCTTCTGGCTAAGCAAAGGAGATGATCCCAACAGAGCAGGTCCTGTCAGATTCTGTGACTGCCAGGGAGTCAATCTAGTACCAGGAAGCCCTCCAGAATAGAAAGCAAGGAGCACAAGGCTAAGGCCCTGCCTGTGGTTCGTATCTCCACAAGAACAAGTCTAGATGGCTGAAGACTTCGTCTTTACTCAGAACATATGAATTCATGGTTCCAGCTGTGATTTCAGGAGCTTCGTGACATCAGTTTCATGCATCATGCGCCCAATGTGGGTAACGTGACAACATTTGCCAAGAAACGTATCAGAGCAGCTCCTCACAGTGACTGGGTGTCTTGTTCTCACAGCCCTGGCTCTTCTCCCTTTCTGACATGGTCCTTCTTGTCCTCACTGCTGGGCTCCACAGGAACATTTTGTGTGAAGTGTCATTCACATCCTTGACTACTAGATGTTGAGAGAAATACTGGCGAGAAGACATTCTGTTCTCTTCAGGCTGGAGAACATTTCCAGTCACAGGTAGATTTTTGTTCTGCTCCACCACAGGAAATTAGGGAGACAGACAAACAAGTGTCTGCATACTTTCTCCTCACACACTCATATCTCTCTTTCATATACCACTTCCAGTGAATAAAGTCTGAGAACCAATATCTGGCCCACCTGGGATCCCCTGCCTTGACTTTCTGATCCTTTTCCAAATCATAGAGAGGAGAGTGAGTACTTGCCAGACCCTAGGACATGACCCATGAATGTCCCATCTTGGGGTTTTCTCAGTCTCCTGTATCTACTGCCTCCTTCATATGGTTACATAGTGACGGCCCATGTTGCCTCCTGACCTTGCAATGATCAGGATGACTAGGAGGCATGACTAAATCATGGCTAACATCTTAGTTGCTCTGTGACTTGGAAGCTACTTATTCAGTCTCTCTGGGCCTTTCGTTTCTTGTGTACAATGAGGATGGCAACAATGCTTATGATATGGAGTCACACTAATAGTGAAGTAAATATATAAATGTACAGATATGTGGAGAACGTGTGTGTGTGTGTGATTGTGTATGTATGTCTTGCTATGTAACATGGGCCAAAAAAAACATGAACTAAATAGCCCAGGGTGGCCTCACATTACAGATGGCTGTTAGTAGTTACTGCAAACTGAACTCAGTTCCTATGACTGAGAGCACTATCGAAATCAATAGTTGTATCATATTATTTCAGGTTTTGTTTATTTTAATTTTATGTGTTTGGGTATTTTATCTCCACGTGTTTTTGTGGATTTGCCCACATAAATCATAAGATGGTGTCAGTTTGCTTGGAACTAGATAACAGGCCATTGTGAGTCACCATTTGGGATCTGAGAACTGAAGTCAGGTCTTTTGCAAGAGCCATCCCCTCAACCACACCTCAACATATATATTTTACTTTTCATTTTTATTTTTAAATTTTTCATTCATTTTTATCATATTTTCTCCCTTCGGTAACTTTTCCCAACTTAACATCATGCTCTTTCTCATGCTTAAAACAAACAAAACTGTCTGTTTATAAGTCAAAGACAAAACCATGGAGTCCTATTTATACTGGAAACTACTGGGCATGGGGCCTGTTCTGGGGTGTGTTTGCTATACCTATTGTCACTTCATTGAGAAAATTGTTTTCATTCTCCAAGCAGCTATCACTCACAAATAGCTACTTGGCTAGCAATAGGGCTTTGTGGCCACTTCCCCTCCTCCATGCTGGGATTTTATCTGGCTTGAGCTCCTGCAGATCTCGTGAGTGATCTCACAGTCTCTGTGAGGTCCTATGTGCATCAGGTCTGTTTGGTCTGGAGATTGATGCTGCTCTGTAGTCATCCACCACCTCCGTAGATTGAGTTAAATGCAGCATCCGTGGGTTGTCAACCGAGAGAGTTGCTTTAGAATCACCCCTGTTTCTTACCCACAATTTGGTCTGACATGGGTTCCCTACCCAGAAAAATTGTCACACAATTCCATCACGGTGCTGTTAATGGGGACCGCGGCACATGGTGGAGACTCCTCATGTGGCAATGGACAGGATGCAAAGCTTACAGATCAGATTCAGTGAGTGCTAAGTGTAAAAGCCTTTAAAGGCCCTGCCCTCATGCTACAGGCTTGGGATGCTCCCCACAGTCCTCCAACAGTGCCACCTGCTGGGGGCTAAGTGCACAAAGAGGAGACTTGCAAACCCCACCAACAATCTAAGTAGACTAACCTAAACTGAAAACAGAAACTGTTCCCAGCAACTAGCAGTAAATGATTCTAAAGGCAGTGACAGGTTCACAACTGTCGCCAGCATCTTTTTCTTCTACTTTAAAGAGAATTGCTTATTTTTATTTTACGTGCGTGAGTGTTTGGCCTGCATGATATAGGCCTGTGTACGGGTGCCAGGTCCCCTGGAATTTTAGTGACAGCCAGCTGTGAGCTGCCTTGTAGGTGCTGGGAATTGAACCCGGATCCTCTAAAAGAGCAGTCAGTGATGCTGACTGCTGAGCCATCTTCCCAGCCCTCAAACACACTTCTTAATCTCTCTATGTTACTGATAAGGTATTACTGTTCTTGCTTTTGTAACTGTTCAGAAAATATTTATCCTTTATTTGCAGTGTTTGATGCATTAAGAGCTAATGTATCTGTTGTTATGTTTTATTCTTTATCATTTGCAATCGTATCCCCCTCATATTTTGTTTCTCTAATTCTTATTTTTATATTTTAGCTTTAGAGCATTTTCATTTCTCATCAGCCTTTCTGATATGTTTTAGTGATTATAACTTATATGTCCTTCTATTTTATAGTCTACACAGTATTGCTTTTTGTCCCCTTTCGCCAGAAATTAAATCCTGATGTTAGGTGTGGTGCCCCACACCTCTAATCCCAGGGCTCAGGAAGTGGAAGCAAAGGGTTTGACATGAGTTTGAGGCCAGCCGGGGACACATGGTGAGGTTCAGTACAGTATGGGTTTCAGGGTGAAATCATATTTTAAAAGTAAAATATTTAACAATAGTAATACATTTGCCATTTTCTAGTGCTCTTTATTCTACAAGACACTGTGGTTAGTTCATGTGCATATATGTTAAACATACCTAAAATATCATTATTTGCTTTTTAGAATTCACATATATTTTACATTTTGTCCACATGTATTTATGCATGTGTGTCATGGAGTTAGCAGGCTACTTTTAGGAGTCACTTCTTTCTTTTCACTGTACCCAGGAAGGCAAACTCAGGCCACTGTGCTTGGCACAAGCATCTGTAGGCACAGGGCCATCTTGCCAGGCACTGTGTGTATTATAAAGAAAAACGTGGAAATAGGGAACTTGGCATTAAGATGACATTCATGCGTTCTATCGTCTTTATTTGCACCAAAGGATATTGTTGTTTCTGGTCTTTTTCTTCAACCTGAAGAATTTCTGATTGTTTATATTTGTGTATTTCTCTTGTTCCCAGGACTCGTACTTTTCTTTCTTTCTGAAAACATCTCTGTCACCTTCAGGCATGGAGAATGTTATCAAAGGATAAAAGACTGAGTTAACTTTTTCTGTCACCACATTTTAGAGGAAGTTGCTCTCTTGATAGGGAAGCTTGGCCAATCACTTTTGGCTAGGTTGTGGCTGCCTGTGGCCAGGGAAGAAAACCTGGGAATCCAGCTGACCTTGGTCTCTTTTGTACTCTTCTTGCTGCATTAGCCAGACCGGTTTTGGAGGTGTGAAACTTTACCTGGTTGTGTGAGTTAATCCTTTACAATTATTAAATTATATCTGTTTTTTTCAGCTGGTCTGCTTAATTCTAGCTTATTGGTAAAATACGCCCTCTCCCTTCTAGGGTCCAAGGTCACTGATGAGAACCTCACAGCGTTTTGAATAAAACACATCATACTAGATGTGCTAGCACCTCATGTGGATGGAGGTGAGTGGCCATCTTTTCAATACGTGGTCTTGGGATTTCCGGCTATCCATGTATACAAATGAGGCTTTTTTCACTCACTTTTTCCACTCACACAAAAAATCAATTCCATGGTCCCTTTAAAGGAAGTCATGGTAGATCAATTCACCTTATACCTGCAGTAGTATTAGAAAGCCCAAGAGACGGGAGGACTTTGGTGGCTCTGACAGGAGAGAATGAACATTAGAGACAGGCATTGGCCTACCATGACACAGCAGAATACTGTTGTTCAACGACCTGTATTCCTAAGAGTGGATTTACACTTTCATTTTGTGGTTATCACTATGGTTTTGGTTTTAGTATTTGATTCAGTGTTTCATTATGTAGCCCAGACTAGTCCGGAATGTGCCTTCCCTTGTCTGTGCCTGCCAACAGGGTGGGCCACAGTAGGAGTTTCTGGTGCTGTTATAAAACACTCCAACAAAAAATCAGCTTAGAGAAGAAAGGGTTTATTTGCACAGGCTTCCAAGTCACAGTTCATCACTGGGTAAATGAGGGAAGGAACTCAAGGCAGGAACCTGGAGTAGGGAAGCCTGGAAGGAAGAGCCCTGTTTCTTTGTCCCTTCTCTGGCTTACTCATAGGCTCATGCTTCGCTGGTATGTTTTTCTAACCCAGAGCCTCTGACCTAGGAATGGTATTGCTTACAGCGTTCGGGACCTCTTATGTGAGTTAATAATCACGGAAACCACACAGATGTTTCCAAATACCAACCTCCTAATCTGATGTAGGCAGTTTCTCATTAGAGGATTCCCTCTCAGTAGACACTTTGGTAAGTCGACAAATAACTAGGACAGCCACCATGTCTGTGAGGCTTCCATTTCTGGAGGGAGCTTTTATAAAATGAACAATATACAACATGAAGAAAATGATGTTTTCTGCAACCTTGACGGAGGTAATCTACTTCAGAGAAGAACTTCTTATGGAAGCCTCATCAAGGTTAGTGTGTGCATGCTCTTCCCAAATGTGACTCCATTGAGATAAAGACAGGAGGGAAGGATGCAACACACTAACGTTTCATTTTACCCTAGAAATCTAAGAAATGATTCCTCAGCACAAACTACACACACACACACACACACACACACACACACAGACACACACACACAGACACACAGACACACACACACGACATGGTCTTACAGGAAAGCCATGTGAACCACTGTTGTATGAATTAGGCTCCTCGCGGGATTTTGTAATGGACAATGGTAAAGAGTAATGGTAAAAGGTAAGGAAATCTCAATAAACCATGGATTCAGTAATTAGGAATGCCTTGATTGGCTCAGTTTTGACACATCTACTCAAAGTAGTAACAAAACAATCAAACAGCTGCATGGCATTTGTGAATATTCTGTCTTTATTTTGCAACTTTTCTGTAAAATATAAATCTCTAAAATTAAAAAAAATTTCTAAAAAGGACGTGGCCTTATGGTGGTTAGAGGCTCTGAATGCAGGGTATGTGACACACTGAAGATTATGGATGGCTCAAATGTGAGGTTTAAGGTGTCTGGTTTATCCCCCACTTGGGAATATGCTGTCTTAGTTTTAAATTGTAATCACTGTGTTCAAAGTCAAGTTGAAAAGATTCATTTAAGTTTACAGATGTAGTCCTTTATGAAAGGAACTCAAGGAAGGAATCTCGAAGCAGGAATCAAAGCAGAGGTGTACCAGAATAATACAAACCCAGAGATAAGTATTGGGGTCCAAGATGAAGATCAGAAAAGCAACGCAGCAAACCACTAGAGAGACCTCTTACCCTACCAAGTGTTCAGACTCAAAGGGTGGGGTCCTGACTCCACGAATCCTCAGACTCCACACTCCAGTGAGTGCCTGTCTCTTCTCCTTTATATTCCTCTCTCTGCTCAGCATATTGCTCCTGTCTCCAACTCCCTCTTGCTGGGATTAAAAGTGTGTGACTCCCAAACACTGAGATTAAAGGTGTAAACCAACACCACCTGTATGTTTCTGTACTAATCTTGTATATTCCAGGATAGCCTGGAACTCACAGAAATTTGCCTGCCTCTGTCTCCCCAGTCCTGGGATTATAGTTGTCTGCCACCCCCCTCCTGTGTAGCTGAGGAGTGTGGCTGCTTTGCCCGCCAATCTTCAGGCAAGCTTTATTCATTTAAACACAAATATACCAGTATACAGAGGCCATGGCGGGAATGCTGCTTACTGGCCTGCTTTCCATGGCTTACTTACCTTCCTTGTTATACACCCTACAACCACCTGCCTGCTGAAGTTTATTTATACGAGGGCGTTGGGCTAGGGATGGGTGTCATTAGACTCTCACCTGAGATTGCAGCTTCTCCTTGAAGCATCTCCTTTTCAGCTGTGTGAGATTCTGTCCCAGTTACATGTGGTTCTGTAACCTCTGGAGACTCTAGAGTACCGAGAGTGTAGAAGGTCGATTGACAGGGCAGGCACTTCCATCTATGCAGCTACAGAGACGGAATCCTTCTTCCACGCCACAGTCAGTCGCTGCTCTGCACCTGTAAGTAATCCCTCTTCCGTTAGCTGTAAGTTTTAAACTCTTTGGTTCACTAATTTGCGTTCTGGTGGAATAATACCTTGGTCTGTTGGAGGCCTAGCTGATTTGGGAAACACTTAACTCTCAGGGTCTAAGTTAAAGTTTTTAGAATATAGCCACTTATTTTTAGTACATCCACTTTTTTAAAAACTACGTGTCTGATTATCTTGTATCCCAAATTAAACTTCATCCTAGCATCTGAAGGATATCTTAGTTAGCAAGGTGTTCTCTTTGCAAGCACGAGGACACAAATTCCACCCCCAGAATCTAAGTAAAAACTCCAGTTCTGGTAGTGTGTACTTAAAATCCAGCAAAAAACTGTGCAGTCGTAATGTTCCTTGGGTTTACCAGTCAGACAACTTACCTCATTTTGTCAGCTTCAGGACAATAAAGAACCTGTCTCAGAAAAAAAGTGGACAGCACCTGTGAAAACACACCCATACCTTTCCTTAGGCATCTACCAAATCGTGCACAGAAACCCACACCCACCCACGCACACCACTGCCACACACACACCTGTATTTGATCACCCGGTGTGGTTATTCTCTTCCCTGGATACACTGTGAAATCATACTAGGAGCTTACATATCCCACACATCACTACAACCTCACAACAACCTCCCCCCAACATGCAGAGGATGGAGAGAGTGAGAGAGAGGGAGGGAGGAAGGGAGAGTGGGATAGAGGGAGGGAGGGAGAGAGAGGAAGAGGGAGAGGGAGGGAGGGAGGGAAGGAGAGGGAGAGGGAGAGGGAGAGGGAGAGGGAGAGGGAGAGGGAGAGGGAGAGAGAGAGAGAGAGAGAATGAATTATGTACCTTATGCCCAAGGTCTAATTTGATTAGCCTGAAAAAGGGTTTAGGTATCAGTGCTAAGAAATCAGGTGACACTGCTCAACCTAATTCCGGCCTCCTGACTCTTACTTCCAGTTTCCTTGCGGGTTTTCTTACTAAGTGGAGAGGATCTCTCTTTTTCTCTGCTCTTGACCTTACCAGCAGTCTCTTCCCTCCTTTCTCTCTTTCTTCCTTTCATCTTTCTGTGTCTTTCTTTCATTCATTTGTTCATTTGATCCTTCTTGTTTTCAAAAGAGAAGAATTCTGATAGGATGCAGTAGTTGGTCAAGTACTCAAGAGTGTAAGCAAAGGAATCAAGGAGGCAAAGCAAACTGGCCAAGTTGAGATGCAGCATCCTAGATTCTATTGTGCACATGACCTAAAAGTCTCTTCTTACTGTACTTCTCTCCGTTGTGCTCCCCTAGGATGGATACTTCTAGAAAAACATTGTGCTTTTCTGAGAAGTCCAGCTTACTTAAAATTCAATCTGTTATAAGTAAGTAGGTGTATAAGATGCAAGAATATGTAAAGAAGTTTAGGAAACACCTGAAGTTTGTCAGTTATGGTGGTGCACGCATTAATCCTAGCACTCTGAAGGCAGAGACACATGAACCTCTGAGTTCTTGGCCAGTCTGGTTTATAGAGAATGTTCCAGGATATTTAGAGCTACACAGAGAAACTCAGAAACAAAGAAGGAAGGTAGAAATTAAAAAAATGAAGAAAGGAAGGAAGGGAGAGAGAGACAGAGAGAGAGAGAGATAGAGAAGAGAGAACAAAGCTAAGTTGAAAGTTTATTAGGGGAAAGGGTTAGAACACTCTGCATGCCACCCTGCAGAGGAAGTCTTGAGACTATTTTAATCTGATCCAGCTATTATGGACCACCGCACCCATTGTTGGTCACATCCTGTTTGGAAGGACCTGAGCTGGGCCATCCCTAGTCTCCAACTGCCATTCTCCTACTCTCCTGACACCAGGTAGGCCACCACATTAACTTTATGTCACTTAGGACACTAGGCTGCCTACCCATCGTTCTATGGCATGTCTTTGTGGTCTGTTGGTCCTCCCAGAGCTCACATTATGCCTAATAGCTTCAGTGGCAACTGCCATCATACTCAAATCCTAGGTCGTTTTGTGTTTTTCCTTCAGCCCAATGGAGACAGGCTGGTGTCCGGACATCTGGCTCAGATCTTGGTTATTCCTTAGCTCATTTGTGGCAGTGCACCAGCTCTCAGAGAAGAAAGCAGCCAGCAACAGCCAGCACATGCTTCCCAAAATCATGCTGAGTGCAAAGAGAAAACGAAGAAACTGTCCAACAGTCAGTTTGAGAATAGCCATCTGGAAGTTACTTTCTTGCTCATGTTTCACGCCTGACCAACAAAAGCATTTTAAGCAAGCGTGGGCAACACAGCCTACCTGGGACCATTGGTACAGAATGAGTTGGTCTGGCTGTCGTCGGGAAGGGCACTGAAGTCGACTGCAGTAGGAGATGGAAGGCTTCAGCCTGGGAAGGAGGCAGAATCCTCAGACCTTAAACCTGGAAGGTAAGAATGAGGGGTTAGTCAGGCCTGAGAAAGGCCCCAGGGATGCTGAACAGAGGGGAGAGCAGCAGGTTGTACTACCAGTTCCTGCTGGCCAAGGAAAGGAGATGATCCCTAGAGAGCAGGTCCTCTAAGATTCTCTGAGTCCCAGAGGGGCCCATCTCGAGCCCGGAAGCCCTCCAGAATAGAAAGCAGCAAAAACAGGGCTAAGGCCCTTTCTGTTGTTCCTATCTCCGCATTACCAAGGCTAGATGGGTGGAGACTTGTTCTCTACCTGGAACACATGAATTCATGACTCCAGCTCTAGTTTCAGGAGCTTTGTGACATCAGTTTTCTGCAACATAGCGCCCACTGTGGATAACGTGACAACAGTTGCCAGCAAACGCATCAGAGCAGCTCCTCCCAGTGACTGGCTGTGTCTTCTTCTCACAGCTCTGGCTCTTCTCCCCTTCTGCTCATGGTCCTTCCTGTCCTCACTGTTGGGCCCCAAAGGACCATTTTGTGTGAGGTGCCATTCATATCTACAACCACTAGATGTCCACAGAGATACTGGTGAGAAGCTTTTCTGTTCTTTTCAGGCTGGGCCAACATTTCCAATCACAGGTAGATTTTGTTCTGGTCCACCGCAGGAAATTAGGGAGGCAGACAAAATAGTGTCCGCGCACTCTCTCCTCACACACTCATATCTCTCTTTCATATACCCCTTCCAGTGAATAAAGTCTGAGAACCAAAACTGGCCCACCTGGCATCCCCTGCCTTGATATTCTGATCCTTTTCCAAATCATAGACCTGAGATTGAGTAGTTGCCAGAGTCTAGGAAATGAGCCATGAATGTGCCATTTTGGGTGTTTCTCAGTCTCCTGTATCTACTGCCTCCTTCATATGGTTATATAGTGTTGGCCCATGTTGCCTCCTGACCTCACAATGATCAGGATGACTAGGAGGCATGACTAAATCATGGGTAACATCTTAGTTGCTCTGTGACTTGGGAGCTACTTATTTAGCCTCTCTGAGCATTTCGCTTCTTGTGTACAATGTAAATGGCAACAATACTTATGATATCTAGTCACTCTAATGGTGAAGTAAATGTATGTGGAGAACATGTGTGTGTGTGTGTGTGTGTGTGTGTGTGTGTCTTGCTATGTAACATGGGTTAAATAGCCCAGGGTGTCCTCAAAGTCACAGATGGCTGTTAGTAGTTTCTGCAATCTGATCTAAGGTCCTCTGGCTAAGAGTACTATCCAGATCAAAAGATATATCTTATTATTATTATTTCAGGTTTTGTTTATTTTAATTTTATGCGTATGGATATTTTCCCTGCGTGGGTGTTTGTGGATTTGCCCACTGAGGTCATAAGATGCTGTCCTATCCCATGGAACTGGAATAACATGCAGTTGTGAGCCACCATTTGGGGTCTTGGGACTGAAGTCAGGTCCTCTGCAAGAGCCATCTCCTCAGCGCCTCCTCATCATATATATTTTTCTTTTAATTTTTCCTTATGTTTAAATTTTACATTTTTTAACATATTTCCCCCTTCCCCAACTCCTCCCAACTTAACATTATACTGCTTCTCTTGCTTAAAACAAACAAAACAGTCCTTTTATAAGTCAACAACAAAACCGTGGAGTCCTATTTATACTGGAAACTACTGTGCATGGGGCCTGTTCTCGGGTTTCTTTGCCATACCCAGTGTCACTAAATTAAGAAAGCAGCTGTCCATCACAAACAGCTACTTGCTAGGTGTAGGGCTTTGTGGCCACTTCCCCTCCTCCAGGCTGAAATTTTATCTGGCTTGAGCTCCTGCAGATCCTGTGAGTGATCTCACAGTCTCTGTGAGGTCCTATGTGCATCAGCTCTGTTGGGTCTGGAGAACGATGTTCCTTTGGAGTCATCCACTACCTCCAGAGATTCAGATAGATGCAGACTATGTGAGTTTTCACCCGTGAGAAAATGGGCTTTTAGTGATACAACTGCTTTAGAATCACCCCTATTTATGTAAACTACTCACCCAACAATTTGGTCTGACATGGGTTCCCTACCCAGGAAAAGTGTCACACAATGCCATCATGGTGCCTTTAATGGGGACCGCAGCACATGGTGGAGACTCCTCATGTGGCAATGGACAGGATGCAAACCTTACAGATCAGATTCAGTGAGTGCTAAGTGTAACAGCCTTCAAAGGACCTGCCCTCATGCTACAGGCCTGGGATGCTCCCCACAGTCCTCCAACAGTGCCACCTGCTGGCGGCTAAGTGCTCAAACAGCAGACTTGCAAACCCCACCAACAGTCTAAGTAGAGGAAACTGAACTGAGAACAGAAGCTGTTCCCCGCAACTAGGAGTATATGATTCTAAAGCCAGGGACAGGTTCACAACTGTCCACAGCATCTTTTTATTCAATTTAAAGAGAATTACTTATTTTTATTTTATGTGTGTTAGTGTGTGAACTGCATGATATATGCCTGTGTTAGGGTGCCAGGTTCCCTGGAGTTGTAGTGACAGCCAGCTGTGAGCTGCCATGTGGGTGCTGGGAGTTGAACCCTGGTCCTCTGGAAGAGCAGTCAGTGATGCTAACTGCTCTGCCATCCTCCCAGCCCTCAAACACACTTCTTAAACTCTCTATCTTACTGATAAGTTATGAATGTTCTTGCTTTTGTATCTGTTCAGAAAATATTTATCCTTTATTTGCAGTGTTTGATGCATTAATAGCTAATGTATCTGCTGTGACGTTCTACTCTGTGTCATTTGCACTCTTACCCCCTCATATTTTGTTTCTCTAATTCTTATTTTTAATGTTTTAGCTTTAGAGCTCTCTAATTTCTCATCTTCCTTTCTGATATGTTTTAGTGAATATAAATTATAGGTCCTTACATTTTATAGTCTACACAGTATTTCTTTTTTACCCCTTTCTCCAGAAAGTAAATCCTGATGTTTGGTGTGGTGCCTCACACCTGTAATCCCAGGGCTCAGGAAGTGGAAGCAAAGGGTTTGACATGAGTTTCAGGCCATCCATGGACACATCATGAAGTTCAGTACAGTATCGGTTTCAGGGTGAAATCATATTTTAAAAGTAAAATATTTAGCAATAGAAATACATTTGCTATTTTTTAGAGCTCTTTATTCTACAATACCCTATAGACAGTCCACGTGCATATGTGTTAAACATCCATAAAATATCATCATTTGCATTTAAGCACTCACATATATTTTATATTTCATCTCTGTGCATGTGTTTATGCATGTGTGTAACAATATACACGTGGAGGTAGCAGGCGACTTTCCGGAGTCACTTCTTTCTTTTTACTGTACCCAGGGAGTCAAACTCAGGCCATCATCTTGGCACAAGCATCTGTTGGAACTGGGCCATCTTGCCAGGCCCTGTGTGTATTTTAAAGGAAAAAAGTGGAAATAGGGAACTTGGCATTAAGAAGACATTCAAGTTTTCTGATGGTCTTTATTTGCAGCAAAGGATGTTGTTGTTTCTGGTATTCTTTTTCTTAAGCCTGAAGAATTTCTGATTGTTTATATTTGTGTATTTCTGCTTGTTCTCAGGACTCTTAGTTTTCTTTCTTTCTGAAAACATCTATGTCACCTTCAGGCATGAAGAATGTTTTCAATGGCTAAGAGACTGAGTTAACTTTTTCTGTCACCAGCCTTTAGAGGAAGTTGGTCTCTGAGTGGGGAAGCTCAGCCAACCTACCTTTGGCTAGGGTGCAGCTGCCTGGGGCCAGGGAAGAAAACCTGGGAGTCTAGGTGAATTAGCTCTCTTTGTCTCTCTTTGCATGCTGTTCTTCAGACCTGTTTTGGACATGGGATACTTTACCCTGGTTGTGTGAGTTTCCCCATTTTCCATTATTAAATTGTATCTGTTGTTCTCAGCTGGTCTGGTTAATTCTAGCATGCTGATGGAATGCACCATCACTTGGTGCCTGTCTTTGGAGCTTTTTAGAGCCCTTTAAGGCTCTTCTTCCACGCCACAGTCAGTCGCTGCTTTGCTCCTGTAAGTAATCCCTCCTCTGTTAGCTGTAAGTTTTAAACTCTTTGGCTCACCAAGTTGGGTTTTGAAGGAATAATACCTTGGTCTGTTGGAGTCCTAGCTGATTTGGGAAACACTTATCTCTCAGGGTCTTAGTCAATGTATTCAAAATATACCCACATTTTTTTAAAAATACATCTACTTTTTGAAAAACTATAATTCTGATTATCGTGTATCCCAATTAAAAACTTCATTGTCAGATCTGAAAGGATATCTCAGTTAAGAAGATGCTTTATTTGCAATCCCCAGAAAATACATAAAACACCAGTTGTGGAATCCCCGCAAAATCTGTGGAGACATAATATTCCTGGGGTTTACTGGTCAGACAGCTTACCCTATTTTGTGAGCTTCAGGCCAATGAAAGACTCTGTCTGAGAAAAAAATTGGACAGCACCTGAGGAAACACACCCAAAGCTGTCCTTTGGCATCCACCACAAGTGTGCAAAGACACCTTTGCTCGGGAGCACACCCACACACACGCACACACACACACACACACACACACACATATCCCTAGATTAGATCATCTGGTGTGGAAGTTCTCCTCCCTGGATACCTCACGAAATCATACTAAGAGCTTATATATCACACACACCACTACAACCTCAAAACATCCCATCCCACTCACACACACACACAGACACACAGATACACACACACACACACACACAGAGGGTGGGCGAGAGACTGATTGAATTTTGGACCTTATGCCCAAAGGATAATTTGATTTGCCTGAATGGAGGTCTAGGTATCAGTGCTAAAAAATCAGGTGATGTTACCCTATCTAACTCCGGCCTCCTGACTCCTACTTCCAGGTACCTCACTGGTTTTTCTTATTAAGTGGAGAGGATCTCTGTTTTTCTCTGGTCCTGACCTTACCAGCACTCTCATCCTTCTTTCCTCCCTTCCTCTCTTCCTTCCTTCTTTCCTACTTTCTGTCCATTTTTCATTCATTTGTTCATTTGATCCTTCTCTCGAAAGGGAAGAATTCTGATAGGATGCAGTAATTGTTCAAGTACTTAAGAGTGTTAGCAGAGCAATCAAGGAGGCAAAGCAGACTGGCCAAGTCAAGATGCAGCAACCTATATCCTGGTAGGCACAGGGCTTAAATTTCTCTTCTCAATGTCCATGTCTCCTTTGTGCTCTCCCTAGAATGGATACTTCTAGGAAAAGACTGTGCTTTACCCAGAAGCACGGCTTACCTAGAATTCAATCTGTTATAAGTAAGTACGTGTATAAGATGCAAGAATATATAATGAAGTTTAAGAAACAGCTAAGTTTTGCGGGCATGGTGGTGCACACCTTTAATCCCAGTACTCTGGAGGCAGAGGCAGATGAATCTCTGAATTTTTGGCCAGTCTGGTTTATAGAGAATGTTCCAGGACCGCCATGGCTACACAGAGAAACTCAGATAAACAAGAAGGAAGGAAGGAAAGAAGGAAGGTAGGAACAAAGGAAGGAAGGAAAGAGGAAGGAAGGAAGGAAAGAAGGAAGGAAGGAAAGGAAGGAAAAAAGAAACAAACAAATAAAGAAAGAAAGAAAGAAAGAAAGAAAGAAAGAAAGAAAGAAAGAAAAAGAACACACCTAAGTTGAAATTATACTAGGGGAAAGAGTCAGCGCACTCTGGAAGCCACAATGTAGAGGACGTCTTGAGACTGTTTTAATCTGATCCAGGTAATATGGACCACCATCCCCTTTGTCAGTCACATCCTGTTTGGAAAGACATAAATTGGCTCCATCCCAAGTCTCCCACTGCCATTCTCCTTCTCTCTGGACCCCAGGTAGGCCACCCCCATTATCTTTATAGCATCTCAGGACCTTAGGCTGCCTACCCATTGTTCTATGGCCTGTCTTTGTGGTCTGTTGGTCCTTCCCAGAGCTCACCTTATGCCTAATAGCTTCACTGTCAACTGCCATCATACTCAAATCCTAGGTCATTTTAGTGTTTTTCCTTCAGCACAATGGAGACAGTCTGGTGTCCGGACATCTGGCTCAGATCTTGGTTATTCCTCAGCTCATTTGGGGCAGTGCACCAGCTCTCAGAGAAGAAAACAGCCAGAAACAGCCAGCCCATGCTTCCCAGAATCATGCTGAGTGGAAAGAGAAGATGATGAAACTGTCCACGAGTCAGGGTGAGTCTAGCCATCTGGAAGTTTCTTTCTTGCTCATGTTTCAGGCCTGAGCAACAATAAAGTCTTTTAAGCAAGAATGGGCAACTCAGCCTACTTGAGACCATGGAAAGAGAACGAGTTGTTCTGACTTTGGCCGGGAAGGGCACTGAAGCCAACTGTAGTAGTAGATGAACGGCTTCAGTCTGGGGTGGAGGCAGAATCTCAGATCTTAAACCTGGAATGTAAGAATGAGGGGTTTGTCAGGCCTGAGAAAGACCTGAGGGATGCTGAACAGAGGGGAGAGCGGCAGGGTGTATTGCCAGTCCCTTCTGGCCAAGGAATGAGATGGTCCCTACAGAGCAGGTCCTGTCAGATTTTCTGACTCCCAGGGGTGACCATCTTGTGCCAGTAAATTCTCCAGAATAGAAAGCAAGAAGCACAAGACAAAGGCCCTGCCTGTGGTTCCTATCTCCACAAGACCATTGGTAGATGTGTGGAGAATTGGTCTCTACCCAAAACACATGAATTCATGGCTCCAGCTCTAGTTTCAGGAGCTTTGTGACATCAGTTTTATGCATCATAGTGCCCACTGTGGATAACGTGACAACAATTGCTGGGAAACGCATCAGAGCAGCTCCTCACAGTGACTGGGTCTCTTGTTCTCACAGCTCTGGCTCTTCTCCTCTTTGCTCCTGGTCCTTAGTGTCCTCACTGCTG